>NW_028288951.1:0-600000 GCF_059628265.1 Tinamus guttatus
GCAATAGGCTCCTTAGATGTTGTGTAGCTAATGACCCCTGGGGAGTATTTGATGCTGAACTCTATGAAACTCTGATGCTGAGAGGAGACTGACGAAACCTCTTCAGAAGTTACAGGCAGAAACAAATCAAAACCAAAGGTTTTTCTGAGCGTTAATGGGGGCCGTTACCAGGAGCTGGTTGTAGGGAGGCAAAGGGAATGTGCCGGTGCCTCCCATGCCAGGTCAACCTTGGTGTGTGTCATCCCTGCACCTGCTTCCCCACAGGCCATGTCCGTCAGGCCCCCAACTTCATCTTGGCCGACCTCTCCATTTGCTCCTCATTCCTCCAGCAGCCGGCACAGGGACTCGCTATTCCAGGGATAGCCACACCGGTGCTGAGACGAGAGGCTTGAGGGATGCTTGTGCAAAGGGGCATGATCTTCCTGCAGGTCCCATGCTGGATCTGCTAAAGATATGTGGTTGTGCTGCTCACCCCAGACAGCATTTTTATGTGCCATCAAATCGAGTATCTTCACTGAAATATTATAGCCACTAGTGAGTAGGGGACTCTCCCTATACCTCACCTTCATGGCGAGTGGGGCTCTAGGTGCACTTGGCATCTCGGGTCATTTCAGATGCCCAAGGCAGTTCCCCAGCTTGCCCCCACCTCGGTCTCTAGGGTGATGTACGTCTCATAGTAGTTGCATTAGAACAAAAGGACACTGACACATCTTGGACCTCCTCAGTGTCTTCCACTGTCACCAGGGTTTTTTTCTGTGTGAGCTGCTGACTCCTGTCTTCCACCCTCATTGATTACAACAGGAGCTTAGCCAAGGAGCGCACATACAGACCTCTATGCTGTACTCAGTGCAGTTTTGGGAAGGGGAATCCCACTTTTTGTGGAGTTTAAAGCGGTTTGATGAAGCCCATTGCAGCCAAGGACCTTCTATACCAACATGAGATGAAATGTCCCAATCAACATCTGAAGCATGTGTCAATAAGGCCCCTTCTTGCCTCATCTAAGTCTCCTACCTAGTTAAGAGATCTGTTAGTGCTTCAGTTTGTGGCCATTTCCTCTTGTCCTATTGCTGCCCACCACTGAAAAGAGACCAGCACCATCCTCCTCACTGCCTCCCTTGAGGTACCTATAGACACTGCTCAGGTCCCCTCTCAGCCTTCTCTTCTCCAGGCTGAACAGGCCCAGCTCCCTCAGCCTCTCCTCATAGGGCAGATGTTCCAGGCCCCTGATCATCCTTGTAGCCCTGCGCTGGACTCTCTCCAGCAGCTCCACATCCCTCTTGTCCTGTGGGGCCCAGAACTGGACACAATACTCCAGATGTGGCCTCACCAGGGCTGGGCAGAGGGGCAGGATCACCTCCCTCGATCCGTAGCCCTGGCTGCCTGCAGCTGCTCTGGGCAATCCCTCTCCCCAGGACGGCCCTCGCTGCCCACTCCAAGCCTGTGTTGCCCCTGGAGGTCCCCTGTTCCTCATGGTGGCTCCATATTCCCTTCCAGAAGGAGAGCCCTGTGTCACAGCCCGGCAATCTGTGGGACAGCCCCTGGCAGACACCTCCTCATCACTCCCCTTCTCAGGGCACTGGGCACCAACAAGTGGAAGGTGAATCCAACCCTCACTCCCTAACACATTGCTCCATGAACTGATGCCCCTTGCCCATACCCCAGGCATGGCCAGATGGCATTTTTGGGTGCAATTCCCTGAATCGCTTCTTGACCCCATTTTGGGAAGAAGAGCCCAGCCTTGAGGCACAATGCTAAGAAAATTGGATTTTATTACAGAGATGCTCCTTGGGAGACCATCTCTGACATGCTGAGGGCACATTTGTACACAAACATGAAGATCAGGTGATAAAACACACGAAATAAAATAGGTGCCTGAGAAGTAGTAGAAAACATTTGTGAATATAGTTGGGCAACTCATTCCTTCTCAAGTAGAACCCCTTGAATCAGAATCTTCAGTGCCTCCTTGAGGTCTTTATTCCTCATGCTGTAGATGAGGGCGTTCACTGTTGGAGGCAACACTGAGTACAGAATGGCCAGCACCAGATCCAGAGATGGGGAGGAGATGAAAGGGGGTTTCAGATAGGCAACCAACACAGTGCTGATGAGCAGAAAGAGCACAGCCAGGTGTGGGAGGCACATGGAGAAGGCTTTGTGCCTGCCCTGCTCAGAGGGGATCCTCTTCACCACTCTGAAGATCTGCACGTAGGACACCACAATGAAAACAAAACACCCAAAGATTAAAAAGACACTAACCACAATAACCCCAACTTCCCTGAGGTAGGAGTCTGAGCAGGAGAGCTTGAGGATCTGAGGAATATCACAGAAGAACTGCTCCACCACATTGCCTTGGCAGAGGGGTAGGGAAAATGTGTTGCCCGTGTGCAGGAGAGCATAGAGAAAACCACTGGCCCAGGCAGCTCCTGCCATTTGGACAGACACTTTGCTGTCCATGAGGGTTGCATAGTTCAAGGGTCTGCAGATGGCAACATAGCGGTCATAGGCCATGACTGTGAGGAGACAATACTCTGCTGAGATAAAGAAAACAAAGAAAAAGACCTGGGCAGCACATCCGGAGTAGGAAATGGTCCTGGTGTCCCCCAGGGAATTGATCATGGACTTGGGGACAGTGGTGGAGATGGAGCCCAGGTCGAGGAGGGAGAGGTTGAGGAGGAAGAAGTACATGGGGGTGTGGAGGCGGTGGTCGCAGGCTACGGCTGTGATGATGAGGCCGTTGACCAGGAGGGCAGCCAGGTAGATGGCCAGGAAGAGCGAGAAGTGCAAGAGCTGCAGCTCCCGCGTGTCTGCGAATGGCAGGAGGAGGAACTCATTGAGGGAGCTGCTGTTGGACATTTGATCTCCCTTGGTTCATAGCACTGTCCAAGGAGGAAAAGACATTGACAAGTTAGAATAGGTTTTTCTAAAGACAACCCTCTCCATTCCTCATAGCTTCCCCAGCCTTGCGTCCTTTGTCTTGTTCAGTTCCCTTTCCTCAGCCCTGTTTTGTGCTGTCTGTGCCATGTTGTGCAGGGGCCTCTGCCCATGGGCTACACAGGTGTCAGCTCTGCTCAGTCAGAGGGTGTAAAATGGAGGTGTTCGACTGCTGCACATATGAGGGATTCACAGGCCCAACCTTGCCCTCTTAAATGGGGTGTCTGTCCAGGAAGAGCGAGAAGTGCAAGAGCTGCAGCTCCCTCCTGTCTGTCAATGGCAGGAAGAGGAACTCTCTGAAGGAGCTGCTGTTGGACATTTGCTATCTCAGGGCATAGTGCACTGTCCTGGGAGAAAAAGGAAAAACAAAGATGTGGCATTTTAGGAAAAGACATTTAAAGAAAGAAAAACCAGTAAATTAAAAAAAAAATATTCAATTTCTCATTAAAAAAAACATCACACTGATTCTCTCTTTACTAGGGAGAGGGGACAGGGAAGGGGCATCTACACACTTACCTGGCTTGAAGCTCGTTTTGTGCTGACGGGTTGTGTTGTAAGGATTTGGGACCTCTGCCCATGGAATGTGGAAGGAATTGGAGTGAGTAATTCTGACACTCACAATAAAATCACTTTTCACATAACAGGGCTCTTCAGCATCTTCACACCCATTTCTAAAGGATGTGGATTGTAGAAGAAAGGTTTTTTTTTTTTGACATGATTTATTTTCTCTGAGATGCCCCTCTCCCACCTGGGCAGCGCTCTTTGAAGATAGCAATCATTGTCCTTTCTGCTGCCAGTGCTGAGGGGAAAGACTTCCGTATCACTTGGGGCAGCGTGACAAGAGCTTCTCTATTGCCCCAGGCTCCAGCTGTCCTGCACTCACACTGCTTTGAGCTGGAGGATGATAGCATTTACATGTTACCCTAAAAACCACACTCCCGTGCAGACCCCTGTTTCACATAACTTGCAGCATTGATATCTGAACTGCAGCTGAAATCCTCTCCACCCAAGCGAGCCTAAGAGAAGACCAGGAGCAGCATGGACAGGAGGGAAGCAAGGAGCAACCCTGGGGCACAGGGACACTGCTCTGGATTAGAGCCCATACAGACCTGGGTGCACACCCAGCTTCACAGCCCTGCAGCATCCCCGGGAGAAGGAAGCAGGATGTCCTGTCCTGGTGACGCTGAGGTGGAGAATCCTGCTCTGAACCATCCTCTGCATTGGAGATGGTGGGAAAGTGATTGCCCCAAACCCTATCAAGTGATGGAATTGCCTGGGTGCAGAAGACCCCTCTGGAAACTCAGTAGCATTGCCCTGCAGCCAGAGACTTACCATGCAAGGGGCTGGGAGCTCACTTCCACAGTGAGCTCTGCTCTGTCCTCCCGCTCCACACTGCCGTTCCCCTCTTGCTGCCTTCTCTCCTCCCTTGTCCGCAGCAGCAGGCAGTGCCCGCAGCCCTGCTGCTCTTGGCACAGGAGCTGCTCCTGCACTCGGCTGTCTCTGGGCAGTGCTGACAGGCTGCCACGAGCTGCCTCCGTCCCAGGAGCCTGGCCCCGCTCGGGAGCAGAGGAACAGCTGAACTCACCAATTTCTCTATCCCTTGTGCTCCTTCCTCCTGGGAAAAGTGCACTTCAATAAACTAAAATAATCATCTGTTGTTCTTTGCTAACAAGTGGAGAGAGAGAGATCCTAATACTGCAATTTATTTCCTCAGAGAATGAAGATCTATCAAAATTGGAAACATCTCACTCTGGAAGGCTCATTTCACATCCCTTAGCTAGACAGGAGACTGAGGAGTGAACAAGTGGGGAGGTCATTGACACAGGGTTTAGGTGCTGATTCAGAAATATCAATATGGGCTGTACCTGCTTAGATCTGAGTCTGAAGTCGTATTCAGATCCCTCCTGTAAACTCCACCAAAACACAAGTGGTGGCATTCCCCTTGCCAAAACTGAAGTGAGCAGAGCACAGCGATCCGCACACGAGCTCCTTGTTAAAGCTCCACCACAATCATTGGAGATGCAGGGTGAGAGTCAGTAGCTCCCACAGAAACATCTGGTGACAGTGGAAGAGACTGAGGAGGTCCAAGGCATGTGCCAGTGTCTGCTTGCTCTGATGGAGCTATGGGAGACCTGCATCATCCTAGAGTGTGAGTTGGGGTCCAGGTGGGGAATTGCCTTGGTCATCTGAAATGACCCCAGATGACAACTACGACAACAGCCACACTCCCTATTAAGTTGAGGTTTGGGAAGATTCCAGGATTAACCAACAGCTCTTGTAATTCAATGCAGAGCCTTGATTTGATGTCACAGAAAAGTGCTGGCAGGGCCTTGTCTGATGCCTGCAGCGTCCAGCACAACCTCATGTCTCTAGCAGATACAGCAGGGGACCTACAGGAAAACCACGTCCCCTTGGAGTGATTGCTGGATAAGTGCCCCAGGGCATCCTGTGCTTCTGTCCCGTACCCAAACAAAGACATTCCAGCACTGGCTGTAGGGAAAGCCCATCCCGTCTACATCCAGGGTGCTGCACAAATGGGAGGCACCCCGGCCCCGCCACGTCTCTGCTCCAGGCCCTGCACTCTCAAACCCTTCTAGCTCTCCTCCCCTAAACTCCTCTTCATCCCACCACATGAGATGAACAGGTAATGGGCTAATGAGGACCTCTGGGTGGCTGCATCAAAGGCTGTCAAGGCCCATGGACATCTTCGGTGGCACCTTGTTCTTCCTGAACCAGTGTCAGGCACAGGAGAGAGTGCCCGTTGGGCTGCTCTGTGTGAGAGGAAATGCCCATGGCCAGGAATACATGTCCCCTCACTGGAGAAGCTCCAGCCTGGCTATCTTGGCCCAGGTCTCCTTCCCCACCAGCCCCGTGTTCTCTATGCAGGTCCCATCCCTGCCGCCCGCCTCTCCCTCCAGCCTCACCGCTCACCTCCCTCGTGCGCTCCTGCACTCCATGGATCCCATCCATGGATGAGGAGCAGCCGCTCGCCTGCTGCTCCTTCTCCATCTCCAGGACTTGCTCTGGGGACAGCCCTGCATGGCCAGCGCCTTTCCAGCCTGTCCTCTACACAGACAGACGCGTCCACACAGTCCATGTCACAGCCCTGTCCTCTGATCAGCTGCTCACACTGAGGGGACCTCACAGGCCCTTGCCTGGGGCTGGTTCTGCTGCTGGCCAATCCCGCACGGCGGCAGCAGTGACCTCACAATGTGCCCTGGAACCTTCAACTGGCTCTGGCCTTTCAGCAGCAGGGACAGAGGTGACATCACAAGAAACCTCAGCAACCCAGAGCCTCCTGATGGCGTCAAGTCTACAGAGAAGGATGTGACCTCACAGTCACCCTCAGAGCCCTATCCCTGCTTTTGGGCTATCAAAGACTGGGCCAGCAGTGACCTCACTACCAATATCCAGGCCATATCCCTGCTTCTGGCCTAACAGGAACAGGCACAACAGTGACCTCACTAACAAACATCTAGGCCATTTGCCTGCCGCTGGCCTATCACGTCCTGAGGCAGAAAGGCCAACACAACCAACATCCAAACCATGGGCCTCTTCTGGCTTGTCACCACCGGACACTGAGGTAACATCACAACAGCCTGTGGCAGCTAAGAGCCCTCTCTGGACTATCCAGAGCAATAAGGGTCCTCAGAGTCAGAATTTGGGGCTATCAGGTACTCAGGCAGAAACGACCTCAGAGTACGAATGGCAGCCGTGGCCCTGCTGGTGGCATGTCCCGTTCTCACATGGAAGGGACCCTGTCACTTGTCCCAGGAACATAGGAAAGGTTTTTCTCCAGGGTATGCCTGCTCCTGCACAGCTTTCCTAGGAGAAGGTCTAGCAGAGAGCAGTGCCCTGGCCCCAGACACACGTCACCACCTTCACCCCATGAGCTCTGAGATCTGTCTCTCTTCCCCCGCAGGCCTCTGAGCAGGCAGCTGCTCTGCACTGGTGCGACAAGAGCCTGAGATCTCTTTGCCTACCCAGAGAGCAATACAGCTGCCCTCCACCCCACCAGAGGCATCTCCTCCCAGCTGCTGCCGATCATTGCAGAAAGGGGCTTGCCCGAGAGGGTCTAAGATCCACCTGTGTTTGGGGTTGTGTACTGGTAGGACTCCTGGACTGCATTCCCCCTTTTTTGATTCATTCCTACTTTTGTCCTCCAACTCTGCCACAGAAATTCATTTGACCCAGTGGTGTGTGTCATGAGCCCTTATCACGAGCAATCAGAGGAGAACGCGCGCAGCCTGGGCACTGGGACCCTTTCACCTCAGGAGGGTCACGGCTACTCAGCTTGCCCAGGCCTCTGCTGTGGGTTTAGGTCACATACACTTACTCTTTCAGTGGGCTCCCTAGGCTGTCCAGATTATCAGTAGGTTGTTTTTGTGAACGCATTTCCTTCTCCAAAGTTCTGATCTATTATGCAGGGTAAAAATTTGACAGCACTGGCTCTTTTAAAATGTTTGCAGCACTTGGGCCATTGATCATACTGCTCTCTCCCAGACTGCTAGTCTGCAGTTCTGCCCTCTCTTTATTTTCCTTCTCTTTGGTTGAGGCTGTCAGGACACCTCAGCATCCTGCTGACTTCTTGTCATGTTCTTGTCTACCAGGCCCCCCACATTTTTTCCTGCAAAGCTGCTTTCCCTCCAGTGAGCCCCAGATTGTCCTCCTGCATGAGGTTATTCCATCCCAGCTACAGGACTTGCTTCAGCAACCCGTGTTTCCATCATTCCATATCAGATGCAACCTGTTGCTCTCCCTCTGCTTAGCAGCCCTAAGGGCACTGCCCCTCCAACATGTCAGCCACTCATCCCAATTTGGCTTCATCCATGAGCTGACTGAGAGCGTATTTTGTCCTCTCATCTACGCCATTCATAATGACAAACAACATTGACTCCAGTATCAACCCCTGAAGAACATCCCTGGTAACATGAGTCAGGTGGACTTGCCCCACTCTTCTCCCCTCTGAGCTAAATGACGTCCAACTCCTTTCCCACATGCTCCATTCCCGATGCCTCCACCCCATGTCTCCCCAGTCTATCTACAAAGATGTTATGGAAAAGCACATCAAGGGCATTCTTAAATGGTACTCTCCCCTTGTGCACACAACCAGTCATCCCATCACAGAAGCAGTCACGTTGGGGAGGCACACGTTTCCCTTGAGGCCTTCATGCTGACTGTTCTCAAGCCCTTCTTGTGACTGGAATGAGCTCACAAAATGATTTACTTCCCATGGACTGAGGTGACACTGAGCAGCCCACCACTGCCCAGATCCTCTTTCCTGTCCTACTTGGAAGGTGGTTGTAATGCCTGGCGGGGAGGGCTGGGGCTGAGGCAGTGGCTGTAGTGCTGTGCCAGCTCCCACAGCACTGCTGCTCCTAATGGTGTGGGGACATGGGGCAGGAGATGGCAATGCGGGGGTGGTGGCAGGCCTGCTCCCCTGGCAGTCTCTTTGGCAGGGGAGCAGTGAGGAGCCCTGTGGCTCCCATCCCCGGTGCCCTGCACACCCATGGCTCTGCTGGGCAGGCACCTCACAGGACATGGTGTGTTCTGACATGGGGAAAGGTCTCCTCAGTAGGGACCTCACGACAGCCCCTTGTGTCTCAGGCCTCCACAGCCCTCCTGCTTGGGCAGCCTCCCCCAGCATCTGTCCCTGCCAAGTCCTGGCTATGTCCAGCATTGGGCTAGTGCTGGAAATGGCCAAAGTGAGAGACCACTCTGCGACAAATGCCCTGAGGCTCCTTTACAGTCAGTCCATGCAACTAAGGACACCCAGCTCAGCAAATGTTTTCCTCTCCTGGGCCCTCTCTCTAGCCCAGAAGAGACCCTCCCCAGCTCTCCCACCTCCCCTGCCCTCTCCCCAGAGCAACCAGCAGAGCAGACCAGGCTGGGGGTGGCCCCGCAGCAGTGCCCACCACAGGGGGCTGCAGAGCTGGGGGCACTCACCCCACACCCCAAGCCCCGCTGTGGGCACAGCAGCTCCATAGAGTCACAGAATGCTTAAGGTTGGAAGGGTCCTCTAGAAGTCATCTAGTCCAACTCCCCTACACACACAGGGGCATGTGGCACAGGACTGCGTCCAAGCGGGTTTTGAAGATCTCCAGAGAAGGCAACCTATTTCGGTGCTCTGGCACCCTCACTGTTAAGAATTTTTTCCTCAAGTTCCTGTGGAACTTTTCATGCTTTAGTTTCTGGCCATTTCCTCTAGTTCTGTCAGTGGCCACCACTGAAAAGAGGTGAGAACCATCCTCCTCACTCCCTTGAGGTACTTACAGACATTGATCAGATCCCCTCTCAGCCTTCTATTCTCCAGGCTGAACAGGCCCAGCTCCCTCAGTCTCTCCTCATAGGCCCTGATCATCCTTGTGGCCCTGCGCTGGACTCTCCAGCAGCTCCACATCCCTCTTATACTGTGGAGCCCAGAACTGAACACAATACTGGCCGTGCTCCCACAGTGCCAGGCACTAAGGCCATGCTGCCACCCGGGTCAGTAGAGTGGGCTGCTTTGGGGGGATCGCTCTGGACCTCAATGCTAATCATGTCATGTGCTGGCCAGGGCTTCCTTCCCCATCCTTGGGCCAGTGAGAGATCATGGCCTTTGGGAAGAGCCCTCCGGGACAGCGTGCTGGAGGAAGGGGAGCGCATGTGCAGCTCCAGAGCCCACAGCAATGGGCTGGCACCAGGCAGGTTGGCAAGGAGGGAGAGGACAAGGGTAGAAGGCCCTTCTGCAGGGCAGGTCTTGGGGGCTTTGGGGCTGTCCTTACCAGGCATTCACCAATCTGCTAGGCTTGGGCTGTCTTGAGCAGGAGCCCCAGCTCCTTCCATTTCTCCATGCTCCTTCCAAGGAGCAGAGCAGTACTGAGAGGGCCTTCCTGAGGGGCCTGCAGGCCTCTCTCTTTGCTCCTGTAAGGACTTTTGTTCCCCTTTGGAGGTCACAAGAGAACTGAGTAGGAATCCCAAAGCCATCACCATGCCAGTCCCCACAGGATCTTGTGCCTAGTCATGAACTGTCAGGGATTACAGTCCCTTCCAACCTTAGGCATTCTATACTGCATTGCCTTTTTTTTTCTTTTTCTTTTTCTTTTTTTTTTTCTTTTTTTTTCCACTGAGGGCAATGCTAGAGCTGATGCCCTTGTGTCTGCTCCCTCACAAACACCAACAGGCTTTATTATCTCATCGCTTTTTTCACCAGGGCAGCTCGGCGCTTAGTCGATTAGGCTTGATGCGATCCACGGCACAATCCATAGTTAGTGCCATTTTTGTAGCACAAATACAAAAAGGGGAATTGTCAGGGATTACAGCCAGTCTGTGGAATCCCTGGCTCCCTTAGCAGAGAGCGTTAGTCTTGAAAAGATTAGAGTGTATCTATGAGACAGGGAATTCACACGGAGACAGCAGAAAGTTATTAACAAGTTTAAGGAGGTTTTGGCCATGGAGCAGAAACTGGCCAAGCTCAGAATCATCCGATCATAACTCTGTTACTAGCTACTGTCCTTTGTAGTCCTCACCAATAAGCAGCAGCCACGACGAGGAAGGCTCGGTATAAATAATGTACTTGGAGACCGATAAAGCGCAGTTTGCGTTGCATCTACCCCAGTTGTTTGTGTTTTTGGCCAGCACGACTGCGACACAGAGGAGGCATTTGAGGGCCCTGAGATCACAGGAAATCCCACCGCACGGCCACGAGGTACCTACGGAGCTGAGTGCATGACACTCGGCTCCAAGAGCTGCTTTTCCAAGCCAGTCTCCATCACCCTTCCCCTCCCTGCGCGCTCCCATCTCCTCCCTGGCCAGCGCTGAGGCCTCAGCTCTGCTCTATTGCCCCCAGCTGCCCTCACGTGGCCCCATCTCCCCTCCAGGCCTGCGCGGGCCCTTCCCTTGCCCCACAGCTCTGCTCCTGCATCAGGATTGCCCAGGGCACAGGACCTTTAACGGAGCTCCCTTTCCAACACCCACCAGACTGGCACACTGCGAGGTTCCTCCAGCTGGGAGCGGGCAGCAGTGCTCTTTATTTTGCATTTCTCCAGGCACGGAAGCGTTTGCCAAGGCCCCAGTGGGAGCTGTGGTGTCCGCACGGCCCCTCGGGAGTCACTTCTCAGCGCCGCGGTGCAGGTCTATGGGGTTTCTCCTGCTTGCACTGCTCCCGTGTGTGCCGCAGCGCCAGGAAGGCCTCGCGCTTTGCTCCGTTCTCCCGGGTCTCCATCTTCTTCCCGACACTACGGGGGAAAGCCAAAGCCGCTCAGTTGTTGGTGCCGGCAGCCGCAGGGCGCAGAGCCCCTGCAGCCCCCATCTCCGCAGCCGCCGCTCCGCAGGCCACGGCACCCGCAGCCAAGCGCAGCGTTTCCTCCGGCACCACCGGCGGGACAAGCGGAGCGGCCCCGCAGGAGAGAGGCACCGGCACCGGCACGCGTTTACCAGAGGAAGGGCTGCTGGCCCGTTCTCCACAGCCCTTGGGCCTGCAGCCAGCTCGACTCCTCCCGGCAGGCTTCATAGGGCTGTGCCCGCTGCAGACCCCGGAGGGCTGGCAGCACGCTGCAAGGACAGGGAGGAATTGCACACTGGCTGCCCCCGCGCGCCCGCAGCCCCTGCACTCGCGCTCCCGCTGCCGCCTGCCAGCCCCTGCAGCCAGCGCCAGCCCCACGCGCTCCCTGGAGCTGAGCCCGGCCACCCCGGAGCCGGGCAAAGCGGCGCCTGGCACATCCTCCCCGGGCAGCAGGAGCTTCGCGCACCCCACGCTGCTCCTGGGCGCTCAGCAACGCCAGGCCATGCTGGGACATGCCACACACTTACTCTTGCCGTGGCATCTCCAGGCCTGGTGAAGCTTTCTTCTCCGATATAGATGGAAGGCCAGGAGGATCCACCGTTCCTGCAGGACGGCCTCCAGTTTCCTTCCTCCTGTGGCCCTGCTGGAAGGCACCGCGGTGCTGTGGCTGCCGCTGCTCTGCTTCAGGTCGCAGCTATTGTGGCAGACAAGCAGACAGGAGCCGTTTCAGACGGACAGGAGGTCAGGGGCAACACCGCTCCCTTCACAAACATCGCTTCTGTCCCTCCCTCATGGCCATGGGCAGGCAAGCAGGAACGCCAAGGGCACAAACAATGGAGCCATTCGCAAGACCAAAGACTGTGGCCAAAGGAGCTAAGGGAATGAACGCATCTGAAGGGGCCTTCCAGGCCTCCCTGGCCGTACAGATTTGCTTCTCTACTCGGCAGGCTGTCACCAGCATTGCTTAAATCCCCACCACCTACCAAGTCTCTCTTGTGCCTGTCCAAAGCAGGGAGTGTGGCCTCAGGAGATGTCTCCTTGACAAATTCTCCTGCTCTCTGTGCACAGCTCCCCACTGCTGGTGGCAGCACACTGCAAAAGCACCAGAGCTCCCATGAGGAGCAGGTTCTGCAGCTTGTGCTCACAAAGCAACCCAACGCAAGCACAGGCTTCCCCAAGCCGTGGCGCCAGGAGCCTCACCTCACTGCTCCCATTGCACACCCTGCTTTGGGCAGCATTGCTCCCATCACCCCTGCATGCCTGGGGCGCGCTGGAGAAACCTGTGCTCGTGACAGCAGGCGCTTTCCAGCAGGACGTCCTGCAAATACAGAGCACAGAAGCTCTTCACAAGGGCATCTGCAGGACACCTCCCACAAGGAGAACAGGCTGCCCACTGCATGCAAGGCCAACCAGGGATTGAATCAGCCCTCCTAGCAGCCCCTTGTCCCTTTCTGGCTCCCAGCCCTCTCTTTCCAGAGCACCACGTTGCTCCCCACGGGCTCCTCCTCCCACCCCTGCCTGGTGTCCCCCCTCTGCAAAGCGGGCTCACCGGGTACGTCACCTCTTTGGACACCCTTCTCCTTGGCGTCGCCTTCTCTGGTCTTCTGCTTATCTACAAACCTATAAATTAGGAGGGCACAGAGGCAAAACTGTCTCACGTGGGAGGCTCTGAAAACGGCCACATGCCTCCCTGCAGCAGAAGGCTAAAGGCCCCAAGACACAAGAAGAAGTGCCCAGCACGAGACCAGGCAGCGAGTGCAACACAACAGCTCCCTGCACAAGGCTCGGAGCCCAGCGCGAGCGCAGACACCTCTGGAGGAGCCTCACCTCACGCGACGCGCTCCAGCCCACCAGTCCTTGGCCATCCTCTCTGCCATGTCCTCCTCCTCCTCCCTTCTCGGCACTGGAGGAAGAGCTTGGCGGGACAGGAAGCCTTGGGCAGCAAGGCGCCCTGCGGGTAGGGAACAAGGACGCTCTGCACACCTGCCCCTCGGGGACACTTCCACGAGCAAGACGTGCCGGCCTGCGCGCTCACGGGCTGCGGCTGACCGAGCACCGGCTATTCCGGCCTCACAGCCCGGCTTCCTCAGCGCTCCTCAGTCCTCTCCCACCCCTCAGCTTGTCCAACCCTTTCTTTCTAAAGGGCCCTCTGGTCCCGGGCTCTTCTTGGGCCATTCCTTTCTCTACTCCACACTCTGCAATGGGGTCGGCTCGACTCCTGCCCCACTGGAGAGAGGCTGTTTGGCATGGGAGACCCTCCGGTGTCCCAGGGACCCACACACAGAGTCCCTTGTCCCCTGCCTCTAGTGTGTGCTGTGCTACAGTACCTTTTCTACCAGCCCGCTCTGACGACGCTTTCTTTGCAGAAAGCAGGAATTTCCGCACAAACCTGGAGGCAAGAAGGTGAGAGCAGTTTCAGAAAGGGGCAGCACAAGCCCCTGTGGCCTCCCCTGAGCAGCTGCTCACACATGGAGTGGAGAGCTGCTCCCAAACCTCCGTTTTTCCAAAGCAGAGGACAGAACACGATGCCAGTGGAGCTGGGGAAGCTGAGGGCACAAGAGGCTCCATCCAGGGCCCTTTCTAGGTCAGACAGGGATCCACTTTTTCAGGGGGACAAAACACATGCAGGAGGGAGGAGCATCTTAGGCTTTGCCTGGTTGGCTCTTGTTTTTAGACTCCCCATGAGAAAGGGAAGCAGCAGATGAAGGTGTGGGTATGCCAGGCAGTGCCCAAGCATCTCTCCCACAGCACACGTGGGAATGGAAAGCAGGTCCTCCCACACGTCATTCCACCCCGAGACGCACGGAGGGCCACTGAAGCAAGAGAGAGCACGGACTGCCCTGACAACCCCACACAGGACCCAGGTCTTCCCAGAGCTTCGGGAGGAGACACGGGCTGGCAACGGGGCCCTCAGCAGCTCTCGCCAGCCCTAACGAAGGGGAGAGGAGAAGCCGCTTGCGCCGTCAGCGCCGGCACGAGCAAACATACTCACTGTGGGAACACAAAGACCCCTTCCAGAGGCATGCGGAAAACAGCCCTCTCTGCGCTGCTGATGATCAGAGGCCGCAGCTTTCGCTTCTGCAAGAGGCGCAGAGATGCGTGAGCTCCTCTGCACACAACGGGCCCCTTGCTCACAACGGCACCGACTGCCCTCCGCAGCTCCCTCGCCAAGGGCTCTCCCACAACAGCAGCCCCGGGCCCAGCACATGGCCACAGCCCAGCAAAGCTCGGCCAAGCGGGGCCGGTGCTGCCGGCCTTTCTGGCTCCTCCAGGCCAGGCCAGAGCTCTGCGGGCACCGACCCTTCCTCAAAATGAAGGGCAGCCCCAGGGGCTAGACACTCAGCCCATTCCCAAAGAAGCAGAGGGAGCCTTGGAAACAACCCCAACGCACCGTGAGGAAGGATTTTGCCAGGTTCCCCGTCGTATCCACTTCTCGGATAAATTCCTCCAAGAATCTCATGACGATGTTCTTTTTTCGGCACACAAGAACGCCGATGTTCGGGAAAACAAAGTCGAAATCCTTTCCTTCAGCCAAAGCCTGCTCAAGCCACTGCAGGGCTGCGTCAATGCAAGCACGCACGTCGCGCTCGGGAATGCGCGTGAGCAGCGCAATGCGGGCGTAGTTGAGCTCCGCGCCTTCCAAAGGGCCTGCAAGCAAAGCAGCGAGCAACAACAGCACCTCAAGAGCCCTGCAGCCGGCTGCGAGCCCCGCGCAAGCACCGCGGCTGCCCCCGCAGGACGCGTCTCGGCCCCTTCCCCTTCACCCTGTCTCCTCGCAGCCGCCAACCTCCTGCCTGCAGGCGCAACGGCCCCGGCCCCGCACGCGCGGCTCTTCCCTCCAAAGAGGACACAGCCTCAGCGCAAGGGAAGAACCTCCCCAACACGGCCCCTACCCCTTGCTGACCCATACCCACCACCAACAGGGTCCTCGAGCCCTGCATGGCCGTGGGGGAGACCACCCCTCCCAGCTCTGCTTCACCCGCTCTGCTCAGCTTTTACCAAACGGGTTAGCACGGACCCCGCTGCCACACAAGGCCGAGCACGCACTTGAATCTCCCTTCTTACCAGGAAACGGCCTATTACTGTAGCGGAGCTTGTTCTTCATCATGACTGTCTCATACAGGTGAAACATGGGTCTCTGAACACTGAACGCCTGCTTGTTCACATAGCAGAAGTAGTCCTGCTTGACGTACAGGTGACCCACACCTGGTAGCTTGACAGTCTGCAGAGAGAGGAGCAAGAAGGGAGCACATGGTAATTTTTCAAGCGCAAGAAGCCACTGGTGACTTGACAGCTTATGCTATGGGAGCTTGGTGGCTTCTCTGCTGAGGTTCCAAAGGGCACCAGGATGGAGCACTGGGGAGAGCTCTGGAGAAGAGCCCGGCACTCCACCCATTTCCCCCTCAACCTCCTCCTCACTTCCAGGAGCCGCTTGGTGAGGGACAAGCGGATTAAACCACCCTCAGCCTCAGCAGCTCCAAGGAGGGACAACCCTGTGGGAACCCCCGAGGAGTGTGACAGCCTCTGCGGCCGTGTGCGACGGGGAGAGCTCGAGAAGGCTCCAAAGGAGCAACCTCACACACTGCTTGTGCAGTGGTGCTTTGCAAGCTTCGCTGGGGGCCTTTTTCCTCCTTTCAGGGCTGCTGGAGGAGGATGGTGATGTTCAGCGTCAGGATGGAAGGGGGCAGGCAGCTCTTTGGGGCGAAGAGCAATGCAGACTCACCTTGTTGAGCATGAGTGCTTGGCGGTAGCACTCGCACACGCTCTCCCAAACTCTAATGACATCTGTGGGGCAAGAGAAAGATGTGCTGTGCTGGGATTCAGCAAGATCACCCCTATCTCGCCCGCTCCCGGTCAAGCAGCCGCAGGTGGCACCCACCACCACCATCCCCCAGGGGCCCTGTGCTGGAGGGCCCTGCTGAGCTGACATTTGAGCGGACTCACAAGCAGAAACCCTCTGCTCATCCCAGCAGGAGTATGGAGACAAAACTCCAGACCTAGGGAAGCCCTGTGACGAGGGAGCCTCCCATCCGTAATGGGCAGGTGTCTCCATGCTCGGAGCCCATTGCCGTCCCCTCCAGAGGCTGCACACAGCAGAAACTGGTGCAGAGGCTGCACTACCCCACAAGGGGCCAAGCTCAGGAGGAGGCACTGCAAGATCCTCCAAAGGAAATGATCCATCTCTAACACGAGCATTGCTGAGTGCCTCTGCAGAGCCCGCAGGAGCACCCGCCTCTTCTAAGTGTGGGACTCCTTTCCCTTCAGCTCCTCCTCACAAACTGACTGACTCTCGTCCAGACAAAACCTGCCAGTGCATTCCTACCCCAGCCAGAGGATGGTCCTCTGCCCACCATCGCCTGGCGGGGACCTCCTGGCCTTACCTTCCTTCTGAAACCTTGCCAGGCGTGGAGACAGCGACAGGAAGAAGCTGAAGGAGAAGCAGTCCATGGTGCCACGCACCTGGCACGCGCTCCTCCCCTGCCCAACTGCCGCAAGCCCCGCAGCGCTATCGTAGCGAGCGCCTCTCTCTGCCTTCTGCCGACTGCAAAGCAGCTGCCGAGAGCGGAGAGCTGGCGAGAGCAGCCGCGCGCCTGGGCTCAGCGCGGCCTCGCAGGGCAGCGTCCGCAATGCCGTGCGCAATGTCCCCCTGTGAGCCCAGGCCGTGTCACAGAGGGCTGCAGCACCCGCCCTCCCGCCTCTCAGCCCACTGGAACCCTCCGGGCTTCCCTTGTGCTGGGACACGCTGACTCCTGCCGCCCGTCTCCCCCCGCCGCGGGACAGACGCCCCACGCACGCACATCCCGCCTCAGCACTGAGCTCCCCAGCAGCCCTTTGCTCTGCGTCCCACAAACTGCAGCTCTGCTGCTTCCCCTCGTGGGCCTGCAAGGTGTCTTGGGCCTTGAAGGGAACTCTCCCCTCCGAGGCCAGGGCTCTGGCCAGGTCCTGGATGATAGGGAAAGCAGGTCATACGTGATATTACCACTCACAAAGAAAATGCAAGTTTTGCTGATTTGGTTCTGTAAAAACTGTACGCTCTTGCAGCGACTTTGGAGACCTCAGTTACGGATGGACGCACCATGTAAGACCTTCCAATTGCTCCCAAATCCTCCCTGCAAGAGGGGTTCCCCAGCAACTGCGGATCTGGATGATGGTAACGTATTTGGTGATGTATCTTTTTCTTAATAGCTATTCTGTTCCTCGTGTAGTGTTTTGTCTGTTGCCAAACTCCAGTGTATCATAAGATTATTGTTTTTTTAGCTGTATCATTTCATTCCTGGATTATGAGATATTAATAGTAAAAGAAGACCATGCCGGTCTTCCCCAGGCAGAGGCTTGTGCAGGCAGGAGCCTTGGAGCTCAGGTTGCACACACGGCAAATCTCACTGAGCATTTTCAGAGCTCGCTTTGTGCCAGAGATGTTCCTACCTCTGCCTCAGCGTTGTGGGGGAGATTGCTGCCGTTGTAATGGGTTGGACAGGACATGTCCATCCAGATGGGTGCTATGACCATGGGTCTTTAGCCTGTCCCTTCCCCTACATGATGTTACCAAAGGGAACGTGGAAAGAGAGGCTGTTGAAAGTCTTCAGCTGCTCAATCCCTTCTAAACAAGTATTTCGTCCATAATGGGTGCTCTGGATGGGCCTCGATGCTCTCTAGGAAGAACTAGAGCAACAAGTGAACAAACATCCTTCCTGTGACATGTGGTAGGATTCTTACGAGGACCAACGAGGCTTCTGAGGTGTCATATACTGGCAAGCCATTTGTGGGACATAAGGTGTCATCTGTTGTCTGCTGAGCACATGCTATTTGTGGTTGGTGTGACCGGAGAAGTCTCTCAACACCACTGAACTGCAGGCATAAAGCACCTAGGCTGGGGAGGGCTGTTGTCTTTAGTCTGCTGCTCAGTGTGTCCCGGGAAGTACCGCGTTGCCGTGGTGTTTGTTACCGCTACCTGTTCCATGCTTCATGTTGCTTGATTCCTGCACACAGAGTGGCCAGGTAAGGAAGAGGTCTCCATTTAAATAAATACTTTGGACAAAGTGTTGTTGAACTGCGGTGCTCCCAGTGACAGAATCCTGGGGGGCCTTAGGGCAGGCAGAAGCAAAATGGGGCTGAAGGGGGCATTAGACGATGGCATGTGTGAGTGCAAGCGGTGGGAACACCGTTCCCTGCTCGGATGATGCCTAGGCAGCCCAGGCATGCCCCAAGTCCCTTGCCCCGAGAAAAGGCGCTCTGGAGCCCTTGCCCCATGTAGGCTGCTTGAGGAGAACTTCGGCTCGTCTGCCTCGCGACTTGGGCACAAGGTCTCACAGCAGTTGCTGGTCCTTGTCATGACAAGGCGTAAATCACCAGAGCAGCACAGGAATACAGGAACGTCCACACAGTGCTTGGAAGTGACATCTTTATGCTCTGCCTCGGTAATCCCCTCTGTCAGCATTCACGTTGGTCTGGCTTGTCCGTCACCAGATTTACCTGCATTGGTCTCCTGCCAGCTCTGCTCTGGGAAGGGGGCTTCGGAGCTGCCTGCAATACTGCTGAGCCCTGGAGGGGAAAGGAGCTCGTGTGCTCTCTGGCTCGCTTTTGGTTGGATATCCAGCAGTGCAGAACGAGGTCTTGATGCAGGTGGCGAGGGGAAAGCGAGAGGTTTCTGCAGCCTTTGGGTGTGCTCTGAGCAAGATGGTCAGAGCTTTGGTGGATGGTTGGAAGCAGATGAGCTGAATGTTTCTCTGCAGATTCTTGAGACTCTGCCTCATGCTCTGAAAGCATGTCCATTCCAGGGATCATGACGGAAGGCAGTTTTGTTCTTGGTTGTGTCTCCACTAACTTGCCAGTAGGAGTTTTCCTTGCTTCTGGTTTTGCAAAGACCTGCCCCAGGTTGCTCCCGTTGTCATCTCTGCAGTTGGGCTCTTTCGCCACCTATCTTCTGCAATGCACACCTGTATCTCCTGCAGACAGAGGCAAAATACACTGCTCTTCTAATCATTCCTTGGGGCCACTCTCCATAGTGCTGTCTTCTGACCTGTCTTTCAAGGGCTTTACCAGGGTAAACCTTCTTCTTCAGGGTTTCCAGAGCCTCATGGACAAATTTCTCCACGTAAATTTTTAATTCTGAGTGGAACTGCTGAATTTTGGAAATGATTTTGGCAATGTCGCTGTCCCTTTCAAGTGTGCTCCTCTCTTGGAATATGTCAGCAGCATTTTGGGAGGGTGGCTGAACACGGCGTGGCCTGTGTGTGGTCCCTGCTTGGCTTGGGAGCACCCTCTGCTCACCCTCCATTTCACAGACCCGAGAGGCGCTCCCAAAATGGGCCCCTCACAGGAAACCCCGAAGCCTCCGCAGAGCGGGAGTAGCTGCCTTGGGAACCTGGTCCCTGAGCCAGGGCTGCCAAGGGATGGAGCAGGCTCCATTCTGCTCCCTACATGTTGGTCTGTCTGATGCCAACAGAAGGGCTCTTGGCATCTTTGACATTGCCAGCTCAGAAAGAATGACTCCCCTTATCCAGGGACCAAGCTTGGTAAATATATTTTCAAGGACTCTCTTTGCCAAGTATGGAAAACCTGTGCTGGACTTGCTAAAGGCAAGGCGGCCTGTCCCCTCATCTCGCTTGGAGCTGGGAGTGCAAGTGCAGTTTGATTGTCCATTTCCAGTTTTATAGAGGGCGATGTGCCAGGGTTTATAGACCAGAGGGGATTTGCTTATGTAATTCATCCTCCTCTCCCCCTACCTCCTTCTTCCATGAGCCCATTCTTAGAAACAGGGAACTGGGATAACGTCAAACCCTGGTTGCTTTGGCTCCAGCAGCAGTTCAGCAGTGAATGAAGAGTTAATTTATGGCGTGGGAGTTAATTTATGGCTGATCTTTTTGCTGTTGCTATTCTTGTTATTTTCATTATGATGTTTTTATGAATGTTGCTGTTGTTTAAATATACATTCCTGTATCATTGTTTAAGTGTTGCGTGTTGTTTCCAAGCGAGCTCAGGTACAAAATCATCCCCACTGCAGGTGCGACTGTGGAGCCCCAGGATTTCACACACCAGGGGCAGGGGAGCAAAAGCAAAAATGTCCCTCTGGCACTTCCATTCACACATGTCCCAGGGGATGTGCAAAGGGGAAGGAGCCTCAGCCCCAGCGCGGGGCAGCCCTCAACTCTCCGGGTGCCGCACACAACGTGTTCCCGCAGTGCCCAAGCCACAGGCAAAGGGAAGCTGTCGCCCCAGGGACACGGGGCCTGGAGATGCAGGGCCGAACTCCCCGAGCCCCTGGGGGACACAGGACCCTGCAGGGCTGGGACAGGCTCAGGGACGGTGTCATGGTGGGCAGTGTCCCCAGAGGGAGCTGGTGCAGAAATGGGCTGCTGCCAGGAAGGTCCCCGTGCTGGGGACCACGATGGAGGCTGCTCTGTCCCTCTGCCATCTGCAGGGCCATCTGCCAGCTGCTCATGGCGACAACTCAGTGCCACGGGAGAAGAGGTCTTACGGCCTGACAAAACCCCACCGCTGCCCTTCCAACATCGCTGCTGTCCTGGGTGCCCGCAAAGCCCTCCCGGCTCACACTGTCAGACAAGGGTTGACTTTGGAAGGGACCTCTCGAGATCAAGGTGTTCAAGGCTGCTTGCAGGGCTGGAAGCAGAGCCCCAAGTGCAGCCCGGCCTCTGGGCAGGCCGCCGCCAGCAGCACCATGGGGCTGCGTGAGGAGCCCTCCTTGGCCCCCAGCAAGCCCAAGGCCACGCACTGCTCTCTGCCGCCAGGCTCAGCAGTGCCAGGGGGAGTCCAGCACACGCAGACCCTTCCTCACGGCGGCCCCCCTGGCCCTGCCGCTGCCCTCCTCCCCCACGCAGCAGTGGAACATCCCAGAGGGGCAGTTATCGCCACGGGAACACGGATGCTTCCCAGAGCTGCGCCTCACAGTGGCCCCAGCGCTGGCCACGCAGCAGCAAGGCCAGGTGAGCAGCAGGGCCGCGCAGCACCAGGGGCCACCCGTGGTGCCCACAAGATGCAGGGGAGCTGCGGGGCTGCAGGGCAGACTGCGCGATGCCTCCCAGGGGAGGCCACAAAGCCACCGTGCGACACTTGGTGCTCATGGCTGCAAATGTAAACAATCCCATTCTATTGCAGAGTCAGGAGAGTGAAAAAAATTGCTAACGCTGAAGTCGAAGCCATGGATTGGGAGAGCTCAGTGCAGGTACTGTGCGTGCAGGCAGAGGCTGCGCGGGGACGGCTGGCGTTTGGCTCTGCGAGAGCAGCCGCAGGGCTGGTGGCAGAGGTGGCAGGGAGCTCTGGCAGGCCTGGGTGCTGGGGCAGAGCTGCGCCAGGGCCAGGAGCGGCCAAGGCCTCGGGGGCTGCTGCCTGAGCCTGGCGCCCTGGCTCTGTGCACCGCCTGCCCCGCGCACGCAGGGGACACGAGGCCCCGCGCACAGAGCCAGCGCTGCCACCGTGACCGTCCCCACAAGCTCTCCTGCTCTCTTCCAGACTCCGGGCACCCAAGGTCTGGGTGGCTGCACTAACGAGGAGGAGCCAATGGAGTGGGAGAGCTCCTTCTGCGGCTTGCAGGTATTGCCACTGCTGCTGGTTACATGGGGAGACCTGGGGCTGGGGCTGGCCCCTTCCCTCTTTCCTGCTTCCCACTGCAGGAAGAGGGGTCCTTGGGTTAGAGCATTCCAGCTCTGAGACCTGCCCTGCAAATGCTTCCTTCTCTCTTGCAGGCTCTGCATATGCATGGGGGGCCTACAGGGAATGGGCCGGAGCCGATGGAGTGGCTGAGCTATGGCAGCAGCCAGGTACAGCCCCCGCAGCCCCTGGACGCGCTTGTCCTTCATCTTCCCCAGGCACCATCCCCACTAAGGTCTCCTGCTCTCTTCCAGATGGTGGGGAGCAGCAGCTTGGTCGGCTGCAGCCAGGAGGAGCCCATGGAGTGGGAGAGCTCCGGCTGCAGCCCCCATGGAGTGGGAGAGCTCCGGCTGCAGCCCCCCTCTCCTGCTCTCTTCCAGGCTCCTAGCATCCATAGCCAGGTTGGCTGCACCAGTGAGGAGCAGCCTATGGAGTGGGAGAGCTCCTTCTGCAGCCTGCAGGTATTGCCACTGCTGCCAGGTACATGGGTAGAGGTGGGACTGGACCTGACCCCTTCCCACTTTCCTGCTTCCTCTTGGGACCAGAGTCTCCCAAATCTGGGATATGCCCTGTAAGCAGCTCCTTCTCTCTTGCAGTCTCCACATATGGATAGGGGACATGCAGGAAACCAGCCTGAGCCTATGGAGTGGCTCAGCTATGGCAGCAGTCAGGTATGACCTCGGGAGCTGCTGGACATGCTCGTCTTTCCTCTTCCCCACGCACTGTCCCCACCAAGGTCTCCCGCTCTCTTCCAGGCTGTGGACACCAATGGCCTGGTCGGCTGCAGCACGGAGGAGCCAATGGATTGGGAGAGCTCCGGCTGCAGCCCCCAGGTATGGCCCCTGCTGCCGGCTGCACGGGCAGAGCTGGGGCTGTGCCCGACCCCTTGGCGCTGCTCCGCGCTGCCTTTGGGGAGCAGCCGCGCGGGAGCCTGGCCCAGGTGTGCGGGCGCTCTGGCGGGCCGCGGCGCCGGGGCAGAGCTGCACAGGGCGCAGGAGCGCCCAAGGCCTGGGCACCTGCTGCCTCAGCCCCTCTGCCGGCCTCTGGGCTGCGCTGGCCACGCCAAGCCTCTGCCAGGGCACCAATGACGGCAGCGCTGCTGCCAAAGAGCCCGCGCAGCCGCCAAAGAGCCTCTGCTCCACGGGAGCCCCCGAGCCGCTCCTCGGCCCTGCTCACGCCTCCTTTTCCCTTGCAGACCAAGCTCCCCTTCACTCTGGCTGCTGCCAAGAAGCGCTGGGCTCATGGATTCCAGCAATAACTTCTTATTTGGATTTTTCTTTATAGACTTTTATATTAGCTTTTATTGTTGTTAATATTTTTGTTGGTTTTATTGTTGTTCTGATGATTATATTGTTGTTATTTTTCTTGTTGTTATTGTTTATTATATTTTTATTTTTATTGTTGTTTAAATATATATTCCTGTATCATTCTTTAAGTGTTGTTTGACGTTTCCAAGTGATCCCAGGCACAAAAGTCATCCCCACTGCAGGTGTGTGTGACTAGCCCTAAGATTTCAGAACCTAGGGGCAAGCGGGTCCAGGCAAAGGTTCCTGTAGGATTTCCCTTTACACAGGGTCCTTTAGGATGCCCCAGCCCATTTCCATCCTTTTTCTTTTCTTATTCTATTTCACTTATTCTTCTTTTTCTGTTTTCTATTCTTCTTCATTTTTCTTTCCATCTTTTTCTTCTTTACCTTTTATTTCTTTTCTCTTTATTTTTATTATTTTTTCCTCTTCCTTTTTCTTTCCAATTTTTTTCATTTATTTCTTTTTCTTCTTTTTTTTTTCTATTTTTCTTCCTCTGAGGGTGGTTCTCTGGGAGAGAACTCTAGCAGAGAAAAGGAGTGTAGGACATCACTGAACCAAAGAGCATTCCCCACAGGCAGCAGGGACACTCAGGTGCTCCCCTTCTAAATGCCTGCACTCAAGCAGTGCCAGGAGAGGACAAGCTCATCCTCAGGAGAGCAGGCATTGCTCTCTGGAAAGGAAGGGAGACTCCAAGGCCAGGCCTGCAAAGGAATAACAGTTCTTTTCCAGCAATGTCTATCCATTCCAATTCCAGGCTGTGGGATTTCTTGCTCCCTTACGCAGTTGGGAATGAGTGGAAGGTACCTGGCAAAGCGGGACAAGCAAGGAAGAAGGCAAGGAGGTTGCTGGCAGATGAGCTGGAAGGCAGCACTGCCAGGCCCAGCGGGAGTCGTGTGGCACACGGGGAGCAGCTGAGTGCACCCAACAGCCTGGCTCATTGCGGCCAATGACCACCTGCAGGGACCAGCCCTCACGCACACGCTCGCCCCAGTCCTGCTTCACTGCTTTAGCCCTCTCTTCTGCTTCTCCCAAAGAAGACGCCCTGCTTCTGCTGCATCTCTGCATGGCTCTTGCTTCAGGAAACAGACCAAAAGGGCAGCCTCAGATCCTGAAGGAACCACAAGTGTCCTGAGCGGGTCCTGCTGTGCAGGCACTTCATGGGGCAGGGTGCACTCCAGGATGGGGAAAGGTCTCCCCAGCATGGACCCAGCAACAACCCTTGGTGTCTCAGCCCACCACAGCCCTCCTGCTTGGGCAGCCACCCTCAGCAACCTGCCCCTGCTGAATCCTGCAAATGTCCGATGTTGGACTAGTGCTGGAAATGGCCAAAGGAGAGACCAGTCTGTGACAAAGGCCCCGTGTCCCCTTCACAGTCAGGCCATGCAACCAAGGACACCCAGCTCAGCAAACGTTCTTTTCCTCTCCGGACCCTCTCCATCCCAGCCCAGCCCCTCTCCAGCTCTCCCCACCTGCCCTGCCCTCTCCCAGCCCACCCAGCAGAGCAGACCAGGCTGGGGGTGGCCCCACAGCAGTGCCCCCCGCAGGGCACTCACCCCACAGCCCAAGCCCCACTGTGGGCACAGCAGCTCCAGGGGACAGGGCTGTGTGTGTCAGGTGCCCCATCAGGCTCCAAGCTGGAACTGGCCCCATACGGACACAGAGGACAGTGACACTCTGTGCCTCTTGTTCCTGTATCCCAGAGCTTCCCTACCCCAGGCTGCCTGCAGCCCCCATGCCAGCCCCTCTCTCCAGCACAGCACAAGGCTCCCTGCCCTGGGGCTCTGCTGGCACCTCCTGCTGCCAGGGACACAGCAGCCAGCCCCTAGCTGACATGCACAGAAACATATTTCTTTTCCCCATTTATTCCTCCTTCTAAGAGCACAATTGCTCCTTTTCCCCTTCCCCAGGGATATCCCTGCTCCCTGGAAAACCCTTTCCTGGTTAATTCCTTAGTTATGGTCTGCCTGGAAGGTCCTGGAGCCTCCCCGGTGCTCCCTGCAGGACCCCGAGATGCTGGTGCTGCTCTGCAGAGTGAGTGGGCTGTGGTGCTCTGGGGTCACAGGGTGACTCTGCAGTTGTTGTGCTCATGGTTGAACACAGACCCAGCTGGACAGGCATCATTGTACCTGAGAACACCATATCAAGGGGCTTCTATTTGTGAATGATGCTCTGAGCAAGCACAGGGCATATAAAATGGCTCAGGCTGTGTTCATGTGTCCCTAAATCCAGACCATGACTTCAGGTATAAACTGTCATGGGCAGCTCTTGAAGTTCATTTCCCAGTGCCTGCAAGGTCCCCAATGTGGTCATAGGCCACCATACGGGGGACAGTCCCAGGCAGATACTACTTGGCCATTCATCACTATCAGGAGCACCGAGCACTCACAAGTGAGAACTGAATCCAGTCCTTATTCCCTAGCATATCCCCCCAGGAGCTCATTGCCTTGGGCCCATCAAGAGCCCCAGAAAAGCAACAAGCATCTTTCAGGCTGAAAGTCATGGAGCAAATTCTTGGCACCAGCTTTGGAAGAAGAGACCAGTCCACAAGATGCAATGAAAACATACCCTTTAATTAGGGGAACGACAGCTCTGACACTATGATAGAGACATTTAAAGAAGACCTCTGTGTCAGAAAGACACGGTTAACACCTCTGGAGAAGTGGGATGAATCCAGAAACTTGTGCACAAACCTCATTATTAAAGCAAGAATGCCAAAATCACAGGAGTTGTCTGAGAGAAATTAGATATTACTTGAGTAGAAGGATGGGCAGTTTATTGCTGCTGAAATATTACTAATTGAATCATTTTATCTTTAAGCAGGAAAAGGAAGACAGACAGAAAGACAGAAAGAGATAAAGAGAGAGAACGAGAGAGACAGAGATAGAGGATGAGAGAAACAAAGGAAGAGAGGATGGAAGGAAGAGGAAGGAAGAGAGGAAGAGAGGAAGGAAGACAGGGAGAGAGGAAGAGAGGGAGGGAGGAAGGGAAGGAGGGAGGGAGGGAGGGAGGGAGGAAGGAAGGAAGGAAGGAAGGAAGGAAGGAAGGAAGGAAGGAAGGAAGGAAGGAAGGAAGGAAGGAAGGAAGGAAGGAAGGAAGGAAGGAAGGAAGGAAGGAAGGAAGGAAGGAAGGAAGGAAGGAAGGAAGGAAGACCCTTAATGCCAGTTACCCTGGGGATGAGTAGATACACCTCGTCAGTTGTGCAGTAGATGCAGATGGTCTTGGCATTGTACCCATTGAACCAGTTTCCTCAGTGCAGCTTTGAGCTCCTTGTTCCTCAAGCTGTAGATGAGGGGATTCAGTGTAGGAGGCACCAGTGAGTACAGAACAGCCAGCACCAGATCCAGAGCTGGGGAGGAGATGGAGGGGGGCTTCAGGTAGGCAAAAAATGAAGTACTGGCAAACAGGAGGACCACGGCCAGGTGTGGGAGGCACATGGAAAAGGCTTTGTGCTGGCCCTGCTCAGAGGGGATCCTCAGCACAGCCCTGAAGATCTGCATGTAGGACACCATGATGAAAACAAAACACCCAAAGGCTAAACAAAGACTAACCACACTAACTCCAATTTCCCTGAGGTAGGCATCTGAGCAGGAGAGCTTGAGGATCTGGGGGATCTCACAGAAGAACTGCTCCACCACATTGCCTTGGCAGAGGGGTAGGGAAAATGTGTTCCCTGTGTGCAGAAGAGCATAGAGAAAGCCACTGGCCCAGGCAGCTGCTGCCATTCTGACACAAGCTCTGCTGTCCATGAGGGTCCCATAGTGCAGGGGTCTGCAGATGGCAACGTAGCGGTCGTAGGCCATGACAGTGAGGAGACAATACTCTGCTGAGATAAAGAAGACAAAGAAAAAGACCTGGGTAGCACAACCCAGGTAGAAAATGTCCCTGCTGTTCCAGAAGGAATTGGCCATGGATTTGGGGACAGTGGTGGAAATGGATCCAAGGTCAAGGAGGGAGAGGTTGAGGAGGAAGAAGTACATGGGGGTGTGGAGGCGGTGGTCGCAGGCTACGGCTGTGATGATGAGGCTGTTGGCCAGGAGGGCAGCCAGGTAGATGGCCAGGAAAAGTGAGAAGTGCAAGAGCTGCAGCTCCCGTGTGTCTGCGAATGGCAGGAGGAGGAACTCGTGGAGGGAGCTGCTGTTGGACATTTCCTCCCCATACATATGGGAGACTCACCAAGGAAAAAACAGACAGAGACAAGTTAGGAGGACACTCCTCAAAGGAAAATAAACAAATTAATGAAGTTTTTTATCTATCTGTCTCATTCACAGATCTCTGAGGCTCATGTCTCTTCTAGCTAGAAAATGATGTTACTGCACAGGACAGAATGGGGCTGTGGAGACCTCACTCCCTTGGAAATTCTTCTTTTCCACTACTTGTAGCTTTGGTGCCTGACCTGCAGCTGAATACGCCCAAGCACAGGAAGCAGAGAGCAAGAACAGGAGCAGCATGGACAGGAGAAGGATTAAGGAGCAACACCATGACCCTGTTGCCAAGAGAGGCAAGGAGAGGGACAGAGAGGCATTCTGGAAAATCTTAACTTTACCAGCAGGGTATGGCACCTTGCAGAGGGGGACATTGCAGCACTGCCCCTCTCAGCCCTTTGGTGGGGAGGCACCAAAGAGATGCCCCTCTCCTCTGCCACAGCTCTGGCTGCAGAGTTCAGCAGAGTCTCATGTCCTGCAGTTCCTTCTCCTTCCCTGCCCATCTCTGCTGCCTGGAGCTGTCCCTGCTGGCAGCTCTTTCTCTGTCGCAGTGTCTTGTCCCTGTTACTGCTCAAAGATCCCATGTCACCCTCCGGGTGCTCATTTCTGCCCTACAGAAACCTGTGGCAATGTCCAGGGCTGGCTCTGTGTTTGCAGTTTGAAATGAGCAGGTCACATAAAGTCCTAGGATGCTGCAAAGAAGATGCTGATGCTGCCTTTAGACTAAAGTGGGGATGAAGCAGCTCACTGACATTTCTCACAGACCTTTTAATCTCTCAGAGTGAAGGTTTACAACTCCCAGCTCATTGCCAAAACAGAAAACTTGTTCCTTCATTCTCCCTGTCAGCATTAGGAAAGTGAAAGTGCAGAGACCTGAAGGAAAGCTCCTTCTCCTTCAAGCAGCTCTTCTCTTGATTTTCCTCTTGAAGGGACCCCTCAGACATGTCCTGCACATGTGCTGGAGCTGTGAGCAGAACCTGACCCCTGCAGCACCTCTCAAAGGCAGAAAGAACCTGCCCTGTCAGGGATCTCTCTTCCCGTCCAAAGCTTCTCCCCACAGCACCATGGGGAGCTCCCTGGAGAGGCTGTGTGCTGACCCTCACGGGTGGCAGAGTCACTGCCCTGGGCAAACAGCACCATGAGGTACAGGGACACTGCTCTGAATCACAGCCCCAGGCAGACCTTGCTGCACTCCCTGCCTTCACAGCCCTACAGCCCTGTGTTCAAGTGGCATAGCCAAGAGAAGCATACCCTGATCCTCTGACCATGTGTCAGGGAATCCCTGCCCTAAAGCATCTCCTCCTCCTGCTATGTCCTGCTTACTCCAGGAGAGAGACCATTAGAAATCATATGAGCCATGGTTTGGCTGGGATGCAGACACCCCCTCCAGGAACCTCAGCAGCATTGCCCTGCAGACAGAGACTCACTGTTTCAAGGGCTGTGAAGATTTCCCCCACAATGAGCTCTGCTCCCTCTCCACACTGCCGTTCCCCTCTCGCTGCCTTCTCTCCTCTGCTGTCCGCAGCAGCAGGCAGTGCCCGCAGCCCTGCTGCTCTTGGCACAGGAGCTGCTCCTGCACTCGGCTGTCTCTGGGCAGTGCTGCCAGGCTGCCACGAGCTGCCTCCATCCCAGGAGCCTGGCCCCGCTCAGGAGCAGAGGAACAGCTGAACTTACCAATTTCTCTGTCCCTTGTGCCCCCTCCTCCTGGGAAAAGTTCACTTCAATAAACTAAAATAATCACCTGTTGTCCTTTGCTAACAAGTGGAGAGAGAGAGATTCTAATATTGCAATTTATTTCATCAGAGAATGAAGATCTATCAAAATTGGAAATGTCTCACTCTGCAAGGCTCATTTCACATCCCTTAACTAGACAGGAGACTGAGGAGTGAACAAGTGGGGAGGTCATTGACACAGGATTTAGGTGCTGATTCAGAAATATCAATCTGGGCTGTACCTGCTTAGATGTGAGTCGGAAGTCGTATTCAGATCCCTCCTGTAAACTCCACAAATACAGCAATGGTGGGGTTCCCCCTGCCAAAACTGAAGTGAGCAGAGCACAGAGATCTGCCCACGAGGTCCTTGTCAAAGCTCCACCACAATCACTGGAGATGCAGGGTGAGAGTCATCAGTTCCCACAGAAACACCTGGTGACAGCAGAAGAGACTGAGGAGGTGCAAGGCATGTGTCAGTGTCTGCTTGCTCTGATGGAGCTACTAGGAGACCTGCATCATCCTAGAGCACAAGTTGGGGAATTGGCCATCTTGGCCATCTGAAATGACCCCAGATGCCAACTATGACAGCAGCAACACTCCCCATGAAGCTGAGGTATGGGAAGATTCCAGGATTAACCAACAGCTCTTGTAATTCAATGCAGAGTCTTGATTTGATGTCACAGAAAAGTGCTGGCAGGGCCTTGTCTGATGCCTGGAGTGTCCAGCACAACCACACGTCTCTAGCAGATACAGCAGGGCACCCACAGGAAAACCATGTCCCCTTGGAGTGATTGCTGGACAAGTGCCCCAGGGCATCCTGCGTTTCCATGCTGTACCCAAACACAGACATTCCAGCACTGGCTATAGGGAAAGCCCATCCTGTCTACATCCAGGGTGCTGCATAAATGGGAGGCACCCTGGACCTGCCATGTCTCTGCTCCAGGCCCTGCACTCTCAAACCCTTCTAGCTCTCGTCCCCTGAACTCCTCTTCATCCCACCACATGGTGTGAACAGGCAATGGGCTAATGAGGACCTCTGGGTGGCTGCACCGAAGGCTGTCAAGACCCATGGACATCTTCAGTGGCTCCTTGTTCTTCCTGAACCAGCGTCAGGTACAGGAGAGAGTGCCCAATGGGCACTCCCTCTTCTCCCTCCAGTCCCCCCACTCACTTCCCTCGTGCACTCGCCCGCTCCATGGATCCCATCCATGCACGAGGAGCAGCCGTTCGCCTGCTGCTCCTTCTCCATCTCCAGGACTCGCTCTGGGGACAGCCGTGCATGGCCAGCACATTTCCAGCCTGTCCTCTGCACAGACAGACGCGTCCTCACAGTCCATGTCACAGCCCTGTCCTCTGATCAGCTGCTCACACTCAGGCGACCTCACAGGCCCTTGTCTGGGGCTGGTTCTGCTGCTGGTCAATCCCGCACAGGGCCAGCAGTGACCTCACAATGCGCCCTGAAACCTTCAGCTGGCTCTGGCCTATCAGCAGCAGGGACAGAGGTGACGTCACAAGAAACCTCAGCAACCCAGAGCTTCCTGATAGTATCAGGTCTACAGTGAAGGATGTGACCTCACTGTCACCATCAGAGCCATATCCATGCTTTTGGCCTATCAGGATCAGGCTCAACAGTGACCTCACTATTAATATCCAGACCATGTCCCTGCTGCTGGCCTATCAGGGACCGGCACAGCAGTGACCTCACTAACAACATTCAGGCCATGTGCTTCCTGCTGGTCTGCCAGGTCCTGAGGCATAAACGCCAACACAACCAACATCCAAACCATGGGCATTTTCTGCCTGGTCACCACTGGACACTGAGGTGACATCACAACAGCCTGTGGGAGCTAAGAGCCCCCTCTGGCCCATCCAGAGCAGTAAGTGTCCTCAGAGTCACAAGTTTGGGTCTATCAGCTACTCAGGCAGAAAGGACCTCAGAGAACAAAGGGTAGCCATGGTCCTGCTGCTGGCATGTCATGTTCTCACACAGAAGGGACCCTGTCATTGGTCCCAGGGACATGGGCAAGGTTGTTCTCCAGGGTGTGCTTGCTCCTGCAGTGCTTTCCCAGGAGAGGGTCTAGGGAAGAGCAGTGCCCTGGCCCCAGACACAAGTCACCTCCTGTGGAGGTCAGCCTAAGGTCAGTAGCAAAAAATGTCCCCTCGGCAGATGAGGGTGCTGAGCAGGAGAGGCGGGAGCTGCAGCCACCTGGCCAGCACATGATCAAGGAACTCACTGGACAGCCTCACGTGTGATCAGCGTGTGATCATCTGGTTGATGGGTTGGTTGGGTTTGGGGCTTAACGTGCTGCCAGGCAGGGTGGGGGCTGTCTCCGGGGTCAGAAGCTCTATAAATTGTGCTTAAATAAACATCTTTGGTTTCACAACACCAAAAACCATCGTTGCTTCAGACATTGCAAATGGCATCCGAAGTTGGGGCAAGAACACAGGGGAAGCTCACAAAGTCCGAACCCGGCAGCATAGCCCAGCTGAACCAGTAACAGAGCAGGAAGAACTCCGGTGTGCACCCATCGCCTAATTAGAGGACAGCATCCTGGGAACCACGGGAGGCAGAATGTCTCAAGGGCAGAAACACAGCCTGGACGCACTGCAGCGCATGGTGCATGAAGAGAACCGGCAGGTTTCTGGGAAGGATTTAGTCACTCTACTAGAGTGGATTCGGGAGAAGGTACCTACTTTCCCGAAGGAAGGCACACTCCAGCGAGAGGTGTAGGAAGAACTCGGAAAGGCCTTAAGGAGGCAATGGCGGATGGTGATACAGCTGCAGTAAAACATGTGAGCACCGGGTGGCAGGTCATGGTCGCCTTCAAAACGGCCTGGGATCTTCAGGGGGACAAAAGCGATCAGCCACGTGCAGCAGCACCGTCAGCACCACCGTATGGGGGGGCGACTGATCCTCCGTGCGACCATCCGTTCGACCCAGGCCCCAGGGACCCGGAGAAGGAACATGATTTACAGCCCCAGACCCACATAACGAGGTTACAAAAGGGGATCGAGGGTTGATTCACTGGGAAATGTTTAGCAGAGAGGCAGTTCAGCAGGGGAACTTAGAAATATTAACAGCTATGCCGGTCATGTATGCGTGGGTGGTGCATTTTACTGAGAAAAACTAAATCCTGCCTTAAAAGGGAGAAGCAGGGAAGTGTTTTCAATGTGGAGAGAATGGCCATCTCAAGAAAAACTGCCCCAAAGGCCGGGAGGCGGAAGCAAGCCAGCTCCAGCTCGCTTATTCACCTGCTGTATGGGTCATTGACAGATCCACTTCGAGTGCTGGAATGGATCTTTTTACCTCATGGACAGTCAAAAAGAAATTATCACCGCAACAGAAGAATATGCACAGTTAATTCAGAAAGCAAGAATGCACTTAATGTTAAACAGCAGCGATCCAAGATTCATTTATCTTCCTGCCACAAAGGAAAATTTGCAATGGTTATTAGCAGAACATTTACCTATGCAGGTGGCTTTAGTAGACTTTGCAGGACAGATGAACATTCACTATGCCCTGCATAGGTTGTGGTCGGAACTTCCTAACATTCCCTTATTAGCAAGGTGTCTTTGGCAGCAAACTCCCCTTTCAGGTATTACTGTCTTCACAGATGGATCAGGGCGAACTAAAAAGGCTGCCATTGCCTGGAAAACGTCAGCAGATGCAGAGCGGCAAACTGAGGTTCAAGTACCAGGCTCCACACAGCTGGTGGAGCAGGTAGCTGCAACCATGGCTTTTTAAAAATTCACAACTCTAAATCTTAATGTTGGAACAGATTCATTAAATGTCGAAGGCCTGGTGAAGCGCTTGGAGGGAGCTACACTTTGAGAGGTTGCCAATCCTTTGCTGATGGCCCAATTGTGAAATTTATGGACTTTGTTAAATAGCTGAGCCAATCCCTGCTTTATTACTCACGCATGGTCACATACTGGGGAGAAAAGTTGGGATGTGTGTAAGCACTGGTTAAGATGTTTTACGGTCATGGATGTTCCAAAAATGATAAAATCAGACAACGGGCCTGTGTATGGTGCTATGCAAACCCAGGACTTCCTTAAACAATGGGGCGTTCAACATATCTTCGATATTCCTCATTCTCCTACTGGGCAGGCAGTTATTGAACACTCACACCAGACCCTAAAATATATGTTCATTAAACAGAGAGGGGGAGCTCAGAGAGATGGCCACCAAGAAAGATTGGATAAAGCATTATATGTATTTAATTTTTTAAATCGTAACATAGCAGGTGAGACCTGAGTTAATCAACACTTTGGCCAACGGTCAGAAAATTTACAGCCAAGATCCCAAGTTACCATAAAAGATCTAGTTACAGGGAAGTGGGAAGGTCCAAAAGACTTAGTAACTTGGGGAAGGGGTTATGCTTTTGTTTTGACACACGGGAAACCAAGATGGGTTCCTTCACGATGTGTACGGCCCTGGCTTTCCTCAGCAGCTGTGCAGCCTTTGTCCCAAACTGGGTCAAACAGCCAAGAAACATATGGGTAAAGTTAGCCATGTCAACAACAGACAATCCCTTTCAAACATGTTTAATAGGAGTATTTTCTTGGTTAAGACAGTTTGGGCTTTGGAAAACACAAATTGTAAAGTTTTTGATTATTGGGTTAATTGTATTTTGCTTGCTGTTAATTGTCTACTTTGTCTGTTATCATGTGTAGAATGGTTAATGGATTGATCAATCAATCAAGTGATGACCGCTCAAATAAAAACTAAATAAGGAAGGGGGAGATGTGGAGGTCAGCCTAAGGTCAGTAGCAAAGAATGTCTTGTGAGCAGGTGGGGGGCTGAGCAGGAAAGGCGGGAGCTGCAGCCCCATGGCCAGCGCATGATCAAGAAGCTCCTTGGACGGCCTCGTGCATGACCAGTGCATGATCATCTGGTTGATTGGTTTGTCAGGTTTCTGGGCTCCACGTGCTGCCAGGCAGGATGGGGGCTGTCTCTGGGGTCAGGAGCTCTATAAGGTGCGTTTAAGTTAAGGTCTTTGGTTTCACAACACCGAAGTCTGTGAATCCTTCATACACTGCAGATTTTCCATTGTCCATCTTTTCCCTGCTGCCTCTCATGCAATTAATGTGGCCTTCCAAGAAAATCCCGCTGCTCTGTGCCCTCCACAAAGTATTTGTGCACAGCATGAAGATCTCTCCTGGCCTTCTCTGATCTAGGCTGAACAAACATCCCTCTTCCTAGCTTCTCCTTACCTGCCCCATGCTCCAGCCCCTGACCAACTTGTTGTCCCTGTGCTGAACTCCCTCCCATTTGTTTGTTTCCTTGCAGAACTGGAGAGCCCAAATGGGATCTGGTATAGAGGCATGGTGTCCACTGTGCCAAAAAGAGCGATAGAACACGCATGTGGCCCCACTGGCCGTGCTCTCCCAAATAAATACCTGTGAGAATGGCCAAACAATGGCACAGGGACCCAAAAGGCCTCCCTTGATGACCACTAAGGCACCGAGATGAGATGTGGGTGCCCTTGGCCACCACCAGGATATACCCCGTGGGAGTCCCTATGGCAACGGCCAGGGCTTTGTGATGGGGGTGGCATCATGTCCCCAAGGCCATTGTGATGGGGCGATGCCCATGGCAACCAAGGCTGTGTTGGGCCAGAGCACCACCCTCGGGGTCACACTCTGAGGAGAGCAGCTCTTGCAGAAGGAACAGCTCATGTTGGTCCCCAGAGCAGCAAGTCCCCAGGTGCAGCGAGTGCCCTGGAGATGGAGAAGGAGAGGCAGGCGAACGCCTGCTCCCAGCCCAGCAATGGGCGTCCTGCCAGGAGCAAACGCACAAGGAAGGTGAGTGCTGGGGTTGCAGGGATGGGAGCACAAGGATGGAGAGCACAGGCATGGGGGGCCAAGCCAGCCAGGTGTGACCTTCTCCGTCCAGGGGCTGCTTCTTCCTGGCTGTGGGGATTTTCTCAAACACAAAGCATGACCGGGATGCTCCAAGGCCCATATGGATCCTGGGAGCCCTGTGCAGAGAGTCAGAGATCCTCTTTGGACCACGTGTAGCTGGGCTGTGCTCGACCATGAGCTTCCCTATGACATGGGGCTGGGGCTTCCTGTGTCTCAGGGGCTGCTTGTAGCAACACAACCCTCTCCATCATGTGCCTCCTTCTCCCTGCAGGTGGGCAAGCAGGAGCCCCACGCAGCGAGGCAACGCAGGCGGATGCCAACTTCGTCCCCACAAAAGGACAGGCGGCCTTTGCTGTCTGACCCCCAGGGCTTTGAAGATGCTGATCAGGCCATCGCAAAGGTACAGAGCTGAGCAGTGAGGCTGGCAAAGGCCCTGCCTGACCGCTGCCCTTCTCAAGACGACTCCTGTGATGCTCAGGGAGACCCTGCCCAGCAGGGCTGGGCTAACAGCGGAGGTGCCACATCTGCCTCCCAAACCACCGCGCACTGCCAGGGCAGCCAGCCAGGCACATGGAGGCCTGGAGGCTCCTGCATGTAAAACACCAGGGTCTACAGGGAAAAAGAAGCTGCCTGCTCCAGAAAAGCCTTGCAGAGCTTCTGCCAGGTGCAGGACCAAGGCCATCGATACGGAAGATGTGGCCAGGAGACTGGTAGACATAGTGATGGAGGGACTAGAGACAGTGGCAATAACTTGCAGGGAAGCTGCTGCCAGGGAACCCTCGGGGGCTGATGGGGGTGCTGTGATGTCTGTGGAGTGCGGGAAGAGACTGGAAGAGTCCATGTATCTTGATTTGCCTGCCCTTCAAAAAGCCAAGCGAGATGCTGGTGTTCCCCACCAGGCAGTTCCAGAGCATGGCCACTGCTTGCCTGAGGCCAGACCTGGGCCTTGTGCGCTGGGAAAAACAAGGATGGTGCCAGAAGTGTGGTGCTTAGCCCAGTGTGTCCTTGATGCAGAGGCAGGTGTAGGCTGAGGACCCTCTGTTTAGGTGTGCAGGTAGTGGTGTGCTGCAGTGCTCTGCTCCAGAGCCCAGCCTGCCACCCCAGGGTCCTGCTGGGACAGCAGAGGGAGGACTGTTGGTTACCCTGTTTGCTCCTTGGAGCATCCTGGTGTCACCCAGGGGTTCTCACAGTTTCATGGTTTCTGTTAGCTGGTGTTCAGGCTTGCAGTTTCTGATCATCTTCATGATTACCTGAGTCTTTGGGATTTGAGTCACTCTGATGGAGTAAGTTATCTTCTCAGTCCTTTAAAGGCTTTCTTCTGAAGCTGGACCCTCATTACATGTTCCCATCGCAGACCCTAATCCGTTGTGATCCCTCATACAAACTGGTAGTTAAACAAAGCAGTCAGAGCCATTTCTGCACTTTGTGGATATGCAGACACTTGCAAACAGAGAGATGCCCCCTCACAAGAATTAGGCTTCTCAAGGTGATGGATGGCTCTGCGATACCTGTTCTTGGTCAGTGTTGGAGGCGGCAGTTTGAAATCCACAGGTCCCTTTGGAAAGGGTCCCCGAATAGCAGATTCCTTGAGCCTGCTTTTAGGGAGCCATCTGGAGGTAGGGATCCAACACCCTGCTGAAGACACTTCCCAGTAGAGGTGTTGTCTTTAGGCCTTTTCCAGTGAAATTTACATTATCTCTGAGGATAGGAGGATATCTGAGAACCTCTCCGGGTCCCCCTGCCATATTTTGCCCACAATCCTGGATTTGTATTTGCAAGAACACAACCAGGAGGGCCACTGACACATTCTACCTCTGTTTTTGGCACAGGACCATACCTGTACACCAGACACCTTTTGGTCTCTCCAGTTCTGCACAGGCACTAACAAGTGAGAGCGAGACCAGCACAGGGACAAGAAGATGGTCAGGGGCTGGAGTGTGCGGCAGAAAAGGAGATGCTGGGAGAGCGGTGTTTGTTCAGCGTAGACCAGAGAAGTCCAAGGGGGATCTTCATGCTGTGCACAACTCCCTTGTGGAGGGCACAGAGCAGTTGGATTTTCTTGGAGCGTCACACAAATGGCATGTGAGGCAATAGTGAGAGAAAAAGAAATGAACAATGGGAAATGCTTCTTAGATGTTAAGAACCAATCTTTTTGTCTATGAGCATGGCCAAACTCTGGCACGGGATCCAGAGAGATTCTCAGCTCTCCATCCTCGGAAATAACCCAAAGTTCACTGGAAAAGGCCCGAAGGATCTGCCTGCTGGGACCTGCCTTCAGCAGGGCACTGGATCCCCTGCTGCAACCTCAAGGAATCTACTCTTCTGAGAAAGGCTCTACAGGCTCTTTGCTTTTAAAAGCCCTCAGGAAGGTTTCTTGGTCTGTGGTGAGAAAAGAGCAAACATGTCCTTAACACGTCTTCCCTCCAGAGGGCTTGAAATGGGACATTGGTTCCTACTAGGCTCCAAAACCATGGGTCAGGACAGATAGAAAATCTGAGAAAGTTTCTCCAAATCCTGTGAATTTTGCCCAGCTTTCTTTCATCTGACCCTGAGGAAAGCCATTTATCTTTTGCACCTTACTTATGCTTTGGGGTTTTCCATTACACCTCCAAGTAGTGTTTCTGCCCTGGGTATAGTTCCTGGCACCTGCCTCTCTTTGGGACCTGTAGAGCCCTGGCATCCTGCATCTCCCGCACTTTGACCCTGGGTGTCTCAGGACAGGCCCACACACGGCATCCCTCTGTCCAGGCTCCCGTATGGAGCCTGTAAGGCACTGCCGTGCCTCAGGAGCTGCATTTTGGCTTGTTCACAAGTCAGTGAGATGACCATCTCCCCACTCTCCTACTGCTGAAGCTTCCAACAACCAACATTCCTCTTCCTGTAGTTTTTTCACAGTCCTGGAGCAAATCTTGCAGAAGGGGGATGGCATCCCTCTTGAAGCTTCCAGATATGTGGCATTCCAGACACTGAAAAGCAAAGCATGCCTTTCCTCCTTTCTTTCGGTTGCCTATTCAGCCTCTAGCATCCTGTCTTTGGCACAGGAAGGCCCATTCTGGACCCCGGGGTCTCTACCCATTCTCTCTCCTGTCCCCTCTGTGTCTGCTCAGTCTGCTCAATGCACTAGGGTCATGGGAAGTATTGGTTTAGGGAGCTCCCCTGAAGCCATGAGAAGCTGCAGAGCTGAAGGCCTGATGGAGGAAGTCTGGGACATGGCTGTTTCCCCTGCCCGCTCCTGCTCCCATCTTAAGGGTCCAGGAGGGTCCAGTGCTTTTGGTGTTGGTGGGTTGGGTTTCCTTTGACATCCCCAAGCCCTTCTTCGGGTTGCTCTGAGCAGCCAGGAAAATCCTTCTTCTCTAGGGTCTTGCATCAGGGCCTTTTCCCTGCTTTTGTAGAGAAGCTGAGGCAGGTCTGGGATCTCCAAAAGCAGCATGGCCCACATCATGACCCAGGACACCCAGGAGCTGTGTGGCTCTCCCATTCCCACATGTCCTGCTTAAACTGACAGTTTCTAACACCATCTTTAAAGGCCGTTGTAAAACCGCAGGATTGTGACTCCCTCTGTTACTCTTTGTTCACTCTGGGACCCAGCTGCTGGTTTGCACTTCAGGGATTTAAAGGCTGCTCTGTCTTTCAGGAAGGCTGTCCCTTGTAGCAATGGAACCTCATTGTTGACGTGCTGGGCTTAGCCTAAACTCGAAGAGCACAATTATTATTTATGAAATTATTTCATGCTTTATTTCTGTTTCTTTGCAATTAAGAAAAACCCTGTGTTTGTTTGCAGCTAGTTCTCTAAGGAAAGCAGTTGGGAGTTGCAACAAATGAGCTCTAACTTTCAGTTGCTGATTTCAGCAGAACAGAGAAGCTTCTAACAAGAGTGATGGAAGTCCCAGGTGGCTGATGTGAGAAATGGCAGGTTGGGGAGGGGAGGAAGAGTGTCCATACAGTGCTTGAGCTCTGGGACACCAGTCCTTCTAGATGTCCAGACTTCAATGGGAGACATTCTGGATTGATTCCAATTTCACAATATTGCTCTCAATTACTTGGAAAGCTGAATATTAATAGTAAGAATAAAAGCCTTTAAAATCAGAAATACTTGTATGTTATTAATGTCTCCACCTTTCAGCTATGCTCCCCAAACCTCTCCAATTAGTCATGCAAGATTGATGAAAATGGCAGGGAGGGACATGGTTTGTGAGAGCTTTTTGCATTTTAATAAGCTCCATGGTGTATTCGGTGCTGAATCCATGAACCTCAGTTACTGAGAGGAGAATTCAACGTCAAGATCAACCCCCAACATTTTGTTGAGTTTTAATGGGTCCCACTGATAGTTGTTAGCAGTAAAGTGTCTCCAGGGGCTGATTAGAGCAGAAAATTGTCATCACTGATAACAGGTAGGCAGAGGAAACGTACAGGTGGCTCTGATGCCACATGAACCCTTGAGGTGTTTTATCAGGCAAAATGTCCAAGCTCGGCCACTGAGCTTCTGGGAAAGGAGATCCTTTTTCCCACATGTTTTCCAGGTCCTCTGGGGGACAGTGTGTGGGTGGGGGTGTGCAGTGCTCAGTGCAGGACAATGATATGACATCTTTCGGGGTGTCAGCAAGAGGGACACTGAGGCCCAGTGTCTCCCGACAGGCCTTGGTGGCAGAGACAACAGCCATAGTCAAGAAGATGCTGACCTGCTCTGGTGTCTTTGGGCCTTGACAGTGACTTTGTCTGTCTCCAGCAGAGCCTGTCCTATGCTGTCTCATGCCTGCAGCTGTGTCCATGCAGCCTGTAGACACCCACCCTGCTTCCCCACTTTGCTCTCACACGGGATCTCCTTCCCTTCGCTGTTGTCTCTGCATCCCCACTGGCTGTTCCTTCCCAAAGCCATGGGATGATCCTTGACTCCTCCTGGGTGTTCTGTTGCACCACAGCACCAGCCTTCAGGTCCCATTTCTTCATCCTGATGTCCAGTCTGAAATTCTCTAAACTGGGGATTTTTCGGGTTGTTTTGGCTATTCATACTGCCTCCCACTACCAAGTAAAGCTCCTGGCAGTACCACAGTGTGGGGAAGAATATAACTTTGTCTGTCAGGACAGATAGAAACTTGAGGAACTGAGGAGAGGGCTGAGGGGAAGGGCCTTGGTGCTACGAGGGATGCCATATGAGGCAGTGGTGCAGGGTCATGTGAATAATGCCAGATGCCTGTGGGGCTGCATTAGTAGTAGCATGGCTAACCAGAGGAGGGGAGCTGTTATCTGTCTCCAAGGGGGACTTTTCCTGAAGGCAGTGGTGGCACTCAACTTTGGGGGAGCATGTATGAAACCCAGGTGTCCTAGGTGGTTGCCAACAAATTAGAAGGGCCCGATTTTCCTGTTGGTTCCCTCGTAAATATGCTAGGAATGTGGCGGTTTTGCTGGATACCTCAGGCATCTGACACGGCCGAGTAGATCTGTTTCCCTTGAATGAAATCAAGTGTCTGCACAGAATCATGCAAGCTCTTTGCAATGGACATGGATCTCCTCATTGCTCTGTCAGAACAAGTGGACATTTGCACCTGTCTTGGACCAGCTCTGTCCAACGTGGACTGCCTCCCCCTTGGAAAAAGTCCAAAGGGGCGAGTGTGTGTGCACAGCTGATTCACTTCTCCCAGTGACTGCAGTGGGAGCTCAGAAAACCAGCTCCCATACAGGCAGCCGTTTTGTGCACCCCAGCAGCTGGACAAAGGGAATCCTCCTCTGAGTTTGTGGAGTGCACAAGAGCAAACTGAATCCTCCTGCGCTCCTGGAGCTTCTCAATGGGCATTAGCTGTACTGCTGAACTGCTCTGAATCACCTCCTGAAGCATGAGGGTATTAACTCCCTTCTCGCCCCTGTGCAAGTGTTCTGAGTTCTTATGGGATGGAAGCAGAGGCTTCAACAGCAGGACATGTCCACTCTCCTAGACAACCATCCTCTGATGAGGCCAGCTGCATGCTGGATTTGTTCCATGGACTCTCTCTCTTTACATCAGTGGACCATTGCCAGGGATGACCTTGCTGCCTTGCAGGAACTGTCAGCCTTGGAGCCCCAGAAATGCCTGGAGGCTGCACAGGAGACAGAAAATGTCCCATCTGCAGCTGGGTCCCTGCTCCTGAGCTGGGCCTGGCTCCTGGGACTGCGGGAGCCCATGGCAACCTGGCAGGAGCTGCAGAGAGACAGCTCTGCCCAGGAGCAGCTCCTCATAAAGGAGCACCAAGACTCAGGGCACTGCCCGCAGGCACCAGGCTGGGATGAGTCACTCATAAGTGAAGGACAGTTGGGAATGGGAGGACGGCTGAGCTCACTGCAGGCAGAAACCTCCCCAGCCCTTGACGCGGTAAGTCTCTGGCTGCAGGGCTACACTGCTGCGGTTCCTGGAGGGATCTTCTGAACCTGGCGCCTTCAGCAGCTGATTGGATTTGTCAGCGTGGCTCTCCCAGCTTCCCCTGTTTGGAGCTGGTCGTGCTTTAGAGCAGGGACTCCCAGCCACACATTCAGAGGGATCACGGCTGCCTTCGCTTACCCCTCAGCCTGCAGACACAGCCACCATCCCCTCCCCGGCCTCAGCAAGGTTTGTCTCACCTGCTCTTTTGCACCTGCAAACACAGAGGTGCCCTGGGCAGGGTCCTGCCCCTGGCAGGTGTCTACAGGGCAGAGCTGAGCACCCAGCGGGTGCGATGGGGTCTATGAACATGGACAGGGCAGAGACGTGGAGACAGGGACGGCTCCAGGCTATGGAATCATGGTGAGAGGAAACTGCCTCCTGCAGCACCCCTTCCCACCAGCCCAGCCCTCTGCACTCCAGGCCATGGGGGCCAGGGCAGGAGTTGTCCCAGAGCAGCCAGATGTCCAGGAGAGGAGACACATCTGAGTGCCCCTCTGTCCCTGCCAGGCCCTGCCTCCCTCGGCACAGCCATCATGGTGTTACTCCATGATCCCACCTGCCCACACTGCCCTTCTCCTTCCCTTGGACTCTGTAGTCAGGCAGTTTCTGATGCAGGTCAGACACTGGCCCTGTGGGTCCTGCCATGCAGATGGGTCCTGGACTGTGAGGTGCCCAAGTGCCCTCTAAGCTGTGGGGCTCAGGGCAGTGCGGTTGGAGGAGCTTGGAATGAGCCACCTCTCTCCTCAGGACACCCCATCCTCAGGACGTCCTGCCGTCTCCCTGGGTGTCTGTCTGGGCTGCAAGCTGCCCTCCGGAAGAGCTCAGCTCCCCCGTTACAGCAGGTGCTGTCTGGGTGCCCCAGGGAGAAGCCTCCTGGAATCTGAGGTCACAGAGTCGCTGCAGGGAGGTGGATGTGGGCAGCTGGCAGGAGCCCAACGTGTTGCTGGATCCAAGGGGAGGGCGGAAACCTGCCTAACATCCCCTCCAAAAGAGTGCTGGTGGACATGATGTAAAGGAATCCTCTGCTCTCCATGGTGCCATTTAATTGAGGGGTAACACGAGTGCAAGTGTCCTACAGCTCCAAGGTGAGAGCACAGGGCAGTTGGGACCAAGGCAGATGGAGAGGCCAGCTCTGCTCCCCCAGCATCAAGGCCAAGAGCTGAAGCCATAGAGCTCAAGGATGGTCCTGCTAAAATGGGGGGGAGGCAATGAGTGTGTGTTTGGGCACGGATATGGGAAAGTTTTGCTCAGAGAAGTTTCCTCTAACTTGTCCATGTCTTTTCTTCCTCCCGTATTGCCCCTATGCTGCAAAGGAACAAATGTCCAACAGGAGCTCCCTCAGTGAGTTCCTCCTCTTGCCATTCGCAGACACACGGGAGCTGCAGCTCTTGCACTTCTCGCTCTTCCTGGCCATCTACCTGGCTGCCCTCCTGGCCAACGGCCTCATCATCACAGCCGTAGCCTGCAACCACCACCTCCACACCCCCATGTACTTCTTCCTCCTCAACCTCTCCCTCCTCGACCTGGGCTCCATCTCCACCACTGTCCCCAAATCCATGGCCAATTCCCTGTGGAACACCAGGGCCATTTCCTATTCGGAATGTGCTGCCCAGATCTTTATGTTTGTCTTTTTCATGTCAGCAGAGTATTCTCTCCTCACAGTCATGGCCTATGACCGCTATGTTGCCATCTGCAGGCCCCTGCACTATGGGACCCTCCTGGACAGCAGAGCTTGTCTGGAAGTGGCAGCAGCCAGTGGCTTTCTCAATGCTCTCCTGCAAACTGGGAACACATTTTCCCTACCCCTCTGCCAAGACAATGAGGTGGAGCAGTTCTTCTGTGAGATCCCCCAGATCCTCAAGCTCTCCTGCTCACACTCCTATCTCAGAGAAGTTGGAGTTATTGCAGTTAGTCTTTGTTTATTCTTTGGTTGTTTCATTTTCATTGTGGTGTCCTACGTGCAGATCTTTGCTGCTGTGCTGAGGCTCCCCTCTGAGCAGGGCCGGCACAAAGCCTTTTCCATGTGCCTCCCACACCTGGCCGTGGTCTCCCTGTTTGTCACTACTTCATTTTTGGCCTATCTGAAGCCCCCATCCCTCTCCTCACCAGTTCTGAATCTGGTGCTGGCTGTTCTGTACTCACTGGTGCCTCCAGCCCTGAACCCCCTCATCTACAGCATTAGGAACAAGGAGCTCAAGGCTGCACGGAGGAAATTGTTTCAGTGGGTTCAACGCTATCACCAATAACCAACCATGCGCATCTACTCATCCCCAGAGTAACTGACATTAAGAATCTGTGTTCTGTGCCCTTCCTCCCTCCCTCCCTCCCTCCCTCCCTCCCTTCCTTCCTTCCTTCCTTCCTTCCTTCCTTCCTTCCTTCCTTCCTTCCTTCCTTCCTTCCTTCCTTCCTTCCTTCCTTCCTTCCTTCCTTCCTTCCTTCCTTCCTTCCTTCCTTCCTTCCTTCCTTCCTTCCTTCCTTCCTCCCTCCCTCCCTCCCTCCCTTCCTTCCTTCCTTCCATCCTTCCTTCCTTCCCTCCCTCCCTCCGTTCCCTCCTTCCCTTCCTCCTTCTTCCCTTCCTTTCGTCCTTCCGTCCTTCCTTCCGTCCGTCCTTCCATCTTTCCCTCTCCTTTTCCCTTCCTCCTTCCTCCCTTCCTCCCTTCCTCCCTCCCTCCCTCCCTCCCTCCCTCCCTCCTCCCTCCTCCCTCCCTCCCTCCCTCCCTCCCTTCCTTCCTTCCTTCCTTCCTTCCTTCCTTCCTTCCTTCCTTCCTTCCTTCCTTCCTTCCTTCCTCCCTCCCTCCCTCCCTCCCTCCCTCCCTCCCTCCAGAGGAATCTATGTAACAAAGAGGAGAAAAGGGAAGCAGAAATCTGAAGAAAGGAAAAAGACAGATAGGGAGGTGTGGGATGTCCTCCAGTACCTTCCCCCATCTTATCACCAAAATCCATGAGGACCCACAGCTCCTGTCCCCTCTGCACCTCCTGCTTCTAGTGACAGTGAAGAGGAGGAGGAATGGGACATTTTGTCCCTTTCAAAACAAGAAAAGGAAGCCAGTAGTACAAGGTGCCAAAAGCCCCAAAGTCAAATAGCAGGTTCCACTGCGAGGCAAGGATCGGCGGGGGCATGGTTTGGATTTGGATTTGTAATCGTGCCACTGACCACCCAAGATAGAAGGGGATTAAAGAAAGAACTACCCCCTTATTTAGAGGATCCTATAGGAATTGGGGAAATGATAACTGAATATCTAAGAAATGCAGATTATACTTGGCAGGTTTGGGATTTTCTTTTAGGAATCCTTTTTGGATCCCAGGGAAAGAGGATAATCTTGCAAAAAGCTTGTCAGTTATGGAGGATGAGCACACACAGGGAGGCCAAAATGCAGTTTAGTCTGCCCTCAGCAGAGAGGAAGGACATTGGAGGAGGGAATGCCCACAGAGGCCAAGATACGGGTTGGTAGAGGCAGTAGATTCAGAGGCATTCATTTTACATGAAAGGTCCTTCAAGGTGTCATGACTGCCCTGGGGATTCAGTGGGACTTGCACACCCCTTGGCATCCCCAGAGCTCGGGTAGAGTGGAAAGGATGAATGGGAACATTAAAAAGCATCTTTTGAAATTGGTGTTAGAAACTAAGATGCTGTGGACACGACTTCTACCATTAGCTTTAGCAAAAAGAAGAGCAAAACCTAGGGGAGACATTCAACTGTCCCCCTTTGAAATCATGTTTGGGATTTCCTACACTGCTAACACCCAACCTGGCAGGGAGGTAGAGATAAGTGATATATATTTAAAACAATACGTGGCCAGAATACTTTCTCTTGTGAAGTCTCTCTGACAGAAGGCCAGCTCGCACAGACCTTCCCCTTGGATGTTGCAGTCCATGATATCCAACCAGGGGATTGAGTCTTGGTCAAAGCATGGAAAGAAGCACTGCTGCTGGCAAAGTGGCATGGACCTTATCAGGTATTACTAACCACAGAAACATCAATCAAGACAGCTGAGCATGGATGGACTCCTCATACCAGAGTTAAGATTTCCAGGAGCCCAGAAATCTGGACTTCTCGGTTGAAGGAAGAGGATGGAAAGCCCCAGCTAACTCTCCATAGATCTGTACCGCCGCTGGCTGGGACTGGGTCCGGAGAATAAATGCTGGGTTGCTGGGTCTGTGGGAGTCCAGGAGTATATGAAGACTACCCATGGGTACTAGACCTATCGAACATAAATTGTTAGTTAGTTCTAGCAGCGCTTAGAAATCGTTTACTTTGTACTTAATTATGTCACCCATTTGCATAGCCCAAAATGGTTAAAGTTTTTTTTTCTTCTTCTGTAACAACCTAAGGGCAAAACCTTGGTAATCACCAGCTTGCGTGGTTCATACAGCAGAACTAGAGGGTTTTTAGTTGCTTCGATTGGCTGTGTGTTGATAAATAAACCCCTCCTTTAAATGTTGCTCCTTGTTTGGAAGTTTGTCAGGAGTGGTGGAACCTGGTGGCCCTGTGGAGGTGCTGAAGTTTTTTCCCTGGCTCTGTTTTGAAGCCAAGCAGGTTTTCATGCATCCAGACAATGTGTCTATGTGTGTATATGTGTATATACCTCTAGATCAAACAGACATGCACTCTGGGTCCCTGTGCTCTGGCCTTGGACACTCAGCTTTGGACGGCTCAGACCCTGGGTCTCCGCAGTTCCGGGTAGAATTTGAATTTCCTTCTTTTCTTAGGAACCTTCTTCAAGACACTAGTTCAATGAAGACAATTCAATGTCAGCTGGAGAAATGATTCCACCACCTTCAGATGTGTCATCGTCCACAGATGTGCTTCCATCCTTTTCATTAGACAGGAAATTTAACTTTTCCAGGAAATATGTTCCTATGTTTCCTATGTCTGGTCAATTAATACCTTTAAAAAGGAAGTGTAATAGCATATACAGTGAATGGTGCTGTGCTAAATCTGCAGCTAAAACTCTACAAAGGAACCATGATTCCATTAACTTTCATGTCAGCACCCTAGAAGTGCAATGACCTTGACTTTTCCAGAGAAGATCTTCTGCACTTATAAAAATCCTACCTCTTTCCCGACCTGTCTTGGGATCCCTCTTTCTATTGATTGCTGAGATCTTATCTGCACGCTTGCGCATTTGCAGTGATAAACTACTCTTGACAAACTAATGCAGAGATTCTCTTCTCCCTTCTCTCCCCATCCTCTTTCTTTATGGACGCAATCCCCAGACCTGACAGCAGATGAGGACAAAAGCAATGAGGAAGCGGAAGAAGGTGAGTAACAGCAACCCCGAAGGATCTCCAGGATCTCCGTTGAGGCTGGCTTCTAGATGAGGGTCGCACTTGGTCAACCCTTGCTCTTCTATTGCACTTAGCCCCCAAAGTTTGGAATTCACTGGCCAAAGTCAGCTGAAGCTGTTGTGAGAATAGATTGTTAAATGAAATGTGGGAGTTTGGCAGGTTTCACTGATTTTCAGTGGTTTAACTTGGAACAAAATTACAGAGCTGAGTAAATTTTTGTTGCAATGCAAAAACTGAAAGGGAAGGATATTAAAAGTGAATGCATTATAAGAACCTTCTTATGTAAATAAACACTAGTAAGATCAATTTTATAGCAGTGGAATAAGAACTTCATTCATAACACAAGTATTCCCACAATATTCTCCAAGGGTGGTGGAAATTTCTTCTTTAGAAAATGTGAAGCTGCACTGAAATGCCACCATATACATCTTACACCATGCTTCCTGAATTGCTTTTTAGTGATTTTTGAATGGACAAACTGTTTACAGACTTACTAGGACTTGGGTATTCACTTCAAAACTTACTGAAAATTGTGACTGGGGATTAAAGAGGCAAACAGACTGCCCGATGCCTCTCATCACATAGGCACAACCAAGCTGTCTGTCCTTTCAGCCTTTGTTCCCAAGTTAAGTTTCTGATCATGTTGGGGGGGGGGGGGGAGGTTGGAAAGCTCAGTTAAGTTACAGCCTATAAAATGCACTGTAGAATGCCTCCGTGTGTTGGTCAGTGTGACGTGACTCAAACTTTGATTCCTCATGACCTGTGTTTTTTTCTTAAAATCTCCTCACTTTACAAAGAATGTCCTGTATCGTGTAGTTTAATCAGCTGTGAAAGGCAAATGTAGCATGTAAGCATTTTCTTAAGTCAAATTAAAGCCCATTTTAGAATATTCACAGATTAAAAGGCACTTCCACAGTTACCTTTTTAGGGTTTTGAAGCCTTCTAATTTCTAAACCACATTTCCTGGTGGCTGCTTTCTGTGTATTTGTTGCTGTGCCTGCATTGCACGTCATCTTAAGTAGTCTTGTGCCCCTGGAGGAGCTGCTGTTGAAGCACACAGCAATCCTTATTGCCTCCTTTTGCTGATAACTGGAATTCTTCGTTTGGGATGCTGAACACTTCATTTTGTGAGCAGGCTAGAAAGTTGCCTTCGTAGCTTCCTGCTTAGGTCCAAATTCCTTTTTTTTTCAAGTAGAGCAGAAAAATTGGATCTTTTGTGTATATGCAGTGCCTTGAGAAAGTTTCTATGCAGGCACAAAGTACGTGCATGTCAGGTGCTCTGCATATTTGTGACTGATTTTCTTGGTTCTTTTAAGCAGGGAAACTTGATGTATGCTTCCAAGAAGAATGAAGCTGCTGAAAAAGCTTATGCAACTCAGGTGATAGGTTAATTCCGGCTTTAAATTATCTTTACTGCTCACAGAAGTGAGCTAACTACTGGATAATTTCCATGTGCGCATAATTCTCTATTGCCATTGGGGTTACAAGCCAGAGGGATGGATGTCAGGGCTGGGCTGGGCTGAGCTCAGGACAGATGCTCAGAAAAATAAAGGAACACATTCACAACATGCTCACGACCAAACACAAATAAAAGGCAACAGATGCCACAGACAGGTGGGAAGTCAAGTAAACAGGCAGTATTATTCAGCATGGGAAACAGTGCTCTTGCTACAGCAATAGTGGGGCAGTTTTCCTGGTTTTGTGCAGCACAGCAAGAATTTTCAGGAAGGGAGATATGCATGAGAGCTCCTCTGAAGTGTATCCTCCTGCTGTAGTTACAGAATCATCATCATCGTCAGAAGCAGCTGATGTTCGTGATGCTGAGGAAGGTGAGGAGCCTGGGAAGCATTACGGCCTCAGGCAGAGGAAAACTCTCATATGCTACCAAGCTCCTTTGGAAAGTAGGTTATGTGCACAGGTACTCTCCAGGGCTATATTATTGCATATAAATGAGATACCATTTCTTGAATATATTTATATGCACACACACACTCAACTTTGATTTAAATTTCTTGTGCAAGTGCATTTTGCTGCATTTATTGCATGCATGTAACCTGTGTACATTGCATTTCTTTGCCACTTCACTTGCTCATTGCCATTTCTGTCAATGCCCATTACAAACGGGCTGCTAAAGGGTCACTTGAGAACATCTACTTTTTATAAATCTGTTTCTACTTGTAGTTTAGTTTATAATGACTTCTTTCTTTCATTGCACTGTTTTATCAAAAACTTAACCTTTAAGTTTTGTTATTTCCATATCCAAACTTAGTGATTTTAATTTAAAGATCTCCACTGAGAAGTATAAAAAGATATATGTACATATCCTTCAAAGAAAAGTCATAAACCCAACATGGTACTCTTACCCTCTTGTCACTTTGTGTCCTGAAAAAACCTACTGTGTGTGTTTCCCTTGTACTATGCATTGAGAAGAGACACTTGAAACTGCTTTCTGGAGTTATAAACAGGTGAAACATCACTTTCTGCCATTTTATTTCATTTTATAGAATCATCATTGTCAGAAGAAGCTGAGGTTTGTGAGGCTGAGGGAGGTGAGGATCCTCGGAAGTGTCACGAATTCAGGTAGAGGAAAACTGTCGTATGCTACGAAGTTCCTTTGGAAAGTAGGTTATAAGCACTGTAGAGTAATTGATGGGCCAATGGTCTTCAGCCAAAGGCTGAAGGGTTGGTATAAATACCCAAACAGGGTTGGGTATTTATATAACCTTCACACATCTTAACCCACCAATCCTGGAGCGTCAGCATCCCAGTGACCAATCCTGGATCTCCTCTGCTTCACCAGCAGTTCCTCAGTCCTAGTTTTGCAATCTTCAACAGGTTCCCTTCATGAATCTTTTATCCTATATATTCCCACGCCCAAAGTCTTATGTGAATTCTATGCCCCTGTCCCCTCAAGGTCCTGCTGTGTTCCTAATGTCCTGCATTCTTCATGCCACGCATGTCCTCGGTTCTCTGTTTCCCTCCCCTGCCCTCTGTATCCCTAATCCCACATGCCCCCTGTGTCCCTCATCCCATCTGTGCCCAATCTCCCATGTGTCCCTCATGCCCCAGGTGTCCACCCAATATCCCGTGGCCCCCGATGCCTTGTGTCCCCCCGCGTCCCTGCACTGTCCCCGACCAAGGTGACGCACCTGCAGCACGAGGAGGCAGCGCAGACAGCCCGGCCACTCGGCACGGCGGGTGCCCAGCAGCAGCCGCCGCAGGAAACAAGGCAACAGGGGGCTGTGCCCCCCTGTGCACCCACCACCACCACCTCCACCGCCTGGAGCACCTCTGTCCTGCGCTGGCAGCTCTGGGGCAACGAGGGCACCACTCAGGACACGCAGGGGACGCTTGGGGTCCCCTTTGGGCCCAGAGCAGGGTCACGGGGGAACCCAGCGGTTCTCATGTTGGGTTGGGAGTGGGCACCCAAAGTGGCTCCCACTGTGTGCGGGGGGGTACCAGGTTGGGGGGGACCCACTGGGGATCCCATGGAGCGTTGGGGCATGTTGGGGTGGGTGGGGTCACCCAGTGGGGGCACGGGGACCATGGGCACCCAAAACATGGCACAGGGGGGACCTGGGGACCACGACCGCCCCAACGATGACATGGAGGGGACATGGGCAACATGGGCACCCCAGGCCTGGCACAGAGGAGACATGGAAACTACTGAGGGTGACTGGAGTGATCCTGGGGACCCAGCGGTGACACTCACTGGTGCTGGATGCGGGTGAGGACGTCCGAGAGCTCGGCCTGCAGCTTGACAGCAGCCACCAGTGGCTTCTTCTGTTCCTGCAGCAGGTCCCCAACAAGCTGGGGACAGACAGGGGTGGTTGTGCAGAGGGGTCAGCACGTGCCCGGCAGGGTCCCCGTGTCCCCCCGCTCCCAGCAGGACCCGGGGGTGCCCCGACGCTCACCTGGCCCTGCCGCTCGGCCGTCTCTACCACAACGATGCTCTCGGGAAGGGCTGTCTCACACCCAGAGCTGCTTGAGCTGCTCAGGGAGCACCTGGCGGGAGCCCTGTGGGGGCCCCAACACGCTCAGCGACCGTGGGGGCACCCAGGGGGACCAGGACAACCGGGAAGCCAGTGCTGGTGGCTCCCAGGGTGTCCCCACACTGTGCCCACACTGGTGTCACCACCCCACGGACCACCATAGTGCCCACGGCAGGGACAGGGGAAACTCTGCCTATCCCTGTCTTATCACTGCCCTGCTGCCCCCATCCCTGCTGTGACATCCTGCATCCCTGGGGTGTCCCCTTCCTCTGGCAGGCCCCTCAATGTCCTATGTGTCCTTAATATCCTGTGTCCCTTATGCATCATATGTCCACCCAGTGCTCCATATGCCCCCCGATGTCCTCTGTGACCCTTCAGTGGTGTGCTCTGATACTCCATGTGTCTCCAGTGCCCCATGTCTCCCCAAAGACTTCTTTGCACTCAATGCCCTGCGTGTTCCCTGATCTCCTGTAACCCCTCTGCTTCCCCATGTTTCTCCAATGCCCCATGTGTCCCCAAAGTCTTGTGTGCCTTCTATGCTCCTGTCCCCTCGAGGTCCTGCTTTTTTCCTAATGTCCTGCGTTCTTCATGCCACGCATGTCCTCGGTTCTCTATGTTTCCCTCCCCTGCCCTCTGTATCCCTAATCCCACATGCCCCCTGTGTCCCTCATCCCATCTGTGCCCAATCTCCCATGTGTCCCTCATGCCCCAGGTGTCCACCCAATATCCCATGGCCCCCAATGCCTTGTGTCCCCCCGCGTCCCTGCACTGTCCCCGACCAAGGTGACGCACCTGCAGCACGAGGAGGCAGCGCAGACAGCCCGGTCACTCGGCACGGCGGGTGCCCAGCAGCAGCCGCCGCAGGAAACAAGGGAACAGGGGGCTGTGCCCCCCTGTGCACCCACCACCACCACCTCCACCGCCTGGAGCACCTCTGTCCTGCGCTGGCAGCTCTGGGGCAACGAGGGCACCACTCAGGACACGCAGGGGACGCTTGGGGTCCCCTTTGGGCCCAGAGCAGGGTCACGGGGGAACCCAGCGGTTCTCATGTTGGGTTGGGAGTGGGCACCCAAAGTGGCTCCCACTGTGTGCGGGGGGGTACCAGGTTGGGGGGGACCCACTGGGGATCCCATGGAGCGTTGGGGCATGTTGGGGTGGGTGGGGTCACCCAGTGGGGGCACGGGGACCATGGGCACCCAAAACATGGCACAGGGGGGACCTGGGGACCACGAGCACCCCAACGATGACATGGAGGGGACATGGGCAATATGGGCACCCCAGGCCTGGCACAGAGGAGACATGGAAACTACTGAGGGTGACTGGAGTGATCCTGGGGACCCAGCGGTGACACTCACTAGTGCTGGATGCAGGTGAGGACGTCCAAGAGCTCGGCCTGCAGCTTGACAGCAGCCACCAGTGGCTTCTTCTGCTCCTGCAGCAGGTCCCCAACAAGCTGGGGACAGACAGGGGTGGTTGTGCAGAGGGGTCAGCACGTGCCCGGCAGGGTCCCCGTGTCCCCCCGCTCCCAGCAGGACCCGGGGGTGCCCCGACGCTCACCTGGCCCTGCCGCTCGGCCGTCTCTACCACAACGATGCTCTCAGGAAGGGCTGTCTCACACCCAGAGCTGCTTGAGCTGCTCAGGGAGCACCTGGCGGGATCCCTGTGGGGGCCCCAACACGCTCAGGGACCGTGGGGGTACCCAAGGGGACGAGGACAACCGGGAAGCCAGTGCTGGTGGCTCCCAGGGTGTCCCCACACTGTGCCCACACTGGTGTCACCACCCCACGGACCACCATAGTGCCCACGGCAGGGACGGGGGAAGCTCTGCCTGTCCCTGTCTTGTCACAGACCCACTGCCCCGATCCCTGTTGTGACGTCCTGCATCCCTGGCGTGTCCCCTTCCCCTGGCAAGTTACTGAATGTCCTGCGTGTCTCTAACTTGCCATGTCTCCTTGATGCACCATATGTCCACCCAATGCTTCATATGTCCCCCGATGTTCTCTGTGACCGCCCAATGTCCCACATGTCCCTGATACTCCATGTGTCCCCAGTGCCCGATGTCTCCCCTATCTCCCATGTGTCCCTAATGTCCTGTGTCCCTAATGCTCCACATGTCCCTCATGCTCTGGCTGTCCCCTGATGTCCTGTGTCCCCCTGATTCCCCATGTGTCTGCCCATGCCCTGGGTGTCCCTAATGTGCTATGTACCTGGTGGCAAACGTGTTCCCAAGCTCTGTGTGGCCCCAAATATCCTGTGAACCCCTGATGTTCTGTCCCCCTGATGGCCCATGTGCCCCACATCATCCTTGTGCACCCAGCGTCTCAATGTGTTCCTTACGACCCAAATTCTCCCAATTCCCTATGTATCCCTAATATGCTCTGTGCCTCATGTCCTCCATATCCCCAATGCTCTGTACATCCCATCATGGCCTCTGTCCTGACAATGCTCCATGTGTCCACACGTGTCTTGTGTCCTCTTATGTCCCGTACTCTCCATTAGCTCTTGTGTCTCTCAATGCCCTGCATGTTCCCAGATCTCCTATGTCTCCTCCTGTTCCCCATGTTTCTCCAATGCCCTATGTGTCCCCAACGGCTTATATGCCTTCTATGCCCTTGTCCCCTCGAGGTCCTGATGTGTTCCTAATGTCCTGCATTCTTCATGCCACGCATGTCCTCGGTTCTCTGTTTCCCTCCCCTGCCCTCTGTATCCCTAATCCCACATGCCCCCTGTGTCCCTCATCCCATCTGTGCCCAATCTCCCATGTGTCCCTCATGCCCCAGGTGTCCACCCAATATCCCGTGGCCCCCGATGCCTTGTGTCCCCCCGCGTCCCTGCACTGTCCCCGACCAAGGTGACGCACCTGCAGCACGAGGAGGCAGCGCAGACAGCCCGGCCACTCGGCACGGCGGGTGCCCAGCAGCAGCCGCCGCAGGAAACAAGGGAACAGGGGGCTGTGCCCCCCTGTGCACCCACCACCACCACCTCCACCGCCTGGAGCACCTCTGTCCTGCGCTGGCAGCTCTGGGGCAACGAGGGCACCACTCAGGACACGCAGGGGCCTGAGATGACCCCTGTCCTGAGATGCAAAATTCCCCCAACCCCACAGATCCCTTCTTGCTTCCTCGACAGGGACCCCCAAGCCCTCTTGGGAACCCAGTTTCCTCCCTTTCTCCTGCACTCCAAAATCCCTCATCCACTCGGGGACCCCAAATCCCACTTTAGGGGCCCCAAATTCCTCCTGCAACCCCAATGTCCCCACACCTCAGGAGCCAAGGACCCCAACTCAACCCATATCCCCCCCTCTACCCCAAACCCCAGCCTCGATTGCCTGGCACCCTCCACCCCAGCTTGCCCCTTACCTGGCTGATGTCAGCTCCTCTTGGCTGCTTTTCACTTGGGGCTTCAACTTTTCGGGGATTCCTCCAGAATCCATGAGCTTTTTATGGTCCTCCTCCTGCAGCCTGTGCAGGGAAAGGTCATTGGGGGGTTTAGGGCAGTCAGTTGGGGCACCCCAATATGGGGGGGAAATTACGCATACCCATTTGGGGAGAAAAGGGAGCTGGGGGCTCCCAAACCTGGGGTGGCGAGTCCAGAATACCCCAATATTATGGGTGAAATTCTCTAGGGCACCCCAATATTGTTTGTTTGTTTGTTTTGAGAGAGAAATATTGGGTAGGGTCTCAAAAAACTAGGAGTGACTCCAATATGTGGGGGGGGGGGAATTTGGGGCACCCACATACTTGGTAAAAGGGTCAGGGCACCCCAACTTTTGAGCGAAGGCAGCTGGGAGCATCCCCAATACTGGGGGATTCCAGGAGACCCCAATACTGGCAGCCAGGGGTGCTTTGGGCACCCCAATGTTGGGGGGATCTGTGGCACCCCAGTATTTTGGGTGAAGGGAGCTGTGGGCACCTGCACTACAGGGAGGGGTCTGGGAGATGTCGGGGGCACCTCAGTATTGGCCGTGCAAGTAGCTGGGGCCCAACAATACCTGGGCTGAAGGGAGTCTGGGGCACCCCCAATACTGGGGAGGGCTCTGGGACACCCCAATATCCAGTGTAAATGGAGCAGGGGGCAGATCCATATTAGGAGGAGCCTGGCAGAAGTTGGGGACACCCTAACACTAGGGGTGTACAGAGTGGGGGGGGGGATCACCAATGCTGGGGGGGTCTGTGGCACCCCACAACTGAGGGGAAAGGGACCTGGGAGGCACCCTCAAAACTGGAGGGCTCTGCGGTAACCCAGGACAGGGCTGAAAAGAGTTGAGGGAACCACCAGGACTGGGGGGGTCTGGCAACAATATTGGGGTCTCTGGGGACTCCTAATATTAGGGATGAAGGTTTCTGGTGGCATCCCATTACAGAGGTGGCCCAGGGTAGCCCAAAATTGTGGATGAAGGGATTTGGGAGCAACCCAAACCTGAGTGGGAAGTGGGGCAATTCCCTCCCATGTCAGGAGATGGAACCTGGGGAACTCCATTATGGGAGGGTCTCACCCTTCTATTGGGTTAAAGGGAGCTGGGGGAACCCCGATACTGGGGGAGTCTGAGCTACCCCAATATGGGAGGAAGGCATTAGAGGGCAGCCCAGCACTTAGAAGATCCTGGGGCACCCCAGTACTGAGGGGAGGCAGATGGGAGGCACCTCAATAGTGAGGGGAGTCTGGGGTACCCCAGAATGTTGGATAAAGGGGAACCTCATATTGGGGGGGAGATGAGCATCCCAATATCCATATTAAAAGGTGCTGGGGGTCCTAGGGCACCCAATATTAGATGTGAAGGGATTGGGGCACCTCAGTATTGGGGGTGAAGGGATTTGGGGGCACTGCAATCCTGGGGAGGAACTGGGACAACCCAATATTGGCTGAAAATGTAGCTTGGGGCACCCCAATCCTGGGCAGGGTGTGGGAAAGGTTGGGGGGAACCAAATACTGTGGGGGTGAAGGGAGGTGGATTCACCCCAATACCAGGGGTGTCTGGGAGAGGTTGGGGACACCTCAATATTGGGAGTAGAGGGAGCTGGGGGGTGTTTGGGACCATCTGCAGAGCCCCATTTTCCACAGGGAGCCTGGGGACCCAGGGCCACCCATGGGTGCCTGGGGGGACACCCTACCTCACCCAACACTTTGAAGTGTCTCAGCAAGGCCAGCAATTTCTGCTTGATGTTGGGCTGCTGTTGCGGAGATGGGGTAGGTCAGGACAGAGGCAGGGGCAGCCTGGGGACTCAGCACCGCTGGGGACATCCTGGGGACAACTCTAGGACCTGGCACCCTGGCACGTGGGGGAGCATCCTGGGTACTGCCCCCAGCTCCTCCTGCGGCACCCACAACACCCAAAGCTGCAGCAGGACCCTCCGGGCACCCTGTCACCTCCACCCTGGAGAGGCACCTGCTCACCTGGGTCCAAGCAGAGCCTGGGAGCGTCCTCCTCCTCTTCTTCACTTTCTGCAGCTCCTCTTTCTTGTAGAAAAGGTCCTGGGGGACAGTGTGACAGGGTGGCACCATCGGGGGCACCTGTGGGTGCCGTGCAGGCAGTGGGACACCCGTCAAGCACCCACCTGCCGTGCAGAGCATCGTCGCTGCCCTCCTGCTCCAAGTAGATGCTCTCCTCCTCTGAACAGTTGTCCATGTCAGCAGAGTCATCTGGGGGCACCCATGGGTGAGCACCTGGCTGGGCTGCCCACCCTGGGGATGCTCCCGTGCCCCTTTTCGGCGGGTGCTGCCCCTGCTGGGGGAGCTGCCCTGTGCCCTTGGCTGTCCCCATTCCTTGCTCTTCCCCTCTGACTCCAGCGGTGTCAGCAGGGACTCGGGGCACCCGTGGGTGTCTCGGGGGCCTCACCTGGCGTCCTGCTCTTGTCCTTGTTGTCCATGCGCCGCTTGACACTTCATCCGAATCTCGGTGAGGGGCACTGCCACGTTCTGCGCGAGCACCTGCAAACCTTGGGCGCTGGGCACCCAGGAGCTCCATGCTCGCCTCCGGCCTCCCGCATGCACCACAGACCTGGGTGTCTGCGAGCTCGCTGCTCACTCTGCAAACCCGCAGGCACCCGAGGACCCTGGCATCGGGGTGCCCCCCAGCAGGCGCACACACGCACCCGAGGGCCCAGGCGTTCGGGCGCCCGCATGAACCCAAGGGCCCAGGCTTGCAGGTACCGGCCTGCAGGCACACTGGGGACAGGCACCCCCACGCACCCAGGTGTCCCGGCACCCACACGCACCCCAGCACCCAGGCACCGGGGCACCTGCCTGAGGGCACCCGAGGGGCGCACGCGCTGGGGCAGCCGGCAGGCACCCGCCGGCACGTGGGCACCCAGGGGTGCAGGGCACTCGGGACACACGGCCCCGCAGGGACAATATGGGCACCCCTGCCCTGAAGGCTGCAGGGGCTCGGGCACCAGCTCTGGGCATCCAGGCTGCACGGGGGAGGCTGCTGTGGGTGAAGGGGCCAGGGGAAGGGCGGCTGGAGGGTCCCGGGCGCCTGTGGCAGGAGGGATCGGGGGCTGTTGCGGGGAGTGAGGGGCGCTGGGGGCAGGAGCTGTGCGAGTGAAGGGTGCTGGGGTGAGGGCCAGGCGGGGAAGGGTCCTGGGCACCGGAGTCTGTGGGTGAAGGGGGCTGGGGGCAGCTCAAGGGGGAGAGGTCCTGGACGGGGGCTGGGAGGGAAGTGTCCTGGGGGTGGGGGGTCCTGGCAACAGGGCCCTGCGGCTGCTGGGGGGAGGATCAGGCTGGGGAAAGGGAACCCAAGGGTCAACGGTCCTGGGGTGGGGGCACAAGGGGGATGGCTCATAGGGCCTATGGATCAGCTGTGCTGGAGGGGGGACCACAGGGGATGGGCACTGAGGACAAGGACGCCCAGGGGAACCGTTCTGCAGGGGGGAGCCCATGGGTGGTGGCTCAAAGAGGGGAGGAACTGAGCAGATGGGGACCCCCTGGCTGAAGTGTTCAGGGGGTCGGGGCCCTATGGAAGAAGGGTCCAGGGAGCTGGGACCCACGGGGAAAGTGCTTAGGAGGTGGGGGCCCATGGGGGAAGGGGCCACGAGGTTGGGCTCCACAGGTAAAGGGTGCAGGGAAGCGGGGCCCATGGGTAAAGGGTCCAGGGAAGGGGGGTCCATGGGCAAAGTGTTCGGGATGTGGAGGTCTGTGAGTGAAGGGCCCAGGGTAGGGGGACCTACGGATGAAGGACCCAGGGGATGGGGGCCCATGGATGAAGTGTTCAGGGCCTGGGGCCCTACGGATAAAAGGTGGAGGGGCCTGGGGTCTTTGTGTCCTGTATCCACGAGGTGGGGGCCCATGGGGGAAGGGTCCAGAGGTTTGGGCCCTTTGGAAGGGTTCAGGGAACCGGGGCCCAGGGGTGAAGGCTTCAGGAGGCGGGGGTCTACGAATGAAGGGTTCAGGGAACCGGGACCCAGGGGTGAAGGCTTCAGGAGGCGGGGGTCTACGAATGAAGGGTTCAGGGAACCGGGACCCAGGGGTGAAGGCTTCAGGAGGCGGGGGTCTACGAATGAAGGGTTCAGGGAACCGGGACCCAGGGGTGACGGGCTCCATAGGCGGGGGTCGATGGATAAAGGGACGTGGAGGTGGGAGCCCATGGGGGAAGGGTCCAGGTGATGGGGCCCTATAGGAGAAGCGTGCAGGGGATCGGGGCCCATGGGGAAAGTGCTCAGGAGGTGGCGGTTGATGGGGGAAGGGGCCGGGAGGTGGAGGCCCACGGGTGAAGGGTTCAGGGGAGGGGACCCTTCCGAGGACGGGTGCAGGGAAGAAGGGTCCAGGGACGACGGGTTCGAGAGTTGGGGGTCTACGAATGAAGGGGTCAGGGAACCAGGGACCACGGGTCATGGGTTCAGGGAAACGGGGCCCACGGGGGAAGTATTTGGGAGGTGGAGGCCCACGGGGTAAGGGTGCTGATGGGGGGGGACCCTTAGTGATGGGTACGGGAGTTTTGCGCCTGTGAGAATTGGGTCCTGTAGGTTGGGGAATACAAGTTGTGGGCCCTGGGGTCTGGGGTCCATGGGGGATGGTTACTGGGGGTGGGGGTCCACGGGTGAAGGTTCCAGGGCAGGGGGCACTACGGAAGGAGGACCCAGGGAAGCAGGACCCATGGGAGAAGGGTTTGACAGTTGGGGGCCCATGGGGAAAGGGGCCGAGAGGCGGGGGTCCATGAATGAAGGGTCGAGGGGAACAGGGTCTTCGGGTAAAGCATCCGGCTGGTTGGGGCCTTCGGGTGAAGGGTTCAGGGAAAGGGACCCTTCCGAGGACGGGTGCAGGGAAGAAGGGTCCAGGGACGATGGGTTCAAGAGTTGGGGGTCTATGAATGAAGGGGTCAGGGAACCGAGGACCACGGGTGTTGGGTTCCATAGGTGGAGGTGGATGGATAAAGGGATGTAGAGGTGGGAACCCATGGGGGAAAGAGCCGGGTGATGGGGCCCTATAGGAGAAGGGTGCAGGGGACCAGGTCCCATGGGGAATGTTTTCTGGTGGTGGGGGTTGATGGGGGAAGGGGCCGGGAGGTGGGGGCCCACGGGTCATGGGTTCAGGGAAACGGGGCCCACAGGGGAAGAATTTGGGAGGCGGGGGCCCACGGGGTAAGGGTGCTGATGAGGGGGGACCCTTGGTGTTGGGTGCTGTAGTTTTGCACCCATGAGAATTGGGTCCTGCAGGTTGGGGAACACTGGCTGTGGGGTCTGGGATCTGGGGTCCACAGGGGATGGTTACTGGGGGCGGGGGCCCACGGGTGAAGGGTCCAGGGCAGGGGGCACTACGGAAGGAGGACCCAGGGAAGCAGGACCCACGGGAGAAGGGTTTGACAGTTGGGAGCCCATGGGGAAAGGGGCCGGGAGGTGGGGGTCCACAAATGAAGGGTGCCGGGTACCAGGGCCCACGGGTGATGGGTTGCATAGGTCGACGGGCTCCTGGGAATGGGGGTCCATGTGTGAAATGGTACTGAGGGGGCTGTCCCATGGATGAAGTGTCCCCTGGGCCTAGCCATGGGCCTGAAGCAGCCTGACGTTTAGAGCAGGTGGCTGAGAGATTCTGGGGACTTGTTCCCACGGGTGAATGGTCACTGGGACCTTGGCCTGGGGTGGGGGGTCTTGTGGGTGGGGGTTCTATAACGATACACACATGGTCGGGAGTTTTGGGGATGAAGGGGCCTGGGGTTGGGAGCCCGAGGTTGAGGTGCCCAGGTGGGACGTGTCCCTGAGTGGGGGGCCCTGGTGTTGAGGGGCCGAAGGTGACGGGTCCAGCTGGTTGGGACCCAGCAGGGAGGGCTCCTGGTGCAGGTGGCCCCACAGCGAGGGCTCCTCGTGCTGGGACCCCCAGGGTGGCAGGTCCCGGTGGCAGCGCCCCAGGGGCACTGGGTGCCGGGGGCCACAGGGCGAGGGGCGCCACTCGCGGGGGCACCTGTGCGGGGGCTCGCGGGGCCGCGGGCCCTGTCTGCAGCTGCAGCTCCGGCGTGAGGGGGGCGCTGGGCCCCACGGCCCCCTCCAGCTCCTTGGAGCGCAGCACCCGCGGGGAGCCCTGTGCCGGGCTCGGTGTCACCAGGAGGCACCCAGCAGTGCAGGGGGGCAGGGCCCCCTTCCCCCTGGAGCCCCAGCCACTCCATGGAGTTTCCCTCCTGCCCCAGGAGCCCCTGGCAGCTCTCCAGACCCACTGGAACCCCCAGCTGCACCACAGGGCACTTATGGGATCCCCTCCAGACCCACGTCTGCACCCCAGGGCAACCACTGGAGCCCCAGATGCCTTGGGACCTGCCTGCACCCTGGAGCAGCCTGGGAACCCCACAGACCCACTGGGATCCCCCCCGTTGCGCCTTAGGTAACCCTTGGTCTTGCCCAGACTTCTTGGTACCCCCAGGCCCCTTCAGACCCCCTGTGGCACCACAGGACACTCTGGGGATCCCCAAAACCTTGCAACCTACTGCCTGCACCCTGGGGCACCCAGGGGACTCCACCAGATCCTTCGGGACCCCCTGTTGCAGCACAAGGCACCTTTGCCCCCCTGCAGCCCTCTTGTCACCCCCAGGCCTGCACCCTGAGACACCCTTGTTGCCCTCCAGACCCACTGGGACCCCCCACCAGGTACCCTGGGACTCCCTTGTTCACCCAGACCCTTTGGGACTCCCCTGCTGCACCCTGGGCACCCTTGGAACCTCCCAGACACACTAACATCCCCCTGCCTGCATCCCGGGCCACCATTATCCATTGGGATCCCCATGTTGCACCATGGCAACCTCAGGCCCCTTGGAACCCCCATGTTGGACCCTGGGACACTCACGGGATCCCCAGATCCCTTGAAATCCCTGTATCGTAAACTGGGGTACCCACGGGACACTGCTGACCCCTTGGGACACCCCAGCCTACACCCCGAGGCACCCATGGGCCCCCCAGACCCTTTGGGGCTCCCCTGTTGCACCCTGGGGCATCCTTGGGGCTCCCAGACCCCTTGGCTCCATCCTGCCCATGCTCTAGGGTACCACTGTGCCCCTTAAGACCTGTTGGGACCCCCTGTGCGCACCCTGGAGGACCCGTGGTCCCTTCGGACCGTTTGGGACCCTCCTGTTGCACCATAGGGAACCACTGAACCCCCACTCCCACCCCAGACCACTTGGGACACCCCTGTTGCACCCTGGGGTCTCCCCAGACACATTTAAACCCCCATGTGGTACCCTGGGGCACCCACGGGACACCACCCCCCCAACTCCTTGTGACACCCACGTTGCACCCTTGGAATCCCCTTGGGACCCTCCTGCCTGCAGCCTGGGGCACCCCTGGGCCCCTCCAGGCCCCTCGGAATCCCCCTCTTGCACCATCGGGCACCTTGGGAAGCCCCTGGAACCATTTCCCAACCCCTGCCTGCACCCCGGGACAGGACCCTTGTGCCCTTTGGACCCTGCAGTGCTCTGGGACCCTCACCAAAAGCCCCGATGATCCATCCCATTGGTACCCCCTCCCACCAGCTCTGCCCTGCGATAGCGATGAGACCCCCCAGACCTCAAGTGCCAGGGGCCCCTTCGGCACCTTCCCCACAGACCTCTTTGAGCCCCCCAGATCCCCTGGTGTCCCCCCTGGGGGAAGGAACCCTTCGGTCCCGGCTCTCCCACCCACGGGACCCCCTTGGGTCTCACCTGGGGCTCGGCAGTGGTGGCGTCGGGGTTCTTGGCCACTCTGCGCACAATGCGCAGCCTCTTCAGGAAGGCTCTGAAGAACCTGGGGAGGATGGGGGGCAGTCAACGGACAGAGCGGGGGCCCCGAAGCCTGGGGGCTTCATGCCTATCATGCCCTGTCATGCCTATCCTCTTAAAGAGACCCCTAGCAAATACCCTGGGGATGAGCTGAAGCTGAGAGCAGCCCTAACCTGTGGAACACCCTGATGATGAGGAAATAACCCTGCCCTGATGGGGGTCTCTCCTGCCACCCAGAGCTTCTCCCTGCAGCACCATGGGCATTTCCTCAGGCAGGCTGAGTGCCGACCCTCACAGGTGGCAGAATCACTGCCCTGGCCACACAGCACCCTGGGGCACAGGGACACTGCTCTGAATTGCTGCCCACTCACACCTGGGTGCCCTCTCCAGCCTCACACTGCAGCTCTTTCCCTTGGAGAGGGGAGTTGTCATGCCCTGTCCCTCTAAATGTGTGCCTGGGAATCCCTGCTGAAGCACCACCAGCTCCAAACAGGAAAAGCTGGGAGAGACACCCTGACACATCCTATTAGCCTGAAGGCGCCAGGTTCAGAGGATCCCTCCAGGAACCACAGCACTGTTGCCCTGCACCCAGACACTTACCGTGCTGGGAAGGGCTGGGAAGATTTATCCCTTCAGAGAGCTCTCAGCTGTCCTCCCAATCCCAATTGTCTTTCACTTATGGGCAGCTCATCTCAGCCTGGTGACCGCAGGCAGTGCCCTGTGTCTTGGTGCTCCTTTAAGAGGAGCTGCTACCATCCCGGGGAGAGCTGCTCCCATCTCATAATAGGACAAGACATCTGCATAGTGAGAAGAAGGAAATTTATTTACTTGTGCTTCAGGGCCTGGTTAGAGGACTTAAGACATCTAGTGAGCACGGAGAAGCACCAAGAATGGAGCAAGATTCCACTGGTTCCCAAGAACTCCACAAACTGACAGGAGGTGGGAATCCCCCTTTTTTAAGTTTTGGGATGCAGCAACTGGATTCCTCCCTGGGAGCTCCTGTGAGAGAATTCCTCGAGAAAGAGGAAGTTAGAGAAAAATTAGGGCCTGACAGAAGTTATGGCATTACAGAGGCTTCCTTGAAGTGAGGTACAGTTACTGCTTCCAGGATGGTTGGTACGTGTGGAATCTACTTCTCCACAATTCCCTTGGCAACACAATCTGCCCTCCTAGCACGTGCCAATATGAGTACATGAAGAGTGGAGCAGAAAGGAGACACTGTGGCCAAACTTTGTTGACGTCCCTGTGAAGGGGATAATGTGATGGTGCCGTGCAGACGACGAGTGAATGGAGGGCAGAGCGGAGTGAAGACACCGCGGCCAAACTCTGTTGTACTCCCTACAGAGGTGGCAACCTGGTCGTACCATGCAGCTGATAAGCCACATAGTGTGATGTCTGGTGCTGGGCCAACAATGGTGTCAGATCAGTCCCTTCCGATAGACTTTGCTCAAACTTCTCCTCCTCCTAATCTCATCATAATACCAATACACAACAACATCTCAGAAATTATCCACTTCCAAGGAACGACCACTCCTCACTGAGCATGCTTTCTAGATTTTCAGTTAACTCAGGAGACTTTTTCAAACAAATCAATAACAAAAGTAAGTATGACTAGAGTCACTCAAGCTCCAACTATACGTAAAAGAAAATATATAAAAGGTAAGAAGGAGGTACTAGGGAAGGAGAAAGAAGGAAGAAGGCAAGAAGGAAGAAAGAAGGAAGAAAGAAGAAGGGAGAGGGAAGACTCCATCATAACTTCTGGATCCATCAACAGGCTCAACTCCTTTTCTCCCCTTTGCAGAGGACACTGCCTAAGGAGACTCCTCGAGGTTGAGAGCCCTCTCCCAACTTCTGGAGTTATTGATGATTGCACGTTTGTACACTAGACACTAGCTAAGAACCCCACACTATAGTCGAGAATTTCCTGTCCTGACATCTGAAACCTGTTTTCTAAATGTTGCATTTGAATAAACTGCTATTTCTGAACTAGACTACTGGTTTTGAAGGCAATGGGACCTACAGTTGACAGACTGTTTGTGAATCCTGCACTGCCAGAGTTGGGCCTATAGTTACCATAGTATTTGGTAACCCTATTAAGAGATGAGTCCAGCTGCCCTCAGTTCCTCTAACCTCTGAGGGTCACCTGGAACGCAGGAGGATTCATCTCTTTACAACATATGCCCTCACCATCAAACCACAACACTGGAGAACAACCTTGCCAATGTTCCTGGGACCAATGGCAGGGTCCTTTCTGTGTGAGAACATGACATGCCAGCAGCAGGGTCATGCCTGCCATTCATACTCTGAGGTCATTTCTGCCTGAGTAGCTGATATCCCCAAAACTTCTCACTCTGATGACACTTATTGCTCCGGAGATGATGATAGGCCAAAGGGGGCTCTTAGCTCCCATAGGCTGTTGTGACGTCAGCTCAATGTCTAGTGGTGACAAGCCAGAAAAAAGGCTCATGGTTTGTATGTTGGTTGTGTTGGCCTTCCTGCCGCAGGACCTGATAGGCCAGCAGCAGGCACATGGCTCTGATGGCGACTGTGAAGTCACATCCTTCTCTGTAGACCTGAGGCTCTGGGTTGCTGAGGTTTCTTGTGACATCTCCTCTGTCCCTGCAGCTGATAGGCCAGAGCCAGCTGAAGGTTCCAGGGCACATTGTGAGGTCACTGCTGCCGGTGTGCGGGATTGGCCATCAGCAGGACCGGCCCCAGTCAAGGGCCTGTGAGGTCCCCTCAGTGTGAGCAGCAGAGGACAGGGCTGTGACATGGACTGTGAGGACGCGTCTGTCTGTGCAGAGGACAGGCTGGAAACGCGCTGGCCGTGCAGGGCTGTCCCCAGAGCGAGTCCTGGAGATGGAGAAGGGACAGCAGACAAATGACTGCTCCTCGTCCATGGACGGGATCCTTGGAGGGGATCACCTCCCACATGAGGGAGGTGAGCGGTGAGGCTGGAGGGAGAGGCGGGTGGCAGGGATGGGACCTGCACGGAGAGCACAAGGATGGTGGGGAAGGAGACCTGGGCCAAGACAGCCAGGCAAGAGCTTCTCCAGCGAGGGGACACATATTCCTGGCCATGGGCATTTCCTCTCACACAAAGCAGACCAACGGGCACTCTCTCCTGTAGCTGATGCTGGTTCAGGAAGAACAAGGTGCCACTGAAGATGTCCATGGGCCTTGACAGCCTTCGGTGCAGCCACCGAGGGTTCCTCATTAGCCCATTGCCTGTTCATGTCATGTGGTAGGATGAAGAGTAGTTCAGGGGAGGAGAGCTAGAAGGGTTTGAGAGTGCAGGGCCTGGAGCAGAGACGTGGCGGGGCCGGGGTGCCTCCCATTTATGCAGCACCCTGGATGTAGACGGGATGGGCTTTCCCTACAGCCAGTGCTGGAATGTCTTTGTTTGTGTACAGGATGGAAATGCAGGATGCCCTGGGGCACTTGCCCAGCAATCACTCCAAGGGACATGGTTTTCCTGTAGGTGACCTGCTGTATCTGCTAGAGACGTGTGGTTGTGCTGGACACCCCAGGCATCAGACAAGGCCCTGCCAGCACTTTTCTGTGACATCAAATCAGGACTCTGCATTGAATTACAAGAGCTGTTGGTTAATCCTGCAATCTTCCCATACCTCAGCTTCATGGGGAGTGTCGCTGTTGTCGTAGTTGGCATCTGGGGTCATTTCAGATGGCCAAGACGGCCAATTCCCCAGCTCGTGCTTTAGGATCATGCAGGTCTCCTAGTAGCTCCATCAGAGCAAGCAGACACTGACACATGCCTTGCACCTCCTCAGTCTCTTCTGCTGTCACCAGGTGTTTCTGTGGGAACTGCTGACTCTCACCCTGCATCTCCAGTGATTGTGGTGGAGCTTTGACAAGGACCTCGTGGGCAGATCTCTGTGCTCTGCTCACTTCAGTTTTGGCAAGGGCAATCCCACCATTTCTGTATTTGTGGAGTTTACAGGAGGGATCTGAATACGACTTCCGACTCACATCTAAGCAGGTACAGCCCAGATTGATATTTCTGAATCAGCACCTAAACCCTGTGTCAATGACCTCCCCACTTGTTCACTCCTCAGTCTCCTGTCTAGTTAAGGGATGTGAAATGAGCCTTGCAGAGTGAGACATTTCCAGTTTTGATAGATCTTCATTCTCTGATGAAATATTAGAATCAGAGTCCAAGGATAGTGGAGATGCTGAGTCATCATGGATTTACACATACACAGCTCTCCTACGTATTAAGGCACAGTGTCAGATGGCTGTTCTCATGGAGGGGAAGCTGGCGGTGTCAGGAGAGCACAGAGATCCTCCTGGGACAGCATATGCCTGGGATGGACTGTGAGTAGAGCCTCATAAAGGGAGAGGTCCTCAAAGATGGAGTTTCTTAGAGGTAAAGCTCTGGGTATTCACCGGCAAAAGAGGACTCTGCAGTCTCAGGAGAGGCAGTGAGGACTCAACTGTCAGGAAGAAGGGAGAATGGAGAGCCCTCTGGGTCACCATCTATCAAATACCAGGCGCAGGATGTATAGGCACAACTGGACACAACGAGCACCCTTGGAAATGCTCTGCAGTCCAGGTGCCCTGGACTGTGCAGTCATCTGCAGTCCCCCAGAGGGATTAGAGGTCGTGATACCCATTTGGTTGGGTCTGACTACTACCCCCGGGGTAGTAGTCAGGGGCAGTGAAATGTCACCCTTAGCCACTTTATTCCCTCCTCTCCCCCTTCCATATCCTTCCCAGTTCTGGATCTCTCTGTACTGGCCATTCAGTACTCAGTGGTGCCTCCAGCACTGAACCCCCTTGTCTACAGCATGAGGAACAAGGAGCTCAAGGAGGCACTGAGGAAACTTCCTCAATGGGTACAATGTCAGTGCCAAAAACTGTCCTGTGTGCAGTCACTTGTCATTCCCATGTACTTGGCATGAAACCTGTGCTCTTCATTTATTTCTTTCTGATTTTTTACTCTTACCTTCCTGATAAAATAATAATAAATAATTATTTGAAATATAATACAGCAATACAGCAGAAACAAAAGGTGGACTAGGGAAAATACGGGCCTGCTGCTAAATGGGCCAAGAGCCCTTGTGAGAGTGGACACAGAAAAGGCCACCTTTGCCTCAGGCTTTACTGCTAAGAGTGACCCTCAGGAATCCTGGGCCCTGGAGACCATGGAGAAATGGAGAAAGGAAGACTTTCCCTTGCTGGAGGAGGATCTGAGTAGCGCTCACTTCAGCAAACTGGACACCCACAAAACCATGGGCTCTGAGGGGACTCCCTTGCACTGTTCAGTGCCCACGTCTGACAGAGCTCCATGAACTGGAGAAATCAAGTCCCTCCAGTTACACTGCTTGTACCTCTGGCCCTTGGCAAGCGACCTTCACACATCAGAGACTCTCTGAGCACCACCCGATAGATGCAAAAAGGGCCTCACATTGGAATGCTGCATTTATGGTGCTGCATCTCGCACTGCTTTCATGTCTCCTGATGGTTAGCTTGCTTCCCTTTACCTCTTCTCTGTTTGTCACACTGCACCATTGCATGTGCCACGATCACATCTCAAAGTGCACAAGTGGCAGTTTCTGCTCTGGTGTTATTCCTGTGTTTCACACCTCAGACAACTTCACCTGCCACTTGCATGGTCAAAGTGACAACTGGGAATAGAAGAAGCTGAGCACAAGGAAGGACCTTTCTCTACCTTGCTTGGTCTTGTTACAGGCAATGCCTGGTTCAGGCCGGGCTGCTTTTTCTTGGAGAGCATGAAGAGAAGAGGCATCTTTCCCTTCTTTTAAAAGTCATCAGGCAATAATTTGCATCCTGCTTGTAACACACACTTGCTACTCAGGGCCATAAGGGCAGGGGGCTTGGGGCATGCAAAGGAGCACGATGAGAAAGAAGAGCACCGGCACAGCTCTGGGGTAGATGGCAGACAGCAGACGGGGCAACAGAAAGAACCAGACACCACTGGAAAGAATGGTCTTATTTCACTATTAATATTAAGGCAGTACAGAATGATACATTTAAAAAAATAAGCTTATTACACACTGGTTTTAGCAACAGACAAAATAAGCAAGGCAATGTAGCTAACCATTACTATATGAGAAAGAGAATAGTGGTTAAAAGATACATCACCAATTGCCTAAACATGTCATCATATGTCATCATCATCCCAATCTGCAGTCACTGGGGGGTCCCTGTTGTGGCCAGGATTTGGAGAACCTTCCTGACAACTGGGAGGTCTTACGTGGTGCATCCACCCGTGAGGTCTCTATAATCGCGGCAAGAGTTTCCATCTTTTATAGAGCCAAATCAGCAAATCATGATAACTTGCATTTGGTTTGTGAGCGGTAACATCTGGTGTGGCATACTTTCCCTATCATGTGGGATGGGGATCTGCTCAGAGCCCCGGCCTCGGATGGGAGGGTTCCCTTCAAGGTCAAAAGCAGCCACACGAGAGCTTAAAAAAGCTATGGTTTAATAAGCCTCCATGCAAGCTGGCATGAGCAATTCTACAGGCGAGTGTTGTGTACTGCAAAGGCAGTGCCGTATTCATCTCTAAGTCAACCCCGACTCGGGCCTGTCATTCGGGCCCTGGCACTTCAGTTCCTCACGTTCCACTCTGTTGTGACACACCAGGTTATACTCGTTCCCACATTGTGGGGCTGCCAAGAGATTTCCTTGGTAGTGGTAAGCAGCAGGAAAAGAGGAAACAGGACCAAAATACAGCTTGGGAAGCTCAGATTGGGCAATAGGATGAAGAAATATCACTTGAAGGATAGTGCAGTGGTGCTACAGGGCACCCAGAGCGAGTCTGTCACCACCCATGGCTTTACGTTTCAAGAAACAGCCACTGAGGATGGAAAAGCTCTCAAGGAAGGGGAGGAGAACCTCTTGTGAGCACCTGCTGGGGAAGCAGATTGGGTGTCCATAGTCTGCAGGTACACAGGAGCAGGTCTAGGATGACCCATGGTAGAGATGGCCAAGGGCGCTGCCAAGGCCCCAACAGAATGGAGGTCTTTATCCTCTGGACTATGGCTGTTGTGTCTGTCACCGAGGCCTACCAGGAATCATCAGGACTTCTTTGCTCCCTTTATCCTTCTGGGGACGATGGGAGGTGTCGTGTGTTTGTCCTGCACTCAGCATTGCAGACCCTCACCCAAACTCTGATGCCAGGGAGGACGTGGGCAGCACATGGAGGAAAGGATCTCCCTTCCCAGGGTTTCTCTGCCTGTGCTTGGTCAATGTGTGTTGACAAAATACATCAAGAGTGTACTCAGCATCAGAGCCACCTCATTTTTTCTATCTAACTCTTACCAATGATTATATTTTTTAGCTTTAATCAGCCCCTGGTGAGTTGTTGCAGTTAATGGCCTCAGTGGGATTCAGTAATGCTCTACAAAACTTTAGGGTTTCCTTCTGACTTTGACTTCTTCAGGGATTTCTTCAATCTCCTTTCAATAGCTGCAATTCATGGACTCAGCTCCAAGTACTGCATGGAGCTCATTAAAAAGCAAAAAGCCCTGATACACCAGAACTCTCCCTGCTATTTCCTTCAAGTGTCCATGGCTAATTGGAGAGGTTTGGAGAGTGTAGCTGAAAGCTGAAGACAACAATCATTTACAAGTATTTCATCTTTTTAAAGTTTTCTGTTATTATTCTAAAGAATAGGTGACAGCACACCATCCAATTCATAGCCATCCAGAGTGACTCCTAATGAAATCAGCACATGTAGGAAAAGCAGTGTCCCAGAGATCAGACACTGTATGCACAATCTTCCTTGCCATCTCCCCAGCCCTACCATTTCCCTCATCAACCTCTTGGGAATTTAAATCACTCATGTTGAAAGCTAGCCTTAGTCTACCTACGTCTGTACTCGATGTTACAGCTCACCTGCCCCAATTCTCACCTGCTCTACTTAGACAACTGGCTGCCAACAGGCACAGGGGGATCTTCTTTTAATTACAAAGAAACAAAAAGATAAAGCAGAGTATAGTTTCATGGAAAATAATGACACTCTTTAAGTGTATGCTAAGTCCATACAATCTGTACATATAGTAAGGACTTGGATAATAGGACAGACTATGGAAAGACAGAGCAAGCTTTAACCTCCCTAAAGGGCAAACCAGCTGCTGGGTCTCTGAGCGAACACAGTAACAGGAGGAGTCACAATGTGTCCAGATAGTGCCCTAAAGGGGATTTTAGAAATTGCCAGTTTAAACGGGACTTGTGGAAATGGGAGAGTTCCGTAGATGCACAAGAGACAGGGAGAGAATGGGCCAAGACACCCAGACTGCAGAGCTGGGCTCACAGCATCACTGATGAGCTGCCACAGACTGAATAAGCAACCAAAGAAGTCCTTCCTTTGGCAGTGACTTGGAAAGCCACATCTCTGGGAGGGTTTCAGGGAGATAGGGTTTCTCTTTTTCAAGATGGTCCCCAGGACTATGCAGAGATGAGGAAGAGCAGGAAGGGCGTTTGCAGCGATGTTCCTCAACTTCATCAGCTGCAGAGCAGGGAGCTGGTCATTTCACAAACTGCTGATGGAGTCAAATGAAATGGGGACTAATGAGTGAGATGGGGACTGCTGGATCAACACCCACAGCCTGGACCTCAGTTCTTGTGCCCAGGGATCCTGCTGCTCTCCAACAAGGCTCCCAGCTTCGGGAGCTCCTTCCCAAGGTGTCACACAGAAACTGTCACTGATAGGGCAGAAGGGGAGAATCCAGGGCAGGTTTCCCTGGCACTGGCTGCCCCTCTTCTCCCCCACACCGGGGTGGGCAGTGCTGGCTGAGCCCAACACAGCAGCTCACACAGCCCCCCAGGCCCCCACACTAGCACCCCCAGCACCCGCAGCCCCGAGCTGGGCTCCCCTCCCTGCCCCGGCCCCGCACAGCCCCCAGCACAGCCAGGAGCCCCGCGGGGCCTCACAGCCAATGGCTGCGCTGGGCACGAGGAGGTCACTGCTGCCGCAGCCCCTGATAGGCCAGCTGCAGGGAGAGGGCGTGGCTGCTGCTTGGGAGGTCCCCGCTGCGGGCAGAGCTGATTGGGCAGCAGCAGGGCTGGCTCTGCCTGGTGACTGTGAGGTCACCGCTCCCGCAGCGCCTCATTGGGCAGCAGCCGGGCCCTGCGGGGCTCTGCGCTGCTGAGATCATCTCCGCGGAGCAGCTGCTGAGCCCGGGCTGGGCTCCTGGCGGGGAAGGGCTGGGGAGGCCATTGCTGCCCTGGAGGGCAGGGCCAGAGAGCTGGGCGGGACGGCGCTGTGACGTCATGTCTTTGTGAGTGCCTGATTGGCCGGCAGCAGGCAGGCAGGCGTGGGCGGTGGGTGGGGGGTCTCTGTGGTGAGAGGAGCTGAGAGGGCAGCGGTGGTTCCTGTGTGGGGAAGGGGTTTGAGGAAGCTGCTGTCTCTGGAGGCCACAGGCAGCATCAGGGATGTGGTGGGTTTGCACCTGTGAGGTCACCTCCATCTGGGCAGGTGATTCAGTGGCACAGAGCCTAGCTGGAGGCCTGTAGCTAGCAGTCTTCCCCAGAGGTCCAGTCCTGTCCAGTCTATTCATTATTGACCTGCATGAAGGAACAGAGTGCAGCAGGTTTGCTGAGAATATAAGACTGGGAGGAGTGGTGATGCTTGGTAGGGCTGTGCAGGCATTGAGAGGGACTTGGAGAGCTGCGTGTAGATGAACCTCATGAAGTTCAACACACTCAAGAGCAGCATGTGGGGAGGAATAACTCCAGGCACCAGGACAGGTGGGGGTTGACCTGCTGGAATTCAGCCGTGTGGAGAAGGACCTATGCATCCTGGTGGCCAAGAAGTTGTCCATGAGCCGGCATGTGCTGGCTCCTGTGGCGGAGAAGGCCAGTGGTGTCCTGGTTGGATAGGGGATCTTATCAGTGTTTATAAATACTTTAAGAGAGGATGTTCAAAGGAGGAGGGCAGCTCGTGTCATCAGGGGTTCTGTAGGTCACTGCCATGGAGATGGCCCAGTCAGGCAGAGAAGAGTCCTGGAAAAGAGTCCCCTCCCTTCAGCCCTGTTGTTATCCAGAACTTGCTGATAAATCCTTCAGGAATGTCTCCAGATGGTACCAAAGGATGTGAATTATTTTCAGTGGGGCACTGGAGAAGCCCTTTCTACTCCCCTGCACCAACAGGCCTCTGCACTGGGCAGAGCTGTGCAAGAAACCAGGACTTTGAGGGTTGCGTAGAGATTTGGTGTTTTGTGAGGGAACCAGGACTTCAGGGGTACTTTCAGGCTGGGCATTTTTCAAAGCCAGGATCCAAGGCATGTGGGATGAAACAGTGCAAAGCGTGCCCATGCGACGAGATGCTTTGCTTAGCCTCAATATGGATTTCTCCTGGGGGTTGCTCTTTTTGTCCAAGTCACATGTAAGACAATCTGGGACAGGTCAGAGGTTTCCCTCTTTAGGCCCCAGAGCACTTTTTAAGCAGAAGGAATCATATTTCTTAGTTGCTACATATGATTACTAGGAAGAAGGTGCCTCTTGGCTAGGAGCACAAGAAGGATCCTGAGCATTTTTCTGTCTAACTTTTAAGCAGGGGTAAATTTTTACATATCCATTATTTTACATGAGGAATCAGATCCATCCACGATTCTTGGTTCTGCCAATCCCTTTGCCATGTTACGGTGTGAGTTCATTCAGTGCAGACCTGAAATTGGCCATTGCAGCTGATTTTGCACTTCTAGTGTAACCTTTGCACAACTTTTGTACCGCTGGTTGGATTAGACTGGTTTCTTTGCAGCACTTCTATTTTATAAGAAGAGCGGGCCTGTGGAAGGTCAGCTGAGATATCCTGCTCACGGGGTACGTGGCCTTGCATGTTGTTTCCTGTAAAACTAGAGTATAATATAAATTTCCTTCACAAGTGACCAATAAATTCCTGCAATGGAAGGAGGTTCTGGGAAGAAGATAGGGTGTGATGGACCACAGTTCTTGCAAGGAAAGCTGAAGGGTGGGACTGTAGGGTGGCCCTTGTTTTAGATAAGCTGCAAGACCACTTGAGTGCATCAGTTGACCATCTTGCAGCTGAGCAGATCAAGTGGTTGCACAAATGCCTTTGACCACGTTAATCAAAAGATAGTGAATGTCTCCCTGAGTGTGCCAGACCAGCGTGCATTGGGTAGGGGAAATGAGGGCAAGGCTCAGCCCAATGCAGGGTGTAAAAACCGAAATGTATCAAAGAAATAAAAAAGGGGTCTGGAGCTGTTTCCATCGTATTCCTTTCTGGCAGCTGGGGATGCTCAGTGTGGTGGCAACGAGCGTGTTGTAAAGACAGGTTCATGGGAATCCCATTTGTACTGTCCCACACTTGAGTTCCCATCCAGCTGTGGGACGGTCCCTGGCCAGCTCCATCCTCCTGCAGGTCCCCATATCCCAAGGGAGAGGAACAGGCCAGGCTTGCACAACCCCTCTTGTGCAGCAGAGCCCAGCAGGTCCTGCAGCCCAGCTGCCTGCGGAGCCCTGTGTGGGGCACAGCCTGGGGTGGGCAGGGACCGGCTCCTCGGCTGCCGCAGGCCTGACCCTGCTGAGCAGCAGCCCCCATTTCCCTCCCTCCTTCCTTGTGCACTGGATGTGCTGGCAGGAGGCCTTCGCGTTGCCCTCCCCTCCCCTCGCTCTTTCCAGCTCCAGCCGAGCTCTGCATTTCCCCTCTCCATCCCTGCTTGCACAGAGCAGGTCTCGATGCTCCCCCGGGGCAGCCCGTCCCCTCCTGCCCTCTGTGCACTCCCACCCGGGCACCCTGAGCGCTGGTGCTGCTGCCAGGGCAGAGGGGGAGGATCCCCTGGAGCGGCTCCGCAGGGAGCTCCCAGGGAAAAGCTGTGCCCAGCCCCAGCCCCAGCGTGGCAGAGGGGGCTGCCCTCTCCCACCCACTGTGGTGGTGCCAGACCCACCTCAGCCCAATCCTGAACGGCTCCAGTGCAGCCCTGGAGGCGCTGGAGCTGCCTTGGGCCTTGAGATCATCTGCCAGCAGGAGGATTTGATGTGGGCACAGCAGCAGCGGTGATGAGAGGAACAGACCCTGCAATCGCCTGTGTTGGCCAGGGCTCTGGATGGGTGATGCCTCTGTGGCCAGATGGACCCTATGTGTTAGGTGGATACCTGCTCAAGGTAGGAGCAGCAGGACCTTCTTGGGCTTCCATCACAGAGTGAGCTTCCAGTGCTTCTGGATCTGTGGCTAAAGAGTAAGAAACCATGGAGTTGCAGAGAATTTGCTGTGGGAAGGGACCCCTGGAGTTTTCCAGTCCAACCTCCTACCCAAAGCAGGGCTGGTTGGAGCCCTCCAGTCTTATCTGGCCACTGCTGGACTCCGACGCCCGTTACCATCCACAGACCTGCTCTGCTCCTCTTGTTTGAGCACTGGAGGGTGGCATCTTCTGTCCATAGATCCCAGCACTATTGGCCCTGCCTGCATCCTGGGCATTGTAAGCTCAGACCAATGTGGCTGCTCTTGCTTCATGCACATAAGACTCTGCATGCAGCCTTCCTGAGTAGGCACCCTGAATCTGAAGCTCTCCTCACACCTTTAAATTGTTTGTCAGGAAATTTTCTGCCCTGTAGATACAGACAGCTTTGGTATCTAGAGCCCTCCCTGGGACCTGCTCAGTTCCAGCTTCCCTTGCCAAGACTTTCTACACTATTAGGAGGGCCGAGTCGAGCTGGAGATGGGAAGTCATCTCTGCAGAATGGCGACAAGACCAGGTCAGGACCCAGCTCAGCCATGTCCACAGCATCAGTCAGGGCAAGCGCAAGGACAAGGGCAGGAGGCCCCATAATGAGGTCAGTGACTCCCTGTCTCCCTAGCTCTTGTGCCCCGCAGGTCCCCTCCCTGTCTGCCTGCAGTCCCTCCATACCCAGCCTGCTGCCCAGCACTGCATGTGACCGGCCCTGCAGCCCCTCCAGCAACTGCTGCTTGTCACGGTGGGAGACAGACTCAGTTGGAATTGAACATGGCTAAGAGTCAGATTTATATGAGAGATTCTTCAGGACAAATGGCACAAAACAGAAAATTTATTTTCCTTTGCAGGAATGTAACAGAACAAAAGTAAGAAATAAATCAAAAAAGAACACGTCCTGGATGCCAAAGCTCCCAGTACAGATATTGCTGATGTTAGAACAATTGGATGAGTTTCCTAATGGCATCCTTGAGCTCCTTATTTCTCATGCTGTAGATGATGGGGTTCACTGCTGGAGGCACCTCCGAGTACAGAACAGCCAGCACCAGATCCAGAGCTGGGGAGGAGATGGAGGGGGGCTTCAGGTAGGCAAACAGACCAGTGCTGACAAAGAGGGAGACCACGGCCAGGTGCGGGAGGCACATGGAAAAGGCTTTGTGCCGGCCCTGCTCTGAGGGGATTCTCAGCACAGCAGCCAAGATCTGCACGTAGGACACCACAATGAAAATGAAACACCCAAAGACTAAACATACAGTAACCACAAGAAGACCAACTTCCTTGAGGTAGGAGTCTGCGCAGGAGATTCTGAGGATCTGGGGCATCTCACAGAAGAACTGCTGCACCACATTGCCTTGGCAGAGTGGTAGAGAAAATGTGTTCCCAGTGTACAGGAGAGCATTGAGGAAACCAGTGACCCAGACAGCTGCTGCCATTTTGACACAAGCCCTGCTGCCCAGGAGGGTCCCATAGTGCAGGGGTCTGCAGATGGCAACATAGCGATCATAGGCCATGACTGTGAGGAGATAATACTCTGCTGATATGAAAAAAAGGAAGAAAAAGACCTGCCCAGCACATTCCAAGTATGAAATGACCCTGTTGTTCCACAAAGAATTGTGCATTGATTTGGGGACAGTGGTGGAGATGCAGCCAAGGTCGAGGAGGGAGAGGTTGAGGAGGAAGAAGTACATGGGGGTGTGGAGGCGGTGGTCGCAGGCTACGGCTGTGATGATGAGGCCGTTGGCCAGGAGGGCAGCCAGGTAGATGGCCAGGAAGAGCGAGAAGTGCAAGAGCTGCAGCTCCCGCGTGTCTGCGAATGGCAGGAGGAGGAACTCGATGAGTGAGCTGCTGTTGGACATTAGTTCCTTCAGTCACATGGGACTGTCTAAAGAATAGAAGATATGGAGAAGTTAAGAGAAACTTTTGAAGAAAAATGCCGTGAAGTCATTCAGTTGTCTGACACCGTCCTCCATTACCTCCCTTTAGTAAGAGTATCTTAGTGCAGTTGCTTTGCTTGAACTCCATTTTGCACTGTTTGTTGTGAGGAGCAGGGACATCAACACGGGAACTCCAGGGACTCTGTTATGCCGTACAGTAGCAGGAACTGAGGCACGCTTGGACATTCACCTTCTATGTCAGGTGAAATCCACTCAAGATGTAGACAGGCTTTTCAGTATCTTTACTCCCAAGACTACACAAAGGGGTTTGAGGAACATAGTTTTATGGAATTGTTCCATAAATTGTTCCAGGCAATGACCTGTGGCAGGAGAGCTGCCCCTCTCCTCTGCTGCAGGTCTGGCTGCAGAGGAGGAGGCTCCTGCCCTGCACCCCCTGCCCCTTCCCTGCCCATCTCTGCTGCCTGCAGCTGTCCCTGCCACCAGCTCTTCCTCTATCCCAGTGTCCTGTCCCTGCCATTGCTCACAGATCCCATATCGTATCACCCTCTGTGTGCTCAGTTCTGCCCTGCAGAAACCTCTGGGCCATGTCCAGGGGCAGCTCTGCAGTTGCACATCCTAAGGAGTCAGTCACTTTAGGGCCTATCAGTCCACAAAGACGATATGGATGCTACCTGTAGGCTAAGGTAGGCATGAAGCACCTTGCTGAGGCTTCTCACAGACCTATGAATCTCTAGGCATGAAGATCTAGGACTCCCAGTTCCCTGCCAAAACAGAAAGCTTGTTCCTTCATTCCCCCTGCAATTTTAAGGAGGCTGAAAGAGCAGAGAGAGGAAGGAAAGATCCTTCCCTTTCAAGTGGCCCTTCTGATCTTGCTCCTGTAAAGGACCCCTCGCACATGCCCTGTGTATGAGCTGGAGCTGTGAGCAGACTTCGCTCTGCAGCAGCCTCTTAGCAGCAGAATGAACCTGCCCTCACGGGTGTCTGTCTCCCCACGCAGCGCTTCCCCGCAGCGCTGTGGGGAGCACCCTGGGCAGTGCTGCCCCTCGCAGGCTGCAGAGTCCCTGTCCCGGGCACACAGCACCCTGGGCCTGGGGGATGCTGCTCTCAATCACAGCCCATGCAGAGCTGGATGCAGACCATGGCTTCATACCCCCCCATATTCCCTAAGAAAAGGGAGCAGGATGCCCTGTCCCTATGAGTGTGTGGCAGGGAATCCCTGCTCTGAAGCATCTCCTCCTCCTGCTAAACCCTGGATACTCCAGGAGAGAGACATTTAAAATCTCAATCCGTAATTACATGCACTGAGTTTAGAAGAGCCCTTCAGGAAGATCAGCAGTGTTGCCCTGCAGCCAGAGACTCACTGTTTCAAGGGCGGGGAAGGTTGCTCCCACAACAGCTCTGCTCTGTCCTCCCGCTCCACACTGCCGTTCTCCTCTCGCTGCCTTCTCTCCTCTCCTGTCCACAGCAGCAGGCAGTGCCCGCAGCCCTGCTGCTCTTGGCACAGGAGCTGCTCCTGCACTCGGCTGTCTCTGGGCAGTGCTGCCAGGCTGCCACGAGCTGCAGCCCAGCTCAATTCATGAATTACTCTGTCCCTTGGGATTCCTCCCTCTGGGATATGTTCCATCAAGTAGAGTAACCTGTTTTCCTTCTCTAAAGAGTACAGGGATACAGATTCCAACATTGCAGTTTATTTCATCAGATAATGATTATCTACCAAAGTTAGAAATGTCCCACAGGAAGCCCTGATTCACATCTCTTAACTAGACAGGACACCCAGACAGGGATGAGAAGGGAGCTTGTTGATACATGGTGCATATATGATTCAGATGATTTATTCAGATGGCTTACTGGGGCTCCACATGTCTGTTCAGAAGTGCCCGGTTTGGAGAAGGATTCAGCTAACTCATGAACTCCACAAATACATGGCAGGTGGGATTCCCCCTTAACAGGCCAAGCATGCACATGGTCTGCTTGCAAGCTCCTGGCCTAAAGGTCCTAATGGAATCACTGGAGATAGAGCTTCAGTGGGAGTCCAGGTCAGGAATTTCCTTGGACATCTCTAATGACCCTGGATGCCTTCTATCCTACTAGAGCAGCACTCACAATAAAGCTGAGGGACAGGCAGATCCCTACAGCTCAAAAAGCTGATCTATTCCAGTGGAGACCATTTAGGGAATCACAGAATGGTTGAGGTTGGAAGGAGCTTTGCACATGATCTAGTTCAAACCCCTTGATCAAGCAGTGTCGCCTACAGCACGTTGTACAGGATCCTGTCCAGGCAGGTCTGGAATATCTGCAGAGAAGGAGACTCCACAACCTTTCTGGGCAATCCATGCCAGTGCTCTGTCACCTTCACAGTAAAGATGCTTTTGCTTAAATTCAGACAGAACTTCCTGTGCTTCAGTTTGGGTCTGTTGCCTCCTGTGTCATCACTAGTCACCACTGAAAAGAGTCTGGGCCATCCTCTTCTGCTCTTGTCATCCTCCCTTCAGGTATTTGCACACCCTGATAAGATCCCCTCTCAGCCTTCTCTTCTCCAGGCTAAAACAGGCTCAGTTCTCTCATCTTCTCCTCATGAAGAGATGCTCCAGCTCCCTGATCAACTTTGTTGACCTATGCTGGGCTCTCTCCAGTAGCTTCATGTCCCTCTTGTACTGGGGAGCCCAGCACTGGACACAGGACTCAAGGGGTGGCCTCCCCAGGACTTAGTAGAGAGGCAGGATGACCTCCCTTGACCTCCTGGAAACAGTCTTCCTACTACAGCCCAGAAGACCATTGGCCTTCTTGGCAGCAAGGGGACATTGCTGGTTCATAAGCAAGCTTCAAGGGGGCTTGAGTGAGAGAAGGCACCTTCCTCTGGTTGCAAGGGACGTTTGGAGATCATCTAGTCAGATGATGGTCAAGTCAATGTTTGCAAGCACCTGGGAGGCCAGCAGCAGGCACATGGCACTGCTCCTGCTTGGCAGGGGGGTCACATTGTCTGTGCTCCTGGCTGGACAGCACCAGGCATTAGCAGGTCCATCCATGTCTGTGAGGGTGACCGTGAGCTCTGCTCTTTGCTGAGTCCCGGGCAGGCCAGCAAGAGGCGCCTGGCTGGGCAGTTCCTTGGGAGGTCCCTGCTGGCAGAGCAGCTGCGAGGCCAGCGCTGGCCCATGGCTGGGGACGGGCTCTGAGGCCGCTCCTGTCCCAGCAGCAGCGCAGCCGGCAGCAGGGTCTGGTGCAGACACGCGGGGAGGCCCCTTGTGTGCGCGGAGCTGCCGGGGCAGCAGCAGGCGCTGCCTGTGAGGCCAGGGGTGTCTCAGCAGCGGGCAGGGACACGGAGGCCATTGCGGGGACGCTGCCGGGAGGGCCCTGCTCTCTGCAGGGCTGGCTCTGTGCTGACGTGTGGGCGTCGGCTGGTGACGTCACTGCTGCCGCAGCCCCTGATAGGCCAGGCCGCGCAGCTGGTTGTGACGTCAGCAGCCCCTTCCTGGCCGGGGCGGCTCTGCCGAGGAACCTGGTGTCCCTGCAGCCTGTGGCGGCAGCAGCCCATGCTGGGCTGTGCGCGAGTGAGGTCCCCCTGCCCGAGGAGCTGCTGGGCCAGCAGGAGGCTCACGGCGGGTGCTGGCGCGGAGGTCGCTGCTGCCAGAGCAGTGAGGGGCCAGCAGCAGCGGCGGGGACGAGAGGGTTTGCTGAGGGTGCCCCGTGGAGGGGCTGACACCTGCGGAGCTCTGCAGCCCTGGAGAAAGGCAGCTCCTTAATCAAGAGGAGGGAGATGGAGCACTTAGCACCAGGAATTTGTGCTGCTGTGAGCATGATCTTCTACATCGAATGTAGACAAGGAGCAGAGACTTGTGGCCAGCTACCATTGGACTAGGGAGTCCAGCAAGATGTTTTAGGCTGCTAAATGATCCCATTGCCTGAGCGAGCATGGTGTAACAAGAGGAGTGGCATTAGTAATTGATGATTGCCAGGCTGTTTGTGCTGCAGTAATTCCCATCCCTGTGTGATGGATGAGTGAAGAGTTAATGTAGGATCGGCTGAATTGCGCTCTGAAGATGTGGTAAGCGAAATGATGGGCACTGTCTCCAGCAGCAAGTTCACAGAATCACAGAGTGGTTAACATTGGAAGGGACCTCTAGAGATCATCTAGTCCAACCTCCTGCTCAAGCAGGGACACCTAGAGCATGTGACACAGGGTGGCACCCAGGTGAGTTTTGAAGATCTCCAGAGAAGGAGACTCCACAACCTCTCTGAGCAGCCTGTTCCAGGCCTCTGGCACCCTCACAGTAAAGTTCTTCCTCACATGGAGATGAAACTTCCTGTGTTTCAACTTGCACCCATTACCCCTTGTCCTGTCACTGGTCACCACCAAGAAGAGTTTGGCCCCATCCTCCCTACAGTCATCCCTAAGGTACTTATTTCTACATGTTGATCAGGTCTCCTCTCGTTCTTCTCTTCTCCAGACTAAACAGGCCCAGGTTGCTTAGTCTTTCCTCATATGATAGATGCTCCAGTCCCTTAATCATCTTGGTTGCTTTATGCTGCACCCTCTCTAGAAGCTCCATGTCCCGCCTGTACTGCAGAGCCCAGAACTGCACACAATACTCCAGGTGAGGCCTCACCAGAGCTGAGGAGAGGGGGCAACATCTGCTGGCAATACTCCTCCTGATGCAGGCCAGGATGCCATTGACCTTGGCCACGAGGGCACACTGCTGACTCATGGTTAACTCCTTGTCAACCAGGATTCCCAAATCCCTCTCTGTGGAGCTGCTTTCCAGCAGGTCAACCTCTAATCTATACTGGTGCCTGGGGTGATTCCTCCCCAGGTGCAGGACCCCGCACTTGTCCTTGTAATGTGATGCTGGGCAATATTTCTAAATGCCTCTGCCTTTGCCTCTGCCTTTCTTCTCCTCTACTACTCTTCTCTCATCAGCACAGTCACGTGTGGGGCAGCCTGGCACAGGCAATGCAGAGACCATTGCCTATCTGCAGTGGTCAGTGAGAGATGAACCCTAGATTGAGGCTAACAGATCACCCTGGAATGCTGAGGTCATCCCCTGGATCTCATGGAGTTCACAAGGAGAAGAGCAGGCCCATTTGTGGTTGCACACCCTTGGGCGTATTTTTGGATTCCAGTTTCTAAAGAGAGGCCGGATTCAGAACCATCATAGGGCAGATCCCCTTTTATTATGGAAATGTTATTCTGGAGTCCAACTGTTTCTTAAGGGAGCCCAAAGACTGGTCCTGCCTGTTCCTCCAGGGTGTGAGGGAAAAACAAGCCTATCTCTACCAGGTTATGAGAGTTCCTGGGCCATATCTGCAGAATAAAGCATGGAAGGAAAGCATGGAAGTGAGGAGGACAGCTCTAAATAGAGAAAAACCTGCTGCCCTGCTGGAATGTGTCTTCAGGAAAGATGAACTGCCATGGGAAGGCCGCCTCTAGACTTTCCTTCAATTCAGTCATCTTTAGTTTTGTGTGTTGGAGCTTTGCATGGAATCATGGAAACCTGTGGTGATCCTTGGTTACCATTTCTCTCATATTAGAGAGATTTGAGATCACACTGTAGCCATAGCCACGAGAGCTGAGATCTCCTAAACAACACTGGACCCCTGGTCTCAGCCCACCTGCCCTTGTCCCGCCGTGACTCTGTACCCCAGAGGTCCCTTGGTGTCAGTGCTGGAAAAGACGCTGCAGAGGGAAACTCTCCTCCCTGCACTGGGCACATCCAAGGGAGCTCAAAGAAGCGGCTCAGAGAATCCCCCCTCTCTGCTAGTGAAGGGAGAAGCCTGGCTTCCTGCTTTATCATGGTCTATGTTTAAGTGCTAAATGAGAGATTCCTGTGCAGTCGTGACAAAAACCAGGTATCTTTATTTATTATTTTAAGATGGATGTAAAAGAGAAGTAAAAAAGAAAGAAATAGATAAAATACAGCCTTGATGCCAGATATCCTGGTGAGTGAATGAAGCAGTTGTTATCATTTATCTTGTTCCCACTGGATGAATTTCTTCAGTGCCTCCTTGAGCTCCTTGTTCCTCATGCTGTAGATGAGGGGGTTCAGGGCTGGAGGCACCACCGAGTACAGAATGGACACAACCATATCTAGAAGTGGGGAGGAGATGGAGGGGGGCTTCAGGTAGGCAAACAATACAGTAATGACAAACAAGGAGACCACGGCCAGGTGCGGGAGGCACATGGAAAAGGCTTTGTGCCGGCCCTGCTCAGAGGGGATCCTCAGCACAGCTCTGAAGATCTGCACGTAGGACACCACAATGAAAGTGAAACACCCGAAGAATAAACAGGCACTAACCACAATTATCCCAGCTTCCCTGAGGTAGGAGTGTGAGCAGGAGAGCTTGAGGATCTGGGGGATCGCACAGAAGAACTGCTCCACCACATTGCCTTGGCAGAGGGGTAGGGAAAATGTGTTCCCAGTGTGCAGGAGAGCATAGAGAAAGCTACTCGCCCACACAGCTGCTGTCATTTTGACACAAGCTCTGCTGCCCAGGAGGGTCCTGTAGTGCAGGGGTCTGCAGATGGCAACGTAGCGGTCATAGGCCATGACAGTGAGGAGATAATACTCTGCTGATACGAAAAAAAGGAAGAAAAAGACCTGTCCAGCACATTCCAAGTATGAAATGACCCTGATGTTCCACAGAGAATTGTGCATGGAGTTGGGGACGGTCGTGGAGATGGAGCCCAGGTCGAGGAGGGAGAGGTTGAGGAGGAAGAAGTACATGGGGGTGTGGAGGCGGTGGTCGCAGGCTACGGCTGTGATGATGAGGCCGTTGACCAGGAGGGCAGCCAGGTAGATGCCCAGGAAGAGCGAGAAGTGCAAGAGCTGCAGCTCCCGTGTGTCTGCAAATGGCAGGAGGAGGAACTCGTTGAGGGAGCTGCTGTTGGACATTTGTTCCTTTGCAGCATACGGGCAATATCTGAGGAAGAAAAGGCATGGAGAAGTTAGAGAAAACTTCCCTGAGTGAAACTTTCTCATATCCTTGCCTAAACACACACTCATTGCTTCCCCCCGCATTTTAGCAGGACCATCCTTGAGTTCTATGGCTTCAGCTCTTGGCCTTGATGCTGGGAGAGCAGCGCTGGCCTCTCCATCTGCCTTGGTCGCAATTACCCTGTGCTCTCACCTTGGAGGTGTAGGACACTTGCACTCATGTTACCCTCAATTAAATGACACCATGGGGAGCAGAGGATTCCTTTACATCACCTCCACCAGCACTCTTTTGGAGGTGATGTCAGGCAGGTTTCCGCCCTCCCCTTGGAGCCAGCAACACCTTGGGCTCCTGCCAGCTGCCCACATCCACCTCCCTGCAGCGATTTTGTGACCTCAGATTCCAGGAGGCTTCTCCCTGGGGCACCCAGACAGCACCTGCTGTAACGGGGGAGCTGAGCTCTTCTGGAGGGCAGCTTGCAGCCCAGACAGGCACCCAGGGAGACGGCAGGACGTCCTAAGGATGGGGTGTCCTGATGAGAGAGGTGGCTCAGTCCAAGCTCCTCCAACCGCACTGCCCTGAGCCCCACAGCTTAGAGGGCACTTGGGCACCTCACAGTCCAGGACCCCTCTGCATGGCAGGACCCACAGGGCCAGTGTCTGACCTGCATCAGAAACCCCCTGTCCAGATAGTCCAAGGGAAGGAGAAGGGCAGCGTGGGCAGGTGGGATCATGGAGTAACACCATGATAGCTGTGCCGAGGGAGGCAGGGCCTGGCAGGGACAGAGGGGCACTCAGATGTGTCTCCTCTCCTGGACATCTGGCTGCTCTGGGACAACTCCTGCCCTGGCCCCCATGGCCTGGAGTGCAGAGGGCTGTGCTGGTGGGAAGGGGCGCTGCAGGAGGCACTTTCCTCTCACCATGATTCCATAGCCTGGAGCCGTCCCTGCAGGAGCTGCTTCTCTGTCCCCACGTCTCTGCCCTGTCCATATTCATAGACCCCATCGCACCCACTGGGTGCTCAGCTCTGCCCTGTAGACACCTGCCAGGGGCAGGACCCTGCCCAGGGCACCTCCGTGTTTGCAGGTGCAAAAGAGCAGGTGAGACAAACCTTGCTGAGGCCGGGGAGGGGATGTTGGCTGTGTCTGCAGGCAGAGGGGTGGGCGAAGGCAGCCGTGACCCCTCTGAATGTGTGGCTGGAAGTCCCTGCTCTAAAGCACGAGCAGCTCCAAACAGGAGAAGCTGGGAGAGCCACCCTGACAAATCCAATCAGCTGCTGAAGGCGCCAGGTTCAGAAGATCCCTCCAGGAACCGCAGCAGTGTAGCCCTGCAGCCAGAGACTTACCGTGTCAAGGGCTGGGGAGGTTTCTGCCTGCAGTGAGCTCAGCCGCCCTCCCATTCCCAACTGTCTTTCACTTAGGAGCGACTCATCCCAGCCTGGTGCCTGCGGGCAGTGCCCTGAGTCTTGGTGCTCCTTTATGAGGAGCTGCTCCTGGGCAGAGCTGTCTCTCTGCAGCGCCTGCCAGGTTGCCATGGGCTCCCGCAGTCCCAGGAGCCAGGCCCAGCTCAGGAGCAGGGACCCAGCTGCAGATGGGACATTTTCTGTCCCCTGTGCAGCCTCCACGCCTTTCTGAGGCTCCAGGGCTGACAGTTCCTGCAAGGCAGCAAGGTCATCCCTGGCAAAGGTCCACTGATGTAAAGAGAGAGAGTCCGTGGAATGAATCCAGCATGCAGCTGGCCTCATCAGAGGATGGTTGTCTAGGAGAGTGGACATGTCCTGCTGTTGAAGCCTCTGCTTCCATCCCATAAGAACTCAGAACACTTGCACAGGGGCAAGAAGGGAGTTAATACCTTCATGCTTCAGGAGGTGATTTAGAGCAGTTCAGCAGTACAACTAATGCCCATTGAGAAGCTCCAGGAGTGCAGGAGGATTCAGTTTGCTCTTGTGCACTCCACAAACTCAGAGGAGGATTCCCTTTGTCCAGCTGCTGGGGTGCACAAAACGGCTGCCTGTATGGGAGCTGGTTTTCTGAGCTCCCACTGCAGTCACTGGGAGAAGTGAATCAGCTGTGCACGCACACTCGCCCCTTTGGACTTTTTCCAAGCGGGAGGCAGTCCACGTTGGACAGAGCTGGTCCAAGACAGGTGCAAATATCCACTTGTTCTGACAGAGCAATGAGGAGATCCATGTCCATTGCAAAGAGCTTGCATGATTCTGTGCAGACACTTGATTTCATGCAAGGAAAACAGTTCTACTTGTCTGTGTCAGATGCCTGAGGTATCCAGCAAAACCACCACATTCGTAGCATATTTAAGAGAGAACCAACAGGAAAATTGGGCCCTTTGAATTAGTTGGCAACCACCTAGGACACCTGGGTTTCATACATGCTCCCCCAAAGTTGAGTGCCACCACTGCCTTCAGGAAAAGTCCCCCTTGGAGACAGATAACAGCTCCCCTCCTCTGGTTAGCCATGCTACTACTAATGCAGCCCCACAGGCATCTGGCATTATTCACATGACCATGCACCACTGCCTCATATGGCATCCCTCGTAGCACCAAGGCCCTTCCCCTCAGCCCTGTCCTCAGTTCCTCAAGTTTGTATCTGTCCTGACAGACAAGGTTATATTCTTCCCCACACTGTGGTACTGCCAGGAGCTTTACTTGGTAGTGGGAGGCAGTATGAATAGCCAAAACAACCCCCAAAATCCCCAGTTTAGAGAATTTCCGACTGGACATAAGGATGAAGAAATGACACCTGAAGGCTGGTGCTGTGGTGCAACAGGACACCCAGGAGGAGTCCAGGATCATCCCATGGCTTTGGGAAGGAACAACCGGTGGGGATGCAGAGACATCAGTGAAGGGAAGGAGATCCCATGTGAGAGCAAAGTGGGGAAGCAGGGTGGGTGTCTACAGGCTGCATGGACACAGCTGCGGGCATGAGACAGCACAGGACAGGCTCTGCTGGAGACAGACAAAGGCACTGCCAAGGCTCAAAGACACCAGAGCAGGTCAGCATCTTCTTGGCATGGCTGTTGTCTCTGCCACCAAGGCCTGCCAGGACACATGGGCCTCAGTGTCCCTCTTGCTGACACCCCGAAAGGTGTCATATCATTGTCCTGCACTGAGCACTGCACACCCCCACCCACACACTGTCCCCAGGAGGACCTGGAAAACATGTGGGGGAAAGGATCTCCTTTCCCAGAAGCTCAGTGGCCGAGCTTGGACATTTTGCCTGATAAAACACCTCAAGGGTTAATGTGGCATCAGAGCCACCTGCGCGTTTCAGTGATGACAATTTTCTGCTCTAATCAGCCCCTGGAGACACTTTACTGCTAACAAGTATCAGTGGGATCCATTAAAACTCAACAAAATGTTGGGGGTTGATCTTGACTTTGAAATCTCCTCTCAGTAACTGAAGTTCATGGATTCAGCACCGAATACACCATGGAGCTCATTAAAATGCAAAAAGCTCCTACAAACCATGTCCCTCCCTGCCATTTTCATCAAGTCTTGCATGACTAATTGGAGAGGTTTGGGTAGCATAGCTGAAAGGTGGAGACATCAATAATATACAAGTATTTCTGATTTTAAAGGCTTTTATTCTTACTATTGATATTCAGCTTTCCAAGTAATTGAGAGCAATATTCTGAAATTAGAATCAATCCAGAATGACTCCCAATGAAATCTGGACATCTAGGAGAACCAGTGTCCCAGACCTCAAGCACTGTATGGACACTCTTCCTCACCTCTCCCCAACCTGCCATTTCTCACATCAGCCACCTGGGACTTCCATCACTCTTGTTAGAAGCTTCTTTGTTCTGCTGAAACCAGCAACTGAAAGTTAGAGCTCATCTACTGCAACTCCCAACTGCTTTCCTTAGAGAACTAGCTGCAAACAAACACAGGGTTTTTCTTAATTGCAAAGAAACAGAAATAAAGCATGAAATAATTTCACAAATAATAATTGTGCTCTTTGAGTGTAGGCTAAGCCCAGCATGTCAACAATGAGGTTCCCTTGCTACAAGGGAAAGCCTTCCTGAAAGACAGAGCAGCCTTTAAATCCCTGAAGTGCAAACCAGCAGCTGGGTCCCAGAGTGAACAAAGAGTAACAGAGGGAGTCACAATACTGCGGTTTTACAACGGACTTTAAAGATGGTGTTAGAAACTGTCAGTTTAAGCAGGGCATGTGGGAATGTGAGAGCCACACAGCTCCTGGGTGTCCTGGGTCATGATGTGGGCCATGCTGCTTTTGGAGATCCCAGACCTGCCTCAGCTTCTCTACAAAAGTAGGGAAAAGGCCCTGATGCAAGACCCTAGAGAAGAGGGATTTTCCTGGCTGCTCACAGCAACCCAAAGAAGGACTTGGGGCTGTCAAAGGAAACCCAACCCACCAACACCAAAAGCACTGGACCCTCCTGGACCCTTAAGATGGGAGCAGGAGCGGGCAGGGGAAACAGCCACGTCCCAGACTTCCTCCATCAGGCCTTCAGCTCTGCAGCTTCTCATGGCTTCAAGGGGAGCTCCCTAAACCAATACTTCCCATGACCCTAGTGCATTGAGCAGACTGAGCAGACACAGAGGAGACAGGAGAAAGAATGGGTAGAGACCCCGGGGTCCAGAATGGGCCTTCCTGTGCCAAAGACAGGATGCTAGAGGCTGAATAGGCAACCCAAAGAAAGGAGGAAAGGCGTGCTTTGCTTTTCAGTGCCTGGAACGCCACATATCTGAAAGCTTCAAGGGGGATGCAGCCTCCCTTCTGCAAGATTTTCTCCAGGACTTTGCAAACACTACAGGAAGAGGAATGTTGGTTGTTGGAAGCTTCAGCAGTAGGGGAGTGGGGAGATGGTCATCTCACCGACTTGTGAACAAGTCAGAATTCAGCTCCTGAGGTACGGCAGTGCCTTACAGGCTCCATACAGGAGCCTGGACAGCAGTGCTGCACTGTGTGGGCCTGTCCTGAGACACCCAGGATCAAAAGTGTGGGAGATGCAGGGTGCCAGGGCTCTACAGATCCCAAAGACAGGCAGGTGCCAAGAACTATACCCAGGGGAGAAACACTACTTGGAGGTGTAATGGAAAACCCCAAAGCATAAGTAAGGTGCAAAAGAGAAATGGCTTTCCTCAGGGTCAGATGAAAGAAAGCTGGGCAAAATTCACAGGATTTGGAGAAAATTCTTCAGATTTTCTACCTCGCCTGACCCATGGTTTTGGAGCCTGTCAGGAACCAATGTCCCGTCTCAAGCCCTCTGGAGGGAAGACGTGTTAAGAATGTTTGCTCTTTTCTGACATATCATCTCTATCTTATCACAGATCAAGAAACCTTCCTGAGGGCTTTTAAAAGCAAAGAGCTTGTAGAGCCTTTCTCAGAAGAGTAGATTCCTTGAAGTTGCAGCAGGGGATCCTGCTGAAGGCAGGTCCCAGCAGGCAGGTCCTTAGGGCCTTTTCCAGTGAACTTTGGGTTATCTCCGAGGATGGAGATCTGAGAATCTCTCTGGATCCTGTGCCAGAGTTTGGCCATGCTCATAGAGAAAATGGGATCTGGTGTACAGGCATGGTCCCCACTGTGCCAAAAACAGAGGTAGAATGTGTCAGTGGCCCTCCTGGTTGTGTTCTCCCAAATACAAATCCAGGATCGTGGGCAAAATATGGCACAAGGACCTGGAGACGTTCTCAGAAATCCTCCTATCCTCAGAGATAATGTAAATTTCACTGGAAAAGGCCTAAAGACAACACCTCTACTGGGAAGTGTCTTCAGCAGGGTGTTGGATCCCTACCTCCAGATGGGTCCCTAAAAGCAGACTCAAGGAATCTGCTATTCGGAGACTCTTTCCAAAGGGACCTGTGGATTTCAAACTGCCACCTCCACCACTGACCAAGAACAGGTATCGCAGAGCCATCCATCACCCTGAGAGGCCTGATCCTTGTGAGGGGGCATCTGTCTGTCTGCAAGTGTCTGCATATCCGCAAAGTGCAGAAATGGTTCTGCTTTGTTTAACTACCAGTTTGTATGAGGGATCACAATGGATTAGGGTCTGTGATGGGAAGATGTAATGAGGGTCCAGCTTCAACAGAAAGCCTTAAAAAGAGTGAGAAGATAACTTACTCCACCAGAGTGACTCAAATCCAAAAGACTCAGGTAATCATCAAGATGATCAGAAACTGCAAGCCTGAACATCAGCTGACAGAAACCATGAAACTGTGAGAACCCCTGGGTCGCACCAGGATGCTCCAAGGAGAGAACAGGGAAACCAACAGTCCTCCCTCTGGTCTCCCAGCAGGACCCTGGGGTGGCAGGCTGGGCTCTGGAGCAGAGCACTGCAGCACGCCACTACCTGCACACCTAAACAGAGGGTCCTCAGCTTACACCTGCCTCTGCATCAAGGACACACTGGGCTAAGCACCACACTTCTGGCGCCATCCTTGTTTTTCCCAGCGCACAAGGCCCAGGTCCGGCCTCAGGCAAGCAGTGGCCGTGCTCTGGAACTGCCTGGTGGGGAACACCAGCATCTCGCTTGGCTTTTTGAAGGGCAGGCAAATCAAGATACATGGACTCTTCCAGTCTCTTCCTGCACTCCAGAGACATCACAGCACCTCCATCAGCCCCCGAAGTTTCCCTGGCAGCAGCTTCCCTGCAAGTTATTGCCACTGTCTCTAATCCCTCCATCACCACGTCCACCAGTCTCCTGGCCACATCTTCCGTATCGATGGCCTTGGTCCTGCACCTGGCAGAGGCTCTGGAGCAGGCAGCTTCTTTTTCCCTGTAGATCCTGGTGTTTTACATGCAGGAGCCTCCAGGCCTCCATGTGCCTGGCTGGCTGCCCTGGCAGTGCGCGGTGGTTTGGGAGGCAGATGTGGCACCTCCGCTCTTAGCCCAGCTCTGCTGGGCAGGGTCTCCCTGAGCCTCACAGGAGTCATCTTGAGAAGGGCAGTGGTCAGGCAGGGCCTTTGCTGGCCTCACTGCTCAGCTCTGTACCTTTGCGATGGCCTGATCAGCATCTTCAAAGCCCTGGGGGTCAGACAGCAAAGGCCACCTGTCCTTTTGTGGGGACGAAGTCGGGGTCCGCCTGCGTCGCCTCCCTGCGTGCGGCTCCTGCTTGCCCACCTGCAGGGAGAAGGAGGCACATGATGGAGAGGGTTGTGTTGCTACAAGCAGCCCCTGAGGCACAGGAAGCCCCAGCCCCCTGACGAAGGGAAGCTCATGGTCGAGCACAGCCCAGCTACACATGATTCAAAGAGGCTCTCTTATCCTTCACACAGGGCTCCCAGGATCCATATGGGCCTTGGAGCATCCCAGTTGTGCTTTGTGTTTGACAAAATCCCCACAGCCAGCAAGAAGCAGCCCCTGGACGGAGAAGGTCACACCTGGCTGGCTTGGCCCACCATGCTTGTGCTCTCCATGCAGCTCCCATCCCTGCTGTCAGCCTCCCCCTCCAGCCCCAGCACTCACCTTCCTTGTGCTCTTGCGCCTGGGAGGACGCCCATTGCTGGGCTGGGAGGAGGCGTTCGCCTGCCTCTCCTTCTCCATCTCCAGGGCACTCGCTGCACCCGGGGACTTGCTGCTCTGGGGACCAACGCGAGCTGCTCCTTCTGCTGGAGCTGCTCTCCTCAGAGTGCGACCCTGAGGGTGGTGCTCTGGCCCAACACAGCCTTGGTTGCCATGGGCACTGCCCCATCACAATGGCCTTGGGGACATGATGCCACCCCCATCACAAAGCCCTGGCGGTTGCCATAGGGACTCCCACGGGGTATGTCCTGGTGGTGGCCAAGGGCACCCACATCTCGGTCCCTGTGCCATAGTTTGGCCACCCTCATGGATCTGTATTTTGGAGAGCACAGCCAGCAGGGCCACATGCGTGTTCTATCGCTCTTTTTGGCACAGTGGACACCATGCCTCTATACCAGATCCCACTTGGGCTCTCCAGTTCTGCATGGAAACGAACAAATGGGAGGGAGTTCAGCACAAGGACAAGTTTGTCAGGGGCTGGAGCATGGGGCAGGTAAGGAGAGGCTGGAAGAGGGGGTTTTGTTCAGCCTAGACCAGAGAAGGCCAGGAGAGATCTTCATGCTGTGCACAAATACCTTGTGGAGAGCACAGAGCAGCAGGTTTTTCTTGGAAGGACATGCTAATTGCATGGGAGGCAGCAAGGAAAAGATGGAAAATCGGCAGCGTATGAAGGATTCACAGCCTTCAGTGATGTGAAACCAAAAACCTTTATTTAAATGCAACTTATAGAGCTCCTGACCCCAGAGACAGCCCCCGCCCTGCCCAGCAGGACACGAAGCTCCCCACAGGATTGAGAGGGGAAGTTCTGTGTGGGAAGATGATCCTCTACCAAGACAGGCTCCTTCTCCTGCTGGGAGGGTGCTACAAGGCTCAGGTCTGCTCACGGGTCTAACTGTGAGCACATTTCAGAGGGCACTTTTCTAAAGGAAAGGCAGGGCAGGCATTTCCTGAAAGAGTAGTTTGACACATTCATTTACGCCTGCAGCACAGCAGAAAAAACTGCTTTGGAGCCATGGGCAGGGAGCCCTGGTGCACATGACACATTCAACCAGGGCAGAGCAGAGTCGCAGAAAAGGGAGGTGAAATAAGGGAGAGAGAGGAAATATGGGTGTTTCCTTGAGAAACTGAAAGGATTTCTCTCCCCAAATCCATGGCCAATTGTGTGTGGAACAGCAGAGCTATTTCCTACTCAAGATGTGCCGCCCAGGTTTTCCTGGTAGCATTTTTGTTTTCAGCAGAGTTTTCTCTCCTCACAGTCGTGGCCTATGACCGCTATGTGGCCATCTGGAGACCCCTGCACTATGGGACCCTCATGGACAGCAGAGCTTGTGTCAAAATGGCAGCAGCTGCCTGGGCCAGTGGCTTTCTCAATTCCCTCCTGCACACTGGGAACACATTTTCCCTACCCCTCTGCCAAGGCAATGTGGTGGAGCAGTTCTTCTGTGAGATCCCTCAGATGCTCAAACCCTGCTGCTCAGTCTCCTACCTCAGGGAAATTGGGCTCATTGGGGTTACTGTCTCTTTGGGCTTTGGGTGTTTCATTTTCATTGTTGTGCCCTTCGTGTAGATCTTCACTGCTGTGGTGAGGATCCCCTCTGAGCAGGGCTGGCAGAAAACCTTTTCCATGTGTCTCCCGCACTTGGTTTCCCTCTTGACCAGCACCACAGTTTTTGCCTACCTGAAGCCCCCCTCCATCTCCTCCCCAGCTCTGGATCTGGTGCTCTCTGTTCTGTACTCAGTGGTGCCTCCAATGATCAACCCCCTCATCTATAGCATGAGGTACAAGAGTCTCAAGAATGCATTGAAGCAATTAGTACAGTTGGTGCTAGAAATAAGCTCCCCATCCTTCCTAACAAGGGGTTTCTAATGCGTTTCAGAGAGTTCTGTGCTTTGGGAATTCTGTCTGTGTTTATAATTTTTTTTTTAACATAAGGTTTTTAATTCATGCTACTTTGCCAGAGGGGTGAACCCACTCAGTCTAATTGCCATATCTGCTGTAAATATGTCTGTCCTTGCGTCTCTGTGTCAGTCATGGCTTCACTCAAATAAAAATGGATTTCCTCAGGACGATGCTTAAAGGTTGGCCTCTCCTTCCAAAGCTGGAGGCCATAATGTGCTCAAGGACTTTAACCTTCACAGAGTCTGTTGCTCTTCTGGGACTCTCCAGGGCCCCCCGGCAATGGTGTGTTAGGTAATGTGGGTTGGATTCAGTTTCCAGCTGTGGGTGCTCAGAGCTCCTGTAGGTGGTGAATGGTCAAGCCGTATCTCTCATATGACAGGGCTGCAGATGGATATGGTGCTTCCAGGAGAGCACAGGGCATCTTCAAGGGCACTGTGTTCCTGGGAGTGAATGGAGCTTCAGGAACTCAAGGGGAGCCACCCAAATGGAAAGGGCAAAAGCAATGAATGTGCAGGCTAGGGAGAGCTCTGCAGTCCCACAAGAGGCAGTGGGGACCCAGGAGGCCCAGGGAAGGGAGCCTGGAGAGTCACTGAGGTCACCTTCAGTGTCAGTGTTTGGCTGCCTGGGCAGCTCCTTCCTGCCGGCCTCGGTGCCTGTAGCCAGAGGACCAGCCGGCCCTGCCCAGCCTCCCTCCCAGCTCAGAGGCCAAGGACGGCTCTGCACCAACCCCAGCGTGGTACAAGGATGGGGCCAGCAGGGTTTGTGGGGGGACAGGGCAGTGCGGGCTGTCGTGGGGACCATGTCAGAGGGACATTTCCCCAGGGCTGAGCACCCTGCCCTGGGTGCTGTCTGCACAGTGGAGCCAGGGAGCCGTGTGCGGGTGCAGGGATGGGCACACATGGAAGCCCCCATGTTCCCCTTGGGAGAAGGGAACCTGCCAGGAGCTCTCCCAGCCCTGCCCCACCAGCACCAGTGATGACCAGCCCTGCTGCTGCACCCACACTTCCTTGGTGCTGAACTCAACCACGTCCCCAGGCTGCTCCCTATAGCTGGCTGCAGGGACACCCATGGGGCCTGGCCATTCTTGCTCTTCACAAGCTGCTTGTCCAAGGCAATGCTGGAAGAACAGGCCTGGCACCATCCTTTTGACACTGCAATGCCTGTGACTGTCACAAGTGAACAGTCCCCTCCAGAGAACGATTCCTGGGACAGGCACTTGGGAACAAGCAGCCGGCAGTGTTGATGGGAGTCCATTAGGGACATGTCCTCTGGGTGGACCAGGAGGCCTCAGGCTCCCTCAGCCTGTTGGGGAGGAGTTGTCTATTGGGAGGAGTGCGGGGAGGAAGGACATGAGTCCTCCTGTGGTTTGCGAAGTGAAGGTGCTGACATGTGGCGGAGACCAGGGCACTGCTGCCTCCTCGGCCCTCTCCCAGCACCTGGGAGGTCATTGCAGGAGCCAGCCAGTCCCCAAGGACAACTATTCCCACAACCTTGCAGCCAGTGCTGGGAGGCTGTGTGCACATGGGGTGCCCTTTGAGCCGCACACTTGTTCACATTGCTTAAAGGGGACTGTACCCACCTCCTCACCCTGCCTGGGTGCTTGGTCACTCCCACTGTGGTCTCACCCTTGTCACCTACAAGCTTGAACTCAGGCCCTAGCCCTCATGTTCAAAGAGCTCCACACAGCTGAGCTGCCCCTTCACACTAAGGACAGCCCCTTTGCTCATCTTCCTCCACTCACTCCTGAAGATCTCCTACCCTGCTACTGTATGAGATGTAGAATCATGTGTGAGATTCCACTACACCTCAGCAATATTTCTCGGTTAGATGAGCGCCTCCATCTGCTCCTTTCTCTGCCCCAAGCTTTATGCACTTGTGCATGTTTCATGGCAAAGCCTCAGCTGTGGCGCCGAGAACAGGTTGGTGATGGTGAGACTTGTTCTACCAAGGGCCAAGGACACAGCGTTTCTGGTGCCTGCCCTTCAGAGCACAGGCATGCTGTCATGGAGAGCAGGTGGCAACGTGATGGTGAGAGGAGATTCCCACTAAGAGAGCAAAGCCTGCAGAGCCCAGGGCCAGGGGGAAACAGAGCTGGGTTGCCCAGCCTTGGCAGGAGAGAATTTTGCTGCCTGAGCTCCCTCTGCAGCACCTTGGTGCCTGGGACAGAGCTGAATTGATCTCCCTGAAGGACAATGCACCAGTGAAGAAGGTCGTGGCTTGGACTGACATCCAGAGACCCTGTGAACATCACTAACACTGCCCTTGCTCCTGTCATCCAATAGTGGAAAGAGGTCTCTGCTCTAGTAGCCTCACCCTTAAAATCTTGTAGCTCTCCCTCTCCGGAAACTCTTCACACCCTTACATGAGGGAAATGGGCTAACGATGACCTCCGTGTGGTAAATCACAGCCAGCCCAGGTCCAGGGACTTCTTCAGGGGCACCTTGTCCTTCTTGGAGAGAGGTTCGCCCAAGTTGCCATTAATCACCCCTAGGAGCCAAATCCCTCTGCTGCTTCCCCCTGGCCTTGGGCATTCCAGAGTTTGCTCTCTTTCTGGGAACCTTCTTTCAGCATAGCCCTGACAACTGCTCTCTACATGAGCAAGTCACTTTTGTCAAGTGGGGCCATTGCACACATGGTGTCCTTGGCTCTTGGTAACAGGTAGCACCATTGCAGATCTCTGTGCCACAGCTGAGGCTCTCCAACCCCAATATCGCACACAAGTGCATGCAGGCTGGGCCACAGAGGAGGGCAGATGGAGAGGCACAAGCTGTCACTGTGCTGAAACACAGCTGGAATAATTGAGATGCTTTGAGACCACTCACATGACCAGAGGGTTGTGATGGCAGACGACAAGCTCCACAGGAAGAAAGGTGATGGGGTGGATGTCCTTGATGTGAAGGGACAGCTCGGATGGAAGAAGCTCTTGCATGGGATGGATCAAGGTCTGGGTGAGAGCTTGCGTAGGCTCCCTCCCCTTGGGGGAATCCAGCAATCTGAAGGGTGGTGGAGCTTAGGAAAGCCAGCAGGTCTTTAAGGAGCACAGCCACCCAGCATAAGGATGGTCTATCCCGATGCTCATTAAAACTAGAACACGCCTTGGGAGATCAGCTTGGCTACACAGGATAGTATTGTCTACTTAGTATGGTGTTCAAATAAGGACAAAAACCAGGTCCTGCTCCTGGGACAGACCAACCCTTGCAGTGATATGGACTGGGCAATGTCCGGCTGGGCAGCAGCTCTTTGGAGAAGGACCTTTGTGGACAGCAAGCTGCATGTGAACCAGCAACCTGCTCTGGAGGCCACGGTGTCCTGGACTGCATGAACACAAGTCCCCCTACTCTGTACTCATTAGAGTGCCTGTAGCTACTGCATCCAGTTGGGGCCTTCAGTAGAAGAACTCTGCTCATCACATGAAGTGAGTTCAGCGTCAGGTCTCCAAGGTGGCTGGGGGCTGGATTACCACTTACCCCCCTGTGAGGAGAGGGTTTGGGTTTGTTCAGTTCAGAGAAGTTAAGGCTTCTCCTGACTCTTTTTTTTTTTTTTTTGGCCTATGAGTCAATACCTGAACTGGCTGCCCCAGAGTCAGGCCCTTCTGCTGGGGTGAGGTTGCTTTTTCAGGCCTGGTCAGCACAAGACCTGCATGGAGAAGCTGAGGACCATGACCTTCTTTAGCCTGCTGAATGGTTACAGCTAATGGGAAGAGAGCAGGAGCCTGTGACTGCCTGCAGGGTGGTTTCAGAAACGATGGAAGTTGTTCAGGTAGTGGTAAAGAAACAGAGAAGGAGAAAAAGTCACAAACTGAAGCTTGAGGTACAGACTTGACTTGAAGAAAAATGTCACTTAAGAGCAGTGATGTGGTGCAAGAGGTCCCCCAGAGGGGACCTGAGATCAACTCATGCCTTATTGTTTCAAAGAAGAGTCACCAAGGACAGAGAGACATGGGAAAGGATGGAGAGATGCTGGGGCGAGAACAAGGTGGGGAAGCAGCCTGAGTGTCTACAAGCTGCAGGGAAACAGGCACAGGCATGGGAAAATGTGGGAGAGCCCAAAGGGGAGAGAGCTGAGGGCAGGGCCACAACCAAAAACCTCCTCAAGAACTAGGTCTATGTCCTCTTGGCCATGGCTGGTGTGTCTGCCATTGAGGCCTAGAAGAAGAAACTTCTTCCTTCTGGCAATAGGGCCTCCTTGCCTGCTTTCCCCCAGGGACACAAGAGGTCCTGGATCAGTGTCCTGCCCTAGGCCTTGAACACTCCCACTCACACACTGCTCCAACCAAAAGCCTTGGGCAAAGCACGGTGGAAGGGATGTCCCTACTTGGGGACTGGGCACCTCTATTTGGTCAATCTGCTTATTAACACACATGAAGGGTTGACCTGGCATCAGAAGAACCAGCACGTTGCCTTTTCCTATCTGCAATCACGACTTCCAACTCTCTGCTCTGATCAGCCCCTGGGGAGGCTTTGCTTGGTAATGAACCACCATGGGACCCATTAACCCTCCAAGAAACTTGGGGATGTGCCTCTGACTTGAACTTCTGGAGAAGTTTCTTCAGACTCCTCTCAGCATCAGAGGTTCATGAGCTCAGCACCAACTACTCCCAAGGGGTCAGTGAAATGCAAAACACTCAAGAGCCATGATTCTTGCCATAATTTTCTTCAATCTTCAAGTCTGCTGTAGCTAATTGGAAAGGAGTGTATTAAAATCAGGCAGATCTCACTGAGCACCTAAAAAAGAAAGATAGCTGTTTTTTTTCGGCTTTCTTATTTTTTTCCCATTTTCTGAATCAGGCATGCACTTTCTCTGCTTCCTAGAGTGCCTCCCAATGAAGTCTGGACATGTGTGAAAAGCAGTATTTCTGAGGGGAGACCTGTATGCAGAAGGTTCCTGCCCATCTTCCCAGCCCTGCCAGTTCCCTCATCAGCCACTGGGGACTCAGATCACTCTGCTTAAAATCAAACTGTTTTTCCATTCCAGGAACTGAATGTTATAGCTCATGTGCACCAAATTCCCACCTGAACTAATGGCAAACAGGCGGAAGTATTAAGTGTGATGAAACAAAATAACGTGGATCCTGTGTCAATAGGAAACAAAACGCACTTCTCAACTGCAGGTTGAGTCCTGATTGCTTCCAAGGAGCTCCACAGCCTACAAGGAATAACCTTCCTTGAACTGTTTTTCACAACTAGATAGAAAAGTTTGGATAGACACATGGTAAAGGAGCTGGTTAAGAGACAACAAGAGATTCTTGAAAGACTCCCTGAAGCTCAAAGCAGTAGTCATAAGTGAGAACATTCCCAAAGAATAACAAAGATTGCCTTTTCCAAAACTTCAGGCAGTCTTTAACCTTATGAAATACATTTTCATTCTTCTAATTTGGCAGCACCATGTTCGTGCACTGCTTTCACCATGGCCATGAACTAAGGCAGGAAGCATAGGCCTAGATAAAGTTCTCAGGGGGATCTTTGTTAAGGGCTCCTCCTTTCTGGCCTATCATCTCTATCTTAATCAGCACAGTGCATGAAACTGCTGAGGAACTGAAGAACAGTGAGCTTGCTTTGGTGCCTCCAGGAGGAAGACTGTCTTCTGCCACAGACTGTCCTCCATCCCACTTCTACCCAAAGAGCAGCCTACAGCAGTCATCATGGAGCTGAGGCTCACCCTCATCTCAGCCTGTGCTCAGACTTCGTGCTCTTTCATCCCACAGGACTTTGATCCTGTCTTGCCAAACGCCAAACCCTCAAACCAAGCCCCAACCCCAGGCAATCCCACAGGTCTGCCCAGGGCACACACTTGCCAGGGCAGGGACAGAGAAGTGACCTCTCCAGTTGCCCCTTTCAGACATTTCTCAGGCTTCACCTTGTTGGTGAAGGTTGACTGAAGCCAAGCAGGGCTGCACTTGCTAAAATCCCAGTCCCATTCAGCCGTTAGCCCACATTTTCCTTCTTCATTCTTTTACTCCCACTGAAGCAGGAGCAGGGAGATTTGGCTTTCCCCAAACCATCCTTACTTTACTGGACAATATTTCTGACTTCCTCCATTGCAGCCTCTCTCTTCCTCCCCTTTCCACATGCTGCCTTATTGACTTGAAGGCCACATGCCAGTTCCCTGTTTAGTCTAGCTGGGCTCCAGTGATGTTTCCTAATTTTAACAACTGTTTGTATGGAGCATTCTTCTTCTTGACAGATGCTTACTTAATGGCTGCCTTTCCTGAGGTCCTCCACCCTTCAGAGCTGCTTTCTTTGGTTCATCCTATTGAAGAGCTCCATGTATCCAAGCTATCCACTCAACATAGCATTTCCTCAAGAATTCCATGTTGCCATTGAAAGAATGTAGCCATTCAGATGATCTCACCATATCTCTCTTATTCTAATTATGGGGCACACCTGTTGCACATCAGTCTTTGAAAGTGATTTCATAGCTGTTTTAGGTAACAGCGGTGTTTTGGCTGTTCTGTGTTTGATAAGCATATTTCTACACGAATATCTAAATTCATCTTTCTCCTCGATAGGCACAAACCCACTTGGTCTGACTTAGCGCCCTTCTGTCAATCTGCCCCACACTGGGTCAGAACTGGCCTCTCTAGTAGTAAAAGAGGATTCCCGCTTGTCTGTACTTGAAGACTGGGCTCCGCTTCCAAAGCTGGAAGTAAGAATGGAAACAGGGAATAGGCCTCAAAAATACCCCCTGGAAACCTCTGGGTTTTGCATGGGCCAAAGGTCAACATGTCCTAGAGTGATGTGTTAGGGAAAGAGGACTGGATTCAGCTGCCACTTGTGGGTGCCCAGTGCCCTGGAGAGGGTGAGTGCTCAGGAGGGATCTGCTGAGGACAGTCCCACTCATTACAGAGCTGGGACAAATGCCCATCCTCCTGGAAGGGGCTATGGAGCCACCATGGAGCACAGGAGACCTCCAGGGGCAGAACATGCCTGGAGTGGGGGTGAGTGCTGTGCTGGGAGAGGGGCTGCCCAGAGGGGCTGCGCAAATGATTCATGTATTCAAGACATAGAAAATATGGGGGCGATCACAGAGATTTCCTCTACAGCCCAATGGAGAGAGCAGTGGACACTAAAAGGCAAGGGCAGATAAATAGTTCTCCAAAGCAGGTTGAGAAAGTTCCTGAAGATTTCCACTCTTTCATCGCTGGAAAACATTGAAAACAGCCATTCAACTTTGCAGGCAGAGCTCAAGTGTCCGAGCACCAGCACCCAGTGGGACTTGGAGATGTCCCAGTGTCTCTGAGTGACCTGCGTGGGCCTGAGAGCTCTTGCAGGGACCTGCGGGAGAGCAGAGCCCCTGAGAGCTGCAGAGGGAGGCTGGGGACAGGGGACCACGGCACCTGGAATGGCACCAGCTGTGCAGGACTCTGGGACTTCAGCCCACCCACTTCTGAAAATCACTTCCCTTTTCAGGAACAAATGATCATGCCGAAGTCTAGTGTGCAAAAACACAACAATGAATACAGGCGGAAAGTATAACAAATGATTTTTTGGCTTTAATTCTTTCTCTTAATGTCTTTCTAGATTTGTTTTTAAACAATTTTTCTAAAATTGTTACCTTTCTGTTACCATCAGGCCTATACCTGTAAGGTTTCGTTGTCCCACTCAGAGCCCAGCGCTCAGAAAAGCCCCCTGCCCACAGCTGTCCCTGCCACCCCTCACTCTCTGCACAGAGCTCATCGCACTCAGAGGTGTCGTCCTCTCTCGACTGGTGCAGGGACAAGGGACAGAGAAATTGGTGAGTTCAGCTGGGCCTCTGCTCCTGAGCGGGGCCAGGCTCCTGGGACGGAGGCAGCTCGTGGCAGCCTGGCAGCACTGCCCAGAGACAGCCGAGTGCAGGAGCAGCTCCTGTGCCAAGAGCAGCAGGGCTGCGGGCACTGCCTGCTGCTGCGGACAGCAGAGGAGAGAAGGCAGCGAGAGGGGAACGGCAGTGTGGAGCGGGAGCACACAGGAGACCTCCACAGCTCTTGACATGGTGAGTTTTTGCTTACAGGACAATGCTACGGAGCTTCTTGAAGGGGACATAAGAACCCATCACACCCCATGGCTGGCAGCATTTTTTTCTTCTTTCTCTGGCTTTTGCCGTGCAGAGGAAGAGGAGCTGCTTGAGAGCAGGGATTCTCTAACATACCACCTAAGGGCAGGGCATCCTGCTGCCTTCCCCAACAGAAACAGCAGTGATGTGAAGCTGGGGTGTGCAGACAGGGTGAGAGGTCTGCACTTCAGAGCAGGGTCCCTGCACCCAAAGGTGCTGTGTGCCCGCAGCAGTGACTGTGTCGCCTGCGAAGGTCAGCGCTCAGCCTGCCCAGGGAGCTCCCCACAGCACTGAGGGGAGAAGTTCTGGGTGGGAGGATTATCCTCTACCAGGACAGGCTCCTTCTCCTGCTGGGAGGGTGCTGTGGGGGTCAGCTCTGCTCACAGGTCTAGCTGTGAGCACATTTCAGAGGGCACTTTGCAAAAGGAAAGGCAGGGCAGGTATTTCCTGGAAGAGAAGCCAATGAGATGGTGCTTAGAATTTCCTTCCACTTGGTAAAACGGAAACAAAACTGGCAGATTTGGACAAGAGACTGAGACTCATTAAGAGATTCAAGGAGCTGCCAAAGAGTCTGCCAGGGACATCCGAATGTCCCCTCAGCCATCCCTTAGTGCATAGACAGCACCAGCTTCTCCTGGGCTGCTGAATCAGGGGCTATCTAAGCTGCTCCTTAGCACCTGCAAACCTGGGGGTGCCCCTGGACAGTCCCCTGCTCCTGGGAGGTTTCTGCAGGAAGAACTGGGCTCACTTGTGACTGTCATTGTCCTTCATGTGAGTGAGGTGCAAGAACACAACAGTGAGGGGCAAGGCTCAGTGATGAAGCAGGTCCCATGACAAAGTCCTTTTTCTCCGGTTGGAATGCACACGGGTTCATGCTGAGAGTGATTGAAATGACAAAGATTTCTGTTCCGTTTTTGTTACCATCAGGCCTATACCTGTAAGGTTTCTTTGTCCCACTCAGCCCAGCGCTCAGAAAAGCCCCCTGCCCACAGCTGTCCCTGCCACCCCTCACTCTCTGCACAGAGCACGTCACTCCTGGAGGTGTCGTCCTCCCTCGACTGGTGCAGAAAGTCAGGGACCAGCTTCAAGGAAATGCACTCTTTTCGTGTGGTTGACTTTGCACAAACTAAATCTATCCCAGTTAAAGCAAAGGCCATGGCCAGGAAGAAATGAGCCCTCCGCAGAAGAGCTCTCAACTCTCGCTTCATCCTGGCTCCCCTTTGACACCATCCTTGTGCTCTCCATGTTGGTGCCATCCCCTCTGCCTGCCTCTCCCTTCAGCCCCACTGCTCACCTCTCTCCCGCTCTCCTGCAAGCCTGAGAGCCCGTCTGTGCGCTGGGAACAGGCGTTCACCTGCCGCTCCTTGTCCATGTTCAGGATCCTCTCGTGGGGACCTGACAGTGACACCAAGGGGAGCTGCTCCCTCCTGATGGAGCTGCTGTCCTCAGAGTGGGGAGCCTGGGGCCTTGGTCCCCAACAAGAACATGGTCATAATGGGGACCACCCGCTCACAATGGCCTTATGGGCATGCTACCACTGCCATCACAAAGCCCTGATGGTTTCCATGGGGACCCTATCATCATGCCCTGCTGGACACCACGGCAGACCCCAGCATGGTGCCTTGGTGGAAACCATGGAGAAAGACACCATCACAATGTCTTGGTGAAAACCATGGAGATCCCGTCATGATGCCTTTCTAGAGATCCATAGTAAAGATCTACACAAGGCCACCTCTGTTGCTCTGCCCACAAATCCTCATCCCTACAATCCTGACAGGCTCTCTGTCCGTCCCTATGCAGAGCTCCCTGCATCCCACTGCTCTCTCCAGGGGTTCTTTTGCTCACATCACTTGCCCCTTTCCCTGCCATCCCAGGCCATCAATTCCTCACTCTTCCTGGAGTCTTCTCCCCTGAGTCACTCCCAGTTTAAGGCTCTCCTCACCGTCTTGGATACCTGATTGATGACCATCAGGCCAGCAGTTGTGAAGAGCCTCCATTCAAAGGAAATGTGACAACCTGCAGTCTTGGTGCCCTGCTGTGGGCTCAGCTCCAGGTCCTCCTCCAACTCCTACTGAAAAAATAAAATGAAAAAGAAGAGAAAAAAAGTGAGGGAGAGCGAGAAAGACCCTTGCTATTTGTCCTCTCCAATTGCATCTTGTAATAAGCTGGTATGAGGGCACATGAAAGCAATATCAATTATAGTATATGAAATGCAGAATTAAATCATGAATATTTAGGACACGTTCTCCTTCTTGCATCAGTGCATGCCCAGATGTGCAGGGATGCTGCTGCTGGAGGCATAATCTGTGCATCAGTGCTCTGTTCCAGAGCAAAGGCCACCACAATGGCACTGGCTGAAGACTCCAAAGCCCATGGACAGACCAGCAAGTTATGAGGAAGCTCCAAAAATGCCTTTGCCCACTCTGCCTGTTGACGGCACCAGTAGCACCTTTGCTGGCCCCATCAAGCCAATAAGCAGGGCAAAGGGGATACCCAGGGAGTGCCAGGCACCCAAAGGCCGTGCCAGGGCCATAGGGACCATGGGTGTATGCGTGCAGGTGCTGTAGGTGGGCACATGGACCATTTGTGACTGTCACACCTGTCTAGCCTGAGGGATGGGGCAGGATGGCAGATTTCTTGAAGCAATCTCTAGGAAAGCAAAGTGCTGCTGAAGAAGTCCCTAGGCCTTGGTAGCCAGTGCTCCATCCACTCTGAGGCCCTCATTAGCCCAGGCCTTGTTCATATCATCTGGCAGGGGGAGCAGAAATTCAGGAGAGGAGAGCTAGAAGGGTTTGAGAGGGCAGAGACAGGAGCAGAGACGTGGCAGGGCGGGGGTGCCTCCCATTTATGCAGCACCCTGGATGTAGACGGGATGGGCTTTCCCTACAGCCAGTGCTGGAATGTCTTTGTTTGCGTACAGGATGGAAACCAGAATGCCCTGGGACACTTGTCCAGCAGTCACTCCAAGGGGACATGGTTTTCTTGCAGGTATCCTGCTGCATTTGCCAGAGATGCGTGATTGTGCTGGACCCCCCAAGCATCTGAAAAGGCCCTGCCAGCACTTTTCTGTGCCATCAAGTCAAGGATCTGCACTGAATTACCAGAGCTGCTACTTAATGCTAGAATCTTTCTATGCCTCATCTTCATAGTTCCTGGGGCTGCCATTGTATTTGGCATCTGGGGTCATTTCAGACGGGCAATGCAATTCCCCATTGGCCCCCACCCTGATCCTCTAAGATGATGCAGGTCTCCCAGGACCTGCATCAGAGCAAGTGGTCACTGGCTCAGGCCTTGGACCTCCTGAGTCTTTTGGACTGTCACCAGGGAGTGTTTGTGTGTGATCAACTGACTCCCATCCTCCATCTCCAGTGACTGCAATTTCAGCCTAGACAAGGAGCTCTCTTGCAGACCTCTGTGTTGTGCTCACTTCAGTTGTGGCAAGGGGAATCATACAACCTGCCTGTGAAGTTCACAGGAGTTTTCTGAATCCCACTTTACGCCAGGGGCTTCTAGACAAGCATGAGGTGCCAAGACTGACACATCTGAGTCAATGCCTGAACCATGTGTCAAGGAACTCCCTTCTTGTCCTAACTAGGTGTCCTGCCTAGGTCAGAGACGAGGGTTTGGGGGGTTCCACAGGAGCACATTTCTATTTCTCATAGGTAGTCATGCTTTGATGAAAGAACTTGCAATGTTGGAAATAGTTGCTCTCTAGTCAATGGGAAAAGATGACAGGTAATTACTTCGCTCTATTCCAGTGCACATTTCCCAGGAGGAGGGAGCACAAGGGACAGAGAAATAGGTGAGTTCAGCTGTTCCTCTGCTCCTGAGCGGGGCCAGGTTCCTGGGACGGAGGCAGCTCGTGGCAGCCTGTCAGCACTGCCCAGAGACAGCCGAGTGCAGGAGCAGCTCCTGTGCCAAGAGCAGCAGGGCTGCGGGCACTGCCTGCTGCTGCGGACAGGAGAGGAGAGAGGACAGAGAGGTGAAAGGCAGTGTGGAGCGGGAGCACAGAGGAGACCACAGCTCTTGACACGGTGAGTTTGTGCTTACAGGACAATGCTACGGAGCTTCTTGAAGGGGACATAAGAACCCATCACACCCCAAGGCTGGCAGCATTTTTCTCTTCTTTATCCTGGCTTTTGCAGTGCAGAGGAAGAGGAGCTGCTTGAGAGCAGGGATTCTCTAACATACCACCTAAGGGCAGGGCATCCTGCTGCCTTCCCCAACAGAAACAGCAGTGATGTGAAGCTGGGTTGTGCAGACAGGGTGAGAGGTCTGCACTTCAGAGCAGGGTCCCTGCACGCAAAGGTGCCGTGTGCCCGCAGCAGTGACTGTGTCGCCTGTGAAGGTCAGCGCTCAGCCTGTCCAGGGAGCTCCCCACAGCACTGAGGGGAGAAGTTCTGGGTGGGAGGATTATCCTCTGCCAGGACAGGCTCCTTCTCCTGCTGGGAGGGTGCTGCGGGGGATCAGGTCTGCTCACAGGTCTATCTGTGAGCACAGTTCAGGGGGCACTTTGCAAAAGGAAAGGCAGGGCAGGCATTTCCTGGAAGAGAAGCCAATGAGATGGTGCTTAGAATTTCCTTCCACTTGGTAAGAGGAAAATGGAAACAAAACCGTCAGATTTGAACAAGAGACTGAGACTCATTAAGAGATTCAAGGAGCTGCCAAAGAATCTGCCAGGGACATCTGAATGTCCCCGCAGACATCCCTTAGTGCATAGACAGCACCAGCTTCTCCTCGGCTGCTGCATCAGGGTCTATCTGAGCTGCTCCTTAGCACCTGCAAACATGGGGGTGCCTCTGGACAGTCCCCTGCTCCTGGGAGGTTTCTGCAGGGAGAACTCGTCTCACTTGTGAGTGTCGTTGTCCTTCATGTGAGTGAGGTGCAAGTACATGACAGTGAGGGACAAGGCTCAGCGACGAAGCAGGTCCCATGACAAAGTCCTAACAAGGTTTTTTTTTTTTTTTTTTTTTTTCCTTTTTCCTTTTTCCTTTTTCCTTTTTCCTTTTTGCTTTTGGGATGCACAAGGGTTTATGCTGAGAACGATTGAAGCGCCAAAGATTTCTGCTCTATCAAAATATGTTCCCACAGTGAGTAGGCACCTTTGTGTGTTTGTGTGTGCACCATCATATATATTATTTATACGCATGCTTATATATCAACAGACTCCTCCACTTATCCTTTTGCAGAGAAGATTTGAATTCTAAATGTTGAAGAGCCCTGCCGTAGAAGGGGTGGACATCGTCTCCTGCAGCTTGTGTGCATCAAAGCTACTCCTTCTCTCTGCAGTGCCTGGAATAAGGGTGCAGGGTGCAGGGTTAAAAGAGGCATGAGGACAAGGTCTATCTCTAGACATCTTGACATGTAGAAAGGGTAAGGTCTATCCTTGTTTCCCTTTGACTGTTGTTCTCCCTTGTTGGAGTGAGATCTGGTGTGGCAGACTCAGATAGAAATATCTCTGTTGAGGAGGGCAAGAGTGATGGGGGTGAATCCCTCACAGAGCTCTTCTCCTTCAGATACAACTGGTGTGAGGGTTGTATTCAGCTCTCGTGCTGGCGAATGGAGAATATTCCCACCTGGTCTCTGGACTAATTCCATTCCAAGCAATGCAATATGCCATTCCAAGGCATCTCCACAAATAACACTCAAAGACTAGTGCATCTATTTCCACCTGCAGCAAAGCAGAAACAACTCCTCTGGAGCTATGGGCAGGAGTCCCTGCTGAACTTGGCACACTCAGCCAGTTCAAAGTGGAGCACCAGAAAGGGAGCTGAAATAAGGGAGAGAGGAAATGTGGGGAGTTCCTCGAGAAACTGAAATGCTTTGGCTCAGAAAAGCCTGCCTTAACTTTTGGCTTTCTTTCCTTCCTTGGACAGGACTCCTGGGCCCCTAAGAAACTAATGTCCAACAGCAGCTCCCTCAATGAGTTCCTCCTCCTGCCATTCTCAGACAGGCGGGAGCTGCAGCTCTTGCACTTCTTGCTCTTCCTGGCCATCTACCTGGCTGCCCTCCTGGCCAACGGCCTCATCATCACAGCCGTAGCCTGCGACCACCACCTCCACACCCCCATGTACTTCTTCCTCCTCAACCTCTCCCTCCTCGACCTGGGCTCCATCTCCACGACTGTTCCCAAAGCCATGGCCAATTCCTTGTGGAACATCCGGGCCATTTCCTATTTGGAATGCGCTGCCCAGATATTTTTCATGGTCTTCTTGTTTGGAGGAGAGTTTTTTCTCCTGACATTTATGGCCTACGACCGCTGCATTGCCATCTGCAGACCCCTGCACTATGGGACCCTCCTGGGCAGCAGAGCTTGTGTCAGAATGGCAGCAGCTGCCTGGGCCAGTGGTTTTCTCTATGCTCTCCTGCACACTGGGAACACATTTTCCCTACCCCTCTGCCAAGGCAATGTGGTGGAGCAGTTCTTCTGTGAGATTCCCCAGATCCTCAAGCTCTCCTGCTCACACTCCTACCTCAGGGAAGCTGGGCTTCTTGTGGTTAGTGCCTGTTTAATCTTCGGGTGTTTCACTTTCATTGTGGTGTCCTATGTGCAGATCTTTGTTGCTGTGCTGAGGATCCCCTCCGAGCAGGGCCGGCACAAAGCCTTTTCCATGTGCCTCCCGCACCTGGCTGTGGTCTCTTTGTTTGTCATTACATTATTGTTTGCCTACCTGAAGCCTCCCTCCATCTCCTCCCGACTTCTAGATATGGTTGTGTCCATCCTGTACTCTGTGGTGCCTCCAGCCCTGAATCCCCTCATCTACAGCATGAGGAACAAGGAGCTCAAGGAGGCGCTGAAGAAACACATCCAGTGGGTACAAGGTCAATGATAACAACTGTTTCATTCACTCACCAGGATATCTGCCATTGAGGCTGTATTTTATGCATTTCCTTTTTTAATTCTCTCTTTGACATCCATCTTAAACTAATAAATACTAAAATAAAGATACCTAGTTTTTGTCATGTTTGCACAGGAATCTCTCATTTAGCACTTAAACATAGACCCCCTTCACTAGCAGAGAGGGGAGATTCTCTGAGCCGCTTCTTTGAGCTCCCTTGGATGTGCCCAGTGCAGGGAGGAGAGTTTCCCTCTGCAGCGTCTTTTCCAGCACTGACACCAAGGGACCTCTGGGGTACCGAGTCACGGCGGGACAAGGGCAGGTGGGGCGAGACCAGGGGTCCAGTGTTGTTTAGGAGATCTCAGCTCTCGTGCCTATGGTTAGAGTGTGATCTCAAATCTCTCTAATATGAGAGAAATGGCAACCAAGTGTCACCACAGGTTTCCATGGTTCCATGCAAAGCTCCAACACACAAAACTAAACATGAGTGAATTGAAGGAAAGTCTAGAGGCAGCCTTCCCATGGCAGTTCATCTTTCCTGAAGACACATTCCAGGAGGGCAGCAGGACTTTCTCTATTTAGAGTTGGCCTCCTCATTTCCATGCTGTCCTTCCATGCTTTATTCTGCAGATACGGCCCGTGAACTCTCATAACCTGGTAGAGAGGGGCTTGTTTTACCTCGTACCCTGGGAAAACAGGCAGGACCAGTCCTTGGGCTCCCTTAAGCCACAGCTGGATTCCAGAATCACATTTCCATAATAAAAGGGGATCTGCCCTATGATGGTCCTGAATCTGGCCTCTCTTTAGAAACCGGAATCAAAAAAACATGCCCAAGGGTGTGCAACCACAAATGGGCCTGCTCTTCTGCTTGTAAACTCCATGAGATCCAGGGGATGACCTCAGCATTCCAGGGTGATCTGTTAGCCTCAGTCTAGGGTTCATCTCTCAGTGACCACTGCAGATAGGCAATGGTCTCTGCATTGCCTGTGCCAGGCTGCCCCACACGTGACTGTGCTGATGAGAGAACCCCCAGGGGATCTCCAGGCACAGTGTTTGCCTGGGAGTGGGCACTGAGTGCAGCTTTAACGAAACAGGGATGACTCACAGTGCAGGGACCAGAAGGCAGAGCATTAAACCCAGGCGCACATGGGGAAAGGAGGGCTCTGCAATCCCCAGGGAGGCAGTGGGGACCCAGGAGGCCCAGGGAAGGGGCAGTGGAGGGCAATTCCTGCACCCGCAGTGAAACACCACAGCCTGGAGCTAGTGGCCACCCAAAGACATCTCCTGCCATTGCAATATTGTGGGGGCACTCTGAGTACCGTCAGAGCTCAGCCACCAGTATCAGTGGCCACAAGGGCACACTGATGGCTCATGCTCAAATTGTTGCTAAACACGATTCCCAGGTCCCTTTTTGTGGAGCTGCTGTCCAACAGGTCAACCCCCAGCCTGTCCTGGTGCATCGGGTTATTCCTCCCGAGCTGCAAGACCCTGCACTTGCCCGTGTTGAACTTCATGAGGTTCCTCTACCCCCAACTCTCCAGGCTGTCCAGGTCCCTCTTAAAGCCTGCACAGACCTCTGGGCTATCAGTCATTCCTCCCACCTTTCTATCCTCAGCAAACTTGCTGAGGGTGCACTCTGTCCCTTCAGGTCACTGACTAATAAACTGAACAGGTTTTGGCTGACTCCTCATACCAATAGTTGCAAGTCCCCAACTAGGCTCTGCACCACTGATCACAACCCTAAAGCCTAAACCCCAAACCCAGCTGCCCAGACAGAGGTGACCTCACAGGTGCATCCCCACCACATCCCTGCAGCTGCCTGTGGCCTTCAGAGACAGCAGCTTCCTCAAATCCCTTCCCCACACAGGAACCACTGCTGCCCTCTCAGCTCCTCTCACCACAGAGACCCCCCACCCACCGCCCATGCCTGCCTGCCTGCTGCCGGCCAATCAGGCACTCACAAAGACATGACGTCACAGTGCCGTCCCGCCCAGCTCTCTGGCCCTGCCCCCCAGGGCAGCAATGGCCTCCCCAGCCCTTCCCCGCCAGGAGCCCAGCCCGGGCTCAGCAGCTGCTCCGCGGAGATGATCTCAGCAGCGCAGAGCCCCGCAGGGCCCGGCTGCTGCCCAATGAGGCGCTGCGGGAGCGGTGACCTCACAGTCACCAGGCAGAGCCAGCCCTGCTGCTGCCCAATCAGCTCTGCCTGCCGTGGGGACCTCCCAAGCAGCAGCCACGCCCTCTCCCTGCAGCTGGCCTATCAGGGGCTGCGGCAGCAGTGACCTCCTCGTGCCCAGCGCAGCCATTGGCTGTGAGGCCCCGCGGGGCTCCTGGCTGTGCTGGGGGCTGTGTGGGAATGGGGCAGGGAGGAGAGACCAGCAGGAGTGTAGGGATGTTCTTCCTTTTCCAACATGCCTCCGCTCCTCGGCCGGATGAAAGGGGCTCCCAGTGCGGCCCTGCTGCCTCTTGTCCCCACTCCATGCCATAGAGCTGCTGCAAAGAGCAGCCATGGGGTGTGTGGGAGCAGCGCTCAGGAGTAACAAGGACCCACCGGAATATGAGGGTCTTCACCCATGTCACCAGGGAGACTTCCCTGTGGTGGGGCACATCCCAGTGTGTCCTCTGGGGCTCAGCAGGTCACTGCCATGGAGGTGGACGATGCAGGGGGAGAACAGAGACGTTTGTCTCCTGGAAGCAGTCACCTCCCACCAGTGATGTTATTTTCCAAAACTGCTCTTCCTCGTCTTGGACCTTAAGTACTCCTCATACTTTTCAGTGTACTTTTCCCTGGGACTTGGGATCCTCTTCTGGAGGTCTGCACAGCCCTGGAACCTTGGATCTTGATGGACTAGATGATCTCCAGAGGCCCCTTCCAACCTCAAGCATTCTGTGATCTCCTGCATTTTTGACCCTGGACATCTCAGGACATGGCCACACACTGCAGTGCTGCTGCCTGGGCTTGGTGCAAAACCTGTAAGTTGGTGCAGTGCTGCAGGATCTGCATTTTGATTCAACCAGCATTTTGTGAGATGACCACCTCCCTGCTCTGCAGCTGATGAAGTTGAAGAACTTCCCCACAACTTCCCTTTGTGCTCTTCCTCATCTCTGCAGAATCCTGGAGACAATCTTATAGAACAGAAGACCATCTGGAATTCTGTCAGAGATGTGACTTTCCAAGTCACTGCCAAAGGAAGAACTTCTTTGGGTTGCTCGTTTAAGTCTGTGGCACCTCATTCATGATGCTGTGAGCCCAGCTCTGCATCCTGGGGCCTTGGCCCTTTCTCTCCCATCTCCTGTGTTTCTACCCAAGGTCTTCACCATTCCCCAAGGCCATGGGAAATGTTGATTTAGGGAGTACATGTGAAGCTCTGACACTTTGTGGAGCTGAAGGTGTCATGGAGACTGTCTGGGATGTGGCTTTGTCCCCATGCGTACTCCTGCTCACTTGAGGATCCAGGAGATCTCTGGGAAGAGCCAACAGGAGAGCTCAGGTCCCTTGGAGCCAGGTATTTTCAGTCATAGGATCCCTCTACGGACTCCAGTGAATAATGTCACCCGCAGAAGGGTGTTTTATGGGAGCTTACAAGGATCCTCAGTGAACGGGGCTCTGGGCCAAAGGACAAATTGTATTTACCACACACAAACTAAACAACAGGCATGTGCAGTAGTACTGTTTCAGCTCTCCAAAATATGCCTGCAAGCTTTTATTTGCTCCCATTTTAGATTTCTCCTGGAGTAACAGAGCACACGGGCAGCTGCCAACCTGTCACCAAAGACTGGGAGAGGCCTTTGGAGAGGGCTCGTCACAGTGGGGCAGGCAGAAGATGGGCACATGGAGCAGCACCGTGGCCCAGCGCGAAGCTTCACCTTGCAGAGTGCCGTGCAGAGCACGCGCTGCTGCTGTTCTTCCCTCCACTTCCCGCCTGCTTCCTGGCAGCTCCGCGCAGTCAGACAGGGCCTTTGCCGGCCTCACTGCTCAGCTCTGTACCTTTGCGATGACCTGATCAACATCTTCAAAGCCCTGGGGGTCAGACAGCAAAGGCCGCCTGTCCTTTTGTGGGGACGAAGTCAGAGTCCGCCTGCATTGCCTCCCTGCGTGCGGCTCCCGCTTGTCCACCCGCGGGAAGCAGGAGGCACCTGATGGAGAGGGTTGTGTTGCTACAAGCAGCCCCTGAGGCATGGAAAGCCCCAGCCCCATGTCGAAGGGAAGCTCATGGTCGAGCACAGCCCAGCTACACGTCGTCCAAAGAGGCTCTCTGATCCTTCACACAGGGCTCCCAGGGTCCTTACAGACCTTGGAGCATCCCAGTTGTGCTTTGTGTTTGAGAAAATCCCCACAGCCAGCAAGAAGCAGGCCCTGGCCAGAGGAGGTCAGGCCTGGCTGGCTTGGCCCCCCATGCTTGTGCTCTCCATGCAGCTCCCATCCCTGCTGTCAGCCTCCCCCTCCAGCCTCAGGACTCACCTTCCTTGTGCGCTTGCTCCTGGCAGGACGCCCATTGCTGGGTTGGGAGCAGGCGTTCGCCTGCCTCTCCTTCTCCACCTCCAGGGCACTCGCTGCACCTGGGGACTTGCTGCTCTGGGGACCAACAGGAGCTGCTCCTTCTGCTGGAGCTGCTCTCCTCAGAGTGCGACCCCGAGGGTGGTGCTCTGGCCCAACACAGCCTTGGTTGCCATGGGCACTGCCCCATCACAATGGCCTTGGGGACATGATGCCACCCCCATCACAAAGCCTTGGTCGTTGCCATAGAGACTCCCAGGGGTATGTCCTGGTGGTGGCCAAGGGCACCCACATCTCATCTCAGTGCCTTAGTGGTCAGCAAGGGGAGGCCTTTTGGGTCCCTGTGCCATAGTTTGGCCATTCTCACGGGTATTTATTTGGGAGAGCACGGCCAGTGGGGCCACATGCGTGTTCTATCGCTCTTTGGCACAGTGGACACCATGCCTCTATACCAGATCCCATTTGGGCTCTCCAATTCTGGAAGGAAATGAACAAACGGGAGGGAGTTCAGCACAGGGACAAGAAGTTGGTCAGGGCCTGGAGCATGAGGCAGGTAAGAGAGGCTGGGAGAGGGGGTTTTGTTCAGCCTAGACCAGAGAAGGCCAGGAGAGATCTTCACGCTGTGCAGAAATACCTTGTGGAGGGCACAGAGCAGCAGGATTTTCTTGGAAAGCCATGCTAATTGCATGAGAGACAGCAGGGAAAAGATGGACAATGGAAAATCTGCAGCATATGAAGGATTCACAGACTTTGGTGTTGTGAAACCAAAGACCTTAACTTAAATGCAACTTATAGAGCTCCTGACCCCAGAGACAGCCTCCATCCTGCCTGGCAGCACATGGAGCCCAGAAACCCCAGAAACCAATCAACCAGATGATCACGCGCTGGTCATGCACGAGGCCGTCCAAGGATCTTCTTGATCATGCACTGGCCATGGGGCTGCAGCTACCGCCTTTCCTGCTCAGCCCCCCACCTGCCCACAAGATATTCTTTGCTACTGACCTTAGGCTGACCTCCACATCTCCTCCTTCCTTATTTAGCTTTCATTTGAGCGGTCATCACTTGATTGATTGATCATACAATTAACCATCGTACACATGATAACAGACAAAGTAGACAATTAACAGCAAGCAAAATACAATTAACCCAATAATCAAAAACTTTACAATTCGTGTTTTCCAAAGCCCAAACTGTCTTAACCAATAAAATACTCCTATTAAACATGTTTGAAAGGGATTGTCTGGTGTTGACATGGCTAACGTTACCCATATGTTTCTTGGCTGTTTGACCCAGTTTGGGACAAAGGCTGCACAGTTGCTGAGAAAAGCCAGGGTCGTACACATCTCAAAGGGACTCATCTTGGTTTCCTGTCTGTCAAAACAAAAGCATGACCCCTTCCCCAAGTTACTAAGTCTTTTGGACCTTCCCACTTCCCTGTAACTAGATATTTTATGGTAACTTGGGATCTTGGCTGTAAACTTTCTGTCCGTTGGCCAAAGTGTTGAGTAACAACTCAGCTCTCACCTGCTATGTTACGATTTAAAAAATTAAATACATATAATGCTTTATCCAATCTTTCTTGGGGGCCATCTCTCTGAACTCCCCCTCTCTGTTTAATTAACATATTTTTTAGGTTCTGGTGTGAGTGTTCAATAACTGCCTGCCCAGTAGGAGAATGAGGAATATCGAAGATATGTTGAACGCCCCATTGTTTAAGGAAGTCTTGGGTTCGCAGGCCCATTGTCTGTTTTTATAGTTTTTAGAACACCCATGACCGCAAAACATCTTAACCAGTGCTTACACACATCTCGACTTTTCTCCCCAGTATGTGACCATGCGTGAGTAATAAAGTAGTGATTGGCTCAGCGATTTAACAAAGTCCATAAATTTGCAATTGGGCCATCAGCAAAGGATTGGTAACCTCTCAAAGCGTAGCTCCCTCCAAGCGCTTCACCAGGCCTTCGACATATAAGGAATCCATTCCAACATTAAGATTTAGAGTTGTGAATTTTCAAAAAGCCATGGATGCAGCTACCAGCTCCACCTCTCTGCTAAACATTTCCAGTGATTCGACCCTTGATCCCCTTTTGTAGTCTCGTTATGTGGTTCTGGGGCTGTAAATCATGTTCCTTCTCCGGGTCCCTGGGGCCTGGATCGAACGGATGGTCGCACGGATGATCAGCCGCCCCAGCGTACGGTGGTGCTGACGGTGCTGCTGCACGTGGCTGATTGCTTTTGTCCCCCTGAAGATCCCAGGCCGTTTTTAAGGCAACCATGATCTGCCACCAGGTGCTCACATGTTTTACTGCGGCTGTATCACCATTCACCATCGCGTCCTTAAGGCCCTTTCCGAGTTCTTCCTACACCTCTCGCTGGAGTGTGCCTTCCTTTGGGAAAGTAGGTACCTTCTCCCGAATCCACTCTAGTAGAGTGACTAAATCCTTCCCGGAAGCCTGCCGGTTCTCTTCATGTGCTGCAGCGCGTCCAGGCTACGTTTCTGCCCTTGAGACATTCCGCCTCCCGTGGTTCCCAGGCTGCTGTCCTCTAAATAGGTGATGGGTGCACACCAGAGTTCTTCCTGCTCCGTTCCTGGTTCAGCTGGGGTACGCTGCCGGGTTCGGGCTTTGTGAGCTTCCCCTGTGTTCTTGCCCCAGCTTTGGGTGCCATTTGCAGAGTCCGAAGCAATCATGGTCTTCGGTGTTGTGAAACCAAAGACCTTTATTTAAACACAATTTATAGAGCTTCTGACCCCGGAGACAGCCCCCGCCCTGCCTGGCAGCACGTTAAGCCCCAAACCCAACCAACCCATCAACCAGATGATCACGCGCTGATCACATGTGAGGCTGTCCAGTGAGTTCCTTGATCATGTGCTGGCCAGGTGGCTGCAGCTCCCGCCTCTCCTGCTCAGCCCCTCATCTGCCGAGGGGACATTCTTTGCTACTGACCTTAGGCTGACCTCCACAGGTGGTGACTTGTGTCTGGGGCCAGGGCACTGCTCTTCCCTAGACCCTCTCCTGGGAAAGCACTGCAGGAGCAAGCACACCCTGGAGAACAACCTTGCCGATGTCCCTGGGACCAATGACAGGGTCCCTTCTGTGTGAGAACGTGACATGCCAGCAGCAGGGCCATGGCTGCTGTTCGTACTCTGAGGTCCTTTCTGCCTGAGTAGCTGATAGACCCAAACTTGTGACTCTGAGGACACTTATTGCTCTGGATAGTCCAGAGGGGGCTCTTAGCTCCCACAGGCTGTTGTGATGTTACCTCAGTGTCCGGTGGTGACAAGGCAGAAAAGGCCCATGGTTTGGATGTTGGTTGTGTTGGCCTTTCTGCCTCAGGACCTGGTAGGCCAGCAGCAGGGAAATGGCCTGGATGTTTGTTAGTGAGGTCACTGCTGTGCCAGTCCCTGATAGGTTAGCAGCAGGGACATGGCCTGGATATTGGTAGTGAGGTCACTGCTGGGCCAGTCCTTGATAGCCCAAAAGCAGGGATGTGGCTCTGAGGGTGACTGTGAGGTCACATCCTTCTCTGTAGACTTGACGTCATCAAGAGGCTCTGGGTTGCTGAGGTTTCTTGTGACGTCACCTCTGTCCCTGCTGCTGATAGGTCAGAGCCAGCTGAAGGTTCCAGGGCACATTGTGAGGTCACTGCTGCCCCGTGCAGGATTGTCCAGCAGCAGAACCAGCCCCAGCCAAGGGCCTATGAGGTCCCCTCAGTGTGAGCAGCTGATCAGAGGACAGGGCTGTGACATGGGCTGTGAGGACGCGTCTGTCTGTGTAGAAGACAGGCTGGAAACACTCTGGCCGTGCAGGGCTGTCCCCAGAGCAAGTCCTGGAGATGGAGATGGAGAAGGAGCAGCAGGTGAACGGCTGTTCCTCATCCATGGACGGGATCCCTGGAGTGCAGGAGTGCACGAGGGAGGTGAGCGGTGGGGCTGGAGGGAGAGGTGGGCGGCAGGATGGGACCTGCACAGAGAGCATGAGAATGGTAGGGAAGGAGACCTGGGCCAAGATAGCCAGGCTGGAGCTTCTCCAGTGAGGGAACACCTATTCCTGGCCATGGGCATTTCCTCTCACACAAAGCAGCCCAACGGGCACTCTCTCCTGTGCCTGACGCTGGTTCAGGAAGAACAAGGTGCCACTGAAGATGTCCATGGGCCTTGACAGCCTTTGATGCAGCCACCCAGAGGTCCTTATTAGCCCATTGCCTGTTCATGTCATGTGGTGGGATGAAGAGGAGTTCAGGGGAGGAGAGCTAGAAGGGTTTCAGAGTGCAGAGCCTGGAGCAGAGACGTGGCGGGGCTGGGGTGCCTCCCATTTATGCAGCACCCTGGATGTAGACGGGATAGGCTTTCCCTACAGCCAGTGCTGGAATGTCTGTGTTTGGGTACAGGACAGAAACGCAGGATGCCCTGGGGCACTTGCCCAGCAATCACTCCAAGGGGACATGGTTTTCCTGTGGGTGCCCTGCTGTATCTGCTAGAGACGTGTGGTTGTGCTGGACACTCCAGGCATCAGACAAAGCCCTGCCAGCACTTTTCTGTGACATCAAATCAAGACTCTGCATTGAATTACAAGAGCTGTTGGTTAATCCTGCAGTCTTCCCATACCTCAGCTTCATGGGGAGTGTTGCTGCTGTCGTAGTTGGCATCTGGGGTCATTTCAGATGGCCAAGACGGCCGATTCCCCAACTTGTGCTCTAGGATGATGCAGGTCTCCTAGTAGCTCCATCAGAGCAAGCAGACACTGACACATGCCTTGCACCTCCTCAGTCTCTTCTGCTGTCACCAGGTGTTTCTGTGGGAACTGCTGACTCTCACCCTGCATCTCCAGTGATTGTGGTGGAGCTTTGACAAGGACCTCGTGGGCAGATCTCTGTGCTCTGCTCACTTCACTTTTGGCAGGGGGAACCCCACCATTGCTGTATTTGTGCAGTTTACAGAAGGAATCCGAATACAACTTCAGATCCAGGCCTAGACAGGTACTGCCCAGATTGATATTTCTGAATCAGCACCTGGACCATGTGTCAATTAACTCCTATTTGTCCACTCCTCGGTCTCCTGTCTAGTTAAGGGATGTGAAATGAGGCTTCCAGAGTGGGGTATTTCCAACTTTCATAGATAGTCATCCTTTGATGCAATAAATTGCTATGTTGGAATAATCTCTCTCCACTCATTAGCAAAGGACAACAGGTGATTATTTTAGTTTATTGAAGTGAACATTTCCCAGGAGGAGGGGGCACAAGGGACAGAGAAATTGGTGATTTCAGCTGGGCCTCTGCTCCTGAGCGGGGCCAGGCTCCTGGGATGGAGGCAGCTCGTGGCAGCCTGGCAGCACTGCCCAGAGACAGCCGAGTGCAGGAGCAGCTCCTGTGCCAAGAGCAGCAGGGCTGCGGGCACTGCCTGCTGCTGCGGACAGCAGAGGAGAGAAGGCAGCGAGAGGGGAACGGCAGTGTGGAGCGGGAGGACAGAGCAGAACTCAGTGCATGGCAAAATCTTCACAGCCATTTACATGGTGAGTGTCTGGCTGCAGGGCAATGCTGTTGAGCTTTCTGGAGGGGACTTCTGCTCTCAGTCCATGTCATTATGCACTGGGATTTTAATAGTCTCTCTCCTGGATTATTGAGGGCAGAGCAGGCTGAGGAGATGCTGCAGGGCAGGCGTTCCCTGCCACTGTCACAGGGACAGAGCATCCTGCTTCCTTCTCGCAGGGACGTTGCAGGGGGTGAAGGCAGGGAGTGCAGCCAGGTCTGTTCTTCAGAGCAGTGTCCCTGCGCCTGCTGTGTGCCCGGGGCAGTGACTCTGCAGCCAGCGAGGGGCAGCGCTCAGCCTGCCTGGGGAGCTCCCCATGGGCCTCCAGGGAGAAGCTCTGCGTGAGAGGAGAGACACCTAGCAGGGATTAAGGCAGTGAGGGATTAAGAGGTCTGTGAGAAAACCCAGCAAGCCGCTTCATCCCCACCTTAGATTACAGATAGCATCACCATCATCATTGTGGCTTCGGAGGACTTTATGTGACCTAGTTGTTACGACCTGCGGCCACAGAGCCAGGAGGTTTCTGTAGGGCAGAGCTGAACACATGGAGGGTGATATGGGATCTGTGGGCTGTGGCAGGGACAAGACCCAGGGACAGAGGAAGAGCTGCCGGCAGGGACAGCTCCAGGCAGCAGAGATGGGCAGGGAAGGGGCAGGAATTGCAGGGCAGGAGCTGCCTCCTCTGCAGCCAGACCTCCATCCATATCCAGGGGCATCTCTCCTGCCACGGGCCCATTTCCTGCTGCCCCACCAAGGGGCTGAGAGTCACTGCTCTGTAATATCACCCTTTGCGAGGTTGCATGTCCAGCTGCGTACGGTGAAGGCTTTCCAGGATGTCTCTCTGTGCCTCTCCTTGCCTGCCTTGGTAGCAGCGTCATGGTCTAGCTCCTTGTTTCCCCTCCTGTCCAGGATGCTCCTGTTCCTGCTCGCAGCTCTCTGGGGTTGGGTGTTTTCCGCTGCAGTTCAGACGCTGATGTTGCAAGCTGTGGAACAGAGGGGTCTGCAGGGAAGGAGCTTTTCCATCCCCCTTCTGTCCTGTGCAGCTCCATGAAATGCAGTGCACAGGGCTGGGAAATGGGTCCTTAAGGAGAGCCCATGTCACTGCTAGTGGCCCTTTGGCTGTATCCCTGTGCTGTCCTGCCAGGCTGCCCCCTGCTCTCTAGAAAGGCTCTGCTTTACGAGAGGCCTGTGAGGAAGCTGCAGAGATGCTGAGGGCATGGAGGTGGTGGGGAGAATCTGTTGGTTTTGGCTAGAAGAACAGTGTAGAGACTTCACTTAAGTGAATAGAGAAAGGGTGAGAACCTGAAAAACTGTTTTGTGAAAGGGGACCTCTGCCCTCTGCAGGGTCTGGTCTCCAGTTAGGGCAGGACAGGAGTGTGATCATCCTCCAGCATCGAACAGCTGGGAAATACACTAAGAGACAAATGAGATATCCCCAATCTGCACATAGCAACAGTGGATGGTTTCCTCTCCAGAGCAGAAATACCAAGGAGGTCTAATTTGAGGAGGTCTAATTTGAGAAACACTCCCCAGGGGTGACAAGCACAGCTCCAATCAAATAAAAAATATTGAAAAATTCCATAAAACTCTGTTACTCAAACCACCATCTTTGCATTTGGGAGGGAAGATGCTGAAGGGCCCGTTGACATCTTGATTGGATTTCACCTGACAGAAATGGTGAATGGTCAAGCTCATCACCACTCTTCCCTGATTCCCAGTGCTGTACAGCAGGGCAGACTCCCTGGAGTCCAGGGGCTGAGGTCCCTGCTCCTTGCAGCACACTCAGCCAGTGCAAAGCAGAACTCAAGCAAAGTACTGAAAACAAGATCCTCACAATAAAGACAGAGGCAGTGTGAGAGTGTGTGGGGGGAAGATGTATGAAAAATGAGCAACTAGAGAGTTTTTTTTTTTCCTTGAAAAGTTAATCCTAACTTCTCAATGTCTTCTCTTTTTTGGACAGTCCCCAATGACACGAGGGAGCAAAATGTCCAACAGCAGCTCCCTCAACGAGTTCCTCCTCCTGCCATTCACAAACACGCGGGAGCTGCAGCTCTTGCACTTCTCGCTCTTCCTGGCCATCTACCTGGCTGCCCTGCTGGCCAACGGCCTCATCATCACAGCCGTAGCCTGCGACCACCGCCTCCACACCCCCATGTACTTCTTCCTCCTCAACCTCTCCCTCCTCGACCTTGGCTTCATCTCCACCACTGTCCCCAAATCCATGGCCAATTCTCTGTGGGACACCAGGGCCATTTCCTACTGGGGATGTGCTGCACAGGTCTTTATGTTTGCCTTTTTCATGTCAGCAGAGTATTGTCTCCTCACCGTCATGGCCTATGACCGCTACATTGCCATCTGCAGACCCCTGCACTATGGGACCCTCATGGACAGCAGAGCTTGTGTCAAAATGGCAGCAGCTGCCTGGGCATTTAATCTTCTCTATGCTCTCCTGCACACTGCGAACACATTTTCCCTACCACTGTGCCAAGACAATGTGGTGGAGCAGTTCTTCTGTGATATCTCTCAGATCCTCAGGCTCTCCTGCTCAGACTCCTACCTAAGGGAAGTTGGGCTTCTTGTGGTTAGCGTCTCTTTAGGCTTTGGGTGTTTCACTTTCATTGTGGTGTCCTACGTGCAGATCTTCAGAGCTGTGCTGAGGATCCCATCAGAGCAGGGCCAGCACAAAGCCTTTTCCATGTGCCTCCCTGGCCGTGGTCTGTATGGTTGTCAGCACAGCAGTGTTTGCCTACCTGAAGCCTCCCTCCATCTCCACCCCAGCTCTGGATCTGGTTGTAGCTGTTCTGTACTCAGTTCTGCCTCCAGCACTGAACCCCCTCATCTACAGCATGAGGAACAAGGAACTCAGGGCTGCACTGAAAAAAATGATTCAATTGGTAATATTTCAGCAGCAGTAAGCTGCCCATCCTTCTACTCAAGTGATATCTAATTTCTCTCAGACAACTCCTGTGATTTCGACATTCTTGCTTTAATAATGCGGTTTGTGCACAAGTTTCTGAATTCATCCCACTTCTCCAGAGGTGTTAACCATGTGTTTCTGACCCAGAGGTCTTCTTTAAATGTGTCTATCACTGTGTCAGAGCTGTCCTTCCCCTAATTAAAGGGTGTGTTTTCAGTGCATCTTGTGGATTGGGCTCTTCTTCCAAAGCTGGTGCCAAGAATTTTCTCCATGACGTTCAGCCTGAAAGATGCTTGTTGCTTTTCTGGGGCTCTTGATGGGCCCAAGGCAATGATCTCCTCGGGGAATATGTTAGGAAATAAGGACTGGATTCAATTCTCACTTGTGAGTGCTGGGTGCTCCTGATAGTGATGAATGGCCAAGTAGTATCTGCGTGGGACTGTCCCCCGTATGGTGGCCTATGACCACATTAGGGACCTTGCAGGCACAGGGAAAGGAGCTTCAAGAGCTGCCCATGATAGCTTATACCTGAAGTCATGGTCTGGATCTAGGGACACATGAACACAGCCTGAGCCATTTTATATGGCCTGTGGTTGCTCAGACCATCATTGACAGGTAGAAGTCCCTTGATATGGTGTTCTCAGGTACAATGATGCCTGTCCAGCTGGGTCTGTGTCCAACCATGACCACAACAACTGCAGAGTCACCCTGTGACCCCAGAGCACCACAGCCCACTCACTCTGTAGAGCAGCACCAGCATCTCGGGGTCCTGTAGGGAGCACCGGGGAGGCTCCAGGACCTTCCAGGCAGACCATAACCAAGGAATTAACCCGGGGAAGGGTTTTCCAGGGAGCAGGGATATTCCTGGGGAAGGGGAAAAGGAGCAATTGTGCTCTTGGAAGGAGGAATAAATGGGGAAAAGAAATATGTTTCTGTGCATGTCAGCTAGGGGCTGGCTGCTGTGTCCCTGGCAGCAGGAGGTGCCAGCAGAGCCCCAGGACAGGGAGCCTTGTGCTGTGCTGGAGAGAGGGGCTGGCATGGGGGCTGCAGGCAGCCTGGGGTAGGGAAGCTCTGGGATACAGGAACAAGAGGCACAGAGTGTCACTGTCCTCTGTGTCCATATGCCACTGGGGCCAGTTCCAGCTTGGAGCCTGATGGGGCAGCTGACACACACAGCCCTGTCCCCTGGAGCTGCTGTGCCCACAGTGGGGCTGGGGCTGTGGGGTGAGTGCCCTGCGGTGGGCACTGCTGTGGGGCCACCCCCAGCCTGGTCTGCTCTGCTGGGTGGGCTGGGAGAGGGCAGGGCAGGTGGGGAGAGCTGGAGAGGGGCTGGGCTGGGCTGGAGAGGGTCCGGAGAGGAAAAGGACGTTTGCTGAGCTGGGTGTCCTTGGTTGCATGGACTGACTGTGAAGGGGCCACAGGGCATTTGTCACGGATTGGTCTCTCACTTCGGCCATTTCCAGTACTCGTCCAACATTGGACATTTGCAGGACTCAGCAGGGGCAGGTTGCTGAGGGTGGCTGCCCAAGCAGGAGGGCTGTGGTGGGCTGAAACACCAAGGGTTGTTGCTGGGTCCATACTGGGGAGACCTTTCCCCATCCTGGAGTGCACCCTGCCCCATGAAGTGTCTGCACAGCAGGACCGTGGGACATTGGGTTCCTTCAGGATCTGAGGCTGCCCTTTTGGTCTGTTTCCTGAAGCAAGAGCCATGCTGACATGCAGCAGAAGCAGGGCATCTTCTTTGGGAGAAGCAGAAGAGAGGGCTAAAGCAGTGAAGCAGGACTGGGGCGAGCGTGTGCGTGAGGGCTGGTCCCTGCAGGTGGTCATTGGCCGCAATGAGCCAGGCTGTTGGGCGCACTCAGCCGCTCCCCGTGTGCCGCACGACTCCCGCTGGGCCTGGCAGTGCTGCCTTCCAGCTCATCTGCCAACAACCTCCTTGCCTTCTTCCTTGCTTGTCCCGCTTTGCCAGGCACCATCCACTCATTGCCAACTCCGTAAGGGTGCAAGAAATCCCACAGCCTGGCACTGGAATGGATACACATTGCTGGAAAAGAACCATTGTTCCTTTGCAGGCCTGGCCTTGGAGGCTCCCTTCCATTCCAGAGAGCAATGCCTGCTCTCCTGAGGATGAGCTTGTCCTCTCCTGGCACTGTTTGAGTGCAGGCATTTAGAAGGGGAGCACCTGAGTGTCCCTGCTGCCTGTGGGAATGCGCTTTGGTTCAGTGATGTCCTACACTCCTTTTCTCTGCTAGAGTTCTCTCCCAGAGAACCACCCTCAGAGGAAGAAAAATAGGAAAAAAAAAAGAAGAAAAAGAAATAAATGAAAAAAATTGGAAAGAAAAAGAAAGAGGAAAAAATAATAAAAATAAAGAGAAAAGAAATAAAAGGTAAAGAAGAAAAAGATGGAAAGAAAAATGAAGAAGAATAAAAAAAAAGAAGAAGTGAAATAGAATAAGAAAAGAAAAAGGATGGAAATGGGCTGTGGCATCCTAAAGGACTCTGTGTAAAGGGAAATCCTACAGGAACCTTTTCCTGGACCCGCTTGCCCCTAGGTTCTGAAATCTTAGGGCTAGTCACACACACCTGCAGTGGGGATGATTTCTGTGCCTGGGATCACTTGGAAACATCACACAACACTTAAAGAATGATACAGGAATATATATTTAAACAACGATAAAAATAAAAATATAATAAAAAATAACAACAACAAGAAAAATAACAACAATACAATCATCAGAACAACAATAAAACCAACAACAATATTAACAACCATAAATGCTAATATAAAAGTCTATAAAGAAAAATCCAAAGAAGAAGTCATTGCTGGTGTCCCTGAGCCCAGCGCTTCCTGGCAGCATCCAGGGTGAAGGGGAGCTTGGCCTGCAAGGGAAAAGGAGGCATGAGCAGGGCCGAGGAGCGGCTCGGGGGCTCCCGTGGAGCAGAGGCTCCTTGGCGGCTGCGCGGGCTCTTTGGCAGCAGCGCTGCCGTCATTGGTGCCCTGGCAGAGGCTTGGCGTGGCCAGTGCAGCCCAGAGGCCGGCAGAGGGGCTGAGGCAGCAGGTGCCCAGGCCTTGGGCGCTCCTGCGCCCTGTGCAGCTCTGCCCCGGCGCCGCGGCCCGCCAGAGCGCCCGCACACCTGGGCCAGGCTCCCGCGCGGCTGCTCCCCAAAGGCAGCGTGGAGCAGCGCCAAGGGGCCGGGCACAGCCCCAGCTCTGCCCGTGCAGCCGGCAGCAGGGGCCATACCTGGGGGCTGCAGCCGGAGCTCTCCCACTCCATGGGCTCCTCTTGGCTGCAGCTGCCCAGGCTGTTGCTCCCCACCATCTGGAAGAGAGCAGGAGACCTTGGTGGGGACGGTGTGTGGGGAAGAGGAAGGACAGGCATGTCCAGGGGCTGCGGGGGCTGTACCTGGCTGCTGCCATAGCTCAGCCACTCCATCGGCTCTAGCCCATTCCCTGTAGGCCCCCCATGCATATGCAGAGCCTGCAATAGAGAAGAAAGCATTTGCAGGGCAGGTCTCAGAGCTGGAATGTTCTAACCCAAGGACCCCTCTTCCTGCAGTGGGAAGCAGGAAAGTGGGAAGGGGCCAGAACCAGCCCCAGGTCTCCCCATGTAACCAGCAGCAGTGGCAATACCTGCAAGCCGCAGAAGGAGCTCTCCCACTCCATTGGCTCCTCCTCGTTAGTGCAGCCACCCAGACCTTGGGTGCCCGGAGTCTGGAAGAGAGCAGGAGAGCTTGTGGGGACGGTCATGGTGGCAGCGCTGGCTCTGTGCGCGGGGCCTCGTGTCCCCTGTGTGCGCGGGGCAGGCGGTGCACAGACCCAGGGCGCCAGGCTCAGGCAGCAGCCCCCGAGGCCTTGGCCGCTCCTGGCCCTGGCGCAGCTCTGCCCCAGCACCCAGGCCTGCCAGAGCTCCCTGGCACCTCTGCCACCAGCCCTGCGGCTGCTCTCGCAGAGCCAAGCGCCAGCCGTCCCCGCGCAGCCTCTCCCTGTGCACACAGTACCTGTCCGCTGCAGCCATAGCTCTCCCAATCCATTTCCTCCACTCCAAAATTATCCATTTTTCTTTAGTCTCCAGTGACTGCAAGAGAAAAGGAGTCATTGGCATTTGCAGCGCTGAGAGCAGGGGTCTCTGTGTGAGCAGCCATGAGCGCCAAGTGTCGCACGGTGGCTTTGGGACCTCCCCTGGGAGGCATCGCGCAGGTTGCCCTGCAGCCCCGCAGCTCCCCTGCATCTCATGGGCACCACGGGTGGCCCCTGGTGCTGCGCGGCCCTGCTGCTCACCTGGCCTTGCTGCTGCGTGGCCAGCACTGGGGCCACTGTGAGGCGCAGCCCTGGGAAGCATCCGTGTTCCCGTGGCGATAACTGCCCCTCTGGGATGTTCCACTGCTCCGTGGGGGGAGGAGGGCAGCGACAGGGGCCAGGGGGGCTGCCGTGAGGAAGGGTCTGCGTGTGCTGGACTCCCCCTGGCACTGCTGAGCCTGGTGGCAGAGAGCAGTGCGTGGCCTTGGGCTTGCTGGGTGCCAAGGAGGGCTCCTCACGCAGCCCCATGGCACTGCTGGCGGCTGCCTGCCCAGAGGCCGGGCTCCCCTTGGGGCTCTGCTTCCACCCCCACAAGCAGCCTTGAAGGCCTTGATCTTTCTTCCCTGCTCCCCTCCTGCCCTTACAGCCCGATGGACTCAAGAAAGTTTTTTTTTCCATAGTCAAGACATGTTCCTTGATGGTGCAATGAGCGGGAAGGGCAATTGTGCCTCAGGGCAACGTGTGCATGTCCTCAGCAGAGCCCTTGTGAGTTGGTGGTGTCCTGGGAGCCCCTGGTGCTGCTGGGCTCCTTCTCTTGTCCTGCCGCGCACCTTGCAGGTCCCTGGGGCGGGACATCTTCCCTTTGCCTGTGGCTTGGGCACTGCGGGGACACGTTGTGTGCGGCACCCGGAGAGTTGAGAGCTGCCCCGCGGTGGGGCTGGGGCTTCTTCCCCTTTGTGCATCCCCAGGGCCACGTGTAAATTTAAGTCCCAGAGGGACCTTTTTGCTGTTGCTCCCCTGCCTCTGGTGTGTGAAATCCTGGGGCTTCACACACGCCTGCAGTGGGGATGATTTTTGTGCCCGAGCTTGCTTGGAAACAACATGCAACACTTAAACAATGATACAGGAATGTATATTTAAACAACAGCAACATTAATAAAATATCATAACAAAAACAACAAAAATAATAAGAGTAAAGATATCAATAGCAATAAGCATAATAATGTCGACAGAAATATCAACACTATCAAAAATGATAAATACTACTATTACCATCTGTTAAGAAATATCCACCTAAGAGGTTAGGGCCGGAGTCCTCGGGCCTGATGCTTCTCCCCTCATCTACCCAGTCAGTCACTGCAGCTCCCCATGGCACCATGACAGGTTGCTTAAGCATTATTTTCCCTGGGGAATCGCTGCTGCCTACTCTTGCTGTCCTTGGTGTCCTGCACACTCAGAGCTGCCATGCAGGATGAACAAGTTGTGCCATGGCCTTTGCAGGGGTGGAGATGAGGCTGAGTGGGCTGTGGCTGCCGGCTCCTCCTTGTTGCCCCTGTGGAGGCAGCTTAGGCCCTGCTGCCAGAGGCCCCGCGCTGGCCCCAGCAGCTGCCAGGTCTCAGGCACGGGTGGGCTGTGGAAGGGCCGGGGTGAGGATGGCAGGGCCAAGCACAGGCCTCTTGCTGGGCACACAGACACTGTGCTCTGCGAGCAGAGCAGCTGCAGACTGGGCTTGCACACATTGGTTTTCACAGCAGCAGTAGAACTGTGCTGGGGTGAGTGAGTGCGAGGAAGAGAGGAGCGAGGCTCCTGCTGCTGCTCCGAGTTTCTTGAGCATGGACACCCTGCGGGCATCTTGACTGATCTTATGCTGTCAATCTGCATGAGCTGTGTGTGAGCAGTTTGCTGCTGAAAAGGTGGGAGGTCTGTGAGGTTATTCAGGCTGTTAGTGGTTGAGAGGTCGCTGTGTGCAGCAGCTTGTCTTGTGTGGAGAGCCCGAGAGCTCCACTTGCTTTGGGGGTGTGCAGGTGCAGCTGGCAGTTGCTGCAAAGGCATGGGCCCCCTTTGGAAGGAATGGGCAGAGGAATGGCTCAGCATGGGCTCTTTTCCTTGTGGCAGGTGGTGTGAGGAGCCAGGTGCAAATGCTTGCTGAGCGGGAGGTGTGTGAGCGTTTTCCTGTGCTTGGGGTGCCTGAAGAGAGGGCAGTTTGTACCAAAGCTGCTCTCCTGCTTTCCCCTGCCCATGGTGGTCCTGCAGGGCAGGTGCTTCTGGTGCTTTGCTTCCAAGGCCCAGTTTATCCATTCGTTCCATGCTGCTGGAAGGAGTGAATATCATGCCCCGCTCAGGGTTCCTTCAGGATCTGAGGCTGCCATCTTGGGCTGCCTCTCAAAACAAGAGCCATGCAGTGATGCACCAGATGCAGGGCATCTTCTTTGGGGGAAACTGAAGAAAGGGCTAAAGCAGCGAAGCAGGACTGGGGTGAGCGTGTGCGTGAGGGCTGGTCCCTCAGGTGGTCATTGGCCACAATGAGCCAGGCTGTTGGGCACACTCAGCTGCTCCACGTGTGCCGCGCGGCTCCCGCTGGACCTGGCAGTGCTGCCTTCCAGCTCATCTGCCAACAACCTTCTTGCCTTCTTCCTTGCTTGTCCTCCTTTGCCAGGCACCATCCACTCATTCGCAACTCCATAATGGAGCAAGAAATCCCACAGCCTGGCTTTGAATGAATACACATTGCTGGAAAAGAACCATTGTTCCTTTGCAGGCCTGACCTTGGAGGCTCCCTTCCTTTCCAGAGAGCAATTCCTGCTCTCCTGAGGATAAGCTTGTCCTCTCCTGGCACTGCTTGAGTGCAGGCATTTAGAAGGGGAGCACCTGAGTGTGGAGCAGAGCTATGGTCCCTGCTGCCTGTGAGGAATGCTCTTTGGTTCAGTCATGTCCTACACTCCTTTTCTCTGCCACAATGTTCTCCCAGAGAACAACCCTTGGAGGAAATAAAAGAAGAAAAAAGGTAGGAAAAAAGAGAATAAAAACAAATAAAAAGAAAAAGAATTAGAATAAAAAAAAGAGTAAAAAAAGATAAAAATAAAGAAGAGGAAAAGAAAAAAAGGAATGCTAAAGAAGAAAAAAAATGTAAAGAAAGGAAAAAAAAAGCAGAGTAGAAAAAGAGAAAAAGAAGAAGTGACAAAGAATAAAAAAAGAAAAAGGATGGAAAATGGGCTGTGGCATCCCAAGGGCCACGTGTGAAGGGAAATCCTAGAGGGAAACTTTGCTGGCCCCCACTTGCCCTTAGGGGCTGAAATCTCAAGGCTACACACACACATCTGCAATGGGGATGATTTCTGTGCCTGACCTCACTTGGAAACACCACACAACACAAAAAAGAATGATACAGGAATATATATTTAAACAACAACAAAAATAACAACATAAAAACAGTAACAAGAGAAATTACAACAATACAATCAACAATAATGACAATAAAACCAACAACAATATTTACAAGAATAAATGCTATTATAAAAGTGTATAAAGAAAAATCCAAAGAAGAAGTTATTGCTGGTGTCCCTGAGTCCAGCGCTTCCCGGCAGCAGGCAGGGTGAAGGGGAGCTTGTCCTGCAAGGGAAAAGGAGGTGTGAGCAGGGCCGAGGAGCGGCTTGGGGGCTCCCGTGGAGCAGAGGCTCTTTGGCGGCTGCGCGGGCTCTTTGGCAGCAGCGCTGCCGTCATTGGTGCCCTGGCAGAGGCTTGGCGTGGCCAGCACAGCCCAGAGGCCGGCAGAGGGGCTGAGGCAGCAGGTGCCCAGGCCTTGGGCGCTCCTGCGCCCTGTGCAGCTCTGCCCCGGCGCCGCGGCCCGCCAGAGCGCCCGCACACCTGGGCCAGGCTCCCGCGCGGCTGCTCCCCAAAGGCAGCGCGGAGCAGCGCCAAGGGGCCGGGCACAGCCCCAGCTCTGCCCGTGCAGCCGGCAGCAGGGGCCATACCTGGGGGCTGCAGCCAGAGCTCTCCCAATCCATGGGCTCCTCCTGGCTGCAGCCGACCAGGCCATTGGTGTCCCCAGCCTGGAAGAGAGCAGGAGAGCTTGGTGGGGACAGTGTGTGGGGAAGAGGAAAGACGAACATGTCCAGCAGCTCCCGAGGTCATACCTGACTGCTGCCATAGCTGAGCCACTCCATAGGCTCAGGCTGATTTCCTGCATGTCCCCTATCCATATGTGGAGACTGCAAGAGAGAAGGAGGTGCTTACAGGGCATATCCCAGATTTGGGAGACTCTGGTCCCAAGAGGAAGCAGGAAAGTGGGAAGGGGCCAGGTCCAGTCCCACCTCTACCCATGTACCTGGCAGCAGTGGCAATACCTGCAGGCTGCAGAAGGAGCTCTCCCACTCCATAGGCTGCTCCTCACTGGTGCAGCCGACCTGGCTATGGATGCTAGGAGCCTGGAAGAGAGCAGAAGAGCTTGGGGGCACAGTGATCGTGACAGTGCTGGTTCGGTGCGTGGGGCCTCGTGTCCCCAGCGTGCGCGGGGCAGGCAGTGCACAGAGCCAGGGCGCCAGGCTCAGGCAGCAGCCCCCGAGGCCTTGGCCGCTCCTGGCCCTGGCGCAGCTCTGCCCCAGCACCCAGGCCTGCCAGAGCTCCCTGGCACCTCTGCCACCAGCCCTGCGGCTGCTCTCGCAGAGCCAAGCGCCAGCCGTCCATGCACAGCCTCTGCCTGCACGCACAGTACCTGCCCTGAGCTCTCCCAATCCATTTCTTCAGCTGGAGAGTTGTCCATTTGTTTTAGCCTTCAGAGACTGCAAGAGAAAGGGAGTCACTGTCATTTGCAGCCCTGAGAGCAAAAGTCTCTGTCCCAGGAGCCTCTTGGCATCTCTGTGCATGGGAGCGGTGGGGCACGGAGCAGGCAGTGCTGGGCCTGCCCGCAGCAGCCTCCTTGCCCCTGGCAGCCCCTTTGGCAGGTGGGGAGCCCAGTGCCAAGTGGAGGAGAGAAAAGGGCCATGGGAGAGGTGTGAGCGCCAAGTGTCGCACGGTGGCTTTGGGGCCTCCCCTGGGAGGCATCGCGCAGGCTGCCCTGCAGCCCCGCAGCTCCCCTGCATCTTGTGGGCACCACGGGTGGCCCCTGGTGCTGCGCGGCCCTGCTGCTCACCTGGCCTTGCTGCTGCGTGGCCAGCACTGGGGCCACTGTGAGGCGCAGCCCTGGGAAGCATCCGTGTTCCCGTGGCGATAACTGCCCCTCTGGGATGTTCCACTGCTGCGTGGGGGGAGGAGGGCAGCGGCAGGGGCCAGGGGGGCCGCCGTGAGGAAGGGTCTGCATGTGCTGGACTCCCCTGGCACTGCTGAGCCTGGCGGCAGAGAGCAGTGCGTGGCCTTGGGCTTGCTGGGTGCCAAGGAGGGCTCCTCACGCAGGCCCATGGCGCTGCTGGCGGCTGCCTGCCCAGAGGCCGGGCTCCCCTTGGGGCTCTGCTTCCACCCCTGCAAGCAGCCTTGAAGGTCTTGATCTTTCTTTCCTACTTTTCTCCTGCCCTTATAGCCCAATTTCCTCAAAAAAGTTTTTTTTTTCTAGAATGTCACCAAAACCCTGCAAGTGAAATGGGTGGGAAGGAACAAGTGGCAGCTGCATCCTGTGCTTGGCCTGGCCGTGGTGGCAGCAGCTGGTACCAGGCCATGCCCCGGAGCTCGTGCAGAGAGAGGCTGCACGAGGGCGCCTGCCTTGGCTGGCAGACGGGTGCGTTTGGCCACACACCTTGCTGCGCTGCTCCAGCAGCTCCACACTGCCCCTTGCAGAGGCCGTGGGGAGTGGGTGCTGCAGCCCCTTGTGGGGACTCTGCTTGGTGAGGGCAGCACGTCCCTGTGCTGTCCAAGGACAGCAACAGCTTCCCATGGATGTCCACGTGGACAGGGACACAGGGCTTCTCATCCATGGCTTCAATAGAGACAGGGCTCCTTGGAGCGGAGGCCCTGGAGGCCACAGCGCTTGCACAAGAGGCCGGCACGGCGGCTCGCGGAGCGCACCGTGAGCACACGGGCTGCTGGCAGGAGCGCGCTGGGCTGGGGCTGAGGTGTGCGGGGGAAGAGGGGCTACGTGTCCTGGTACCTGCTCACGCTGCACTTGATCCCCTAACCTAGAGCTGGGCACTCCGCTCTTGGGAATTTACTCATTAGTGGGGAAGTCCACAAAAACCTACTTTCCATTCCTGTATCTGGCTGTTTCCCAAGCTGCTTCCAAAGGGGAGAAATGACCCCCCTGCTCTGCACAGGTGCCCAGGGCGCAGTGTCCCTGTCCCCTGCGCCACGGGGCTGCACTGCCCCAGAGAGCAGCTCCTGCCCTGCGCACCGGCCTCCCCGATGTCGCTGTGAGCAGCACAGGACCAGGCGCACAACTTAGAGATCCTTCGCTAAGAGCCAAGTGGCCTCCTCACACATGGCCAGACTCTCATGCCATAAATTAACTCTTCAGGTGCCGCTGAATTGCTGCTGGAGCCAAAGCAACCAGGGTTTGACACAACCCAATTCCATATTCTGACACTGTGTTTGGGGAAGGGGGAGGCAGAGGGAGAGGAGGGTAAATTCCCTCTGGTGTATAATCCCTGGCCCATCACCGTGGATAAAACTGGAGCCAAACACTCAGCCTGCAATCGCACTCCCAGCACCAAAAGAGTCAAAGGAGAGGGCGCCTTGGCTTCAGCAAGCCCAGAACAGGTTTTCTATACTTGGGAAAATCAGTCACTTAAAATATATTTACCAAGTTTGGTCTTTACTTAGAAAAAGATAATGCTGGATAAGCAGGTTATTATTTCTGAGCTTGTGATGTCAGAGATGCCAAGAACATTTCTGTTGGCATGAGAGATGCTAAGATCTGGCGACCAGGATGGAGATTGCTCTGTCCAGCGGGAGCCCCTTGCAGCATGCCAGCAAGCAAGCTTGGCCAGCAGCAAGATGCTTCTCTCAGCTCCAGCACTTTGGTGGCAGGGGTTGCGCTGCTTGCTTTTGGAGGGTTTTCCCCTGCGCGAGGGGGATCTCCTGCTCCATCTGCTCCTGGCCTTACCGTTCTTACCTGAGTGTCAGGAACTCACCTCGTTTAGCAAGTGACCATTGCAGTGCAGGGCAGAACAGCTACAGCTGGTTGCTGCTGCTGCTGAGGGCACATTTGTGCCTGCTCTGCCCTCTGCAGCCCTAGGAAGCCGTGGCAGGGGCAGCAGTGCAGGAGCCGCACCAAGGCTGCTCTCAGCCACAGCACATGGCGCCTGCAAGGTGCGCGGCAGGACAAGAGAAGGAGCCCAGCAGCACCAGGGGCTCCCAGGCCTCCACCAACTCACAAGGGCTCTTCTGAGGACATGCACACCTGGCCCCAGGGCACAACTGCCCTTTGCACTCAATGTGCTACCAAGGAACACGTCTCCACCATGGAAAACAAAACTTTCTCGAGTCCATTCGGCTGTAAGGGCAGGAGTGGAGAATGGAAGAAGATCAAGGCATTCAAGGCTGTTTGCAGGGGTGGAAGCAGAGCCCCAAGTGGAGTCCGGCCTCAGGGCAGGCAGCCGCCAGCAGCACCATGGGCCTGCGTGAGGAGCCCTCCTTGGCACCCAGCAAGCCCAAGGCCACGCACTGCTCTCTGCCGCCAGGCTCAGCAGTGCCAGGGGGAGTCCAGCACATGCAGACCCTTCCTCACAGCGGCCCCCCCTGGCCCCTGCCGCTGCCCTCCTCCCCCCATGGAGCAGTGGAACATCCCAGAGGGGCAGTTATCGCCACGGGAACACGGATGCTTCCCAGGGCTGCGCCTCACAGTGGCCCCAGTGCTGGCCACGCAGCAGCAAGGCCAGGTGAGCAGCAGGGCCGCACAGCACCAGGGGCCACCCGTGGTGCCCATGAGATGAAGGGGAGCTGCGGGGCTGCAGGGCAGCCTGCGAGATGCCTCCAGGGGAGGCCCCAAAGCCACTGCGCGACACTTGGTGCTCATGGCTGCAAATGTAAACAATTCGATTCTGTTGCAGACTCAGGACAGTGAGAAAGATGGAAAAAAGTGAAGTTGAAGATATGGAGTGGGAGAGCTCGGTACAGGTACTGTGCACGCAGGCAGAGGCTGCGCGGGGACGGCTGGCGCTTGGCTCTGCGAGAGCAGCCGCAGGGCTGGTGGCAGAGGTGCCAGGGAGCTCTGGCAGGCCTGGGTGCTGGGGCAGAGCTGCGCCAGGGCCAGGAGCGGCCAAGGCCTCGGGGGCTGCTGCCTGAGCCTGGCGCCCTGGCTCTGTGCACCACCTGCCCCGCGCACACAGGGGACACGAGACCCCACGCACAGAGCCAGTGCTGCCACCATGACCGTCCCCACAAGCTCTCCTGCTCTATTCCAGGCTCTCAGCACCCACAGCCTGCATGGCTGCAGCCAGGAGGAAGAGCCCATGGAATGGGAGAGCTCCGACTGTATTCTCCAGGTATTGCTGCTGCCAGCCTCATGGGGAGAGCTGGGGCTGGATCTGGCCGCTTCCCTATTTCCCGCTTCCCATGACTGGAGGAGGGACCCTGGGACTAGGACTTCCTGCCTGTGGGACCTCCCCTGCAAACACGTACTTCAATCTTGCAGATTCCGTGCACTGATCGGACTGCAGGAAATGAACCTGAGCCAATGGAATGGCTGAGCTATGGCAGCAGCCAGGTACAGACCCTGTAGCCCCTGGATGCCCTTATCCTTCCTCTTCCCCACGCACCATCCCCACCAAGGTCTCCTGTTCTCTTCCAGATGGTGGGGAGCAGCAGCTTGGTCGGCTGCAGCCAAGAGGAGCCCATGGACTGGGAGAGCTCCAGCTGCAGCCCCCAGGTATGGCCCCTGCTGCCGGCTGCACGGGCAGAGCTGGGGCTGTGCCCGGCCCCTTGGCGCTGCTCCGCGCTGCCTTTGGGGAGCAGCCGCGCGGGAGCCTGGCCCAGGTGTGCGGGCGCTCTGGCGGGCCGCGGCGCCGGGGCAGAGCTGCACAGGGCGCAGGAGAGCCCAAGGCCTGGGCACCTGCTGCCTCAGCCCCTCTGCCGGCCTCTGGGCTGCGCTGGCCACGCCAAGCCTCTGCCAGGGCACCAATGACGGCAGCGCTGCTGCCAAAGAGCCCGCGCAGCCGCCAAAGAGCCTCTGCTCCACGGGAGCCCCCGAGCCGCTCCTCGGCCCTGCTCACGCCTCCTTTTCCCTTGCAGGCCAAGCTCCCCTTCACCCTGGCTGCTGCTGGGAAGTGCTAGGCCACGGACGCCAGCAATGACTTCTTATGTGGATTTTTCTGTATACACTTTTATATTAGCTTTTATTGTTGTTAATATTGTTGTTAGTTTTATTGTTGTTATTGTTTATTATATTGTTGTTATTTTTCTTGCTATTGTTTATAATATTGTTATTTTTGTTGTTGTTTAAATATATATTCCTGTATCATTGTTTTTTGTGTTGTGTGGTGTTTCCAAGTGATGTCAGGCACAGAAATCATCCCCATTGCAGATGTGTGTGTGTTGCCCTAAGATTTCAGACCTTAGGGGCAAGTGGGGTCCAGCAAAGTTTCCCTCTAGGATTTCCCTTCACACGTGGCCCTTGGGATGCCACAGACCATTTTCCACCCTTTTTCTTTTTTCATTCTTTTTCACTTCTTCTTTTTCTCTTTTTCTACTCTTCTTCTTTTTTCTTTTCTTTACATTTTTTTCTTCTTTACCTTTCCTTTTTTTTTCTTTTCCTCTTCTTTATTTTTTTCATTTTTTACTTTGTTTTCATTCCAATTATTTATCTTTTTATTTGTTTTCATTCTGTGTTTTCCTACCCTTTTTCTTCTTTTATTTCCTCCAAGGGTTGTTCTCTGGGAGAAAACTGTGGCAGAGAAAAGGAGTGTAGGACATCATAGAGCCAAAGAGCATTCCTCACAGGCAGCAGGTACCGCAGCTCTGCTCCACACTCAGGTGCTCCCCTTCTAAATGCCTGCACTCAAGCAGTGCCAGGAGAGGACAAGCTCATCCTCAGGAGAGCAGGCATTGCTCTCTGGAAAGGAAGGGAGCCTCCAAGGCCAGGCCTGCAAAGGAACAATGGTTCTTATCCAGTAATGTGTATCCATTCCAATGTCAGGCTGTGGAATATCTTGCCCCCTTACGGAGTTGGGAATGAGTGTATGGTGCCTGGCAAAGCAGGACAAGCAAGGAAGAAGGCAAGAAGGTTGTTGGCAGATGAGCTGGAAGGCAGCTCTGCCAGGCCCAGCGGGAGTCACGCGGCACACGGGGAGCAGATGAGTGCACCCAACAGCCTGGCTCATTGTGGCCAATGACCACCTGCAGGGACCAGGCCTCACGCACACGTTCGCCCCAGTCCTGCTTCACTGCTTTAGCCCTCTCTTCAGCTTCCCCCAAAGAAGAGGCCCTACTTCTGCTGCATCTCTGCATGGCTCTTCCTTCGGGAGACAGACCAAGAGGGCATCCTCAGATCCTGAAGGAACCATGAGGGTCCTGAACAGGGCATGATGTCCACTTCTTCCAGCAGCCTGGAACACATGGATACACTGGGCCTTGCAGGCAAAGCACCAGCAGCACCTGCCCTGTAGCACCATCAAAGTCAGGGGAAAGGAGGAGAGCAGCTTTGGTACAAACTGCCCTCTCTTCAGGCACCCCAAACACAAGAAAAGGCACCCATCCATATCCCAATCTTCCACAGCTGCAAGGAGCAAGGGCCTCCTTTGGCCCCTTTGCCATGCGCAGCAAGCCAGCAGGGCTGCAGCTTCCCAAGCAAGGTCACTTCCCAGAGCCAGGAGGAGCAGAGAGATGTCTCTTCATGTCCTGGAAAGCAGTCACCTCATTTCCCCCCAGATATTTCCCAAAACCTGCTGATAACCCTTCAGGAATATCTCCAGCTGATGCCAAAGGCAAAGAGAGCCCTGGAGAGGACACTTCTGCACTCCTGAGCTGTCACGTCTCTTCTCCAGGCAGTCCAGTGAGGGAATTTAGGGCTTCAGGGTGGTCCAAGACAGGATCAAATTCATGGGGGATGAAACAGCACAAAGTGTGGCCACAGGTCGGTATTTTTTGGGGAGCCTCAAATCTTATTTCTGTGGTGACAGGACAGCCTTCCTCCCAGAGGTACCAAGGGAGGATCTCTATTTTTAAAACTCCCCAGCAGGGTTTCTTACACTGTGATGCTTAAGATAGACATGAGACAGCAGAAAAGAGTAAATGGCAATGGCAAAAGCTGTGAGAAATTTTGGAAAGTAGGACTTTCTTTTTTTCAATGATTGCATTGAAGATACTCTAGAGACTTCCTTAAAACATTGTTTTAACAGGAGTGTAGTCAATTTATTCAAAGTTGGCCACACCAAAACAGAGAATTTCCTCGAAGATACACAGAAACCTGGCTCTCCTTTGCGTTTTCTATCTCAGGATGTTACCCTGCCTCTTTCCTGGGAGATCTCTGCTCCCCACAGAGCCTTTTCCCAGATCAGTGTCCTCAGTGCTGGCTGGGCTGTTCCTGCACCGGCCCTGTTCTGGTGGTGCTGCTTTGCAGAGTGAGCAGCTGTGGGACTATGGTCCATGGTGGTCAGAGAGAGAAGCAGACCCAGTTGGGCTGGGACTGCCACCACCGATACTGGTGACACACGACCCCAGAGTGTTTGCAGTGGGAGGAGATGTGTTTGGGTGGGCACTAGCTCCTGTCTCTGGTGTTTCACAGCAGGATTCACCCTCCGGTGCCGCTTCCCTTGCCCTCTTGGGTCCCCACTGCCTCTCCTTTCCTTATGTGCACCTGGATTTAAAGCTCTGCCTTCTGGTTACTCCATGGTGGACCATCCCTCATTTTGTGAGGCTCCACTCACAGCCCTCACCTGGGCTGTGGAGATCCTCTAAGCTCTCCTGGGGATCTCCTGGAGATTCTCCTCCAGAAGGATAGAGGACAAATCACATCAGCACTGTCACCTGTAAGACCACCTGCTGCAGGTGATTCAGAAACAATTTCCCATCTCCATTGGCACTTGCCACTGAGAGATGAACTCTGAGTGCTGCCCTCGGTCCCTAGGAGATCACACAGATCAAACATCCTTGGAGCTCGTCCCCTAGAGCCTATGGAGTTCACAAGCAGAACACGAGACCCCTTTGAGATCCATCTGTGAAGAAAGGCCACACTTGAGGCAAATCACAGGGAAGATGCTCTTTTATTATAGTAAATGTTCTTGTGTAGGCCAGGTTTGGCATAAGGGTGCCCAGGCCCTAGTCCTGCCTGACATCACAGAAATGTACCAGGAAACACCATGTTACAAGAGCACTTAGGGCAAGTAGGCACATGAGAGCACAGCAGGACAGTGTGAAAATGAGGAGAAGAGCCTTGAAAAGAGGAAAAAAAAAAAGGCCTGCTGCTGTTGGTGGACATGTAGCCAGAAAAACTGCGGGCCCTTTGAAGGGTGCAACAAGGAAATGCCTTGCAGTGTGAGGATGGCCCTGAGCAGCAGAGCTCTGTCCCCACATGCTGCATCCAGCCTCTCCTCCCCTCCACTCATGCCCCACTTGGACTTTTGGAGCAGTGTAGAGGGAAGGGACCAATGTAGGGCGACACATGACTATGACCTCCATAGGGAGAGCAGGTAAAATTACCCCCTGGTTGTGGCTAGGGGAGCCGAGTTCTCCTAATGGACACAGGAGCCATGGTCTCACCCTGTCTGTGCTCGTGTGAGCCTGACTCTGTGGCCCTGAGCTCCAGTGCTGGAAGAGACACTGCAAAGGGAAACTCTCCTCATTGCATGGGAGACATCGGAGGTTGCTTAGTGGGGCTCAGAGTTTATCCCCTCTTTGCTGGTGAAGGGGGAAGCCTGGCGTCCTGCTCCAACATGGTCCCTGTGGCAGATTCCAATGAGACTTTCCTGTGGAGAAATGGCATGAACCAGACTATATATTTTTCCTTTATTGGAATATAAGAGAAAAAAAAAGCAAGCAAGAAAAAAATGAACAACACTTATCCTTAATGCCAAAGCCCCTAGGACAGATCTTGTTGCTGGCACTAGACCCGCTGGATGAGTTTCTTCAGTGCCTCCTTGAGCTCCTTGTTCCTCATGCTGTAGATGAGGGGATTCAGGGCTGGAGGCACCAGCGAGTACAGAACGGCCACCACCAGATCCAGAACAGGGGAGGAGATGGAGGGGGCCTTCAGGTAGGCAACCATGCCAGTGCTGACAAACAAGGAGACCACGGCTAGGTGCGGGAGGCACATGGAAAAGGCTTTGTGCCGGCCCTGCTCTGATGGGATCCTCAGCACAGCTCTGAAGATCTGCACGTAGGACACCACAATGAAAATGAAACACCCAAAGAATAAACAGACACTAATCACAAGAAGCCCAGCTTCCCTGAGGTAGGAGTGTGAGCAGGAGAGCTTGAGGATCTGGGGGATCTCACAGAAGAACTGCTCCACCACATTGCCTTGGCAGAGCGGAATGGAAAACGTGTTCCCAGTGTGCAGGAGAGCAAGGAGAAACCCACAGGTCCAGGCAGCTGTTGCCATTTTGACACAAGCTCTGCTGCTCATGAGGGTCCCATAGCGCAGGGGTCTGCAGATGGCAACGTAGCGGTCATAGGCCATGACTGTGAGGAGAGAAAACTCTGCGGAAAACAAGATTGCTAACAGGAAGATCTGGGTAGCACATCCTGAGTAGGAAATGGTCCTGTTGTTCCAAAGAGAAATGCTCATGGATATGGGGAGAGTGGTGGAGATGCAGCCAAGGTCAAGGAGGGAGAGGTTGAGGAGGAAGAAGTACATGGGGGTGTGGAGGCGGTGGTCGCAGGCTACGGCTGTGATGATGAGGCCATTGGCCAGGAGGGCAGCCAGGTAGATGGCCAGGAAGAGCGAGAAGTGCAAGAGCTGCAGCTCCCGCGTGTCTGCGAATGGCAGGAGGAGGAACTCATTGAATGAGCTGCTGTTGGACATTAGCTCCTTTGGGAGTCCTGTTCAAGGAAGGAAAGAAAGCAAAAATTTAGAGTGGACTTGTCTGAGCCAAACCATTTCAGTTTCTCAAAAATCCCCCATATTTCCTCTCTCCCTTAATTCAGTCCCATTTCAGGTGATCCACATTGAAATGGCTGTATTCCTGCAGCAGGGACCCGCTTCCCATGGCTCCAAAGAGCTGTTTCTGCTGTGCTGCAGGTGTAATTGGATGTTTCAAAACACTCTTTGATTAGTATTTCTGGAGATGCCTGGGAATGGCGTCTTGCATTGCTTGGAAGGGACTTGTCCCAGAAAACCCACTGGGAATATTCTCCATTCACCAGCATCAGAGCTGAATACAGCATTCACACCAGTTGTGTCTGAAGGAGAAGAGCTTTGTGAAGGATTTGTCCCCATCTATCTTGCCCTCCTCAACAGAGATATTTGTATCTGAATCTGTCACACCAGATCTGACTCCAGCCAGGGAGGAGAACAGTCAAATGGAAACAAGGAAAGACCTTACCTCTTTTTAGATGTCGAGATGTCTAGAGACAGATCTTGTCCTCATGCCACTTCACCATCTGCACCTGTATTCCAGAAACTTCAGAGAGAAGGAGTAGCTTTGCTGCACAAAATCTGCAGGAGTCGATGGCCTCCCCTTCCATGGCAGGGCTCTTCAATATGCAGAAATCAAGTGTTCTCTGCAAAAGGGTCACTGCAGGAGTCTGCTGGTATAGAAATGTGCGTATATATAATATATATAATGGTGCACACAGAAACACACAAAGGTGCCTCCTCAATGTGGGAGCATTCTTAGATAGAACAGAAATCTTTGGCATTTCAATCACTCTCAGCATGAACCCTTGTGCATTCCAACAGCAGAAAAAGGACTTTGTCATGGGACCTGCTTCATCGCTGAGCCTTGCCCCTCACTGTCGTGTTCTTGCACCTCAGTCAAATGAAGGACAACGACGCTCACAAGTGAGCCCAGTCCTCCCTGCAGAAACCTCCCAGGAGAAGGGGACTGTCCAGGTGTACCCCCATGTTTGCAGGTGCTAAGGACCAGCTTAGATAGACTCTGATGCAGCAGCCCAGGAGAAGCTGGTGCTGTCTATGCACTAAGGGATGGCTGAGGGGACATTCAGACACCCCTGGCAGACTGTTTGGCTGCTCCTTGAATCTCTTAATGAGTATCAGTCTCTTGTTCAAATCTGCCAGTTTTGTTTCCATTTTCCTCTTACCAAGTGGAAGGAAATTCTAAGCACCATCTCATTGGCTTCTCTTCCAGGAAATGCCTGCCTTGCCTTTCCTTTTGCAAAGTGCCCCCTGAAATGTGCTCACAGCTAGACCTGTGAGCAGACCTGACCCCCGCAGCACCCTCCCAGCAGGAGAAGGAGCCTGTCCTGGTAGAGGATAATCCTCCCACCCAGAACTTCTCCCCTCAGTGCTGTGGGGAGCTCCCTGGGCAGGCTGAGCGCTGACCTTCACAGGCGACACAGTCACTGCTGCGGGCACACAGCACCTTTGGGTGCAGGGACCCTGCTCTGAAGTGCAGACCTCTCACCCTGTCTGCACACCCTGGCTTCACATCACTGCTGTTTCTGTTGGGGAAGGCAGCAGGATACCCTGCGCTTAGGTGGTATGTTAGAGAATCCCTGCTCTCAAGCAGCTCCTCTTCCTCTGCACTGCAAAAGCCAGAAAAAAGGAGAGAAAAATGCTGCCAGCCATGGAGTGTGATGGGTTCTTATGTCCCCTTCAAGAAGCTCCGTAGCATTGTCCTGTAAGCACAAACTCACTGTTTTAAGAGCTGTGGAGGTCTCCTGTGTGCTCCCGCTCCACACTGCCGTTCCCCTCTCGCTGCCTTCTCTCCTCTGCTGTCCGCAGCAGCAGGCAGTGCCCGCAGCCCTGCTGCTCTTGGCACAGGAGCTGCTCCTGCACTCGGCTGTCTCTGGGCAGTGCTGCCAGGCTGCCACGAGCTGCCTCCGTCCCAGGAGCCTGGCCCCGCTCAGGAGCAGAGGAACAGCTGAACTCACCAATTTCTCTGCCCCTCGTGCTCCCTCCTCCTGGGAAATGTTCACTGGAGTCAACTAAAATAATCCCTGATTATCCCTCTCTAAAAACTAGGAAAGACTGGTGTCAGCCCTGTAGTTTGTTTCATCAGAGCATGGTTACTTGGAAGAGCTGGAAATGTCCTACTCAGGAAGCCCCTCTTCCCAACTCTTAGCTAGGCAGGATAGATGAACACAAGAATAGAGCTCACTTTCCCAGTGCTCAGGTATTGGTTGATGTCACCCAGTGTGGGATTCTCAGGCTAGTTTAGAAGACCCTGGGCTGCCATGCTATTCTGTGGTGAGCTCCACAGAAACACACAGCAGGTGGGATTCCCCTTGCCCAAGGTGAAGTGAGCACAGCAGGGATGCCTGGATAGGAGGTCTTGCTCTATGCTCCCAATCACTGGTCATTCAGGGTGGGTGTCAGCTGCACACACACAAACCCTTGGTGACACTGGAAGGGTCAGAGGTGGTTGAAGGCATGTGCCAGTGTCTGATTGCCGTGATCACCATATCTACTTTCTTCTAGAGCGTGTGTTGGGATCGGGTGGGGAATTGCTTTGGTCCCCCAAAATGTTATCAGATGCCCACTGCTACCAGAGCTCTACTCACTAGGAAGCTGAAACACGAGCAGATGCTGACATTGAAATAGTTCATCTCATTCTGTTCAGGCACTTGATTCACTGACACAGAAATAGGCCATGCTGGATGCCTGGGGCGTCCAGCACAGCCACGTGTCTCTAGCAGATACACCCTGTGACCTAGAGGGTAAACATGTCCCTTTCAAGTGGTTTTGGGCACTCAGGTTTCTTAACAGTGCCCACATGTCTGGATCCCACCGCTGTCCTTCAGCCAAGTCCTAACAGTCTAAGCCAAGCTTACTTCATCAATGAGAGAGGCACATCACGCCAAGGTCTCCGCACCCCTCAAACCTTCTAGCTCTCCCTCTCCTGAAACTCTTCACACCCCTAGATGACATGAACGGGACTTGGGCCAATGATGACCTCAGGCTGTGAACTCAGGCCAAGGGACTTCTTCACTGGCGTCTTGTCCTTCCTGGAGATTGGTTCACCTCTGTGACAGGTCCCAAGGTAAAGGCCGCTCCTGCCATTCTTTCTGCACAGCCCAGCTCTGTTTCTCCCAAGGCCTCCCCTCATCCTGGCCTGGGTGGGAATGACAAAGGCACTGCCAAAGCTCAAACACCCCAAATAAGGTTGGCATCCCCTTGGCTATGGCTGTTGTCTGCCACCAAGACCTACCAGGAGACACTGGGCCTCACTGTCCCCCTTGCCAACACCCTGAAGGGTGTCCTATCATTGCCCTGCACTTAGCACTGCACACCCCCACCCACATAACGTCCCCAGGAGGGCCTGGAAAACATGTGGGGGAAAGGATCTCCCTTTACAGAAGCTCAGTGACCGAGCTTGGACATTCTGCCTGATCAAACACATCAAGGGTTAACGTGGCATCACAGCCACTTGCACATTTCCTCTGCCTACCTGTTATTACTGATTCCAGTTTTCTCCTCTAATCAGCCCCTAGGGAATCTTTGCAGCTAACAGCTCTCAGTGGGACCCATTAATGCTCTACAGAACTTTGGAGGTTGCTGCTGACTTTGAATTCTTGAACATTTTGTTCAGTCTCCTCTCAGTAACTGAGGTTCATAGGCTCAGCACCAAACACACTAGGGGACTCATTAAAAAGCAAAAAGCTCTGACCAACTATGTATCTCCCTGTAATTTTCTCCAAGTCTTGCATGGCTAATTGGAGATGTTTCAGGAGTGTAGCTGAAAGGTGGAGACATAAATAACTACAAGTATTTCTGTCTTTAAAGGCTTTTATCATTATTATTATAATTTCAGAGCAACATTCTCCAACTGGTGTTAGAGTGACTCCTAATGAAGTCTGGACTGAAAGGAAAAGCGTGTCCTGGAGCTCAGGCACTGTATGGACACTTCCTCCCTCCTTCCCAACCCTGCCATTTCTCTCATCAGCCACAGGGGACTTCCTCACTCTTGTTAGAGTGTTAGAAGCTTTCCTATTCCACTGAAGTCTGCAACTGAAGGTGGCAGTTCATCTGCCCCAGCTCGCACTTGCTTTCCTTAGAGAACTAGTTGCAAACAGGCACAGGATTTTTCTTAATTGCATAGAAAGAGAAACAGAGCAGGAATAATTTCATAAAGTGTAATTATTCTCTTTGGCTGTAGGCTAAGTCCAAGACGCCAACAATGAGGTCCGTTTGCTACAGGGGAGAGCCTTACTGGATATCTTTCGGAGAGATGGGAAAGGCTGGATATAAGCAGAACGTGGGGGACAGGCTCCTGGAAAGCAGAGCAAGCTTTCAACTCCCTGAAGTGCAAACCAGCAGCTGGGTTGCTGAGTGAATAAAGAGTAATGGGAGGATTCCCAATCCTGCAGCTTTACAATGCCCACCTTGTGTGCTGTGAAGGTGAGGTTAGAACTTGTCAGTTCAAGCAGGACATGTGGGAATGGGAGAGCCACACAACTCCTAGGCATCCTGGGCCATGATGTGGGCCGTGCCGCTCTTGGCAATCGTAGACTTCTCTGCGCTTCCGTACAAAAGCAGGCACAAAGCTCCGATGCAAGTCCCTAGACAAAAGGGATTTTCTTGGCTGCTCAGAGCGAACCAAGCACAACATGGGGATGTCAAGGGAAGGCCTCCATCAGGCCTTCAGCTGCACAACTTAGAGCTTCAAGGGAGCTCCCTAAACCAGCACTTCCCATGACCCTGGTGACTCAGTAGACATGGAGGAGACAGTGGAGAGAAGAGAGGCGAAAGGGTAGAAACTCCAAAGGCGTGCTCAGTGTGCCATAGACCAGATGATAGAGGCTGAATAAGTAACAAATAAATGAGTAAAGGTCGTGCCTCCCTTTGCAGTGGCTTGGAAAGCCCCATCTCTGACAGGCTCCAAGGGGGATGGAGTCTGCTTTCTGCAAGACTGGCTGCAGGACTGTGCAAAGACCAGGAGGAGAGGAACGTTGGTTGTAGGGATGATCACAAGCTTCAGCAGCTGGGGAGCTGGGAGATGGTCATCTCACCACCTTGTGAACAAGTCAAAATCATAGAATCATAGAAAGCTTAAGGTTGGAAGGGACCTGTAGAGGTCATCTAGTCCAACCCCCCTCCACACACAGGGTCACCTAGAGTACATGGCACAGAACTGTGCCCAAGCAGATTGTGAAGATCTCCAGAGAAGGAGACTCCGCAACCTGTTCCATATTTAAACAGTTTTGAATCCATTAATATTCAGCATGTATGTTTACTAGCAGACGTCACCTCTGACAAGTTCACAAAGGCTTCCCTCCTATCTGAAAGAGCTCACTCCATAGCCCTGTTACTTTATGCCCACTTCTCTGGTTGCTGCATTCAAGATTTCATGACAAATAGAAAACATCGTAAAATACATCATATTGGAAAATGCAGCTTCTGAGCCCAGCAGTGCCTTACGGGCTCCAGACGGGAGTCTGCATGGCAGCACTGCAGTGTGTGGGCACATCCCGAGGCGCCAGAGGCAAAAATGTGTGGGAGATACAAGGTGCTCTACGGACCCAAAAGACAGACCGAGTGCCAGGAACTACACCCAGGGGAGAAACACTGCTTGGAGGTGTCACAGAAAAGCCCAAGGACCAACTAAGGTCCAAGATAAGAAATGGATTTCCTCCTGGTCAGACAAAGGAAAGCTTGGCAAAATTCACGGAATCTGGAAAAACTTCCCCACGTTTGCTACCTGGATTGACTCATGGTTTTGAGTCTGGCAGGAACCAGTGTCCCAGCTAAAGCCCTCTGGAAGGAAGACGTGTTAAGGGCACATTGACTCTTTTCTGATGTATCATTTCATAGAATCATAGAATCATAGAATGCTTAGGGTTGGAAGGGACCTCTAGAGATCATCTAGTCCAACCCCCCTGCATACGCAGGGACACCTAGAGCATGTGGCACAGGACTGCATCCAAGCGGGTTTTGAAGATCTCCAGAGAAGGAGACTCCACAACCTCTCTGGGCAGCCTGTTCCAGTGCTCTGGCACCCTCACTGTGAAGAAATTTTTCCTTAAGTTCCTACGGAATTTTTGATGTTTCAGTTTCCGGCCATTTCCTCTAGTCCTATCAGTGGCCACCACTGAAAAGACACCATCCCCGTCCTCTGCACTCCCTCCCTTGAGGTATTTAAATAAATATTTAAATAAATATTTAAATAAATATTTAAATAAATCATCAGCAAACTTGCTGAGGGAGCACTCTGTGCCTTCATCCAGGTCATTGATGAATAAATTGAACAGGACTGGACCAAGGACTGACCCCTTGGGGACCCCACTAGCCACAGGCCTCCAACTAGACTCTGCACCGCTGATCACCACTCTCTGGGCCCTGCCATCCAGCCAGTTCCTAATCCATCTCACTGTCCACTCATCTATCCCACACTTCTGGAGCTTGCCCAGGAGGATGTTGTGAGGGACGGTGTCAAAAGCCTTGGTGAAGTCGAGATAGACGACATCCACCGCTCTCCCCTCGTCTATCCGGCCGGTCATTTCATCATAGAAGGCTATCAGGTTAGTCAGGCAAGATTTCCCCTTGGTGAATCCATGCTGACTACTCTTGAGCACCTTCTTGTCCTCCATGTGCCTGGAGACAACGGCCAGTATGAGCCGTTCCATCACTTTTCCGGGGACGGAGGTGAGGCTGACTGGCCTGTAGTTGCCTGGGTCCTCCTTCTTGCCTTTTTTGAAGACTGGCGTGACATCTCAAGTACCACAGACCAAGAAACCTTGCTCAAGACTTTTAAAAGCAGAGAGTCAGTGCAGCCTGTCTCAGAAGAGCAGATTCCTTGCACCTGCATTGGGGGATCCAATGCCTTCCTGAAGGCAGGTCCCAGCAGAGGTCTGGATTATCCCTGAAGATGGAGATCGGAGAATGTTTCTATATCCCTGGTCTCCCAGAAGGCCCCTGCAATGGCAGGCTGGGCTCTGGGAGGAGAGCGCCGCTCTCTCCAGACACCTCCTCCCTTCTGAGCACCTAGACCCTGGGGACACACTGGGGCCATCCAGCACTGCAGCTCTCCATGACCTCTGTACCTAAGCCGAGGACTGGCAGCCTACACCTGTGTCTGCATGAAGAACACACAGGGCTAAGCACCACACATGACATCAGACAGGACAGCCCAAACTGCCCCAAGATGCAGGAAGCCAAACACTCCATCCCTTCCATGCACTTTTAGACCACCAGCGCCTTTCAACAGGTGCATGGGACTTCTCCTGACCTCTCATCTCCTCACATGGAGGTGACCTCACAGGTGCAAACCCCACCACATCCCTGCTGCTGCCTGTGGCCTTCAGAGACAGCAGCTTCCTCAACCCCCTTCCCCACACAGGAACCACTGCTGCCCTCTCAGCTCCTCTCACCACAGAGACCCCCCACCCACCACCCACGCCTGCCTGCCTGCTGCCGGCCAATCAGGCACTCACAAAGACATGACGTCACAGCGCTGTCCCGCCCAGCTCTCTGGCCCCGCCCTCCAGGGCAGCAATGGCCTCCCCAGCCCTTCCCCGCCAGGAGCCCAGCCCGGGCTCAGCAGCTGCTCCGCGGAGATGATCTCAGCAGCGCAGAGCCCCGCAGGGCCCGGCTGCTGCCCAATGAGGCGCTGCGGGAGCGGTGACCTCACAGTCACCAGGCAGAGCCAGCCCTGCTGCTGCCCAATCAGCTCTGCCCGCAGCGGGGACCTCCCAAGCAGCAGCCACGCCCTCTCCCTGCAGCTGGCCTATCAGGGGCTGCGGCAGCAGTGACCGCCTCGTGCCCAGCGCAGCCATTGGCTGTCAGCTGCCATGGCAACGCTGCAGCCTCCTGCCCCGCTTGCAGCTCCGCCCTCCCCTGCTGCGGGCGGCGCCATCTTGCAGGGCCGCGTGGGGCTGGGGGCAGGCGGGCCCCATGTGTGGGGCAGGTCGGGGCCCCAGGGCGCGTTGGCTGCCCTGGCGGGGCTGGGCTTTGCCGCAGGGGCCCCGAGGGGCTCCCGGCTGTGCTGGGGCTGTGTGGGGACAGGGCAGCCCTGGTGCTGACGCTGGTGCTGGCGTGGGGACCCCAAGGGGTCAGGTAAGCAGAGCCTGTGGGCAGCATCGCGCTGCCTCAGGGGAGGGCAGAGCCCTCTGGCCCCTGCTGCCCCAGCTCCCTGCCCTTGTCAGCCAGAGCTCCCGCTGCACCCAGCAGGGCTGGGCCACGGCCGGGCAGGGGCTGCTCCCTATGGGTCCAGCTGTGCCCCGGGTGCCCAAAGCCATTAGCCTTGGTGGGGCCCCACAATAGACACCACGGACCGTGGTCTGTGTGTAGTCATGGCTCCAGCCTTCCTGCATCTTCCTTGGCCCTTTGCCCTCCACTCAGCTCTTGAGCCAGGCAGGAGGAAGGACTCTTTTCCTATTTTGTAACCCCAAATCTTCTCTGATGGACCCTCACTCTTCTGCATGTTGGCCAGGGGGCCGAACACGTCTCCAGTCCCGCACCCATGCCCGATTGCAAAAGGCAGTAGTGAGGAGGCTGCGAGCAGTGCTCAGCAGTGCATGAGCCTCATAGGGAAGTGAACCCCCTCTGAACAACGCCAGGGAGATCTGCGTGTGATGGGACACGGTGCCTTTTGGCCTCAGTTGCTGTCATGTGGGGTTCTGAATTGGAGATGGGAGAGAGCAGAGCGATTTCGCTCTATCTCCTGGAAGGGAAGAAGTCACGTCCTGTCAGTAATACCCTGTTCCAAAGCTTTCTGATGAATCCTACAGCAACATCTTCAGACGATACCAAAGGCACTGAAATATCTCAAAGGGGATACTGGAGAAATCACTGCCATGTCCTTCCACTGTCAGATATCTACACTGGGCAGATCTGTGTGGGAATCTTGGGGCTTTTCTTGGGAGGATGGGATTTATGCAGGATCAAAGCCATGTAGGATGAAGCAGCATAAAGCATGGCCACAGGCTGAGATGCTTTAGGGAGCCACAAAACTGTTTCCTCCTGTGGGTCCCCTTTCTGAAGAAGGAGAGTGGAGCACCATGTGGGACAAACCGTAGCCTTCATCCTTTGGGCATCGAAGCAGGCTCTTTGCTTTGAGAAGTCCTCAGCAAGGTTTCTTGATCTGCAGGGCAGAAGACGGAGACTGATAGGCCAGAGAAAAGCAAGCATGTGTAGAGGGCTGTGTCCAGAACCCTAACCCTGCCGGGCACCAAAGCCATGGTCCAGGCCACATAGCGAATCTGGAGAATTTTCCCCATTTCCAATCAAGTTTGCCCAAGATTCCTTCTGGCTGAGCCTGGAGATACATGTTGCTCATCACGGACCTTAACTGGTCCTGGCACTTTTCAGTGCCACCTTGGGGCAGTGCTTCTCCCTTGGGTACAGTCCCTGGCACCTTGGATCCATCCTGGCTCTCTTGAGGGGCTGTACAGCCCTGGCACCTCGGACCTGCCTCATTTTTGATTGAGGACATTTCAGGACATGCCCACACGCTGCTGCGCTGCTGTCAGGGCTCGGTGCAGAGCCTGTAATGTGATGCAGTGCCTCAGGACCTGCATTTTGGCTCCTTCAACAGTTTGTGAGATGAGCAGCTCCCAACTCTGCAGCTGATGAAGATTGAGAACATCCCTGTGAACACCCTTTGTGCTCTTCAACTCTGCAGAGTCCTGGGGCCAGTCCTTCAGAAGGGAGACCCCATCCCCCTGGAATGCTGTCAGAGATGAGGCCTTCCAAGTCACTGCAAAAGGAAGGATGACTTTGGGTTGCTTGTTGAGTTTGTGGCACCCCATCAATGACAGCGTGAGCCCAGCTCTGCACCCTGGGGTCTCGAACCGCTGTCTCTTGTGGGTCTACTCAAGGTCTTCAGCGTACCCCAGGGCTGTGGGAAGTGTTGGTTTATGGAGCCCATGTGAAGCTCTGACAAGTTGTGGAGCTGAAGGCCTGATGGAGACAAGTCTGGGATGTGGCTTTGTCCCCATGTCCCCTCCTGCTCCCAGGCTGAGGATCCAGGGGGATCTCTGGGAAGAGCAGTGGGTTTGAAATGGATGCGATGGGTTTCCCTTGATATCCCCAAATTCTCCCTGGGTTGCTCAGAGTGCCCAGGATAATCTCTCTTCTCTGGGCACTTGCATCAAGGCTTTTTGTGACATTTGCACAAAAGTGGGGACCTCCCCTATTGACCAGGGCTGCTGATAGGTGATGGAGAGCAGCTTGGCGAGCACTTCCACCAGCTCCCTCAGAACCCTCAGTTGGATCCTATCTGGCCTCAGAGACTTGTGGGTGTCCAAGTGGAGTAGCAGGTCACTGACTGCTTCCTCCTGGATTATGGGGGCGTTAGTCTGCTCTCCATAGGTGTCTTCCGGCTCAGGGGGCCAAGTACCTTGAGGAGAATTGATGTGGGTGTTAAAAATTGAGGCCAAGAAGGCATTAAGTGTCTCAGCCTCATCCTCACCCTTGGCAGCAGTGTTCCCTGCCACAACCAATTAAGGATGGAGATTGTTAATGTATTTGTAGAAACAGTTTTTGTTGTCTTTTGCAGCAGGGGACATTTCATGGTCACTGTGCCTAGGACGGCCTCCAACCACCACGTCTCCCACCAGCCCTTCTCTGCTGCCAAAGAGCAGCTCCAGCGGGACGCTTCCCTGCTAAGCTCACTTACCAGCTGTGGTGGGAAGCTATCTTGCACGCATTCCACGACCTCCCAGGCTGTCCTCTCTGCCTTACTGAATTCCCAACAAGCATCTGATAGTTTGAAGTCCCCCACGAGAACAAGGGCAGCTTATCATGAGACTTCTGCCAACTGTTTGCAGAATGCTTCGCCTGTCTCTTCATCCTGGTTGGGTGGCTCTATAGCAGACTCCTACCAGGAAGGCTGTCAGCCTTGTTGGCCTTCCCCTTGATCCAGACCCATACAAACTCTCCTTCATCCACTTGGGGCTCCATGCAATCGAAGAACTCCCTAACACACAGCGCTACGTCACCTCCTTTCCTTCCTTGCCTGTCCCTTCTGAAGAGCCTGTAGCCATCCATTGCAGCACTCCTGTCATGACAGTGGTCCCATCACGTTTCGGTGATGGCGACTATGCCATAGTTTTCCTGATGCACCGTGGCCTGTAGCTCCTCCCGTTTGTTGCCCATGCTGCATGCACTGGTGTAGATACACTTCAGCCGGGCTGCTGAGCTCTCCCCCAGCCCTGGCAGCTTCCCCTGGGCTCATCCCTCGTGATCCCAGTTTTATCCCCCTCCCTCTTCATACCTACTTTAAAGCCCTTTCAATGAGCTCCACCACTGCGCTCCCGCTCCCTCAGCCAGCTTCCCCAGTGTCCTGTTGATGGATTTAAGGCTTCTTTTGGCAACTTCATTACTACCCCACAGAGGATCAATACCAGGCAATACTGAAGAGAGCCATACAAGACCTGGGAGCCCTCTAGTGATGTCCCTTGTGTGTAGTCTCCTGGTGATTTCCCTGGGAAACCCTCTCTGCTGCTGCCATTTGCAGCAGGATATGGAGCAGAGACCTCCAAGAGCCCTTTCCCTCCCTGGCTGCTCTGTAACTCTGTGAATGGTGGATGAGTGTCCCTCCAGGCTGCACTGGCTGCATTGGCATCACCTGCACTAGTCTTAATCTGGAGATAGGTCTGACACCAAGTGAGACTGGGAGGAAAAACTTGCAATGGTTTTATTGGAATCAGGCAATAGCTGTACATGAGGGCTGTAGGGCACGACGCAGCAGCATCTCTGTAGCCCCCGGGATGCAGTGTCCGTCGCTCTGCCCCTCCACTCTGTGCCAGCCACAACCTCAGGGGACCTGTCTGACATGTGCGTCCCCACGATGCTCCTCTCGCTGCCCCGCGATGCAGCGGCAGCAGAACGCTCTGCACAGAGCCCCAAGGGCCGTCCTGAGCCGCGAGCGCCATCGCCGGGGAGCTGCGACGTGCGGGAGGGCGGTGGTGCCTGCAGGGGAAGCAGGGCCTGGTAAGAGGCTGGGCAGGCGGCAGGAAGCACCTGCCTGTGGCAGCCACCAAGGGCTTCCCAAGGAACTGTGGCCTCAGCACGGCAGCTCCCAAGCGCTTCCTGCTGCCGGCCTCAGTGTTGCTGGCTTTGCGGGGCAGGCCCGCTGTCCCCAGCAGGGCTCTCCACTCAGGTACATACCTGGCTCCACCTCTGGTGTGGGGCTGCAGGAGGAGGGCGACTCCTCGTCCTCGTTGTGCTCCGAGGCCACCTGCATGGGCAGAGCAAGAAGAGGAACCCAGGAGTCATTAGCTGGCCCTGCTCAGGGTAGCGGTACCCCGGACTGCATGGGGGAAAGGCTTTGGGGTTGGGGCAGGCTGTCCCCAGCTGTGTGTGTCCAGGGAAGGGACCTGCGGCTGGCACGGCAATGGGACAAGGCTCCTTGTGGGGCCATAGCAGCAGGGCTGGGCAGGGGGAACGGAGGCAGCCAGGGGCATGTGTGGCACAAGGGGGCTGGTGCCCTGGTGTGGAGGGGGCTGCTGCTGGGGCTGCCCCTTCCCTCCTCGCTCGACATCCAGACCCCAGGGCTGAATGTGACGTGGGCTGGAGCAGACTTCATCCCTGTGCCTTTGGCACTAGGAAACGGAGAGGAGCCGCCATCTCCCCATGGAGACATGGCAGAGGGCAAATGTCTGGGGGTGACAGTGGGATGCCATGGGCAGGGGGCTCTGATGAGATGGGGCAACTCTGGGCACCCCCCACACAGCTGCCACAGCAGCTCCCAGGGATGGTGGGGACAGGGGAGGTGCTGCTTGCTCACCTGGGGAGCAGGGCCTGCAGCCGGGGAAGAAGCTGCTGCTGTTGTTTCCTTGGGAGATGGGCTGCTGCTCATCTCATCCCAAGGGGTTTCAGCCAGGGGAGAGGGCTCTGGTGCAGGTTCTGGAGGAACTGATGGGGACGGAGGAGCATTTTCCCCTGCATGCTGAATGCAGTCGCTGGATGCAGGGGAGGCCTCTGGTTCTGCTTCTGCACTTGCTGCTGGTGGGACAGACACACTGTCCTCTGCGTGCAGAAAGCTGCTGGCCAAAGCAGGTGCTCCTGGCTCGCTGCCTCTGGGCACTGCTGGCTCCAGAGAGGGGCTCTCCACGGTGCCAGGTGCCTCGCTCACAGCCTCTGTGGTGCTGCCATGGGGCGAGCAGGGCACCTTCTCGTGCTCCGTGTCCTTGTCCACAGCCGGGCTGCAGAGGCTGGCTCTGACCCAGGGCAAGGAGTTAGTTTCCTCCAGCACAAACTCTTCCCCAGCCTCCTCCTCCTCATCAGCGTCCTCTGCTGTCTCCTCCTGCAGGGCTCCCAGGCCTCTCTTGCCTCTCGGCGCCTCCCGTGTGGGCGCATGAGCATAGAGCCGCTCCAGCACCTCCCACTTGCAGCTTGCGCCCTTGAGGAGCTCCACTCGCGTGATCTCTGGTCTCCAGAGGTCATAGAAGGAGTTTCTGGCGAGGAGCTGGAAGAAGAGGGAGGTTTGTGAGGGAGGAAAGGCCTCGTGGGGCTCCGCCAGTGCTTTGACAAGCCGGCTGTCCCGCACGGTGTGGCACAGCTGCTGGCCACAGCACTGGGAGGGCTCCCCCGTGGCCCAGCACTCCCTGGCACTCACCTCCTTGGGTTTGGCATTGAGTGATCCTGCCAGTGTCAGGGACAAACGGTTGTCACGGCCCTCCTCCTGCTCGTCCTGCCTCTCTCTCAGGTTCTGCTCCCTCCTTGGAAAAGCTCCTTCTCGGAGCTGGGCCAAGCTCTGTCCAGTGCGGTGCAGGCAGCTCCTCTCGAGCTCCTCCAGTGGCTCTGTTTTGATGCTGAGCACAGCCAGGTAGCGCGCAGTGTTGTCTTCGTGCACGTGCACTGGCCTTCCTTGGAGGTAGCACGTGATCTCCAAGGGCTGCTGCCGTGCCTGTGCTGTCCGTGCTCTCACTGGCCCAGTTGGGCAACTCAGTCCACTAGGCCAGCTCGGCCAGCTAGGAATGCTGCACTGGAATTCTCCCCGACGGCTGTAGGGATCGGGCCCTGTCTGAGGTGCAGAGGATGATGTGCTGGGGCGCCACTCTATGCTCTGGAGCTGCCATGATCTTGCCCGTGCACCTTGATCGATGGCGCGTGCCAGTGCATGTGGTGGCACAGGTACAGTCAGCTCCATCCGAGCACCACCGGCATCAGGCTGTGCTGGCTCCCGTGGAGAGGGCGATGGCATTTCCTGAGGCCTTCCAAGGCTGGTGGAGGGCTGTGGCTCTTGCACCGTGGAGGGGACATTGCTGGCCGTCTCCTCCACAACCTGCAATGAAGGCCACCACAAAGGTAGTCCTTACTGCCGTCCTTGGTCCCTCCCTCCATCCTTCCCAACGGGAAACCTCCTGCAGCCTCTGACCCCCTTGACGATGGCTCTGCCATGCAGGTGGCTGCTGCCCTGCTCCCAAAGGCTGCCTGGGGAGAGGGCTCGTGCCTATGAGCAAGCCTTGGGCAAAGGCAGCTCCTCGGAGAGCCCGAGGCGGGTGCGTGCAGGCTGCCGTGCAGAGCAGCGCTCGGCCTGCCGGGCACAGAGACCTCCTGGTGTCTCCCAGCGCGTCCCGCCTGCTTCTCGGCCCCATGGGGCGTCAGGCAGAGGCTCGGCCTCCACCGCCGCTCAGCTCTGTACCTGTGCGATGCCGTGTTCAGAGGTGCCTGAGCCCTGAGGGCCGGGCAGCGGTGACAGCCGGTCCCTTTGGTGGGACGAAGCCGGGCTCCCGCTGCGCTGCACTGCTGCGGGCAGCTCCTGCTGGCCCACCTGTGGGGAGAAGGAGGCCCGTGATAGGGGCACTTGTGTTGGTACGAGCAGCTCCTATGCACAGGAAAACCCAGCCTTGTGTCGAAGGGAACCTCCTGGCTGAGCACAATGCGGCTGTACGTGGCCTGGACCTGCTCTCTGCCCTGAGCACAGAGCTCTTGGGGTTCATGTGGACCTTGGAGCGTCCAGATCAAAGAATCTTAGAATCACTGTGTTTGGGAAAGATCTTCAAAACTATTCAGTTCAACTGTAAACCCTTCATCTCCATGCCTGCTAAACCATAGCTCTAAAGTGCCTTATATGTGCGTTTCTTGAATGCTGCCAGGGATGGTGACTCCACTACTTCCCTGGGCAGCCTCTTCCAATGCTTCACCACTCTTTCCGCCTGGAAAGTTTTCCTGATATCTAATCTGAGCCTCTCCTGGCGCAACTTAAAGCCCTTTCCTCTTGTCTTATTGGTAGTTATTTAGGAGAATAGATCAACCCTGCCTCACTGCAACCACCTCTCAGGTTGTTGTGCAGAGCAATAAGGTCTCCCCTAAGGCTCCTGTTTTCCCCCCTAAATAACCCCAGCTCCCTCAGCCACTCCTCATAGGGTCCGTGCTCCAAACCCTTCACCAGCTTTGGTGCCCTTCTCTGGGAACACTCCAGTGCCTCCATGGCTTTTATTTTTAGTTTTTCTAGTGATGGGCCCAAAACTGAACACAGTGTTTGAGGTGCGACTTCACCAGCACCAAGTACAGGGGGAGAGTGCAGGTCAGGCTGCTTTTCCCATGCCCAGGAATACACGTCCCCTCGCTGGAGGAGCTCCTACCTGGCTATCTTAACCCAGGGCTCCTTCCCCACCACCCTTGTGCAGGTCCCATCCCTGCCTCCCACCTCTCCCTCCAGCCCCACCACTCACCTCACTCGTGCAGTCTTGCACACTGGAATTCCTTTCCATGGATGAGGAGCAGGCATCCGCCTGCTGCTCCTTCTCCATCTCTAGGAACTGCTCTGAGGATCTCTCACACGGGCACCAAGGGCAGTTGCCCCCTACTGGTTGCACCGCTCTCCTCAGAGTGAAGACCCCAGCAGGGACACGGTCACCTTAGGGACTGCCCCATCACAGTGGCCTGTGGGCACGATGCCACCCCCATCACAAAGCCCTGGCAGTCGCCATGGGGACACCAGGCACCGCGTCGTTTCCTCCTCTCCCCACTCCTGAGCAGGTCCCTGGGGCGCAGGACGAGTTGTCCTCTCCACAGCTCTGCGCTCCCTGGGCCTTGCAGAGGCTGCTCCTCGTCAGGCGCTCCATAGCAGACACCCACCACGAGGCCACCCCCGTCCTCGCCCCTGTGCTCTCGATTGCCTCTTGGTTCACCCCAAGGCAGAGCTCCCTGCATCCCGCTGCTCACTCCCTGCGCTTCTCTTACCCACATCACCCCGTGGCTATTCCTTGCCATCCCAGGCCATCACTTCCTCGCTCTTTTTGGAGTCCTCCTCCTCCCCGAGTTGCTTCCACTTTGAGGCTCTCCTCACCAGCGTGGCCGCCTGCTCGACCATCAGGTCAGCGCATGGGAACAGCCGCGTTTTACACCCCCTCAGCTCCATGTGATGCCAACCCCCAACCGGCCACCACGAAAACACAAAACACTTGGGACTCTCGCGCTTAGGTTCCCAACATGAGCTTGTTTCTGCCCACGCTCATTTACCACCCCCGAAATTCCTGCCCTGTGGGTGCAGCCTTGAGTGGCAGGAGTGGAGAAGGGAGTTAAAATCATTTATTAATTGCAATCAATATGTAAAGAAATCGTTCTTGTCCCCATCTAGGTGCCCTGTCTAGCTAAGAGACATTAGCTATCGTCTTAATATGTAAGAAATCGCTGTAGGTTTTATTGATATGTACAGGGTTTTTAACAAGGTTCTACAAGTGGAAATGAGTGGGAAGAATACAGCAAGTGTAGGTGAACAGTTAAAGGAAGGGGAAGAAGGGAAAGCATGGGAAAATTACTAAAAGCATAGGGAAAAGTGTGAAAGTGTGTCAAATGAGCGCAAGAGTTGGAAAATAATAGATAGCAAATGTAAGCATTGGAAAAAAAATTGAAATGGTGGGAAAAAGTGCAAAAGCATTGGAGAAGTGTCAAGATTGTGGAAAATAGGGAAAACCATGGGTAAGGAATGATGGTGTAAGAATATGGTCAAAAGTGTGGGAATGGTTACAGAAGTGGAAAGAGTATGAAGTGATGGGAGAAAAAGGAAAGTGCAAAAAGAATACCAAGAGCTCGGTAATATCGAGAAAGCATGGGAAAAGAAGGAGAGGTTGGGTAAAAGACAAAAGGATAGGAAAATCTTCACAAGTGTGGGAAAATGGTCCCAAGCATGGGAGGGGATGTTTGTGAAAGAGAAGGAAAACAAGTCAAAGCATGGGAAAATTATCAAAGTAGAGGAAAATGTGGGAAAAACGTGGGAAGAAGTGGCAATGTGTAAGAATACTAGTGAAAATGAATCTGTGGGGAAAACATCCAAAGCAGGAGAAAAACAGACCGTGTGTGAAGCCTTGTGGAAGGGTCCAGGGTCCCCCACATCTCCAGCGTGCCCTTGCCCTCAGAAGGCGTCTGCCCCCAGGGAGGAGGGACGCTCCTGCCTTCTTGTCACCGCCAGGTGCCTGCAATGTGCCCCTGCTCTGCTGCCTGTTGCTGAGGGTCCCCAAGGCAGCCCCACTGTCTGCAGACCCCTCTCCTACCATGGAGCAGGCCTGCCTGCGCGGTGCCTGGAGACCCCAGCAAGGCTGCGCTTAGAGGTGAAGGTGTGACTGTCCTCGGTGAAAGTCAGATTGGGGCCAAGGTCAGGAAAGGACCAGAGACAACAAGGACAAGCAGCAGCAAAGGGAATTTCAAGAGAGTTTAAGGACAAACTAATAATAATTTTTGTAGCTGAGCAGCACTGGGGCAGGAGCCAGGAGATTTTCCTGGTGGAACCACCTACCAACCTGATACAAGAGTAAAGTTAGCCCTCCCCAGATCAACCTGGTTGCCTCCCGCCTCAAGAGGAAAGCCTGTGTGCAAAAGGACAAAGCAAGGGATTTTGTGAACCCTCGCTTTAGCAAGGGCATTTAAAAGGATTCTCATAGTCTCCTTCTAGTCAAATTGTGAACTGATCTGCAGAGGATCAGTGGACCATAAGGCAGGTGGATGGAGCATCAGGCTCACTGAAAACAGTCATCAGCAGTGCAGTGCTGCCAAGCAGCAGCTGGCTGTTAGTGGCATCCCTCAGTGATCAGCATGTGGGACAGGACTGCTTCATCATAACATCACAACATCAAGTTAGTGAAGAAGTCCCTGGATGTGGGCAGCGTGTGATTTGGCAGCCGGAGGTCTCCCTTAGCCTATTTCCTCTTCATATCCTCTGGGGGTGTGAAGAGTTTCTGGAGAGGGAGTGATAGAAGGTGTTAAGGGTGCAGCGACTAGAGCAGAGACCTTGGGGTGATGTGCCTCCCATTTCTGAAGCACACTTGACTGTACATAAGGAGGACTTGGCCTGGTTTTCCGATAGGTTCCCTGCTGTATCTGCTAGAGACATGGGGTTGTGCTGGACACCCCAGGCAGCCCACCTGTTCCTGCAGGCCTGTTTTGGTGTCACTGAGTCAGGTGCCTGCACTGATTGACATCAACTGCTTGCAGTGTCTGCATGTGCCTCAGCTGCCTAGTGAGAGGAGCTCTGGAGAGTGAAACAGAGATAACAACGAAGCATGAACAGAAACAGACACAGGAAAAGAAAAAGAGAAAGAAAAAGTAATAGAAACAAAAAGAAAGAGAAAGAACAAACAGAAACAGGAAAAAAAGCAGAAAAAATAAAGAAGAGAAAGAAGATAAAGAACAAAAAGGAATAACAAAGGAGAAGGAAAATACAAGGATAAGACATAGAAAAAAGAAAAAGAAGAAGTAGAAGAAGAATATGGGAAAGGGACTGTGGCATCCCTAGGGTCACGTGTGAAGGGAAGTCTTAAATGGACATTTGCTGCCCCTCTCTTGTCCCTAGGGTCTGGAATCGTGGGGCTACACACACAAACCTGCAGTGGGGATGATTTTTGTGCCTGAGCTCACTTGGAAAGAAGACGCAACACTTAAGCAATGATACAGGAATATATATTTAAACAATAAAAATAAAAATAGCAATATAAGAAACAATAACAACCATAAAAACAATATCAATAAAGGTAACAGCAATAATATCAATATGAACAAGAGCAAATAATGCTATAAAAGACTGTTCAGAAAAATCCGAATAAAAGGTTATGGCCGAAGTCCTTGTGCTCAGCGCTTCCTGGCAGCTTGACTTCACTTGGAAACATGACACAAAACTTAAACAATGATACAGGAATATATATTTAAACAATAACAATAAAAAAAATATAATAAACACTAACAACAACAACAATGAAAACAATATCAATAACACTAACAACAATAATATCAACAATATCAAATATTACTATAAAAGTCTCCAAAGAAAAATCCAAAGAAGAAGTCATTGCTGGTGTCCCTGAGCCCAGCGCTTCCCAGCAGCAGCCAGGGTGAAGGGGAGCTTGGCCTGCAAGGGAAAAGGAGGCGTGAGCAGGGCCGAGGAGTGGCTCGGGGGCTCCCGTGGAGCAGAGGCTCTTTGGCGGCTGCGCGGGCTCTTTGGCAGCAGCGCTGCCGTCATTGGTGCCCTGGCAGAGGCTTGGCGTGGCCAGCGCAGCCCAGAGGCCGGCAGAGGGGCTGAGGCAGCAGGTGCCCAGGCCTTGGGCGCTCCTGCGCCCTGTGCAGCTCTGCCCCGGCGCCGCGGCCCGCCAGAGCGCCCGCACACCTGGGCCAGGCTCCCGCGCGGCTGCTCCCCAAAGGCAGCGCGGAGCAGCGCCAAGGGGCCGGGCACAGCCCCAGCTCTGCCCGTGCAGCCGGCAGCAGGGGCCATACCTGGGGGCTGCAGCCGGAGCTCTCCCAGTCCATGGGCTCCTCCTGGCTGCAGCAAAACAAGCTACTGCTCCCCACCATCTGGAAGAGAGCAGGAGACCTTAGTGGGGATGGTGCGTGGGGAAGAGAAAGGACAAGCACGTTCAGGGGTTGTGGGGAGCTGCACCTGGCTGCTGCCATAACTTTGCCACTCCATGGGCTCAGAATGGTCCGCTGTAGGCCCTCCATTCATGCATGGACCCTGCAATAGAGAGGGAGGGCAGGTCAGAGAGTGGGAGGTCCCTGGCCCCAGCGCCCCTCTTCTTGCAGCAGGAAGCGGTAAAATGGGAAGGGGCTGGGACCAGCCCCAGCTCTGCCTGTGCAGACAGCTGCAAGGGCAATACCTGAAGGCCACAGAAGGAGCTTTCCCACTCCATGGGCTCCTCATTGTTGCAGCCATCCAGGTTATGGATGCTTGGAGTCTGGAAGAGAGCAGGAGAGCTTGTGGGGACGGTCATGGTGGCAGCGCTGGCTCTGTGCGTGGGGCCTCGTGTCCCCTGCATGCGCAGGGCAGGCGGTGCACAGAGCCAGGGCGCCAGGCTCAGGCAGCAGCCCCCGAGGCCTTGGCCGCTCCTGGCCCTGGCGCAGCTCTGCCCCAGCACCCAGGCCTGCCAGAGCTCCCTGCCACCTCTGCCACCAGCCCTGCGGCTGCTCTCGCAGAGCCAAGCGCCAGCCGTCCCCGCGCAGCCTCTGCCTGCACGCACAGTACCTGCACAGAGCTCTCCCACTCCATCTCTTCAACATCACATTTCTCCATTTTCTTTCACTGTCCTGTGTCTGCAACGGAATGGAATTGTTTACATTTGCAGCCATGAGCGCCAAGTGTTGCGCGGTGGCTTTGGGTCCTCCCCTGGGAGGCATCGCGCAGGCTGCCCTGCAGCCCCGCAGCTCCCCTGCATCTCATGGGCACCACGGGTGGCCCCTGGTGCTGCGCAGCCCTGCTGCTCACCTGGCCTTGCTGCTGCGTGGCCAGCACTGGGGCCACTGTGAGGCGCAGCCCTGGGAAGCATCCGTGTTCCCGTGGCGATAACTGCCCCTCTGGGATGTTCCACTGCTGCGTGGGGGGAGGAGGGCAGCAGCAGGGGCCAGGGGGGCCGCCGTGAGGAAGGGTCTGCGTGTGCTGGACTCCCCCTGGCACTGCTGAGCCTGGCGGCAGAGAGCAGTGCGTGGCCTTGGGCTTGCTGGGTGCCAAGGAGGGCTCCTCACGCAGCCCCATGGCACTACTGGCGGCTGCCTGCCCAGAGGCTGGGCTTCCCTTGGGGCTCTGCTTCCAACCCTGCCATCAGCCTTGAACACCTTGATCTTTCTTCCCTGCTCCCCTGCTGCCCTTACAGCCCGATGGAGTCAAGAAAGTTTTGGTTTTTTTGTGGTCGAGATATGTTCCTTGATGGTGCAATGAGCGAGAAGGGCAGTTGTGCCCTGGGGCCAGGTGTGCATGTCCTCAGCAGAGCCCTTGTGAGTTGGTGGTGACCTGGGAGCCCCTGGTGCGGTGCTGGGCTCCTTCTCTTGTCCTGCCGCGCACCTTGCAGGCGCCATGTGCTGTGGCTGAGAGCAGCCTTGGTGCGGCTCCTGCACTGCTGCCCCTGCCACGGCTTCCTAGGGCTGCAGAGGGCAGAGCAGGCACAAATGTGCCCTGAGCAGCAGCAGGGACCTGCAGGTGATGCAGCTCTGCCCAGCACTGGGCTACAATGCTCACTTGCTAAAGGAGGTGAATTCCCTGCCCTTCTGTAAGGATGAGCAGGAGATCCCTCTGGTGCCATCAGGTGTAGCTCTCACGTGACCTCTGCCACCAAAGTTCTGGAGCCCAGGGGAGCGTCTTGGTGCTGGCCAAGCTTGCTTGCTGGCATGCCACAGTGCCCCTGCAAGGCAGAGCGTAGCTGCTGGGAAGGGGCTGTCGCCAGGGGTGCACGCAGGGCTCTGGGTGGCTCCCAAGCAGCCACAGGGCTGGTGGCGTGAGGAATTGTCGGCAGGCATTTGGCTGCTGCCCTGGGAATGCTGGAGGGGAAGTGTGAAGCAGAGCAGTGTTCCCTGCAGGGAGGCACGAGCAGAGGGCTGGGCAGCGAGCTCAGCCCCGTGGCTGTGAGGGCCAGTGCTGGGAGCCCCCTTGCCTGCGCGCAGGACGCCTGCAGAGCCCAGGCGTGCGCAGTGCCCCCGGTGGCAGGAAAGGCGCTGGGAAGCCCTTGCCCCACGCAGGCTGCTTGCAGAGAACCTGCGGCTCGTCTGTCTCGCACCTGGGCCACCAGGGCTGTCTTGGATAGTCCCCTCTCTGGAAGGTGCTTTGCAGCTGCTTGAAGGGAGAGGCTGCCTGGAATCCTGCAGACCCCTGGAGGGGAAGGGGTCTCGCCTGCTCCATGGCCTCCATTCAGAGTGATTTTTTAACACTGCAGGACAAGGTCTGGTTGTGGGTGGTTGGGGTGAGTGGAGGGACTCCTGCATGCCTTTGGTGTGCTCTGTGCATCCTGCTCAGAGCTTTGTCGCATGGCTAGGAACAGGTGAGCTGAATGTTCCCCTGCTGCTTCTTCACCTTTTCTCCATGCTCTGAAAGTCTGGACGTTCCTGGCAGGATGATAGGTGGTAGCTCTGTTCTTGACTTACTCAGCTTGGATTCTCCCAGAGGACTTTTCCTTCCTTGCGGCCTTTCATGGTCCTGCCTTGCATTGCTCCCCTCCATGGGGCTGGGCTCTTTTGCCACCCGCCTTGCACAATTCTCTGCTGAAGCTGCTGCAGTCAGAGGGCCGGCCAGGCTGCTCTCCTGGCTGCTGCACTAGCCCCCTCTGCGCAGTGCTTTCTGCTGACCTGTTTTGAAAATGCTCTTGCCTTGGAAGAGCGGACGTTGCTGTTCCAAATGCTTCTGCAGGATTTCCAGAGCATCACTGACAAAGGTCTCAGGATGCATGTTTAGATCTGATTTGAGCTTGCTAAAGGAGCTGAGTTGCCAGCCCTCAGGTAAAGGCAAGGTGGACAGAGCAGGAGATCTCCCAGTGCTGGAGGAGCTGCTGATGTCTGAGCAGGCAGGAAGACAGGCATGGAAAAGCAGGGCTTTAAAGAAGCTGCTCATTCCCATGGTTGCCATAACCCTCCTAGGAAGATGAGCAAGTGTGCTTCTGATGAGTGGCCAGTGTGTGGATGGAGAACTGCTTGGATGGCAGAGCTCAGAGGGTTGTACTAATGGGTGCTGAGTCTAGTTGGAGGCCTGTGGCTAGTGGTGTCCCCTACGGGGTCAGTGCTGGGTTTGGTGCTATTCACCTATTTGCTCAGTGCCTTGCAGGAGGCTCCCTCAGCAAGTTTGCACATGAGGACAAAGCTGGGCGCAGTGAGCGACACCCCAGAGGGCTGCGCTGCCATTGAGAGGGACCTGCAGAGGCAGGAGAGTTGGGCAGAGAGGGACCTCCTGAGACTGAAGAAAGGCAAGTGCAGGGTCCTGCAGTGGGGAGGAATAACCTTGAGGCTCCAGTTCAGATGAGGGGTGGAGCTGCTGGAAAGCAGCTCTGTGGAGAGGGTTTGGGAGGTCTGCTTGACAACAGGTCAAGCAGGAGGCAGCAATGTGCCCTTGTGTCAAGGATGGCCAAGGGATGCTGGCCTGCATGAAGAGGAGTGTTGGCAGCAGGTGGAGGGGGCTGATCGTGCCCCTCTCCTCAGCTCTGCTCAGGCCACACCTGGACTCTTGTGTGCAGAAATATCCCGTTCTCCCTAGGACAAGAGGGACGTGGAACTTGCAGAGAGGGACCAGCATAGTGCCACAAAGGTGATGAAGGAACTGGAGCATTTGTCTTATGAGGAAAGAGTAAGCGAGCTGGGCCCGTTTATCCTGGGGAAGACAAGAGTGAGAGGGGAACTTACCAACAGGTACAAACACTTTAGGGGAGGATGTAAAAAGGACAGGGCTAAACTCTTCCCGGTGGTGCCCAGCAATAGCCCAAGGGCTAAAGGGTGCAAATTGCAAAACAGTTTCAATGGGTACAAATTGCAACACAGTTTCAATGTGCATATGAGGAAGAGCTTTTTGACTGTTAGGGTGACAGAGCACTGTAAGCGGGTGTCCAGCGAGGTTGTGCGGGCTCCTTCTTTGGAGCTCTTCCAAACCCTCCTGGGTGTGATCCTGTGCAACATGCTGTAGGGGTCCCTGCTTGTGCAGGGTGGGGTTGGACTGATGATCTCGAGAGGTCCCTTCCAACGTCAACCCTTGTGTGACTGTGTGACCTGGGAGCACTCCGGGGCGCCCAGGGCGGCAGCGATGTTGGAAGGGCAGCGGTGGGGTTTTGTCAGGCCGTAAGGCCTCTTCTCCCATGGCACTGAGTTGTCGCCATGAGCAGCTGCAGCAGCTGTGAGACGGCCCTGGGAGGACAGTGGCAGCACCAGTCGTCTCCCTAGTGCTCCGTGTGGCCGGGTGCAGGCCTCAAACAGAGGGCTCTTTGGCAGGCTCCTCCCGGGAAGAAGATTGGGGTGGCTGGAGGCAGGAGCTGCTTGGCAAACTGCCAGACCACCAGAGGAAAGCGCCTGTGCTCCCTGCAGGAGGGGTTTGCATCGTGGTACATAAGGTCTCGCTGTGGGTGGACACGTCGCTGGAGGCTGCAAGCAGGGCCCAGCTGCACAGTGGTGGCCAAGGTGCCCCCAGGCAGGCGGGCGCTGTCTCTGGAAGCTGCTGCCTGGCACAGAGCAGCGCTGGGAGACGCTCTGCCCTCGTGCAGCCCTGCAGTGCAGGGCCCTGCTCTTGGCAGCTCCTGCCTCCTCTGCGCGGCAGGGAGCTTGCAGCTTGCTTTGCTGCGCTCTGCGCCCTGCGCACAGGGACAGCCCCTTGGCAAGGGCAGCTCCTCCTGTCCAGTGCTCACATGCAGTGCTCAGCATGGGCCTTCCAGGAGCTCTTTGTGCTGGAAATGGCAGGCGGCTCAGGACAGGGAAAGGCTGGGAAAGGCTATAGGCAGCGCAAGGACACGAGTGTCACACAACTTGAGCAGAGTAAATGGCCCCTGCACAGAAAATGCCAGAGTCACTGTGGACCTGCAGGACCTTCCTTGGTGACCTAGTCCCTGTTCCCGAGGCTGCCGAGGGACAGAGCATCCTCCCTCGTGGTCCCCAGCACGGGGCCCTTCCTGGCAGCAGCCCATTTCTGCACCAGCTGCCTCCAGGGACACTGCCCCCCGTGACGTGGTCCCTGAGCATGTCCAGCCCTGCAGGGCCCTGTGTCCCCCAGGGGCTCGGGGAGTTCGGCCCTGCATGTCCAGGCCCTGTGTCCCTGGGGTGCGACAGCTTCCCTTTGCCTGTGGCTTGGGCACTGCGGGGACACGTTGTGTGCGGCACCAGGAGAGCTGAGAGTTGCCTCGCGGTGGGGTTGGGGCTTCTTCCCCTTTGGGCATCCCCAGGGCCACGTGTAAATGGAAGTCCCAGAGGGACCTTTTTACTGTCGCCCCCTGCCCCTGGTGCCTGAAATCCTGGGGCTCCACAGACGCACCTGCAGTGGGGATATTTTTGCACCTGTGCTCGATTGGAAAAAACACGCAACACATGAACAATGATACAGGAATATATATTTAAACAAGAACGAAAAAGAGTATAACAACAATAGAGAAAGAGAATAACAACAATAACAACAACAATATTAATAACAGTAACAACAACAATATCAATAACAATATAAAAATATCAAAAACAACTAAAACTACTGTGAAACTACATATATAAAAATCCACAAAATAGGCTACGGCCGGAGTCCTTGTGCTCAGCACTTCCCAGCAGCAGCCAGAGTGAAGGGGAGCTTGGCCTGCAAGGGAAAAGGAGGCGTGAGCAGGGCCGAGGAGCGGCTCGGGGGCTCCCGTGGAGCAGAGGCTCTTTGGCGGCTGCGCGGGCTCTTTGGCAGCAGCGCTGCCGTCATTGGTGCCCTGGCAGAGGCTTGGCGTGGCCAGCACAGCCCAGAGGCCGGCAGAGGGGCTGAGGCAGCAGGTGCCCAGGCCTTGGGCGCTCCTGCGCCCTGTGCAGCTCTGCCCCGGCGCCGCAGCCCGCCAGAGCGCCCGCACACCTGGGCCAGGCTCCCGCGCGGCTGCTCTCCAAAGGCAGCGCGGAGCAGCGCCAAGGGGCCGGGCACAGCCCCAGCTCTGCCCGTGCAGCCGGCAGCAGGGGCCATACCTGGGGGCTGCAGCCGGAGCTCTCCCAGTCCATGGGCTCCTCCTGGCTGCAGCTGCCCAGGCTGTTGCTCCCCACCATCTGGAAGAGAGCAGGAGACCTTGGTGGGGATGGTGTGTGGGGAAGAGGAAGGACAAGCGCGTCCAGGGGCTGCGGGGGCTGTACCTGGCTGCTGCCATAGCTCAGCCACTCCATCGGCTCCAGCCCATTCCCTGTAGGCCCCCCATGCATATGCAGAGCCTGCAAGAGAGAAGGAAGCATTTGCAGGGCAGGTCTCAGAGCTGGAATGTTCTAACCCAAGGACCCCTCTTCCTGCAGTGGGAAGCAGGAAAGCGGGAAGGGGCCAGCCCCAGCCCCAGGTCTCCCCATGTAACCAGCAGCAGTGGCAATACCTGCAAGCCGCAGAAGGAGCTCTCCCACTCCATTGGCTCCTCCTCGTTAGTGCAGCCACCCAGACCTTGGGTGCCCGGAGTCTGGAAGAGAGCAGGAGAGCTTGTGGGGACGGTCATGGTGGCAGCGCTGGCTCCGTGCGCGGGGCCTCGTGTCCCCTGCATGCGTGGGGCAGGCAGTGCACAGAGCCAGGGCGCCAGGCTCAGGCAGCAGCCCCCGAGGCCTTGGCCGCTCCTGGCCCTGGCGCAGCTCTGCCCCAGCACCCAGGCCTGCCAGAGCTCCCTGCCACCTCTGCCACCAGCCCTGCGGCTGCTCTCGCAGAGCCAAGCGCCAGCCGTCCCCGCGCAGCCTCTGCCTGCACGCACAGTACCTGTCCACTGCAGCCATAGCTCTCCCAATCCATTTCCTCCACTCCAAAATTATCCATTTTTCTTTAGTCTCCAGTGACTGCAAGAGAAAAGGAGTCATTGGCATTTGCAGCGCTGAGAGCAGGGGTCTCTGTGTGAGCAGGTGTGAGCACCAAGTGTCGCGCGGTGGCTTTGGGGCCTCCCCTGGGAGGCATCGCGCAGGCTGCCCTGCAGCCCCGCAGCTCCCCTTCATCTCATGGGCACCACGGGTGGCCCCTGGTGCTGCGCGGCCCTGCTGCTCACCTGGCCTTGCTGCTGCGTGGCCAGCACTGGGGCCACTGTGAGGTGCAGCCCTGGGAAGCATCCGTGTTCCCGTGGCGATAACTGCCCCTCTGGGATGTTCCACTGCTGCGTGGGGGGAGGAGGGCAGCGGCAGGGGCCAGGGGGTCGCCGTGAGGAAGGGTCTGCGTGTGCTGGACTCCCCCTGGCACTGCTGAGCCTGGCGGCAGAGAGCAGTGCGTGGCCTTGGGCTTGCTGGGTGCCAAGGAGGGCTCCTCACGCAGCCCCATGGTGCTGCTGGCGACTGCCTGCCCAGAGGCTGGGCTGCACTTCGGGCTCTGCTTCCACCCCCGCAAGCAGCCTTGAACACCTTGATCTTTCTTCCCTGCTCCCCTGCTGCCCTTACAGCCCGACGGAGTCAAGAAAGTTTTGTTTTTTTGTGGTTGAGACGTGTTCCTTGATGGTGCAATGAGCGGGAAGGGCAGTTGTGCCCTGGGGCCAGGTGTGCGTGTCCTCAGCAGAGCCCTTGTGAGTTGGTGGTGACCTGAGAGCCCCTGGTGCTGCTGGGCTCCTTCTCTTGTCCTGCCGCGCACCTTGCAGGCGCCATGTGCTGTGGCTGAGAGCAGCCTTGGTGCGGCTCCTGCACTGCTGCCCCTGCCACGGCTTCCTAGGGCTGCAGAGGGCAGAGCAGGCACAAATGTGCCCTCAGCAGAAGCAGGGACCTGCAGGTGATGCAGCTCTGCCCAGCACTGGGCTACAATGCTGACTTGCTAGTGGAGGTGAATTCTCAGTCCTCGGGTACGGACAGGAAAGCCAAGGGCAGATGGAGCAGCAGATCGCCTCGGTCCTGTCAGGTGTTGCCCTCATGCAGAGGAAAACCCTCCAAAAGCAAGCAGCACAGTGCCTGCACCAAAGTGCTGGCGCCCAGAGGAGCATCTTGCTGCTGGCCAGGCTTGCTTGCTGGCATGCCGCAGTGCCCCTGCGAGGCAGAGCGCAGCTGCTGGGAAGGGGCTGGTGCCAGAGGTGCGCGGAGGGCTCTGGGTGGCTCCCAAACAGCCACAGGGCTGGTGGCACGGGGAATTGTCGGCAGGCATTTGTCTGCTGCCCTAGGAATGCTGGAGGGGAAGCGTGAAGCAGAGCAGTGTTCCCTGCAGGGAGGCGCGAGCAGAGGGCTGGGCAGCGAGCTCAGCCCCGTGGCTGTGAGGGCCAGTGCTGGGAGCCCCCTTGCCTGCGCGCATGACGCCTGCAGAGCCCAGGCGTGCGCAGTGCCCCCGTCGGCAGGAAAGGCGCTGGGAAGCCCTTGCCCCACGCAGGCTGCTTGCAGAGAAGCTGCGGCTCGTCTGCCTCGTGACTGGGGCACAAGGACCCTTGTGAGCAATGTGTGTATTCTCTGTGCAGCTACTGCCCTCCCTCAGGGTGTCTGCTGTTATTCTCCCCTCAGGTTGTCTGAATTATTGAAATGCAACAAGACTGCAGGTGGATGGAGGGTAAATCCAGTCGGACAGGGTGCGATGACTCCAGCAATAAGGAGGGAGTTGATGGTACGTCCCCCTAAAACACACCCATGTGGATTGAAGCTGAAACTGAAACAGTCAGGAGATGCACAGGGGGAATCCATATGATTGCCAGAAGTGTTACCCCATGTTGTGAGATCTGCACAAAGAATAATACCAATAGTTAAAGGAAACCTCCTTCTCCAGAGGTGAAGAGAGGTTCTACACTTGCGGATTACCGGCAGGTTGATTTTTAATTGTCTTGGACATATGGAGTTAACTTGATAAATTTTGAGGATGCCCTGATGCCTTCCCACGTCCTGCCAATAACGCAAGGGAGGTGGTAAAAAAAGGTTGTCCATTTTATTAATCATAGCTAGATTTGCGTTACCGGACGAGCAACCCAAGGTTTCCTCGTGATCAAGGACCTTATTTTATGATAAGAATCTTGCAAATTAAAAGGGAAAATTTGTCACAATAGTCCCCTGTAGGGAAACTCTATCAGGTACCTGAGTTCCTAGGAGAAATGCAGACTTGGAGTTGCCCTTAATTTCTTTCTGAAAGACTTTGGCAAATCCCTGGCACACAGTCGCTCTCAATACTCTGGGACATCTTTATCAGCCAGGAGATTTCATCTAGGTAAAAGCTTGGAATTCAGAGCCACTGAAGGAGAAGTGGAAAGGACCTTTTCAAGTATTTTTAAAGTGCACGCTGCTGTAAAGGTAGAGGATATTGAACCTCAGGTTCATTACACAAGGACAAAAGCCACACCTGGGTATTAGTGCAAGCCTACTAGGGAGCCCTTACGTATGATATTGAGCAGAACTAGAAACTCGAGACCTAGGAAGATGAGGTGCCAAAAGAGGGAACTGCTTCACTGCTAGGCTTAAGCACTCTGAGAGCATCATGGGGAGAGCAGGAAGGACAGAAATGGGTCAAAGAGATTGTTGAATTTAAATCCAATGGCACAAGGCCAGTGTGGAAGGATGTGAGCAGCAGAAATCACACGAGTATAATCATACTAAGCAGAGGCTTTAAAGGGAGTCTGAAGTGGTTTTGAGACATGTTGGCTGGAGGGATCAAAGGTGGGGTACTGTTTCCATGCAGGGTGGGCAAATCCTTCCTTTAATTCAGATGAAGGACCAGACAATAAGTTTTGCTACCACCTGGGAATACCCTTTAGAGGAGTAAAAGGACCATGGTTTGTAGTCCAGCATGGATCTCCAGAGGAATGCTGTATCTCTGTCAAGTTGAAGCAACCAAGAATTGAAGCTACCTGAATTCAATACTTCTATTGGACTCAGGCTGACACAAGAGATCCTTGGCATTATGCTCACCATGTATATTGCTCTTCTGGCTAGAAGGAAAGCCACTCTCTACTACTGCAGGGAAATCCTTGGAGCGCTTCCTCTCCAGGGTGTGATAAATTCATCTTTTCAGTGCCTGGGAAGAGCATGTGGGTCCTCAGAGATGGGCAATGGCCATCACACAGCTGTCATATACCAATGAAAGTATGCCAGTAACCTGGGGGGTTACTTACACTGTGCCCAACTTGGAAAAGGACCCCTCTTCAGCCCCAGTACTGGAGAAGAATTAGGAGAGCCCTTGGGAATGAAGAAGGTGATTGTCAGGGAGCCAGGACTTTTGTTAAGACTGGCTGGGGATGATGCTGCCAAATCACCTCACCCTAGATCTTTTCCTGGCTCAGGAGCATGGAGTCTGTGTGTATCTGAAATTAAATGTGGATCATTGTTGTATTTACATTCCTAATGTCACATAAAGCAGATTCAAAATGTGGCATCACAGGCCCAAGATCTTGGGCAAGCAATATGCTAGACTCTCTCCATGTGTCTCCCGAGCAAGCGCCCAGCAGCTATCCCTGTCCCTAGCAAGCAATCTCCAATACTCCAGATGGGCCGTGTGTGGGTGAGGTCCTCCCCTCAGGTACCCAGCCTGTCATCCCAGCTTCCCGTCCCATCGTGGATGGACACTTGCCTTCAGGAGCTTCCTCTGCGCCCATCTCTCCAGTCCATCCAGGGCTCTCAGAAGGGCAGCCCAGAGCTCTGCTGTAGCAGCTATTCCTCCCACTTGTGCATCACCAGCCAACATGCGGAGGGAGCCCTCTGTGCCTTCATCCCTGTCAGTGCTGAGCAGGATGAACAAGAGAGTGCAGCCAGTCCCAAACCCTGGGCACGGCGCTATCCTCAGGCTGCTCAAAAGCCTCTGAGCTCTGCCCAGCTCAGCCCCTTCTCAATGCACCTCATCTAACCCACACTGCCTGCACTTATCGAGGAGACTGTGATGGGAGACAGTATCAAAGGGCTTGCTGAAGACGAGGGAGACAATATCCAGTGTCCTCCCCTCATCTCCCCAACCAGGCATTGCACCTCCCCATCGCACCATGACATCTGCCAACAACCTCCTTGTCTTCTTCTCTGCTTGTCCCCTTTTGTCAGGAACCATACACTTTTTCTCTACAGGAGCAAGGCATTCCACAGCCTGGCATTGGAATGGGTACACATTGCTACAAAAGAAGCATTGTTCCTTTGCAGGCCTGGCCTTGGAGGCTCCCTTCCTTTCCAGAGAGCAATGCCTGCTCTCCTGAGGATGAGCTTGTCCTCTTCTGGCGCTACTTGAGTGGAGGCATTTAGAAGGGGAGCGCCTGAGTGTGGAGCAGAGCTGCAGTCCCTGCTGCCTGTGATAATGCTCTTTGGTTCAGTCATGTCCTACACTCCTTTTCTCTGCCACAATTTTCTCCCAGAGAACAACCCTTGGAGGAAATAAAAGAAGAAAAAAGGTAGGAAAAAAAGAGAATAAAAACAAATAAAAAGAAAAAGAATTGGAATAAAAAAAAGAGTAAAAAAAGATAAAAATAAAGAAGAGGAAAAGAAAAAAGGAACGCTAAAGAAGAAAAAAAAGTAAATAAAAGAAAAAAGAAGCAGAGTAGAAAAAGAGAAAAAGAAGAAGAAGTGAAAAAGAATAAAAAAAGAAAAAGGGTGGAAAATGGGCTGTGGCATCCCAAGGGCCATGTGTGAAGGGAAATCCTAGAGGGAAACTTTGCTGGCCCCCACTTGCCCCTAGGGGCTGAAATCTTAGGGCTACACACACACATCTGCAATGGGGATGATTTCTGTGCCTGACCTCACTTTGAAACACCACACAACACAAAAAAAGAATGATACAGGAATATATATTTAAACAACAACAAAGAAACAATATTACAACATTATTAAAACAAAATTACAACAATATAATCAACAATAACGACAATAAAACCAACAACAATATTAACAACAATAAATCCTAATATAAAAGTGTATAATGTAAAATCCAAAGAAGAAGTTACTGCTGGCGTCCATGAGCCCAGCCCTTCTTGGCAGCAGCCAGAGTGAAGGGGAGCTTGGCCTGCAAGGGAAAAGGAGGCATGAGCAGGGCCGAGGAGCGGCTCGGGGGCTCCCGTGGAGCAGAGGCTCTTTGGCGGCTGCGCGGGCTCTTTGGCAGCAGCGCTGCCGTCATTGGTGCCCTGGCAGAGGCTTGGCGTGGCCAGCGCAGCCCAGAGGCCGGCAGAGGGGCTGAGGCAGCAGGTGCCCAGGCCTTGGGCGCTCCTGCGCCCTGTGCAGCTCTGCCCCGGCGCCGCAGCCCGCCAGAGCACCCGCACACCTGGGCCAGGCTCCCGCGCGGCTGCTCCCCAAAGGCAGCGCGGAGCAGCGCCAAGGGGCCGGGCACAGCCCCAGCTCTGCCCGTGCAGCCGGCAGCAGGGACCATACCTGGGGGCTGCAGACAGAGCTCTCCCAGTCCATGGGCTCCTCCTGGCTGCAGCCAACCAAGCTACTGCTCCCCACCATCTGGAAGAGAGCAGGAGACCTTGGTGGGGATGGTGCGTGGGGAAGAGAAAGGACACGCGTGTCCAGGGGCTGTGGGGAGCTGCACCTGGCTGCTGCCATAACTTTGCCACTCCATGGGCTCAGAATGGTCCCCTGTAGGCCCCCCATTCATGCATGGACCCTGCAATAGAGAGGGAGGGCAGGTCACAGAGTGGGAGGTCCCTGGTCCCAGCGCCCCTCTTCTTGCAGCAGGAAGCGGTAAAATGGGAAGGGGCTGGGACCAGCCCCAGCTCTGCCTGTGCAGACAGCTGCAAGGGCAATATCTGAAGGCCACAGAAGGAGCTTTCCCACTCCATAGGCTCCTCATTGTTGCAGCCATCCAGGTTATGGATGCTTGGAGTCTGGAAGAGAACAGGAGAGCTTGTGGGGACGGTCATGGTGGCAGCGCTGGCTCTGTGCACGCGGCCTCGTGTCCCCTGCGTGCGCGGGGCAGGCGGTGCACAGAGCCAGGGCGCCAGGCTCAGGCAGCAGCCCCCGAGGCCTTGGCCGCTCCTGGCCCTGGCGCAGCTCTGCCCCAGCACCCAGGCCTGCCAGAGCTCCCTGCCACCTCTGCCACCAGCCCTGCGGCTGCTCTCGCAGAGCCAAGCGCCAGCCGTCCCCGCGCAGCCTCTGCCTGTGCACACAGTACCTGCACTGAGCTCTCCCACTCCATGTCCTCAACTTCATATTTATTCATTTTCTTTCAGTCTCCTGAAAGAAAGTGTCATGCGGTGGCTTTGGGGCCTCCCCTGGGAGGCATCGCGCAGGCTGCCCTGCAGCCCCGCAGCTCCCCTGCATCTCATGGGCACCACGGGTGGCCCCTGGTGCTGCGCGGCCCTGCTGCTCACCTGGCCTTGCTGCTGCGTGGCCAGCACTGGGGCCACTGTGAGGCGCAGCCCTGGGAAGCATCCGTGTTCCCGTGGCGATAACTGCCCCTCTGGGATGTTCCACTGCTGCGTGGGGGGAGGAGGGCAGCGGCAGGGGCCAGGGGGGCTGCTGTGAGGAAGGGTCTGCGTGTGCTGGACTCCCCTGGCACTGCTGAGCCTGGCGGCAGAGAGCAGTGCGTGGCCTTGGGCTTGCTGGGGGCCAAGGAGGGCTCCTCACGCAGCCCCATGGCGCTGCTGGCGGCTGCCTGCCCAGAGGCCGGGCTCCCCTTGGGGCTCTGCTTTCACCCCTGCCTTGAGTGTCCTTGAGTAGCCTTGAGTGTCTTGATCTTTCTTTCCTGCTTCCCTCCTGCTCTTATAGCCCAATTTCCTCAAAAAAGTATTTTTTTTCTAGAATGTCACCAAAACCCTACAAGTTAAATGGGTGGGAAGGAACAAGTGGCAACTGCATCCCGTGCTTGGCCTGGCCGTGGTGGCGGCAGCTGGTACCAGGCCATGCCCCAGAACTCGTGCAGAGAGAGGCTGCGCGAGGGCGCCTGCCTTGGCTGGCAGACGGGTGCGTTTGGCCGCACACCTTGCTGCGCTGCTCCAGCAGCCCCACACTGCCCCTTGCAGATGCCGTGGGGAGCAGGTGCTGCGGCCCCCTGTGGGGACTCTGTTTGTTGAGGGCAGCGTGTCCCTGTGCTGTCCAAGGACAGCAACAGCTTCCCATGGATGTCCACGTGGAGAGGGACACAGGGCTTCTCATCCATGGCTTCAATAGAGACGGGGCTCCTTGGAGCGGAGGCCCTGGAGGCCACAGCGCTTGCACAAGAGGCCGGCACGGCGGCTCGCGGAGCGCACCGTGAGCACACGGGCTGCTGGCAGGAGGGCGCTGGGCTGGGGCTGAGGTGTGTGGGGGAAGAGGGGCTACGTGTCCTGGTACCTGCTCGCGCTGCACTTGATGCCCTAACCTAGAGCTAAGCACACAGCACTTGGCAGTTTGTCCACTTGCTGGGAAGTTCAACCAAACCCATTTTCCACCCCTGTGTTTGGCTGTTTCCCAAGCTGCTTCCAAAGGGGAGAAACGACCCCCCTGCTCTGCACAGGGGCCCAGGGCACAGTGTCCCTGTCCCCTGCGCCGCGGGGCTGCACTGCCCCAAGGAGCAGCTCCTGCCCTGCGCGCTGACCTCCCCGATGCCGCCGTGAGCAGCACAAGACCAGGCGCACAACTTTTAGAGATCCTCCGCTAAGAGCCAAGTGGCCTCCTCACACATGGCCAGACTCTCATGCCATAAATTAACTCTTGAGGTGCCGCTGAATTGCTGCTGGAGCCAAAGCAACCAGGGTTTGACACAACCCAATTCCATATTCTGAGACTGTGTTTGGGGAAGGAGGAGGCAGAGGGAGAGGAGGGTAAATCCCCTCTGGTCTATAATCCCTGGCCCATCACCGCGGATAAAACTGGAGCCAAACACTCAGCCTGCAATCGCACTCCCAGCACCAACAGTGTCAAAGGAGAGGGCGCCTTGGCTTCAGCAAGCCCAGCACAGGTTTCCATACTTGGGAAACTCTGTCACTTAAAATATATTTACCAACTTTGGTCTTTACTTAGAAAAAGGTAATGCTGGATAAGCAGGGTTATTGTTTCTGAGCTTGTGATGTCAGAGATGCCAAGAACATTTCTGCTGGCATGAGAGATGCTAAGATCTGGCAACCAGGATGGAGATTGCTCTGTCCAGCGGGAGCCCCTTGCAGCATACCAGCAAGCAAGCTTGGCCAGCAGCAAGATGCTCCTCTCAGCTCCAGCACTTTGGTGGCAGGGGTTGCGCTGCTTGCTTTTGGAGGGTTTTCCCCTGTGCGAGGGGGGATCTCCTGTTCCATCTTTACCGTTCCTACCCGAGTGTCAGGAACTCACCTCCATTAGCAAGTGAACATTGTAGCCCAGTGCTGGGCAGAGCTGCATCACCTGCAGGTCCCTGCTGCTGCTGAGGGCACATTTGTGCCTGCTCTGCCCTCTGCAGCCCTAGGAAGCCGTGGCAGGGGCAGCAGTGCAGGAGCCGCACCAAGGCTGCTCTCAGCCACAGCACATGGCGCCTGCAAGGTGCACGGCAGGACAAGAGAAGGAGCCCAGCAGCACCAGGGGCTCCCAGGCCACCACCCACTCACAAGGGCTCTGCTGAGGACATGCACACCTGGCTCCAGGGCACAACTGCCCTTCGCGCTCATTGCACTACCAAGGAACATGTCTTAACCACGGAAAACAAAACTTTCTCGAGTCCATAGGGCTGTAAGGGTAGAAGGGGAGCAGGTAAGAAAGATCAAGGTGTTCAAGGCTGCTTGCAGGGGTGTAAGCAGAGGCCCAAGGGGAGCCCGGCCTCTGGGCAGGCAGCCACCAGCAGCGCCATGGGGCTGCGTGAGGAGCCCTCCTTGGCACCCAGCAAGCCCAAGGCCACGCACTGCTCTCTGCCGCCAGGCTCAGCAGTGCCAGGGGAGTCCAGCACACGCAGACCCTTCCTCACGGCGGCCCCCCTGGCCCCTGCCGCTGTCCTCCTCCCCCACGCAGCAGTGGAACATCCCAGAGGGGCAGTTATCACCACGGGAACACGGATGCTTCCCAGGGCTGCGCCTCACAGTGGCCCCAGTGCTGGCCACGCAGCAGCAAGGCCAGGTGAGCAGCAGGGCCGCGCAGCACCAGGGGCCACCCGTGGTGCCCATGAAATGCAGGGGAGCTGCGGGGCTCCAGGGCAGCCTGCACGATGCCTCCCAGGGCAGGCCCCAAAGCCACTGCCCGACACTTGGTGCTCATGGCTGCAAATGTAAACAATTAGATTCTGTTGCAGACTCAGGACAGTGAGAAAGATGGAAAAAAGTGAAGTTGAAGATATGGAGTGGGAGAGCTCGGTACAGGTACTGTGCGTGCAGGCAGAGGCTGCGCGGGGACGGCTGGCGCTTGGCTCTGCGAGAGCAGCCGCAGGGCTGGTGGCAGAGGTGCCAGGGAGCTCTGGCAGGCCTGGGTGCTGGGGCAGAGCTGCGCCAGGGCCAGGAGCGGCCAAGGCCTCGGGGGCTGCTGCCTGAGCCTGGCGCCCTGGCTCTGTGCACTGCCTGCCCTGCGCACACAGGGGACACGAGGCCCCATGCACAGAGCCAGCGCTGCCACCATGACCGTCCCCACAAGCTCTCCTGCTCTATTCCAGGCTCTCAGCACCCACAGCCTGCATGGCTGCAGCCAGGAGGAAGAGCCCATGGAATGGGAGAGCTCCGACTGTATTCTCCAGGTATTGCTGCTGCCAGCCTCATGGGGAGAGCTGGGGCTGCATCTGGCCACTTCCCTATTTCCCGCTTCCCATGACTGGAGGAGGGACCCTGGGACTAGGACTTCCTGCCTGTGGGACCTCCCCTGCAAACACGTACTTCAATCTTGCAGATTCCGTGCACTGATCGGACTGCAGGAAATGAACCTGAGCCAATGGAATGGCTGAGCTATGGCAGCAGCCAGGTACAGACCCTGTAGCCCCTGGATGCCCTTATCCTTCCTCTTCCCCACGCACCATCCCCACCAAGGTCTCCTGCTCTCTTCCAGATTGTGGGGAGCAGTAGCTTGGTTGGCTGCAGCCAGGAGGAGCCCATGGAGTGGGAGAGCTCCGGCTGCAGCCCCCAGGTCTGGCCCCTGCTGCCGGCTGCACGGGCAGAGCTGGGGCTGTGCCCGGCCCCTTGGCGCTGCTCCGCGCTGCCTTTGGGGAGCAGCCGCGCGGGAGCCTGGCCCAGGTGTGCGGGCGCTCTGGCGGGCCGCGGCGCCGGGGCAGAGCTGCACAGGGCGCAGGAGCGCCCAAGGCCTGGGCACCTGCTGCCTCAGCCCCTCTGCCGGCCTCTGGGCTGCGCTGGCCACGCCAAGCTTCTGCCAGGGCACCAATGACGGCAGCGCTGCTGCCAAAGAGCCCGCGCAGCCGCCAAAGAGCCTCTGCTCCACGGGAGCCCCCGAGCCGCTCCTCGGCCCTGCTCACGCCTCCTTTTCCCTTGCAGGACAAGCTCCCCTTCACCCTGGCTGCTGCTGGGAAGTGCTAGGCCACGGATGCCAGCAATGACTTGTTATGTGGATTTTTCTGTATACACTTTTATATTAGCTTTTATTGTTGTTAATATTGTTGTTAGTTTTATTGTTGTTATTGTTTATTATATTGTTGTTATTTTTCTTGCTATTTTTTATAATATTGTTATTTTTGTTGTTGTTTAAATATATATTCCTGTATCATTCTTTTTTGTGTTGTGTGGTGTTTCCAAGTGATGTCAGGCACAGAAATCATCCCCATTGGAGATGTGTGTGTGCTGCCCTAAGATGTCAGACCTTAGGGGCAAGTGGGGTCCAGCAAAGTTTCCCTCTAGGATTTCCCTTCACACATGGCCCTTGGGATGCCACAGCCCATTTTCCACCCTTTTTCTTTTTTCATTCTTTTTACTTCTTCTTTTTCTCTTTTTCTACTCTTCTTCTTTTTTCTTTTCTTTACATTTTTTCTTCTTTACCTTTCCTTTTTTTTTCTTTTCCTCTTCTTTATTTTTATCATTTTTTACTTTGTTTTCATTCCAATTATTTATCTTTTTATTTGTTTTCATTCTGTGTTTTCCTACCCTTTTTCTTCTTTTATTTCCTCCAAGGGTTGTTCTCTGGGAGAACACTGTGGTATAGAAAAAGCAGGTAGGACATCACTAAGCAAAAGAGCATTCCCACAGGCAGCAGGGACTGCAGCTCTGCTCCACACTCAGGCGCTCCCCTTCTAAATGCCTCCACTCCAGCAGTGCCAGGAGAGGACAAGCTCATCCTCAGGAGAGCAGGCATTGCTCTCGGGAAAGGAAGGGAGCTCCAAGGCCAGGCCTGCAAAGGAACAATGGTTCTTTTCCAGCAATGTGTATCCATTCCAGTGCCAGGCTGTGGGATTTCTTGCTCTCTTACGGAGTTGGGAATGAGTGTATGGTGCCTGGCAAAGCTGGACAAGCAAGGAAGAGACAAGGAGGCTGTTGGCAGATGAGCTGGAAGGCAGCAGTGCCAGGCCCAGCGGGAGTCGCGCGGCACACGGGGAGCAGCTGAGTGCGCCCAACAGCCTGGCTCATTGTGGCCAATGACCACCTGCAGGGACCAGGCCTCACGCACACGTTCGCCCCAGTCGTGCTTCACTGCTTTAGCCCTTTCTTCAGCTTCCCCCAAAGAAGAGGCCCTGCTTCTGCTGCATCTCTGCATGGCTCTTCCTTCGGGAGACAGACCAAGAGGGCATCCTCAGATCCTGAAGGAACCATGAGGATCCTGAACAGGGCATGATGTCCACTTCTTCCAGCAGCCTGGAACACATGGATACACTGGGCCTTGCAGGCAAAGCACCAGCAGCACCTGCCCTGTAGCACCATCAAAGTCAGGGGAAAGGAGGAGAGCAGCTTTGGTACAAACTGCCCTCTCTTCAGGCACCCCAAACACAAGAAAAGGCACCCATCCATATCCTGATCTTCCACAGCTGCAAGGAGCAAGGGCCTCCTTTGGCCCCTTTGCCATGCACAGCAAGCCAGCAGGGCTGCAGCTTCCCAAGCAAGGTCACTTCCCAGAGCCAGGAGGAGCAGAGAGATGTCTCTTCATGTCCTGGAAAGCAGTCACCTCATTTCCCCCCAGATATTTCCCAAAACCTGCTGATAACCCTTCAGGAATATCTCCAGATGATGCCAAAGGCAGAGAGCCCTGGAGAGGACACTTCTGCACTCCTGAGCTGTCACGTCTCTTCTCCAGGCAGTCCAGTGAGGGAATTTAGGGCTTCAGGGTGGTCCAAGACAGGATCAAATTCATGGGGGATGAAACAGCACAAAGTGTGGCCACAGGTCGGTATGTTTTGGGGAGCCTCAAATCTTATTTCTGCGGTGACAGGACAGCCTTCCTCCCAGAGGTACCAAGGGAGGATCTCTATTTTTAAAACTCCCCAGCAGGGTTTCTTACACTGTGATGCTTAAGATAGACATGAGACAGCAGAAAAGAGTAAATGGCAATGGCAAAAGCTGTGAGAAATTTTGGAAAGTAGGACTTTCTTTTTTTCAATGATTGCATTGAAGATACTCTAGAGACTTCCTTAAAACATTGTTTTAACAGGAGTGTAGTCAATTTATTCAAAGTTGGCCACACCAAAACAGAGAATTTCCTCGAAGGTACACAGAAACCTGGCTCTCCTTTGCGTTTTCTATCTCAGGATGTTACCCTGCCTCTTTCCTGGGACATCTCTGCTCCCCACGGAGCCTTTTCCCAGATCAGTGTCCCCATTGCTGGCTGGGCTGTTCCTGCACCGGCCCTGTTCTGGTGGTGCTGCTTTGCAGAGTGAGCAGCTGTGGGACTATGGTCCATGGTGGTCAGAGAGAGAAGCAGACCCAGTTGGGCTGGGGCTGCCACCACCGATACTGGTGACACACGACCCCAGAGTGTTTGCAGTGGGAGGAGATGTGTTTGGGTGGGCACTAGCTCCTGTCTCTGGTGTTTCACAGCAGGATTCACCCTCCGGTGCCGCTTCCCTTGCCCTCTTGGGTCCCCACTGCCTCTCATCCCTCATTTTGTGAGGCTCCACTCACAGCCCTCACCTGGGCTGTGGAGATCCTCTAAGCTCTCCTGGGGATCTCCTGGAGATTCTCCTCCAGAAGGATGGAGGACAAATCCCATCAGCACTGTCACCTGTGAGACCACCTGCTGCAGGTGATTCAGAAACAATTTCCCATCTCCACTGGCACTTGCCACTGAGAGATGAACTCCGAGTGCTGCCCTCGGTCCCTAGGAGATCACACAGATCAAACATCCTTGGAGCTCGTCCCCTAGAGCCTATGGAGTTCACAAGCAGAACACGAGACCCCTTTGAGATCCATCTGTGAAGAAAGGCCACACTTGAGGGAAATCACAGGGGAGATGCTCTTTTATTATAGTAAATGTTCTTGTGTAGGCCAGGTTTGGCATAAGGGTGCCCAGGCCCTAGTCCTGCCTGACATCACAGAAATGTACCAGGAAACACCATGTTACAAGAGCACTTAGGGCAAGTAGGCACATGAGAGCACAGCAGAACAGTGTGAAAATGAGGAGAAGAGCCTTGAAAAGAGGGGAAAAAAAGTCCTGCTGCTGTTGGTGGACATGTAGCCAGAAAAACTGCGGGCTCTTTGAAGGGTACAGCAAGGAAATGCCTTGCAGTGTGGGGATGGCCCTAAGCAGCAGAGCTCTGTCTCCACATGCTGCATCCAGCCTCTCCTCCACTCATGCCCCACTTGGACTGTTGGAGCAGTGTAGAGGGAAGGGACCAATGTAGGGCGACACATGACTATGACCTCCATAGGGAGAGCAGGTAAAATTACCCCCTGGTTGTGGCTAGGGGAGCCGAGTTCTCCTAATGGACACAGGAGCCATGGTCTCACCCTGTCTGTGCTCGTGTGAGCCTGACTCTGTGGCCCTGAGCTCCAGTGCTGGAGGAGACACTGCAAAGGGAAACTCTCCTCATTGCATGGGAGACATCGGAGGTTGCTTAGTGGGGCTCAGAGTTTATCCCCTCTTTGCTGGTGAAGGGGGAAGCCTGGCGTCCTGCTCCAACATGGTCCCTGTGGCAGATTCCAATGAGACATTCCTGTGGAGAAATGGCATGAAACAGACTATATATTTTTCCTTTATTGGAATATAAGAGAAAAAAAAGCAAGCAAGAAAAAAATGAACAACACTTATCCTTAATGCCAAAGCCCCTAGGACAGATCTTGTTGCTGGCACTAGACCCGCTGGATGAGTTTCCTTAGGGAATTCTTGAGCTCCTCGTTCCTTAGGCTGTAGATGAGGGGGTTCAGAATTGGAGGCACAAGCGAGTATAGAACAGCCAGCACCAGATCCAAAGATGGCGAGGAGATGGAGGGGGGCTTCAGGTAGGCAAACAGAGCAGTGCTGACAAACAGGGAGACCACGGCCAGGTGCGGGAGGCACATGGAAAAGGCTTTGTGCTGGCCCTGCTCGGAGGGGATCCTCAGCACAGCTCTGAAGATCTGCGCATAGGACACCACAATGAAAACAAAACACCCAAAGCCTAAACAGACGCTAACCACAATAATCCCAACTTCCCTGAGGTAGTAATCTGAGCAGGAGAGCTTGAGGAGCTGGGGGATCTCACAGAAGAACTGCTCCACCTCATTGCCTTGGCAGAGGGGTAGGGAAAATGTGTTCCCAGTGTGCAGGAGAGCATTGAGGAAACCACTGGCCCAGGCAGCCACTGCCATTTTAACAGAAGCTCTGCTGCCCAGCAGGGTCCCATAGTGCAGGGGTCTGCAGATGGCCACGTAGCGGTCATAGCCCATAACTGTGAGGAGAAAAAACTCTCCTCCAAACAAGAAGACCATGAAAAATATCTGGGCAGCACATTCTGAATAGGAAATGGCCCTGGTGTTCCACAGGGAATTGGCCATGATTTTGGGAATAGTTGTGGAGATAGAGCCCAGGTCGAGGAGGGAGAGGTTGAGAAGGAAGAAGTACATGGGGGTGTGGAGGCGGTGTTCGCAGGCTACGGCTGTGATGATGAGGCCGTTGGCCAGGAGGGCAGCCAGGTAGATGGCCAGGAAGAGCGAGAAGTGCAAGAGCTGCAGCTCCCGCCTGTCTGAGAACAGCATGAGCAGGAACTCGCTGAAGGAGCTGCTGTTGGACATTAGTTCCTTCGGGGCCCAGGAGTCCTGTCCAAGGAAGGAAAGAAAGCCAAAAGTTAAGGAAGGCTTTTCTGAGCCAAACCATTTCACTTTCTCAAGGAACTCCCCACATTTCCTCTCTCCCTTATTTCGTCTCCCTTTCTGGTGCTCCACTTTGAACTGGCTGAGTGTGCCAAGTTCAGCAGGGACTCCTCTCCATAGCTCCGGAGGAGTTGTTTTTGCTTTGCTGCAGGTGGAAATAGATGCACTAGTCTTTGAGTGGTATTTGTGGAGATGCCTTGGAATGGCATATTGCATTGCTTGCAATGGACTTAGTCCAGATACCAAGTGGGAATATTCTCCATTCACCACCATGAGAGCTGAATACAGCCCTCACACCAGTTGTATCTGAAGGAGAAGAGCTCTGTGAGGGATTCACCCCCATCACTCTTGCCCTCCTCAACAGAGATATTTGTATCTGAATCTGCCACACCAGATCTCACTCCAGCAATGGGGAACAACAGTCAAAAGGAAACAAGGATAGACCTTACCCTTTCTACATGTCAAGATGTCTAGAGATAGACCTTGTCCTCATGCCTGTTTTAACCCTGCACCCTTATTCCAGGCACTGCAAAGAAAAGGAGTAGCTTTGATGCACACAAGCTGCAGGAGACGATGTCCACCCCTTCTATGGCAGGGCTCTTCAACATTTGGAAATCAAGTCTTCTCTGCAAAAGGATAAGCGGAGGAGTCTGTTGATAAGGTGCCTACTCACTGTCGGAACATTCTTTGATAGAGCAGAAATCTTTGGTGCTTCAATCGTTCTCAGCATAAACCATTGTGCATTCCAAAAGGAAAAAAAAAAAAAAAAAAACTTGTTAGGACTTTGTCATGGGACCTGCTTCATCACTGAGCCTTGCCCCTCACTGTCATGTACTTGCACCTCACTCACATGAAGGACAACAACACTCACAAGTGAGCCCAGTTCTCCCTGCAGAAACCTCCAAGGAGCAGGGGTCTGTCCAGGGGCACCCCCATGTTTGGCAGGTGCTAAGGACCAGCTTAGATAGACTCTGATACAGCAGCCCAGGAGAAGCTGGTGCTGTCTATGAACTAAGGGATGGCTGAGGGGACATTCAGATGTCCCTGGCAGACTCTTTGGCTGCTCCTTGAATCTCTTAATGAGTCTCAGTCTCTTGTCCAAATTTGACAATTTTGTTTCCATTTTCCTCTTAGCAAGTGGAAGGAAATTCTAAGCACCATCTCATTGGCTTCCCTTCCAGGAAATGCCTGCCTTGCCTTTCCTTTTGCAAAATGTTCCCTGAAATGTGCTCACAGCTAGACCTGTGAGCAGACCTGACCCCCGCAGCACCCTCCCAGCAGGAGAAGGAGCCTGTCCTGGTGGAGGATAATCCTCCCACCCAGAACTTCTCCCCTCAGTGCTGTGGGGAGCTCCCTGGGCAGGCTGAGTGCTGACCTTCATAGGCGACACAGTCACTGCTGCGGGCACACAGCACCTTTGGGTGCAGGGACCCTGCTCTGAAGTGCAGACCTCTCACCCTGTCTGCACAACCCGGCTTCACATCACTGCTGTTTCTGTTGGGGAAGGCAGCAGGATGCCCTGCCCTTAGGTGGTGTGTTAGAGAATCCCTGCTCTGAAGCAGCTCCTCTTCCTCCACACTGCAAAAGCCAGAAGAAAGAAGAGAAAAATGCTGCCTGCCATGGGGTGTGATGGGTTCTTATGTCCCCTTCAAGAAGCTCCATAGCATTGTCCTGTAAGCACAAACTCACCATGTCAAGAGCTGTGAAGGTTTCCTTTGTCCTCCCGTTCCACACTGCCGTTCCCCTCTCGCTGCCTTCTCTCCTCCCCTGTCCGCAGCAGCAGGCAGTGCCCGCAGCCCTGCTGCTCTTGGCACAGGAGCTGCTCCTGCACTCGGCTGTCTCTGGGCAGTGCTGCCAGGCTGCCACGAGCTGCCTCCGTCCCAGGAGCCTGGCCCCGCTCAGGAGCAGAGGCCCAGCTGAACTCACCAATTTCTCTGTCCCTCGTGCTGCCTCCTCCTGGGAAATATGCACTGTAGTCAACTAAAATAATCCCTGATTATCCCTGTCTAAAGACCAGTAAAGACTGGTGTCAGCATTGCAGTTTGTTTCATCAGAGCATGGTTACTTGGAAGAGCTGAAAATATCCCACTCAGGAAGCCCCTATTCCAAACTGTAGGGAAAGCCCATCCTGTCTACATCCAGGGTGCTGCATAAATGGGAGATATCCTCACCGCACTATGTCTCTGCTCCAGTCTCTGCCCTCTCAATCCCTTCTAGCTCTCCTCTCCTGAATTTCTGCTCTCTCTTCCAGATGATATGAACAAGGCTTGGGCTAATGAAGGCCTCAGAGTGGATGGAGCACTGGCTACCAAGGCCTAGGGACTTCTTCAGCAGCACCTTCGCTTTCCTAGAGATTGCTTCAAGAAATCTGCCATCCCGCTCCATCCCTCAGGCTAGGCAGGTGTGACAGTCACAGATAGTCCATGTGCCCACCTACAGCACCTGCACACATACACCCATGGTCCCTATGGCCCTGGCACGGCCTTTGGGTGCCTGGCACTCCCTGGGCATCCCCTTTCCCGTGCTTATTGGCTTGATGGGGCCAGCAAAGGTGCTACTGGTGCCGTCAACAGGCAGAGTGGGCAAAGGCACTTTTGGAGCTTCCTCGTAACTTGCTGGTCTGTCCATGGGCTTTGGAGTCTTCAGCCAGTGCCATTGTGGTGGCCTTTGCTCTGGAACAGAGCAGTGATGCACAGATTATGCCTCCAACAGCAGCATCCCTGCACATCTGGGCATGCACTGATGCAAGAAGGAGAAACATGTCCTAAATATTCATGATTTAATTCTGCATTTCATATACTATAATTCATATTGCTTTCAGGTACCTTCATACCAGCTTATTACAAGATGAAATTGGAGAGGACAAACAGCAAGGGTCTTTCCTGCTCTCCCTCGCTTTTTTTCTCTTCTTTTTCATTTTAATTTTTCAGTAGGATTTGGAGGAGGACCTGGAGCTGAGCCCACAGCAGGGCACCAGGACTGCAGGTTGTCACATATCCTTTGGATGGAGGCTCTTACCATCTGCTGGCCTGATGGTCATCAACCAGGTGGCCAAGACGGTGATGGGAGCCTTAAACTGGGAGTGACTCAGGGGAGAAGACTCCAGCAAGAGTGAGGAAGTGATGGTCTGGGATGGCAGGGAAAGGTGCAAGTGATGTGGACAAAGGAAACCCTGGAGAGAGCAGTGGGATGCAGGGAGCTCTGCATAGGAACGGACAGATAGCCTGTCAGGATTGTAGGGATGAGGATTAGTGGGCAGAGCAACAGAGCTGGCCTTGTGTAGATCTCTACTATGGATCTCTAGAAAGACATCATGATGGGATCCCCATGGTTTTCACCAAGACATTGTGATGGCGTCTTTCTCCATGGTCTCCACCAAGGAATCATGATGGAACCTCCACAGCCCCCACAAAGGCATCATGATGGGGTCTGCCATGGTATCCAGCAGGGCATGATGATAGGGTCCCCATGGAAACCACCAGGGCTTTGTGATGGCAGTGGTAGCCTGCCCATAAGGCCATTGTGAGCGGGTGGTCCCCATGGTGACCATGTCCTTGTTGGGGGTCAAGGCCCCAGGTTCCCCACTCTGAGGAGAGCAGCTCCAAGCAGCTCTGAAGGGTGGAGGACCTCAGGAAAGGCAGCCATTAAGTAAGCATCTGTCAAGAAGAAGAATGCTCCATACAAACAGTTGTTAAAATTAGGAAACATCTCTGGAGCCCAGCTTGACTAAACAGTGAACTGGCATGTGGCCTTCAAGTCAATAAGGCAGCATGTGGAAAGAGGAAGAAGAGAGAGGCTGCAAAGGAGGAAGTCAGAAATATTGTCCGGTAAAGTAAGGATGGTTTGGGGAAAGCCAAATCTCCCTGCTCCTGCTTCAGTGACAGGAAAAGAATAAAGCAGGAAAATGTGGGCTCATGGCTAATGGGACTGGGATTCTAGCAAGTGCAGCCCTGCTTGGCTTCAGTCAACCTTCACCAACAAGGTGAAGCCTGAGAAATGTCTGAAAGGGGCAACTGGAGAGGTCACTTCTCTCTCCCTGCCCTAGCAAGTGTGTGCTCTGGGCAGACCTGTGGGATTGCCTGGGGTTGGGGCTTGGTTTGGGGGTTTGGCGTTTGGTAACACAGGATCAAAGTCCTGTGGGATGAAAGAGCACAAAGTCTGAGCACAGGCTGAGATGAGGGTGAGCCTCAGCTCCACGACAACTGCTGTGGGCTGCTCTTTGGGTAGAAGTGGGATGGAGGACAGTCTGTGTCAGAAGACAGTCCTCCTCTTGCAGGCACCAAAGCAGGCTCGCTGTTCTTCACTTCCTCAGCAGGGTTTCGTGCACTGTGCTGCTTAAGAGAGAGATGATATTCCAGAAAAGAGCAGAGGTGCCCTTAGCACAGATCCTCCTGAGAACTTTATCTAGGAATCTGCTTCCTGCCTTACTTCATTGCCATGGTCAGTGTTGTGCACCAACATGGTGCTGCCAAAAAAGAAGAATGAAAATGTATTTCATAATGTTAAAAATGGCCCAAAGTTTTGGAAGGGATAATTTTTGTTATTCTGTGATAATGTTCTGACTTATGACTAAAATCTGCTTTAGGGGTTGGATTCAATTTGACCACATAGAGAGGCTGCTGCTGTTGGAGATTCCCTGGCGGGGTTGTGTTCTCCTGTGGTGCCGAAGTCAAGTGTCTGTTAAGACCACTTATTCCCCTCCATCGACTAGAAAGGGAATTCCAGACAACCGCATTTGACAGAGGCAACTACATGGATGGGGTCTGACACTTATCACTTTGAAAGTGCACATCTGCACTTTTCATGGTTTGAGTATTCCTTCTCCCCTTGCTCTTTATCGTTCAGACGCCTCTCAACTCTTCCCTTGCTACTTTGAGGTTCAGGGAGTCTTTCAGGAGACTCTTGTTGTCTCTTAACCAGCTCCTTCACCGTGTGTCTATCCAGCCTTTACTAACTGTTTGTGAAAAGAGGTTCAAGGAAGGTTATTCCTTGTAGGCTGTGGAGCTCCTTGGAGGCAACTCGGGATTCAACCTACTGTTGAGGATTGGATTTTGTTTCCTATTGACATAGGATCCAGGTTATTTTGTTTTATCATACTTCATACTTTTACATGTTTGCAGCTAGTTCAGGTGGGAATTGGTGCACATGAGCTGTAACATTCAGCTACTGGAGTGAGAAAAACAGTTTGATTTTAGCCAGAGTGATCCAAGGTCCCAGTGGCTGATGAGAGAAGTGGCAGGGCTGGGGAGCTGAGCAAGAAGGTTCTTCATCCAGGTCTCCCCTCAAAAACATTACTTTTCACACATGTCCAGACTTCAGTGGGAGACACTCTAGGAAGTGGAGAAAGTGCATATGGCTGATTCAGAACATGGAACAATAAAGAAAGCTCAAAAAATATATTTATCTTTCTTTTCCAGGTGCTCATTGTAATCAGTCTAATGTTAATACACTCCTTTCCAATTAGTTAGAGAAGATTTGAAAATTGAAGAAAATTATGGCAAGAATCATGGCTCCTCAGGGGTTTTGCATTTGACTGACCTCTTGGGAGTAGTTGGTGCTGAGCTCATGAACCTCTGATGCTGAGAGGAGACTGAAGAAACTTCTCAAGAAGTTCAAGTCAGAGGCACATGCCCAAGTTTCTTGGAGGGTTAATGGGTCCCTCTGTGGTTCATTACCAAGCAAAGCCTCTCCAGGGGCTGATTAGAGCAGCGAGTTGGAAGCCATGATTAAACATAGGAAAATGCAAAGTGCAGCTGCCTCTGATGCCAAGTCAACCCTACATGTGTGTTTTCAAGCAGATTGACCAAACAGAGGCCCAGGCCCTAAGTAGGGGGATCCTTTCCATCATGCTTTGCCCAAGGCTTTTGGTTGGAGCAGTGTGTAGGTGGGGGTGTTCAAGGCCTAGGGCAGGACACTGATCTAGGACCTCTTGTGTCCCTGGGGGAAAGGAGGCAAGGAGGCCCTGTTGCCAAAAGGAAGAAGTTTCTTCTTCTAGGCCTCAATGGCAGACACACCAGCCATGGCCAAGAGGACATAGTCCTAGTTCTTGAGGAGGTTTTTGGCACTGCCCCCAGTTGTCTCTCCCTTGGACTCTCCTACACTTTCCCATGCCTGTGCCTGTTTCCCAGCAGCCTTTAGACAATCAAGCTGCTTGCTCACCTTGTTCTCACCCCAGCATCTCTCCATCTTTTCCCATATCTCTCTGTCCTTAGTGACTGTTCTTTGAAACACAAAGGCATGGCTTGCTCTCAGGTCCCCTCCAGGTGACATGATGCACCACATCATTGCTCTTAAGTGACATTTCTCTTTTCTTCAAGTCAAGCCTGTACCTCAAGCGGCAGTTTGTGGATCCTTCCTCTTCTCAGTTTCTTTCCCACTACCTGAGCAATGTCCATCATCCCTGAAACCACCCTGCAGGCAGTCACAGGCTCCTGCTCTCTTCCCAATAGCTGTAACACTTCAGCAGGCTAAAGAAGCTCATGGCCCTCAGCTTCTGCATGCAGGCCATGTGGTGCCCAGGCCTGAAAAAGCAACCTCACCCCGGTAGAAGGGTCTGATTCTGGTAATGTCAGCTGCTGACCCACAGGAAAACAACAAAAAAGGAATTTTCAGCAGAAATCTTCTTTGCACTGAACAAGCCTAAACCCTCTCCTCACAGGGTGGGGCAAGTGATACTCAAGCCGCCAACCACCTTGGGGGCCTGACACTGAACTCACTTCATGTGATGAGCAGAGTTCTTCTACAGAGAGCCCCAACTGGATGCAGTAGCTAGAGGTACTCTAATGAGTACAGAGTAGAGGACTCTGTCCATGCAGACCAGGACATGGTGGCCTCCAGAGCATGTTGCTGGCTCACATGCAGCTTGCTGCCCACAAAGGTTCTTTCCCCGAAGAGCTGCTGCCCAGCTGGACATTCCCCAGTCCATATCCCTGCAAGGGTTGGTCTGTCCCAGGAGCAGGACCTGATTTTTTCCTTATTGGAACACCATCCCTAGAAAGTAGACAATGCTATCATGCGTAGCCAAGCTGATCTCCCAAGGTGTCTTCTAGTTTTAATGAGCTTCAGGATGGACCATCCTTGGGTTGGGTGGCTCTGCTCCTTAAAGACCTGCTGGCTTTCCTAAGCTCCACCACCCTTCAGATTGTCATTTTCCCCCACGGCGAGGGAGCCTACGCAAGCTCTCACCCAGACCTTGATCCATCCCATGCAAGAGCTCCTTCCATCTGAATTGTCCCTTCCCATCAAGGACATCCAATCCACCCTGCTCTTCTCCACTAGCTTTCCTGCCTGCGGAGCTTGTCCTCTGCCATCACAGCCCTCTAGTCATGTGAGTGGTCTCAAAGCATCTCAATTATTCCAACTGTGTTTCAGTGCAGTGACAGCTTGTGCCTCTCCATCTGCCCTCCTCTGTGCCCCAGCCTGCATGCACTTGTGTGCAATATTGGGTTTGGAGAGCCTCAGCTGTGGCACAAAGAAGAGATCTGCAATGGAGAAACCTGTTACCAAGAGCCAAGGACAGCGTGTGTGCAATGGCCCCACTTGACAGCGGGGACATGCTTGTGTAGAGAGCAGTTGTCAGGGTTATGCTGAAAGGAGGTTCCCACAAAGAGAGCAAAGTCTGGAATGACCAAGGCAAGGGGGAAGCAGAAGAGGGATTTGCCTCCTAGGGGTGATTAATGGCAACTTGGGCCTGTGACAGAGGTGAATCCCTCTTCAGGAAGGACAAGGTGCCACTGAAGAAGCCCCTGGACCTGGGCAGCCTGATATTTGCCACACTGAGGTCATCATTAGCCCATTTCCCTCATGTAAGCATGTGAAGAGTTTCCAGAGAGGGAGAGCTACAAGATTTTAAGGGTGAGGCTACTAGGGCAGAGACCCCTTTCCACCACTTGATTACAGGAGCAAGGACAATGAAAGTGATGTTCACAGGTTGACTGGATGGCAGTCCAAGCCAGGACGTGCTTCACTGGTGCACTGTCCTTCAGGGAGATCAATTCAGCTCTGTCCCAGGCCCCAGGTGCTGCAGAGGGAGCTCAGGCAGCAAAACCCTCTCCTGCCAGGGCTGGGCGGTCCAACTCTGTTTGTATAGTGTCTGTAAGTACCTCAAGGGAGGGAGTGAAGAGGATGGTGTTGGTCTCTTTTCAGTGGTGGCCACCGACGGAACTAGAGGTAATGGCCACAAACTGAAGCACCACAAGTTCCACAGGAACTTAAGGAAAAAATTTTTAACAGTGAGGGTGACAGAGCGCTGGAATAGGCTGCCCAGAGAGGTTGTGGAGTCTCCTTCTCTGGAGATCTTCAAAACCCGCTTGGATGCAGTCCTGTGCCATGTGCTCTAGGTGACCCTGTGTGTGCAGGGGATTGGACTAGATGACCTCTAGAGGTCCCTTCCAACCTTAAGCATTCTATGATTCTACGATTCTCCCTACCCCAGACTCTGCAGGCTTTGCTGTCTTAGTGGGACCCTCCTCTCACCATCATATTGCCACCTGCTCTCCATGACAGCATGCCGGTGCTCTGAAGTGCAGCCACCAGAAATGCTGTGTCCTTGGCCCTTGGTAGAACAAGTTTCACCATCACCCACCTGTTCACGGCGCCACAGCTGAGGCTCTGCAATGGAAACATGCACAAGTGCATAAAGCCTGGGGCAGAGACAGGAGCAGATGGAGGAGCCCATCTGACTGAGAAATATTGCTGAGGTGTGGTGGAATCTCACACGTGATTCTACATCTCATACAGTAGCAGGGTAGGAGATCTTCAGGAGTGAGTGAAGGAAGATGAGTAAAGGGGCTGCTCTTAGTGTGAAGGGGCAGCTCAGCTGTGTGGAGCTCTTTGAACATGAGGGCTAGGGCCTGAATTCAAGCTTGTAGGTGACAAGGGTGAGACCACAATGGGAGTGACCAAGAACCCAGGCAGGGTGAGGAGGTGGGTACAGTCTCCTTTAAGCAATGTGAGCAAGTGTGTGGCTGAAAGGGCACCCCACATGCACACAGTCTGCCAGCACTGGTTGCAAAGCTGTGGGAATAGTTGTTCTTGGGGACTGGCTGGCTCCTGCAATGACCTCCCAGGAGCTGGGAGAGGGCCAAGGAGGCAGCAGTGCCCTGGTCTCCGCCACATGTCAGCACCTTCACCTCGCAAACCACAGGAGGACTCATGTCCTTCCTACCCGCACTCCTCCCAGTGACCAATTCCTCCCCAAAAGGCTGAGGGCAGCCTGAGGCCTCCTTGTCCACCCAGAGGACATGTCCTGTATGGACTCCCATCAACACTGCCAGCTGCTTGTTCCCAAGTGCCTGTCCCAGGAGTCATTCTCTGGATGAGACTGTTCACATGTGACAGTCACAGGCAGTGCAGGGCCAAGAGGATGGTGCCAGCCTGTTCTTCCAGCATTCCCTTGGACAAGCATCTTGTGAGGAGCAGGAATGGCCTGGCCCCATGGGTGTCCCTGCAGCCAGCTGTAGGGAGCAGCCTGGGGACGTGGTTGAGTTCAGCACCAAGAAAGTGTGGGTGCAGCAGCAGGGCTGGTCATCACTGGTGCTGGTGGGGCAGAGGTGGGAGAGCTCCTGGCAGGTTCCCTTCTCCCAGGGGGAACACGGGGGCTTCCATGTGTGCCCATCCCCGCACCCACACACGGCTCCCTGGCTCCACTGTGCAGACAGCACCCAGGGCAGGGTGCTCAGCCCTGGGGAAATGTCCCTCTGACATGGTCCCCATGACAGCCCGCACTGCCCTGTCCCCCCGCAAACCCTGCTGGGCCCAGCCTTGTACCATGTTGGGGTTGGTGCAGAGCCGTCCTTGGCCTCTGAGCTGGGAGGGAGGCTGGGCAGGGCCGGCTGGTCCTCTGGCTACAGGCACCGAGGCCGGCAGGAAGGAGCTGCCCAGGCAGCCAAACACTGATATTGAAGGTGACCTCAGTGACTCTCCAGGCTCCCTTCCCTGGGCCTCCTGGGTCCCCACTGCCTCTTGTGGGACTGCAGAGCTCTCCCTAGCCTGCACATTCATTGCTTTAGCCCCTTCCATTTGGGTGGCTCTCCTTGAGTTCCTGAAGCTCCATTCGCTCCCAGGAACACAGTGCCCTTGAAGATGCCCTGTGCTCTCCTGGAAGCACCATATCCATCTCCAGCCCTGTCATATGACAGATACGGCTTGAGCATTCACCACCTGCAGGAGCTCTGAGCACCCACAGCTGGAAACTGAATCCAACCCACATTACCTAACACACCATTGCCAGGGGGCCCTGGAGAGTCCCAGAAGAGCAACAGACCCTGTGAAGCTTAAAGTCCTTGAGCACATTATGGACTCCAGCTTTGGAAGGAGAGGCCGACCTTTAAGCATCGTCCTGAGGAAATCCATTTTTATTTGAGTGAAGCCATGACTGACACAGAGACACAAGGACAGACATATTTACAGCATATATGGCAATTAGACTGAGTGGGTTCAACCCTCTGGCAAAGTAGCAGGAATTAAAAACCATATGTTAAAACAAAAATATATATATAAACACAGAGAGAATTCCCAAAGCGCAGAACTCTCTGAAATGCATGAGAAACCCCTTGTTAGGAAGGATGGGGAGCTTATTTCTAGCACCGACTGTACTAATTGCTTCAATGCATTCTTGAGACTCTTGTACCTCATGCTATAGATGAGGGGGTTGATCATTGGAGGCACCACTGAGTACAGAACAGAGAGCACCAGATCCAGAGCTGGGGAGGAGATGGAGGGGGGCTTCAGGTAGGCAAAAGCTGTGGTGCTGATCAAGAGGGAAACCAGGTGCGGGAGACACATGGAAAAGGTTTTCTGCCAGCCCTGCTCAGAGGGGATCCTCAGCACAGCAGTGAAGATCTGCACGTAGGGCACAACAATGAAAATGAAACACCCAAAGCCCAAAGAGACAGTAACACCAATGAGCCCAATTTCCCTGAGGTAGGAGTGTGAGCAGCAGGGTTTGAACATCTGAGGGATCTCACAGAAGAACTGCTCCACCACATTGCCTTGGCAGAGGGGTAGGGAAAATGTGTTCCCAGTGTGCAGGAGGGAATTGAGAAAGCCACTGCCCCAGGCAGCTGCTGCCATTTTGACACAAGCTCTGCTGCCCATGAGGGTCCTGTAGTGCAGGGATCTGCAGATGGCATTGTAGTGGTCATAGGCCACAACTGTGAGGAGAGAAAACTCTGCTGAAAACAAAAATGCTACCAGGAAAATCTGGGCGGCACATCCTGAGTAGGAAATAGCTCTGCTGTTCCACACACAATTGGCCATGGATTTGGGGAGAGAAATCCTTTCCATTTCTCAAGGAAACACCCATATTTCCTCTCTCTCCCTTATTTCACCTCTCTTTTCTGTGACTCTGCTCTGCCCTGGTTGAATGTGTCATGTACAGCAGGGACCCCTGCCCATGGCTCCAAAGCAGTTTTTTCTGCTGTGCTGCAGGTGTAAATGAATGTGTCAAACTACTCTTTCAGGAAATGCCTGCCCTGCCTTTCCTTTTGAAAAGTGCCCTCTGAATTGCGCTCACAGTTAGACCTGTGAGCAGACCTGAGCCTTGTAGCACCCTCCCAGCAGGAGAAGGAGCCTGTCCTGGTAGAGGATAATCCTCCCACCCAGAACTTCTCCCCTCAGTCCTGTGGGGAGCTTCGCGTCCTGCTGGGCAGGGTGGCAGCTGTCTCTGGGGTCAGGAGCTCTATAAGTTGTGTATGAAGATTTTCAGTTTCACATCACTGCAGTCTGTGAATCCTTCATACTCTGCAAATTTCCCATTGTCCATCTTCTCGCTGCTGCCTCCCATGCAATTGCTGTGGCCTTGCAAGAAAATCCTGCTGCTCTGTGCCCTCCACAAGGTATTTGTGCACAGCATGAAGATCTCTCCTGGCCTTCTCTGGTCTAGGCTGAACAAAACCCCCTCTTCCAGCCTCTCCTTACCTGCCCCATGCTCCAGCCCCTGACCAACTTGTTGTCCTTGTGCTGAACTCCCTCCCGTTTGTTCGTTTCCTTGCAGAACTGGAGAGCCCAAGTGGGATCTGGTATAGAGGCATGGTGTCCACTGTGCCCAAAAGAGCGACAGAACACGCATGTGGCCCTGCTGGCTGTGCTCTCCAAAATACAGATCCATGAGGGTGGCCAAACTATGGCACAGGGACCGAGATGTGGGTGCCCTTGGCCACCACCAGGACATACCCCGTGGGAGTCCCTATGGCAACCGCCAGGGCTTTGTGATGGGGGTGGCATCATGTCCCCAAGGCCATTGTGATGGGGCGATGCCCATGGCAACCAAGGCTGTGTTGGGCCAGAGCACCACCCTCAGGGTCGCACTCTGAGGAGAGCAGCTCCAGCAGAAGGAGCAGCTCACGTTGGTCCCCAGAGCAGCAAGTCCCCAGGTGCAGTGAGTGCACTGGAGATGGAGAAGGAGAGGCAGGCGAACGCCTGCTCCCAGCCCAGCAATGGGCGTCCTACCAGGAGCAAGTGCACAAGGAAAGTGAGTCCTGGGGCTGGAGGGGGAGGCTGACAGCAGGGATGGGAGCTGCATGGAGAGCACAAGCATGGGGGGCCAAGCCAGCCAGGCCTCACCTCCTTTGGCCAGGGGCTGCTTCTTGCTGGCTGTGGGGATTTTCTCGAACACAAAGCATGACTGAGATGCTCCAAAGCCCATATGGATCCTGGGAGCCCTGTGCGAAGGATCAGAGAGCCTCTTTGAATCATGTGTAGCTGGGCTGTGCTTGACCATGAGCTTCCCTTCGACATGGGCCTGGGGCTTCCCATGCCGCAGGGGCTGCTTGTCGCAACACAACCCTCTCCATCAGGTGCCTCCTTCTTCCCGCATGTGGGCAAGCGGGAGCCGCACGCAGCGAGGCGACGCAGGCGGATGCCAACTTCGTCCCCACAAAAGGACAGGCGGCCTTTGCTGTCTGACCCCCAGGGCTTTGAAGATGCTGATCAGGTCATCGCAAAGGTACAGAGCTGAGCAGTGAGGTCGGCAAAGTCCCTGCCTGACCGCTGCCCTTCTCAAGACGACTCCTGTGAGGCTCAGGGAGACCCTGCCCAGCAGAGCTGGGCTAAGAGCAGAGGTGCCACATCTGCCTCCCAAACCACCGCACACTGCTAGAGCAGCCAGCCAGGCACATGGAGGCCTGGAGGCTTCTGCATGTAAAACACCAGGGTCTACAGGGAAAAAGAAGCTGCCTGCTCCAGAAAAGCCTTGCAGAGCTTCTGCCAGGTGCAGGACAAATGCCATCGATACGGAAGATGTGGCCAGGAGAGTGGTGGACATAGTGATGGAGGGACTAGAGACAGTGGCAATAACTTGCAGGGAAGCTGCTGCCAGGGAACCCTCGGGGGCTGCTGGGGGTGCTGCGATGTCTCTGGAGTGCAGGAAGAGACTGGAAGAGTCCATGTCTCTTGATTTGCCTGCCATTCAAAAAGCCAAGCAAGATGCTGGTGTTCCCCACCGGGCAGCTCCAGGGCATGGCCACTGCTTGCCTGAGGCCGGACCTGGGCCTTGTGTGCTGGGAAAAACAAGGATGGTGCCAGAAGTGTGGTGCTTAGCCCAGTGTGTCCTTGATGCAGAGGCAGGTGTAGGCTGAGGACCCTCTGTTTAGGTGTGCAGGTAGTGGCGTGCTGCAGTGCTCTGCTCCAGAGCCCAGCCTGCCACCCCAGGGTCCTGCTGGGAGACCAGAGGGAGGACTGTTGGTTTCCCTGTTCGCTCCTTGGAGCATCCTGGTGCGACCCAGGGGTTCTCACAGTTTCATGGTTTCTGTCAGCTGATGATCAGGCTTGCGGTTTCTGATCGTCTTGATGATTACCTGAGTCTTTGGGATTTGAGTCACTCTAATGGAGTAAGTTATCTTCTCGCTCCTTTTAAGGCTTTCTGTTGAAGCTGGACCCTCATTACATCTTCCCATCGCAGACCCTAATCCATTGTGATCCCTCATACAAACTGGCAGTTAAACAAAGCAGTCAGAGCCATTTCCGCACTTTGTGGATATGCAGACAATTGCAGACAGAGAGATGCCCCCTCACAAGAATCAGGCCTCTCATGGTGATGGATGGCTCTGAGCCCTGGCACCCTGGATCTCCAACACTTTTGATCCTGGGTGTCTCAGGACAGGCCCACACACTGCAGCACTGCTGTCCAGGCTCCTGTATGGAGCCTGTAAGGCACTGCCGTGCCTCAGGAGCTGAATTTTGACTTGTTCACAAGTCGGTGAGATGACCATCTCCCCACTCCCCTGCTGCTGAAGCTTCCAACGACCAACATTCCTCTTCCTGTAGTGTTTGCACAGTCCTGGAGCAAATCTTGAAGAAGGGAGACTGCATCCCTCTTGAAGCTTTCAGATATGTGGCATTCCAGACACTGAAAAGCAAAGCACGCCTTTCCTCCTTTCTTTGGGTTGCCTCTTCAGCCTCTAGCATCCTATCTTTGGCACGGGAAGGTGCACTCTGCACCCTGGGGTCTCTATCCATTCTCTTGCCTGTCTCCTCTGTGTCTGCTCAGTCTGCTCGATGCACTAGGGTCATGGGAAGTATTGGTTTAGGGAGCTCCCCTGAAGCCATGAGAAGCTTCAGAGCTGAAGGCCTGATGGAGGAAGTCTGGGACGTGGCTGTTTCCCCTGCCCGCTCCTGCTCCCATCTTAAGGGTCCAGGAGGGTCCAGTGCTTTTGGTGTTGGTGGGTTGGGTTTCCTTTGACATCCCCAAGTCCTTCTTTGGGTTGCTCTGAGCAGCCAGGAAAATCCCTCTTCTCTAGGGTCTTGCATCAGGGCCTTTTCCCTACTTTTGTAGAGAAGCTGAGGCAGGTCTGGGATCTCCAAAAGCAGCATGGCCCACATCACAACTCAGGACCCCCAGGAGCTGTATGGCTCTGCCATTCCCACATGTCCTGCTTAAACTGACAATTTCTAACACCATCTTTACAGGCCATTGTAGAACTGCAGTATTGTGACTCCCCCTGTTACTCTTTGCTCACTCCAGGATCCAGCTGCTGGTTTGCACTTCAGGGATTTAAAGGTTGCTCTGTCTTTCAGGAAGGCTGTCCCTTATAGAAATGGAACCTCGCTGTTGACATGTTGGACTTAGCCTACACTCAAAGAGCACAATTATTATTTATGAAATTATTTCATGCTTTATTTCTGTTTCTTTGCAGTTAAGAAAAATCCTGTGTTTGTTTGCAGCTAGTTCTCTAAGGAAAGCAGTTGGGAGTTGCAGCAGATGAGCTCTAACTTTCAGTTGCTGATTTCAGTAGAACAGAGAAGCTTCTAACAGGAGTGATGCAAGTCCGAGGTGGCTGATGTGAGAAATGACAGGTTGGGGAGGGAAGGAAGAGTGTCCATACAGTGCTTGAGCTCTGGGACACTGGTTCTTCTAGATGTCCACACTTCATTGGGAGTCATTCTGGATTGATTCCAATTCCAGAATATTGCTGTTGATTACTCTGAAAGCTGGATGTTAATAGTAACAATAAAAACCTGTAAAATCAGAAATACTTGTATATTATTGATGTCTCCACCCTTTCAGCTACAGTCCCTAAACCTCTCCAATTAGTCATGCAAGCCTAGACAAAAATTGCAGGGGAGACATGGTTTGTGAGAGCTTTTTGTATTTTAATGAGCCCCATGGTATATTTCATGCTGAATCCATGAACCTCAGTTACTGAGAAGGGAATTCAAAGGCAAGATCAACCCCCAACATTTTGTTGAGTTTTAATGGGTCCCACTGATAGTTGTTAGCAGTGAAGTGTCTCCAGGGGCTGATTAGAGCAGAAAATTGTCATCACTGAGTAGGTAGAGGAAATGTGAGGGGGCTCTGATGCCACATTAACCCTTGAGGTGTTTTATCAGGCAAAATGTCCAAGCTCGGCCACTGAGCTTCTGGGAAAGGAGATCCTTTCTCCTACATGTTTTCCAGGTCCTCTTGGGGACAGTGTGTGGGTGGGGTGTACAGTGCTCAGTGCAGGACAATGATATGACACCTTTCGGGGTGTCAGCAAGAGGGACACTGAGGCCCAGTGTTTCCTGACAGGCCTTGGTGGCAGAGACAACAGCCATAGCCAAGAAGATGCTGACCTCCTCTGGTGTCTGTGAGCCTTGGCAGTGCCTTTGTCTGTCTCCACCAGAGCCTGTCCTGTGCTATCTCATGCCTGCAGCTGTGTCCATGCAGCCTGTAGACACCCACCCTGCTTCCCCACTTTGCTCTCACACGGGATCTCCTTCCCTTCACTGTTGTCTCTGCATCCCCACTGGCTGTTCTTTCCAAAGCCATGGGATGATCCTTGACTCCTCCTGGGTGTCCTGTTGCACCACAGCACCAGCCTTCAGGTGTCATTTCTTCATTCTGATGTCCAGTCTGAAATTCTCTAAACTGGGGATTTTGGGGGTTGTTTTGGCTATTCATACTGCCACCCACTACCAAGTAAAGCTCCTGGCAGTACCACAGTGTGGGGAAGAATATAACCTTGTCTGTCAGGACAGATAGAAACTTGAGGAACTGAGGACAGGGCTGAGAAGGGCCTTGGTGCTACGAGGGATGCCATATGAGGCAGTGGTGCAGGGTCATGTGAATAATGCCAGATGCCTGTGGGGCTGCATTAGTAGTAGCATGGCTAACCAGAGGAGGGGAGCTGTTATCTGCCTCCAAGGGGGACTTTTCCTGAAGGCAGTGGTGGCACTCAACTTTGGGGGAGCATATATGAAACCCAGGTGTCCTAAGTGGTTGCCAACTAATTTGAAGGGTCCGATTTTCCTGCTGGTTCCCTCTTAAATATGCTACAAATGTGGTGGTTTTGCTGGGCACCTCAGGCATCGGACACGGCCGACTAGACCTGTTTTCCTTGCATGAAATCAAGTGTCTGCACAGAATCATGCAAGCTCTTTGCAATGGACATGGATCTCCTCATTGCTCTGTCAGAACAAGTGGACATTTGCACCTGTCTTGGACCAGCTCTGTCCAACATGGACTGCCTCCCCCTTGGAAAAAGTCCAAAGGGGCGAGTGTCTGTGCACAGCTGATTCACTTCTCCCAGTGACTGCAGTGGGAGCTCAGAAAACCAGCTCCCATACAGGCAGCCGTTTTGTGCACCCCAGCAGCTGGACAAAGGGAATCCTCCTCTGAGTTTGTGGAGTGCACAAGAGAAAACTGAATCCTCCTGCGCTCCTGGAGCTTCTCAATGGGCATTAGCTGTACTGCTGAACTGCTCTAAATCACCTCCTGAAGCATGAGGGTGTTAACTCCCTTCTTGCCCCTGTGCAAGTGTTCTGAGTTCTTATGGGATGGAAGCAGAGGCTTCAACAGCAGGACATGTCCACTCTCCTAGACAACCATCCTCTGATGAGGCCAGCTACATGCTGGATTTGTTCCATGGACTCTCTCTCTTTACATCAGTGCACCTTTGCCAGGGATGACCTTGCTGCCCTGTAGGAACTGTCAGCCCTGGAGCCCCAGACCTGCCTGGAGGCTGCACAGGGGATAGAAAATGTCCCATCTGCAGCTGGGTCCCTGCTCCTGAGCTGGGCCTGGCTCCTGGGACTGCAGGACCCCATGGCAACCTGGCAGGCGCTGCAGAGAGACAGCTCTGCCCAGGAGCAGCTCCTCATAAAGGAGCACCAAGACTCAGGGCACTGCCCGCAGGCACCAGGCTGGGATGAGTCGCTCATAAGTGAAAGACAGTTGAGAATGGGAGGGCGGCTGAGCTCACTGCAGGCAGAAACCTCCCCAGCCCTTGACACGGTAAGTTTCTGGCTGCAGGGCTACACTGCCGTGGTTCCTGGAGGGATCTTCTGAACCTGGCGCCTTCAGCAGCTGATTGGATTTGTCAGGGTGGCTCTCCCAGCTTCCCCTGTTTGGAGCTGGTTGTGCTTTAGAGCAGGGACTCCCAGCCACACATTCAGAGGGATCACGGCTGCCTTCGCCCACCCCTCTGCCTGCAGACACAGCCAGCATCCCCTCCCCGGCCTCAGCAAGGTTTGTCTCACCTGCTCTTTTGCACCTGCAAACACGGAGGTGCCCTGGGCAAGGTCCTGCCCCTGGCAGGTGTCTACAGGGCAGAGCTGAGCACTCAGCGGGTGCAATGGGGTCTATGAATATGGACAGGGCAGAGACGTGGAGACAGAGAAGCAGCTCCTGCAGGGACGGCTCCAGGCAATGCAATCATGGTGAGAGGAAAGTGCCTCCTGCAGCGCCCCTTCCCACCAGCACAGCTCTCTGCGCTCCAGGCCATGGGGGCCAGGGCAGGAGTTGTCCCAGAGCAGCCAGATGTCCAGGAGAGGAGACACATCTGAGTGCCCCTCTGTCCCTGCCAGGCCCTGCCTCCGTTGGCACAGCTATCATGGTGTTACTCCATGATCCCACCTGCCCACGCTGCCCTCCTCCTTCCCTCGGACTCTCTGGACAGGGGGTTTCTGATGCAGGTCAGACACTGGCCCTGTGGGTCCTGCCATGCAGAGGGGTCCTGGACTGTGAGGTGCCCAAGTGCCCTCTATGCTGTGGGGCTCAGGGCAGTGCGGTTGGAGGAGCTTGGAATGAGCCACCTCTCTCATCAGGACACCCCATCCTCAGGACGTCCTGCCATCTCCCTGGGTGCCTGTCTGGGCTGCAAGCTGCCCTCCGGAAGAGCTCAGCTCCCCCGTTACAGCAGGAGCTGTCTGGGTGCCCTAGGGAGAAGCCTCCTGGAATCTGAGGTCACAGAATCGCTGCAGGGAGGTGGATGTGGGCAGCTGGCAGGAGCCCAAGGTGTTGCTGGCTCCAAGGGGAGGGGGGAAACCTGCTTGACACCCCCTCCAAAAGAGTGCTGGTGGACATGATGTAAAGGAATCCTCTGCTCCCCATGGTGTCATTTAATTGAGGATAACATGAGTGCAAGTGTCCTACAGCTCCAAGGTGAGAGCACAGGGCAATTGGGACCAAGGCAGATGGAGAGGCCAGCTCTGCTTCCCCAGCATCAAGGCCAAGAGCTGAAGCCATAGAACTCAAGGATGGTCCTGCTAAAATTGGGGGGAAGCAATGAGTGTGTGTTTAGGCAAGGATATGAGAAAGTTTCACTCAGGGAAGTTTTCTCTAACTTGTCCATGCCTTTTCTTCCTCAGATATTGCCCGTATGCTGCAAAGGAACAAATGTCCAACAGCAGCTCCCTCAACGAGTTCCTCCTCCTGCCATTTGCAGACACATGGGAGCTGCAGCTCTTGCACTTCTCGCTCTTCCTGGGCATCTACCTGGCTGCCCTCCTGGCCAACGGCCTCATCATCACAGCCGTAGCCTGCGACCACCACCTCCACACCCCCATGTACTTCTTCCTCATCAACCTCTCCCTCCTCGACCTGGGCTCCATCTCCACGACTGTCCCCAACTCCATGCACAATTCTCTGTGGAACATCAGGGTCATTTCATACTTGGAATGTGCTGGACAGGTCTTTTTCTTCCTTTTTTTCGTATCAGCAGAGTATTATCTCCTCACTGTCATGGCCTATGACTGCTACGTGGCCATCTGCAGACCCCTGCACTACAGGACCCTCCTGGGCAGCAGAGCTTTTGTCAAAATGACAGCAGCTGTGTGGGCCAGTGGTTTCCTCAATGCTCTCCTGCACACAGGGAACACATTTTCCCTACCCCTCTGCCAAGGCAATGTGGTGGAGCAGTTCTTCTGTGAGATCCCCCAGATCCTCAAGCTCTCCTGCTCACACTCCTACCTCAGGGAAGGTGGGATTATTGTGCTTAGTGCCTGTTTATTCTTCGGGTGTTTCACTTTCATTGTGGTGTCCTACGTGCAGATCTTCAGAGCTGTGCTGAGGCTCCCCTCTGAGCAGGGCCGGCACAAAGCCTTTTCCATGTGCCTCCCACACCTGGCTGTGGTCTCCTTGTTTGTCATTACTATATTGTTTGCCTACCTGAAGCCCCCCTCCATCTCCTCCCCACTGCTAGATATGGTTGTGTCCATTCTGTACTCTGTGGTGCCTCCAGCCCTGAATCCCCTCATCTACAGCATGAGGAACAAGGAGCTCAAGGAGGCACTGAAGAAACTCATCCAGTGGGTACAAGGTCAATGATAACAAATGTTTCATTCACTCACCAGGATATCTGGCATCAAGGCTGTATTTTACCCATTTCTTTTTTACTTCTCTCTTTTACATCCATCTTAAAATAATAAATAATAAAATGAAGATACCTAGTTTTTGTCACCTCTGCACAGGAATCTCTCATTTAGCACTTAAACATAGACCATGATAAAGCAGGAAGCCAGGCTTCCCCCTTCACTAGCAGAGAGGGGGGGGATTCTCTGAGCTGCTTCTTTGAGCTCCCTTGGATGTGCCCAGTGCAGGGAGGAGAGTTTCCCTCTGCAGCGTCTTTTCCAGCACTGACACCAAGGGACCTCTGGGGTACAGAGTCACGGCGGGACAAGGGCAGGTGGGCTGAGACCAGGGGTCCAGTGTTGTTTAGGAGATCTCAGCTCTCGTGGCTATGGTGAGAGTGTCATCTCAAATCTCTCTAATAGGAGAGAAATGGCAACCAAGTGTCAGCACAGGTTTCCATGGTTCCAACATAAAAAACTAAATATGAGTGAATTGAAGGAAAGTCTAGAGGCAGCCTTCCCATGGCAGTTCATCTTTCCTGAAGACACATTCCAGGAGGGCAGCAGGACTTTCTTTATTTAGAGTTGGCCTCCTCATTTCTGTGCTGTCCTTCCATGCTTTATTCTGCAGATATGGCCCAGGAACTCTCATAACCTGGAAGAGAGAGGCTTGTTCTTACTCTTACCCTGGAAGAACAGGCAGGACCAGTCCTTGGGCTCCCTTAAGCCACAGCTGCATTCCAGAATAACATTTCCATAATAAAAGGGGATCTTCCCTATGATGGTCCTGAGTCTGGCCTCTCTTTAGAAACTGGAATCAAAAAATATGCCCAAGGGTGTGAAACCACAAATGGGGCTGCTCTTCTCCTTGTGAACTCCATGAGACCCAGGGGATGACCTCAGCATTCCAGGGTGATCTGTTAGCCTCAATCTAGGGTTCATCTCTCAGTGACCACTGCAGATAGGCAATGGTCTCTGCATTGCCTGTGCCAGGGTGCCCCACATGTGACTGTGCTGATGAGAGAACCCCCAGGGATCTCCAGGCACACGGTTTGTCTGGGAGTGGGCACTGAGTGCAGCTTTAACGAAACAGGGATGACTCACAGTGCAGGGACCAGAAGGTAGAGCACTAAACCCAGGTGAACATGGGGAAAGGAGGGCTCTGCAATCCACAGAGAGGCAGTGGGGACCCAGGAGGCCCAGGGAAGGGGAAGTGGAGGGCGATTCCTGCACCCACGGTGAAACACCACAGCCTGGAGCTAGTGGCCACCCAAAGACATCTCCTGCCATTGCAATATTGTGGGGGCACTCGGAGTACCAGCAGACCTCAGCCACCAGTATCAGTGGCCACAAGGGCACACTGATGGCTCATGGTCTATTTGTTGCCAACCACGATTCCCAGGTTCCTTTTTTGTGGAGCTGCTCTCCAACAGGTCAACCCCCAGCCTGTCCAGGTGCATGGGGTTATTCCACCCTAGCTGCAAGACCCTGCACTTGCCTGTGTTGAACTTCACGAGGTTCCTCTACCCCCAACTCTCCAGGCTGTCCAGGTCCCTCTTAAAGCCTGCACAGACCTCTGGGCTATCAGCCATTCCTCCCACTTTTCTATCCTCAGAAAACTTGCTGAGGGTGCACTTTGTCCGTTGAGGCTACTGATTAATAAACTGAACAGTTTTTGACTGACTCCTGATACCAATAGTTTCAGGTCTCCAACTGGGCTCTGCGCCACTGGTCACAACCCTAAAGCCTAAACCCCAAACCCAGCTGCTCACATGGAGGTGACCTCACAGGTGCAAACCCACCACATCCCTGCTGCTGCCTGTGGCCTTCAGAGACAGCAGCTTCCTCAACCCCCTTCCCCACACAGGAACCACTGCTGCCCTCTCAGCTCCTCTCACCACAGAGACCCCCCACCCACCGCCCACGCCTGCCTGCCTGCTGCCGGCCAATCAGGCACTCACAAAGACATGACGTCACAGCGCCGTCCCGCCCAGCTCTCTGGCCCTGCCCTCCAGGGCAGCAATGGCCTCCCCAGCCCTTCCCCGCCAGGAGCCCAGCCCGGGCTCAGCAGCTGCTCCGCGGAGATGATCTCAGCAGCGCAGAGCCCCGCAGGGCCCGGCTGCTGCCCAATGAGGCGCTGCGGGAGCGGTGACCTCACAGTCACCAGGCGGAGCCAGCCCTGCTGCTGCCCAATCAGCTCTGCCCGCAGCAGGGACCTCCCAAGCAGCAGCCACGCCCTCTCCCTGCAGCTGGCCTATCAGGGGCTGCGGCAGCAGTGACCTCCTCGTGCCCAGCGCAGCCATTGGCTGTGAGGCCCTGCGGGGCTCCTGGCTGTGCTGGGGGCTGTGCGGGGCCGGGGCAGGGAGGGGAGCCCAGCTTGGGGCTGCGGGTGCTGGGGGTGCTGGTGTGGAGGCCTGGGGGGCTGTGTGAGCTGCTGTGTTGGGCTCAGCCAGCACTGCCCACCCCGGCGTGGGGGAGAAGAGGGGCAGCCAGTGCCAGGGAAACCTGCCCTGGATTCTCTGCTTCTGCCCCCAGCACCCACACAAGGGTTGGAGCTGCCCCACGGGAGCCCTGGGGCTTGGGGAAGGCCCAACCCCAGGAGTCCTGGCTGCCACATTGTCCCCTGAGCAAGGTGGGACCCTCAGGCAGGACTCCTGTGGCAGCCTCCAGCCCTGAGCAGCTACTGCCACAGCCCGTGATCCACAGGGGTCTTTGCAGTGACAGTTTCTGTGTGACACCTCGGGAAGGAGCTCCCGAAGCTGGGAGCCCTGTTGGAGAGCAGCAGGATCAGTGGGAACAAGAACTGGGGTCCAGGCTGCGGGTGTTGATCCAGCAGTCCCCATCTCATTTGACTCCATCAGCAGTCTGTAAGATGATCAGCTCCCTGCGATCTCTTGCTGCGATTTTGGAGGCCACACGGGTGGATGCACCACATAAGACCTCCCAGTTGCCAGGATGGTTCTCCAGATCCTTGCCACAACAAGGACTCCCCCGTGACTGCAGATCTGTATGACAGTAACATATTTAGGCAATTGGTGATGTATCCTTTAATCACTATTCTCTTTCATATAGTAATGGTTAGGTGCATTACCTTGCTTATTTTGTCTGTTGCTAAAACCGAGTGCGTAGTAAGCTTATTCTCTACTGCGTTAATATTAATAGTCAAATAAAACCATTCTTTCCAGGGGTATCTGGTTCTTTCTGTTGCCACGTCTGCCCCAGTCAATTGGCAAAACACCATGTTCTTTGCAGATGCCCATTGCAGCTCCCAGGAAGTTTGGCCTCTGATTTTCAGCCTTGCAGGCCACAGTATTTCTGAAGGCAGCTGTACTTCTGGTCTGGTGCTGCTTCCTGGAGTTGGTCCCCCTCAAATCAAGATCAGCTGGAGGGGACCAGAAGTGTTTCCAGCCAGCTCTGAAGAGGTACCAAGGACACAAGTTGCACCTGGAGTTCTCTCAGGCAGCAGTTGCCTGTTCCAGGGTAGTGAGCAGGCAAGTGTTAGTGTACTCTGCATTTGGTAAACAGGTGTCCTGGTTTTCATGTCATGGTCAGGACACAAATTCCTCCTCCCTACATCCTGTGGTGTAAAGAAAGAAGGAAAACTCTCCAGAGCTCCATGCTTTCTGTCCTTTCTTCTGTCGAAACCTGATTTCTGGGCTCTACATAGCAGTCAGCAGATGACCTGGAGGTGTGGATCTTGTCACCTCGGGTCCTGCCTTAGAGCCTATTCACTTAAAATGCAGTGGGCATTGGTGGCAAGTAAAACTGTCTTTCCTTTTGCCAGGCTCAAGGAGGACAAAGAGCAGGAGCAGTCCTTGTGGTTTTGTTCTGATTGCAGGTCGAGTTTGTTCAGTGTCTCGTGGCTCAACTGTGCTCTGGTAACGTCCACAAGCTGCTGTAGGTTCAGACGAGCCCTGGAAGCAGCAGTCCTCTTCCCCTGTGACCCTCTTCATCCTGCCGGGGGTCATTTTCAGCCAGAAATCCCTCTCAGCACACATCCCCCCATCCTGTGAAAGGCAGGAGTGCAGGACTGCAGAGGAAGGGCCACATGCTGTGTGTGACAGCATGGCTTTCCATCCCGTGGGTGACTGTGACACCACCCGCTAATCCCCCCTCCCGACCACCCTCCAAGGGGAAAAAGAGCCTAGTTCCCGTCCTGAGCTGTACAGGTGCTCCTCTTTCTCATCATGCTCCTTTGCATGCCCCAAACCCCCTGCCCTTATGGCCCTGAGTAGCAAGTGTGTGTTACAAGCAGCATGCAAATTATTGCCTGATGACTTTTAAAAGAAGGGAAAGATGCCTCTTCTCTTGCTACTCTCCAAGAAAAAGCAGCCCGGCCTGAACCAGGCAATGCCTGTAACAAGACCAAGCAAGGTAGAGCAAGGTCCTTCCTTGCGCTCAGCTTCTTCTATTCCCAGTTGTCATTTTGACCATGCAGGTGGCAGGTGAAGTTGTCTGAGGTGTGAAACACAGGAATAACACCAGAGGAGAAACTGCCACTTGTGCACTTTGAGATGTGATGGTGACACATGCAATGGTGCAGTGTGACAAACAGAGAAGGGGTAAAAGGGAAGCAAGCTAACCATCAGGAGGCATGAAAGCAGTGCAAGATGCAGTGTCATAAATGCAGCATTCCAATGTGAGCCCCTTTTTGCATCTATTAGGCAGTGCTCAGAGAGTCTCTGATGTGTGAAGGTCGCTTGCCAAGGGCCAGAGGTACAAGCAGTGTAACTGGAGGGACTCGATTTCTCCAGTTCATGGAGCTCTGTCAGAAATGGGGACTGAACAGTGCAAGAGAGTCCCCTCAGAGCCCATGGTTTTGTGGGTGTCCAGTTTGCTGAAGTGAGCCCTACTCAGATCCTCCTCCAGCAAGGGAAAGTCTTCCTTTCTCCATTTCTCCATGGTCTCCAGGGCCTAGGATTCCTGAGGGTCACTCTTAGCACTAAAGCCTGAGGCAAAGGTGGCCTTTTCTGTGTCCTCTCTCACCAGGACTCTTGACCCATTTAGCAGCAGGCCCGTATTTTTCCCTTTTGTTCCCACTCTATTGTTATATTTTATATATATTTTAAATAAGTATTTATTATTATTTTATCAGGAAGGTAAGAGTAAAAATCAGAAAGAAATAAATGAAGAGCACATGTTTCATTCCAAGTACATGGGAATGACAAGTGACTGCACACAGGACAGGTTTTGGCACTGACATTGTACCCATTGAGGAAGTTTCCTCAGTGCCTCCTTGAGCTCCTTGTTCCTCATGTTGTAGACAAGGGGGTTCAGTGCTGGAGGCACCACTGAGTACAGAATGGCCAGTACAGAGAGATCCAGAGCTGGGAAGGATATGGAGTGGGGAGAGGGGGGAATAAAGTGGCTAAGGGTGACATTTCACTGCCCCTGTGACCAGGGGTAGGAGTCAGACCCAACCAAATGGGTATCACGACCTCTAATCCCTCCAGGGGACTGCAGATGACTGCACAGTCCAGGGCATCTGGACTACAGAGCATTTCCAAGGGTGCTCGTTGTGTCCAGTTGTGCCTATACATCCTGCCCCTGGTATTTGATACATGGTGACCCAGAGGGCTCTCCCTTCTCCCTTCTTCCTGACAGTTGAGTCCTCACTGCCTCTCCTGAGACTGCAGAGTCCTCTTTAGCCTGCGAATACCCAGTGCTTTACCTCTAAGAAACTCCATCTTTGAGGACCTCTCCCTTTATGAGGCTCTACTCACAGTCCATCCCAGGCATATGCTGTCCCAGGAAGATCTCTGTGCTCTCCTGCCACCGCCAGCTTCCCCTCCATGAGAACAGCTGTCTGACACTGTACCTTAATACGTAGGAGAGCTGTGCATGTGTAAATCCATGACCATTCAGCGTCTCCACTATCCTTGGACTCTGATAGGTGAATTCTCAAACCAGCCCTCGGTCTCCGAAAGATCATTACATGATTCTGAGCTCTGTATTGCTGAACCCTGATGGAGAATCCTGTTCAGCAGGCCCTTGAGGGTTGCAAGTCCTTGGGCCTATTCTTGACAGCAGCTTTGGAGGAAAAGCCCAGCTTTCACGCACTGTACTGATAGAAATTACTTTATTACAGAGATCCTGTTAGGGAGCCAGTCCTTGTCCAGCATTCGTCAGAATTGAGGGTATCAGGCGAGACAGAGCAGACACCGTAAAAAGGGGAATGAATACAAGTAGTTGTGTAGGAACATGATAACAATTATTATCCCTAATAAAAGCCGCAATAAAAATAACATGAAGAAGCAATGCTCAATCCAGTTACAGGATACAGAAAGAGTCATTTGCAGAGAGATGTTGCAAAATTAGCACTGCTTAAAAAGGTCCATGAAATCACTTTCCTAATGGCATCCTTGAGTTCCTTGTTCCTCATGCTGTAGATGAGGGGGTTCACTGCTGGAGGCACCACCGAGTACAGAACAGCCAGCACCAAATCCAGAGATGGGGAGGAGATGGAGGGGGGCTTCAAGTAGACAAACAGACCAGAGCTGACAACCATACAGACCACAGCCAGGTGGACCACACGGAAATGAGGCGGCCAACTCTAAATAGAGAAAGTCCTGCTGCCCTCCTGGAATGTGTCTTCAGGAAAGATGAACTGCCATGGGAAGGCGGTGACGCTTGGTTGCCATTTCTCTCCTATTAGAGAGATTTGAGATGACACTCTAACCATAGCCATGAGAGCTGAGATCTCCTAAACAACACTGGACCCCTGGTCTCAGCCCACCTGCCCTTGTCCCGCCGTGACTCTGTACCCCAGAGGTCCCTTGGTGTCAGTGCTGGAAAAGACGCTGCAGAGGGAAACTCTCCTCCCTGCACTGGGCACATCCAAGGGAGCTCAAAGAAGCGGCTCAGAGAATCCCCCCTCTCTGCTAGTGAAGGGGGCAGCCTGGCTTCCTGCTTTATCATGGTCTGTGTTTAAGTGCTAAATGAGAGATTCCTGTGCAGACGTGACAAACACTAGGCATCTTTATTTTAGTATTTATTAGTTTAAGATGGATGTAAAAGAGAGAATTAAAAAAGAAAGAAATGGATAAAATACAGTCTTGATCCCAGATATCCTGGTGAGTGAATGAAACAGTTGTTATTATTGACCTTGTACCCACTGGATGAGTTTCTTCACTGCCTCCTTGAGCTCCTTGTTCCTCATGCTGTAGATGAGGGGATTCAGGGCTGGAGGCACCACCGAGTACAGAATGGACACAACCATATCTAGAAGCGGGGAGGAGATGGAGGGAGGCTTCAGGTAGGCAAAAAATACAGGAATGACAAACAAGGAGACCACAACCAGGTGCGGGAGGCACATGGAAAAGGCTTTGTGCTGGCCCTGCTCAGAGGGGATCTTCAGCACAGCTCTGAAGATCTGCATGTAGGACACCACAATGAAAACGAAACACCCAAAGACTAAACAGGCACTAAGCACAATAATCCCAGCTTCCCTGAGGTAGGAGTGTGAGCAGGAGAGCTTGAGGATCTGGGGGATTTCACAGAAGAACTGCTCCACCACATTGCCTTGGCAGAGGGGTAGGGAAAATGTGTTCCCAGCGTGCAGGAGAGCATAGAGAAAGCCACAGGACCAGGCAGCTACTGCCAGTTTAACACAAGCTCTGCTGTCCAGGAGGGTCTCGTAGTGCAGGGGTCTGCAGATGGCAATGTAGCGGTCATAGGCCATGACTGTGAGGAGAAAAAACTCTCCTCCAAGCAAGAAGACGAAGAAAAATATCTGGGCAGCACATTCCAAATAGGAAATGGCCCTGGTGTTCCACAGGGAATTGTGCATGGCTTTGGGAACATTCGTGGAGATGGAGCCCAGGTCGAGGAGGGAGAGGTTGAGGAGGAAGAAGTACATGGGGGTGTGGAGGCGGTGGTCGCAGGCTACGGCTGTGATGATGAGGCCGTTGGCCAGGAGGGCAGCCAGGTAGATGGCCAGGAAGAGCGAGAAGTGCAAGAGCTGCAGCTCCCGCCTGTCTGCAAATGCCAAGAGAAGGAACTCGTTGAAGGAGCTGCTGTTGGACATTAGTTCCTTAGGGGCACAGGAGTCCTGTCCAAGAAAGGAAAGAAAGCCGAAAGTTAAGGCAGGCTTTTCTGAGCCAAACCATTTCAGTTTCTCAAGGAACTCCCCACATTTCCTCTCTCCCTTATTTCAGCTCCCTTTCTGGTGCTCCACTTTCAACTGGCTGAGTGTGCCAAGTTCAGCAGGGACTCCTGCCCATAGCTCCGGAGGAGTTGTTTCTGCTTTGCTGCAAGTGGAAATAGATGCACTAGTCTTTGAGTGGTATTTGTGGAGATGCCTTGGAATGGCATATTGCATTGCTTGGAATGGACTTAGTCCAGAGACCAAGTGGGAATATTCTCCATTCACCAGCATGAGAGCTGAATACAGCCCTCACACCGGTTGTATCTGAAGGAGAAGAGCTCTGTGAGGGATTCACCCCCATCACTCTTGCCCTCCTCAACAGAGATACTTGTATCCGAGTCTGCCACACCAGATCTCACTCCAACAATGGGGAACAACAGTCAAAGGGAAACAAGGATAGACCTTACCCTTTCTGCATGTCAAGATGTCTAGAGATAGACCTTGTCCTCATGACTGCTTTAATCCTGCACCCTGCACCCTTATTCCAGGCACTGCAGAGAGAAGGAGTAGCTTTGATGCACACAAGCTGCAGGAGATGATGTCCACCCCTTCTATGGCAGGGCTGTTCAACATTTGGAAATCAAGTCTTCTCTGCAAAAGGGTAAGTGGAGGAGTCTGTTGATATATAAGTGTGCGTATAAATAATATATATGATGGTACACACACAAAAACACAAAGGTGCCTACTCACTGTGGGAATGTTTGTTGAGTGAAGAAGTGAGCCCAGTTCTCCCTGCAGAAACCTCCCAGGAGCAGGGGACTGTCCAGGGGCACCCCCATGTTTGCATGTGCTAAGGAGCAGCTCAGATAGACGCTGATGCAGCAGCCCAGGAGAAGCTGGTGCTGTCTATGGACTAAGGGATGGCTGAGGGGACATTCAGATGTCCCTGGCAGACTCTTTGGCTGCTCCTTGAATCTCTTAATGAGTCTCAGTCTCTTGTCCAAATCTGCCAGTTTTGTTTCCATTTTCCTCTTACCAAGTGGAAGGAAATTCTAAGCACCATCTCAATGCCTGCCTTGCCTTTCCTTTTGCAAAGTGTTCCCTGAAATGTGCTCACAGCTAGACCTGTGAGCAGACCTGACCCCCGCAGCACCCTCCCAGCAGGAGAAGGAGCCTGTCCTGGTAGAGGATAATCCTCCCACCCAGAACTTCTCCCCTCAGTGCTGTGGGGAGCTCCCTGGGCAGGCTGAGCGCTGACCTTCACAGGCGACACAGTCACTGCTGCGGGCACACAGCACCTTTGGGTGCAGGGACCCTGCTCTGAAGTGCAGACCTCTCACCCTGTCTGCACAACCCGGCTTCACATCACTGCTGTTTCTGTTGGGGAAGGCAGCAGGATGCCCTGCCCTTAGGTGGTATGTCAGAGAATCCCTGCTCTGAAGCAGCTCCTCTTCCTCCGCACTGCAAAAGCCAGGATAAAGAAGAGAAAAATGCTGCCAGCCATGGGGTGTGATGGGTTCTTATGTCCCCTTCAACAAGCTCCGTAGCATTGTCCTGTAAGCACAAACTCACCATGTCAAGAGCTGTGGAGGTCTCCTCTGTGCTCCCGCTCCACGCTGCCGTTCCCCTCTCGCTGCCTTCTCTCCTCTGCTGTCCGCAGCAGCAGGCAGTGCCCGCAGCCCTGCTGCTCTTGGCACAGGAGCTGCTCCTGCACTCGGCTGTCTCTGGGCAGTGCTGCCAGGCTGCCACGAGCTGCCTCCGTCCCAGGAGCCTGGCCCCGCTCAGGAGCAGAGGCCCAGCTGAACTCATCAATTTCTCTGTCCCTTGTGTTCCCTCCTCCTGGGAAATGTGCACTGTAGTCAACTAAAATAATCCCTGATTATCCCTCTCTAAACTAGGAAAGACTGGTGTCAGCACTGCAGTTTGTTTCATCAGAGCCTGGTTACTTGGAAGAGCTGGAAATGTCCCACTCAGGAAGCCCTTCTTCCCAACTCTTAGCTAGGCAAGATAAATAAAGACAAGAATAGAGCTCACTTTCCCAGTGTTCAGGTATTGGTTGATGTCACCCAGTTTGGGATTCTCAGGCTGGTTTAGAACACCCTGGGCTGCCATGGTATTCTGTGGTGAGCTCCACAGAAACACACAGCAGGTGGGATTCCCCTTGCCCAAGCTGAAGTGAGCACAGCAGGGATGCCTGGATGGGAGGTCTTGCTCTATGCTCCCAATCACTGGTCGTTCAGGGTGGGTGTCAGCTGCACGCACACAAACCCTTGGTGACACGGAAGGGTCGGAGGTGGTTGAAGGCATGTGCCAATGTCTGCTTGCTGTGATCACCATATCTACTTTCTGCTGGAGCATGTGTTGGGAGCGGGTAGGGAATTGCTTTGGTCCCCCAAAATGTTATCAGATACCCACTGCTACCAGAGCTCTACTCACTAGGAAGCTGAGACACGAGCAGATGCTGACATTGAAACAATTCATCGCATTCTGTTCAGGCACTTGATTCACTGACATAGAAATAGGCCTTGCTGGATGCCTGGGGCGTCCAGCACAGCCACGTGTTTCTAACAGATACACCCTGTGACCTACAGCGTAAATGTGTCCCTTTCAAGTGGTTTTGGGCACTCAGGTTTCTCAACAGTGCCCACATGTCTGGATCCCACAACTGTCCTTCAGCCAAGTCCTAACAGTCTACGGCCAAGCTTACTTCATCAGTGAGAGAGGCACATCACACCAAGGTCTCTGCACCCTTCAAACCTTCTAGCTCTCCCTCTCTTGAAACTCTTCACACCCCTAGATGGCATGAATGGGACATGGGCCAATGATTATCTCAGGCTGTTAACTCAGGCCAAGGGACTTCTTCGCTGGCATCTTGTCCTTCCCGGAGATTGGTTCACTTCTGTCCCACGTCCCAAGGTAAAGCCCGCTCCTGCCATTCTTTCTGCACAGCCCAGCTCTGTTTCTCCCAAGGCCTCCCCTCCTCCCAGCCTGGGTGAGAATGACAAAGGCACTGCCAAAGCTCAAACAACCCAAATAAGGTTGGCATCCTATTGGCTATGGCTGTTGTCTCTGCCACCAAGGAGACACTGGGCCTCACTGTCCCCCTTGCCAACACCCTGAAAGGTGTCATGTCATTGCCCTGCACTGAGCACTGCACACCCCCACCCACATAAGGTCCCCAGGAGGACCTGGAAAACATGTAGGGGAAAGGATCTCCCTTTGCGGAAGCTCAGTGACCGAGCTTGGACATTCTGCCTGATCAAACACATCAAGGGTTAATGTGGCATCAGAGCCACCTGCACATTTCCTCTGCCTACCTGTTATCAGTGATTCCAGTGATCTCCTCTAATCAGCCCCTAGGGAATCTTTGCAGCTAACAACTCTCAGTGGGACCCATTAATGCTCTACAGAACTTTGGAGGTTGCTTCTGACTTTGAATTCTTGAACATTTTGTTCAGTCTCCTCTCAGTAACTGAGGTTCATAGGCTCAGCCCCAAACACACTAGGGGACTCATTAAAAAGCAGAAAGCTCTGACCAACTATGTCTCTCCCTGTAATATTCTCCAAGTCTTGCATGGCTAATTGGAGACTTTTTCAGGAGTGTAGCTGAAAGGTGGATACATAAATAACTACAAGTATTTCTGCTTTTAAAGGCTTTTATCATTATTATAATTTAAGAGCAACATTCTCCAACTGGTGTCAGTGTAGAGTGACTCCTAATGAAGTCTGGACAGAGAGGAAAAGCGTGTCCTGGATCTCAGGCACTGTACGGACACTTCCTCCCTCCTCCCCAACCCTGCCATTTCTCCCATCAGCCACATGGGACTTCCTCACTCTTGTTAGAGTGTTAGAAGCTTTCCTATTCCACTGAAGTCTGCAACTGAAGGTTGCAGCTCATCTGCCCCCAGCTTGCACTTGCTTTCCTTAGAGAACTAGCTGCAAATAGGCACAGGATTTTTCTTAATTGCATAGAAAGAGAAACAGAGCAGGAATAATTTCATAAAGTGTAATTATTCTCTTTGCCTGTAAGCTAAGTCCAAGATGCCAACAATGAGGTCCCTTTGCTACAGGGGAGAGCCTTACTGGACATCTTTTGGAGAGATGGGAAAGGCTGGATATAAGCAGAACGTGGGGGACAGGCTCCTGGAAAGCAGAGCAAGCTTTAAACTCCCTGAAGTGCAAACCAGCAGCTGGGTTGCTGAGTGAATAAAGAGTAACGGGAGGATTCCCAGTGCTGCAGCTTTACAATGTCCGCCTCGTGTGCTGTGAAGGTGAGTTTAGAACTTGTCAATTCAAGCAGGACATGTGGGAATAGGAGAGCCACACAACTCCTAGGTGTCCTGGGCCATGATGTGGGCCGTGCCGCTCTTGGCAATCGTAGACCTCTCTGACCTTCTGTACAAAAGAAGGCAAAAAGCTCTGATGCAAGTCCCTAGAGAAAAGGGATTTTCTTGGCTGCTCAGAGCAACCCAAGCACAACATGGGGATGTCAAAGGAAGGCCTCCATCAGGCCTTCAGATGCACAACTTAGAGCTTCAAGGGAGCTCCCTAAACCAGCACTTCCCATGACCCTGGTGACTCAGTAGACATGGAGGAGACAGCAGAGAGAGGAGAGGAAGAAAGGGCAGAAACTCCAAAGGCGTGCTCAATATGCCATAGACAGGATAATAGATGCTGAATAAGTACCAAATAAAGGAGTAAAGGTCGTACTTCCCTTTGCAGTGGCTTGGAAAGTCCCATCTCTGACAGGCTCCAAGGGGGATGGAGTCTCCCTTCTGCAAGACTGGCCACAGGACTGTGCAAAGACTAGGAGGAGAGGAACGTTGGTTGTAGGGATGACCACAGGCTTCAGCAGCTGGGGAGCTGGGAGATGGTCATCTCACCACCTTGTGAACAAGTCAAAATCATAGAATCATAGAAAGCTTAAGGTTGGAAAGGACCTCTAGAGGTCATCTAGTCCCACCCCCTGCACACGCAGGGTCACCTAGAGCACGTGGCACAGAACTGTGCCCAAGCAGATTGTGAAGATCTCCAGAGAAGAACACTCCACAACGTCTCTTGGCAACCTGTCCCATATTTAAACAGGTTTTAATCCATTAATATTCAGCATGTATGTTTACTAGCAGACCTCACCTCAGACAAGTTCAAGATTTCATGACAAACAGAAAACATGGTAAAATACAGCATATTGGAAAATGCAGCTCCTGAGCCCAGCAGTGCTTTACGGGCTCCAGACAGGAGTCTGCATGGCAGCACTGCAGTGTGTGGGCACGTCCTGAGGCGCCCAGAGGCAAAAATGTGTGGGAGATCCAAGGTGCTCTACGGACCCAAAAGACAGAGCGAGTGCCAGGAACTACACCCAGGAGAGAAACACTACTTGGAGGTGTCACAGAAAAGCCCAAGGACCAACTAAGGTCCAAGATAAGAAATGGATTTCCTCTGGGTCAGACAAAGGAAATCTTGGCAAAATTCACAGAATCTGGAAAAACTTCCCCACGTTTGCTACCTGGATTTGACCCATGGTTTTGAGTCTGGCAGGAACCAGTGTCCCACCTAAAGCCCTCCGGAAGGAAGACATGTTAAGGGCACATTGATTCTTTTCTCATGTATCATTTCCATCTCAAGTACCACAGACCAAGAAACCTTGCTGAAGACTTTTAAAAGCAGAGAGCCAGTGCAGCCTGTCTCAGAAGAGCAGATTCCTTGCACCTGCATTGGGGGATCCAACACCCTGCTGAAGGCAGGTCCCAGCAGAGGTCTGGATTATCCCTGAAGATGGAGATTGGAGAATGTTTCTGCATCACTGGTCTCCCAAAAGGACCCTGTGATGGCAGGCTGGGCTCTGGGAGCAGAGCACCGCTCTCTCCAGACACCGCCTCCCTTCTGAGCACCTAGACCCTGGGGACACACTGGGGCCATCCAGCACTGCAGCTCTCCACGACCTCCGTACCTAAACAGAGGGTGGACAGCCTACACCTGCATCTGCATGAAGGACACACAGGGCTAAGCACCACACATGGCATCAGACAGGACACCACAAAGTGCCCCAAGATGCAGGAAGCCCAAGTCTCCATCCATTCCATGCACTTCTAGACCACCAGCACCTTTCAACAGGCACATGGGACTTCTCCTGACCCATCAGCTGCTCACATGGAGGCGACCTCACAGGTGCAAACCCCCCACATCCCTGCTGATGCCCTATGGGCTGCAGAGACAGCAGCTTCCTCAACCCCCTTCCCCACACAGGAACCACTGCTGCCCTCTCAGCTCCTCTCACCACAGAGACACCCCACCCACCGCCCACGCCTGCCTGCCTGCTGCCGGCCAATCAGGCGCTCACAAAGACATGACGTCACAGCGCCGTCCCGCCCAGCTCTCTGGCCCTGCCCTCCAGGGCAGCAATGGCCTCCCCAGCCCTTCCCTGCCAGGAGCCCAGCCCGGGCTCAGCAGCTGCTCCGCGGAGATGATCTCAGCAGCGCAGAGCCCCGCAGGGCCCGGCTGCTGCCCAATGAGGCGCTGCGGGAGCGGTGACCTCACAGTCACCAGGCAGAGCCAGCCCTGCTGCTGCCCAATCAGCTCTGCCCGCAGCGGGGACCTCCCAAGCAGCAGCCACGCCCTCTCCCTGCAGCTGGCCTATCAGGGGCTGCGGCAGCAGTGACCTCCTCGTGCCCAGCGCAGCCATTGGCTGTGAGGCCCTGCGGGGCTCCTGGCTGTGCTGGGGGCTGTGCGGGGCCAGGGCAGGGAGGGGAGGGGAGCCCAGCTCGGGGCTGCGGGTGCTGGGGGTGCTGGTGTGGGGGCCTGGGGGGCTGTGTGAGCTGCTGTGTTGGGCTCAGCCAGCACTGCCCACCCCGGCGTGGGGGAGAAGAGGGGCAGCCAGTGCCAGGGAAACCTGCCCTGGATTCTCTCCTTCTGCCCCCAGCACCCACACAAGGGTTGGAGCTGCCCCACGGGAGCCTTGGGGCTCGGGGAAGCCCCAGCCCCGGGAGTCCTGTCTGCCACATTGTCCCCTGAGCAAGGTGGGACCCTCAGGCAGGACTCCTGCAGCAGCCTCCAGCCCTGAGTAGCCACTGCCACAGCCCGGGATCCACAGGGGTCTTTGCAGTGACAGTTTCTGTGTGACACCTCGGGAAGGAGCTCCCGAAGCTGGGAGCCTTGGTGGAGAGCAGCAGGATTACTGCGAAGAAGAACCGAGGTCTAGGCTGCGGGTGTTGATCCAGCAGTCTCCATCTCACTCATCAGTCCCCACCTGATTTGACTCAATCAGCAGTTTGTGAGATGACCAGCTCCCTGCTCTGTAGATGATGAAGCTGGCGAACAACAATCCCTGCATCCTCCCTTCGTGCTCCTCCTCATCTCTGCTTAGTCCTGGGGAACATCTTAAAGAAGAGAAACCCCATCTCCCTGGAGTCCTGCCAGAGATGTGGCAATGATGCTGTGAGCCCAGCTCTTCATGCTGGGGGTCTTGGCCCATTCTCTCCCCTGTCTCCTGTGCGTCTACCTAAGTCTCCCATTCCCACATGTCTTGTTTAAAGTGACAATTTCAAACATCCTCTTAGAACACCTTGCGGACACATTGTGACTCCTCCTGAAACTCTGTTCACTCAGAGACCCAGCGACTGGTTTGCCCTTTAGGGAGGTTAAAGCTTGCTCTGTCTCTCTGTAGTCTGCCCCATTAGCCAAGTCCCAACTGTATGTATGGCTTGTATGGACGTAGCATACATTCAAAGAGTGTCATTATTTTCCATGAAACTATACTTTGCTCTTTTTTGTTTCCCTGTAACTAAAACAAGATCCTCCTATGCCTGTTTACAGCCAGTTGTCTAAGTAAAGCAGGTGGGAATTGGGGCAGGTGAGCTATAACATTCAATGCAGACTTTGGTGGACTAAGGCTGGCTTTCAGCAAGAGTGACTTAAATTCCCAAGAGGCTGATGAGAGAAATGGTAGAGCTGGGGAGATGGGGAGGAAGATTGTGCGTACAGTGCCTCATCTCTGGGACACGGCTTTTCCTGCCTTTCCTGACTTTATTAGGAGTCACTCTGGATGGCTGTGAATTGGCAGTGTGCTATCACCTCTTCTTTGGAATAATAATGCAAAACCTTAAAAAGATAAAATGCTTGTATATGATTGTTGTCTTCGTCTTTAAGCTACACTCCCCAAACCTCTTCAATTAGCCATGGTCACTTGAAGGAAATTGCAAAGAGAGTTCTAGTTTATCACAGCTTTTTGGGACGTCAAAAAATACTGGAGCTCCATGCAGTACTTGGAGCTGACTCCATGAACTGCAGCTTTGAAAGGAGATTGAAGAAATCACTGAAGAAGTCAAAATCAGAAGGAAACCCTAAAGTTTTGTAGAGCATTAATGGATCCCAGTGAGGCCATTAACTACAACAACTCACCAGGGGCTGATTAAAGGTAAAAAATATAATCATTGGTAATAGTTAGGTAGAGGAAAAACTCATGTGGCTCTCATGCTGAATACACCTTTGATGTGTTTTGTCAAGGAAAATGGCAGAGCACAGGCGGAGAAACCCTGGGAAGGGAGATCCTTTCCTCCATGTGTTGCCCATGTCCTCCCTGGCATCAGTGTTTGGGTGAGGGTGTGCAGTGCTGAGTGCAGGACAAACACACAACACCTCCCAGGGTCCACAGAAGGATAAAGTAGACAAAGAAGTCCTGATGATTCCTGGTAGGCCTCGGTGACAGACACAACAGTCATAGTCAAGAGGATAAAGACCTCCATTCTGTTGGGGCCTTGGCAACACCCTTGGCCATCTCTACCACAGGTCATCCTAGACCTGCTCCTGTGTCCCTGCAGACTATGGACACCCAATCTGCTTCCCCAGCAAGTTCTCACAAGAGGTTCTCCTTCCCTTCATTGAGGGCTTTTCCATCCTTAGTGGCTGTTTTTTGAAACACAAAGCCATGGGTGGTGACAGACTCGCTCTGGGTGCCCTGTAGCACCACTGCTCTACCCTTCAAGTGATATTTCTTCATCCTATTGCACAATCTGAGCTTCCCAAGCTGTATTTTGGTCCTGTTTCCTCTTTTCCCCATGCTCCCCATCCTCCTTTTCCTCTTTCTGCTCCCCATGACCAAGCAAATCTCTTGGCAGCCCCACAATGTGGGGATGAATATAATCTGGTATGTCACGACAGAGTGGAACCTGAGGAAGTGCCAGAGCCTGAACGACAGGCCCGTGTCGGGGTTGGCTTAGAGATGAATACGGCACTGCCTTTGCAGTACACAACACTCGCCTGTAGAATTGCTCATGCCAGCTTGCGCAGAGGCTCATTAAACTGTAGCTTTTTTAAGCTCTCGTGCGGCTGTTTTTGACCTTGAAAGGAACCCTCCCATGCGAGGCCTGGGCTCTGACCAGATCCCCATCCCACATGATAGGGAAAGTATGCCACATCAGATGTTACCGCTCACAAACAAAATGCAAATTATCATGATTTGCAGATTTGCCTCTATAAAAGATGGATATTATTGCTGCGATTTTGGAGAGCTCATGGGTGGATGCACCACATAAGACCTCCCAGTTGCTGGGAAGGTTCTCCAAATCCTCGCCGCAACAGGGACTCCCCATTGACTGTCGATCTGTATTACAGTAACATATTTTGGCAATTGGTGATGTTAATATTCTCTTCATTGGGTAAATGGGTGTCCTGGTTTTCATGCAATGTTTTTTAGTCGGGTCACAAATTCCTCCTTCCTGGATCCTGTGGTGTAAAGAAAGAAGGAAAACTCTCCAGAGCTCCATGCTTTCTGTCCTTTCTTCTGTCCAAACCTGATTTCTGGGCTCTACATAGCAGTCAGCAGATGGCCTGGAGGTGTGGATCTTGTCACCTCGAGTCCTGCCTTAGAGCCTGTTCACTTAAAATGTAGTGGCCATTGGTGGCAAGTAAAACTGTCTTTCCTTTTGCCAGGCTCAAGGAGGACAAAGAGCAGGAGCAGTCCTTGTGGTTTTGTTCTCATTGCAGGTCAAGTTTGTTCAGTGTCTCGTGGCTCAGCTGTGCTTTAGTAACATCCATGAGCTGCTGTAGGTTCAGACAAGCCCTGGAAGCAGCAGTCCTCTTCCCCTGTGACCCTCTTCATCCTGCCAGGGCTCATTTTCAGCCAGAAATCCCTCTCAGCACACACCTCCCCATCCTGTGAAAGGCAGGAGTGCAGGGCTGTAGAGGAAGGGCCACATGCCGTGTGTGACAGCATGGCTTTCCATCCCGTGGGTGACTGTGACACCACCCGCTAATCCCCCCTCCTGACCACCTTCCAAGGGGAAAAAGAGCTCAGTTCCAGTGCTGAGCTGTGCCGGTGCTCTTCTTTCTCATTGTGCTCCTTTGCATGCCCCAAGCCCCCCCAACCCTTATGGCCCTGAGTAGCAAGTGTGTGTTACAAGAAGTATGCAAATTATTGCCTGATGACTTTTAAAAGAAGGGAACAATGCCTCTTCTCTTGCTGCTCTCCAAGAAAAAGCAGCCCAGCCTTAACCAGGCAATGCCTGTAACAAGACCAAGCAAGGTAGAGCAAGGTCCTTCCTTGCGCTCAGCTTCTTCTATTCCCAGTTGTCACTTTGACCATGCAGGTGGCAGGTGAAGTTGTCTGAGGTGTGAAACACAGGAATAACACCAGAGGAGAAACTGCCACTTGTGCGCTTTGAGATGTGATGGTGACACATGCAATGGTGCAGTGTGACAAACAGAGAAGGGGTAAAGGGAAGCCAGCTAACCATCAGGAGGCATGAAAGCAGTGCGAGATGCAGTGCCATAAATGCAGCATTCCAATGTGAGCCCCTTTTTGCATCTATCAGGCGGTGCTCAGAGAGTCCCTGATGTGTGAAGGTCGCTTTCCAAGGGCCAGAGGTACAAGCAGTGTAACTGGAGGGACTCGATTTCTCCAGTTCATGGAGCTCTGTCAGACGTGGGCACTGAACAGTGCAAGAGAGTCCCCTCAGAGCCCATGGTTTTGTGGGTGTCCAGTTTGCTGAAGTGAGCCCTACTCAGATCCTCCTCCAGCAAGGGAAAGTCTTCCTTTCTCCATTTCTCCATGGTCTCCAGGGCCTAGGATTCCTGAGGGTCACTCTTAGCACTAAAGCCTGAGGCAAAGTCGGCCTTTTCTGTGTCCTCTCTCACCAGGGCTCTTGGCCCATTTAGCAGTAGGCCCGTATTTTCCCTAGTCCACCTTTTGTTCCTGCTGTATTGTTGTATTGTATTTTAAATAATTATTTATTATTATTTTATCAGGAAGGTAAGAGTAAACATTGAGAAAGAAATAAATGAAGAGCACAGGTTTCCCGCCATGTACATGGGAATGACAAGTGTCTGCACACAGGACAGGTTTTGGCACTGACCTTGTACCCATTCAGGATGTTTCCTCAGTGCCTCCTTGAGCTCCTTGTTTCTCATGCTGCAGACAAGGGAGTTCAGTGCTGGAGGCACCACTGAGTACCGAATGGCCAGTACAGAGAGATCCAGAGCTGGGAAGGATATGGAGGGGAGCGAGGGGGGAATAAAGTGGCTAAGGGTGACATTTCAGTACCCCTGTAACCAGGGGTAGGAGTCAGACCCAACCAAATGGGTATCACGACCTCTAATCCCTCCGAGGGACTGCAGATGACTGCACAGTCCAGGGCACCTGGACTGCAGGGCATTTCCAAGGGTGCTCGTTGTGTCCATTGTGCCTATACATCCTGCCCCTGGTGTTTGATAGATGGTGACCCAGAGGGCTCTCCGTTCTCCCTTCTTCCTGACAGTTGAGTCCTCACTGCCTCTCCTGAGACTGCAGAGTCCTCTTTTGCCTGCGAATACCCAGTGCTTTACCTCTAAGAAACTCCATCTTTGAGGACCTCTCCCTCTATGAGGCTCTACTCACAGTCCATCCCAGGCATATGCTGTCCCAGGAGGATCTCTGTGCTCTCCTGACACCTCCAGTTTCCCCTCCATGAGAACAGCCGTCTGACACTGTGCCTTAATACGTAGGAGAGCTGTGCATGTGTAAATCCATGACCATTCAGCCTCTCCACTATCCTTGGACTCTGATAGGGAAATTCCCAAACCAGCCCTTCGTCTCTGAAATGTCATTGCATGATCCTGAGCTCTGTGTTGTGAACCCGTGGAGAATCCTGTTCAGCAGGCCCTTGAGGGGTGCAAGTCCTTGGGCCTATTCTTGACACCAGCTTTGGAGGAAAAGCCCAGCTTTCACGCACTGTACTGGTAGAAATTACTTTATTACAGAGATCCTGTTAGGGAGCCAGTCCTTATCCAGGATTCAACACAATTGAGGGTATCAGGTGAGACAGAGCAGACACCATAAAAAGGAGAATGAATACAAGTAGTTGTGTAGCAACACAATAACAATTATTATCACTAGTAAAAGTCATAATAAAAATAACATGATGAAACAATGCTCAATCCAGATACGGGATACAGAAAGAGTCATTTGTGGAGAGATGTGGAAAGATTACCACAACTTAAAAAGTTCCATGGGATCACTTTTCTAATGGCATCCTTGAGCTCCTTGTTCCTCATGCTGTAGATGATGGGGTTCACTGCTGGAGGCACCACCGAGTACAGAACAGCCAGCACCAGATCCAGAGCTGGGGAGGAGATGGAGGGGGGCTTCTGGTAGGCAAACAGACCAGTGCTGATACACAGGGAGACCACAGCCAGGTGCGGGAGGCACATGGAAAAGGCTTTGTGCCGGCCCTGCTTGGAGGGGATCCTCAGCACAACTCTGAAGATCTGCATGTAGGACACCACAATGAAAACGAAACACCCAAAGAATAAACAGGCACTAACCACAATAATCCCAGCTTCCCTGAGGTAGGAGTCTGAGCAGGAGAGCTTGAGGATCTGGGGGATCTCACAGAAGAACTGCTCCACCACATTGCCTTGGCAGAGGGGTAGGGAAAATGTGGTCCCAGTGTGCAGGAGAGCATTGAGAAAGCCATTGGTCCAGGCAGCTGTTGCCATTTTGACACAAGCCCTGCTGCCCAGGAGGGTTCCATAATGGAGGGGTCTGCAGATGGCAACATAGCGGTCCTAGGCCATAATGGTGAGGAGATAAAACTCTGCTGAAAGTAAGAAAAATATGAAAAAGACCTGTGAAGTACATCCCAAGTAGGAAATTTCCGTGGTGTTGCTCAGGGAATTGTGCATGGATTTGGGGACAGTGGTAGAGATGGAGCCCAGGTCAAGGAGGGAGAGGTTGAGGAGGAAGAAGTACATGGGGGTGTGGAGGCGGTGGTCGCAGGCTACGGCTGTGATGATGAGGCCGTTGGCCAGAAGGGCAGCCAGGTAGATGGCCAGGAAGATCGAGAAGTGCAAGAGCTGCAGCTCCCGCTTGTCTGCGAATTGCAGGAGGAGGAACTCGTTGAGGGAACTGCTGTTGGGCATTAGCCGCCTCCAGTTACGTGGGACTGTGCGAAGAGGTAAAGACAGTGACATGTCAGGAGAGACCTTTCTTATCAAAACTCTTTGACGTTTTCACATCCTCTTCCACCTATGCAGACAGAGATGCAGATGTACACACATGCTGCTTCTTGTCAATATCTTAGTTCAGCTCTCTGTCTGGAGTTCCAGCTCATACTGCCTGAGTGTGCCACGAGCAGCAGGAATCTCCATCTATGGGTTCCAGAAGGATCAGTTCTGCTATGATGTGTAAGGGCAGTTCAACATTTTCACATTCATTTATGAGGCATTTTGATCATAAAAGCAATTACTTCATTTCTTTTGGAGAGTCTGTGCTTTGTTTGTCTGCTCTGCAGGGCAGGAATACACACCCTTTCCTCTGCTCTCCATGTGAAGACTATTGAGACCTTAGAGACAAAAGCTCTCCTTGTGCCCTACCACAGTGCCAACACACTGGTCTTTCATCGCTTCCATTCCCACCACCCAGAGGTGCTTGTGGGTGAGCACCTCTCTAGGTAGGGGACATCTCTTGTGTCAGCCTGTGATGACTTTAGTGTCCACTTACAACACAGATCTGCAGATCTTATAGAGCAGTGAATTCACCTCCCTTTCTCAGCTGGCCAAAAAGTGATGGAGAGGGTGTAACACAGCACATGGCTCCAATGATTAGAATAGGGACACTGTGATGTGGTTCTGGTAGGGACAGAGAACTCAGCACCCAGCTTGTAGACAAAGGCACACAAGTGTTGGCTCAGCTGCCAACATAAAGCCCCCCACCCCAGCAGCATTTCCATTACCTTAGACCCTCTGTGGCTTCTGCATAGCACATTCAGCCATCACGGACATTCTGGAGAAGATCTGTGTCCCTCCAAAGGGCAGCACACATCCCAGCAGCACACCCCAAGGTGAGTCAAGGGTCTTAAATGTGGGGTCTCCTGAAAGGACACTGAGCTTCTTCCCCAGCCTCATGGACTGTGCTGCTTTGAGCCCCAGGGGTGAGAAGGGAGCCTTGTCGTCTATCTCCACTGGAGACAGCTCTGCAACAGAAACCACAGGATCTGTGTCAGGCTCTAGCTGCAAATTTCCTCCCCACAAAGCCCAAGCACAGGAACAAGAGCATCCCAGCCCAAGAGGGAAACAAACAGCAACACCTTGTTGCTTCTGTCTGGCCTTGCACAGGCAGCAGGAGAGAGGCACCCTGAGGAAGGCCTTGCCCTAACCTGGCTGCACACAGCAGCTCCTGGATGGAGACGTCACAGGGTGGTTGTTCTCAGCTCCTTTGCTGGTGTTTAGGAAATGGGCAGGTGGCAGAAGAGCTGCTCCTCTCCTCTTCCGGGGCTCCCACTGCCAAAAAGGCAGCTGGTGCCCTCCATGCCATGGCCTTGTGGGCAGAGGCCCTGCTGGGTGCCAGAGGAAAGGTGCAGGGTGCTGGCGGAGGGGGAAGCATCTGCACTGCAGGAGCTGGCAGAGAGTTTCCTGGACTCCAACCTCACATGAGATTTTGGCATTAGCTTCCTCTTGCCTTGGGCTGTATCTCTGCTGCTTGGAGATGTCCTTGCTGAGAGCTGTTCCTTTGTCCCCACAGACCCCATCCCACTGGGCACTCAGCTTGGCTACAGAAAGTTCTGAAGAGCAGGAAACTTCCTGGGGCACCTCCCTGATTGCAGGTGCTACAGAGCAGATCTTAAGACTGGAAAGGGGATGTTGGTGCTGTCTGTAGGCTGAGAGGGGCTAAAGGCACTTGATGAAGTTCCTTGTAAGCTTATCTGTCTTTCAGTGTGATTGTGAATAAACTGTGACCCTTTTTTAACCCTGGTTGCTACAAATCCATTCCCACCATGCAGAGACAAGTCTGGAAAACTGCATTCTCAAAATGGTGAGATGGAGCTGTGGGTAGCCCTGACCCACACAGCAACCTCTCAGCAGGAGAAGGAATCTGCTCTGCTGGTTCACCCAGAGCTTCTCCCCAGATCCTATGACAGTGTGGTAGGGAATCCTTGTTATGAAGGATCACCTCCTCCTCTGCACTGGTCGAGTCAGGAGACTGAGGCTTAAAAAAACAAACAAACTCGTGAAGATCTGAGATGGGTTCAGCAGACCCTCCAGGAGCATCAGTAGCATTGCCAAAGACTCACCGTGCCAAGGACTGGGAAGATTTCACCCACGGCAATCTCTCCCCCAACTCCACTCTATAAACTGCCGTTCCCCTCTCGCTGCCTTCTCTCCTCTGCTGTCCGCAGCAGCAGGCAGTGCCCGCAGCCCTGCTGCTCTTGGCACAGGAGCTGCTCCTGCACTCGGCTGTCTCTGGGCAGTGCTGACAGGCTGCCACGAGCTGCCTCCGTCCCAGGAGCCTGGCCCCGCTCAGGAGCAGAGGCCCAGCTGAACTCACCAATTTCTCTGTCCCTCGTGCTCCCTCCTCCTGGGGAATGTTCTCTCAAATAGTCTGAAGTAATCATCTATTTTTCATCTTTAAAGAGTAAAGGGAGACTGATCCCAGCATTTCAAGTTCTTTCATCAGGGAATGACTATGAAAGTTGGAAATGTCCCATTCTGGAAGCCACAATTCACATCTCTTAGCTATGCAGGATACCCAGAGAGGGATAAGAGGGGAGCTCCCTGACACATGGTGCAGGTGTGGATTCAGGTGACTTATTCTGAGCACCACATACCTATTTAGCAGCCCCTGGGTTGGAGAGGGATTCAGCTAACGTCCATGGACTCCACAAACACATGGAAGGTGGGATTCACCTTAGCAAGGTAAACATGCACAACGCAGACATCTGCTTGCGAGTTCCTTGTCTAAGCTCCTAATAGAATCACTGCAGATGAAGTCACTTGTTCACACAAGAATACCTGGTGACACTGGAAGACACAGGGGTGGCCCAAGGCATGTGCCTGCAGGTGCTTACTCTGATGGACCAAGTGTGATACCCGCATGCTTTTGGAGCTTCCGCTGAGTCCAGGTCAGGAATTTCCTTGGACATTTCAAATGCCTTCTATCCTACTAGAGCAGCACTCACAATAAAGGTGAGGGACGGGCAGATCCCTTCAGCTCAAAAAGCGGATATACCCAGTGGAGGCCCTTTATAGAATCACAGAATGGTTGAGGTCGGAAGGAACTTTGGGGATGATCTAGTTCAATCCCTTTAGTCAAGCAGTGTCACCTACAGCACGATGCACAGGATCCTGTCCAGGCAGGTCTGGAATATCTGCAGGGAAGGAGTCTCCACAACCTTTCTGGGCAACCCATGCCAGTGCTCTGTCACCTTCACAGTCAAGATGCTTTTCCTCAAATTCAGGCAGAACTTCCTGTGCTTCAATTTGTGTCTGTTGCCTCTTGTGCCACCACTAGTCACCACTGAAAAGAGTCTGGGCCATCCTCTTCTGCTCTTGGCATCCTCCCTTCAGGTATTTGCACATGCTGATAAGATCCCCTCTCAGCCTTCTCTTCTCCAGGCTAAAACAGGCTCAGTTCTCTCACCTTCTTCTCATAGGAGAGATGCTCTAGCTCGCTGATCAACTTTAGACATAGATAGACATATACTGGGCTCTCTCCAGTACCTTCATGTCCCTCTTGTACTGCGGAGCCCAGTGCTGGACACAGGACTCAAGGGGTGACCTCCCCAGGACCTAGTAGAGAGGCAGGATCACCTCCCTTGTCCTCCTAGCAACAGTCTTCCTACTACAGCCCAGAAGACCACTGGCCTTCTTGGCGGCGAGGGACATTGCTGGCTCATAAGCAAGCTTCAAGGGGGCCTGAGTGAGAGAAGGCAGCTTTCTCTGGTTGCAAGGGACGTTTAGAGATCATCTACTCAGATGATGGTCAAGTCAATGTTTGTAAGCACCTGGGAGGCCAGCAGCAGGCACATGGCACTGCTGCTGCTTGGGAGGGGGGTCACATTGTCTGTGCTCCTGACTGGACAGCACCAGGCATTAGCAGGTCCATGCATGTCTGTGAGGGTGACCGTGAGCTCTGCTCTTTGCTGAGTCCCAGGCAGGCCAGCAAGAGGCGCCTGGCTGGGCAGTTCCTTGGGAGGTCCCTGCTGGCAGAGCAGCTGTGAGGCCAGCGCTGGCCCATGGCTGGGAACGGGCTCTGAGGCCGCTCCTGTCCCAGCAGCGGCAGGGACGAGAGGGTTTGCTGAGGGTGCCCCGTGGAGGGGCTGACACCTGCGGAGCTCTGCAGCCCTGGAGAAAGGCAGCTCCTTAATCAAGAGGAGGGAGATGGAGCACTTAGCACCATGAATTTGTGCCGCTGTGAGCATGATCTTCTCTGGCAAATGTGGACAAGGAGCAGAGATTTGTGGCCAGCTGCCATTGGACCATGGAGTCCACCAAGATCTTTTAGGCTGCTAAATGAATCCAGGCCTAAGTGAGCATGGTGTAACGAGAGCAGCACCATTAATAATCTGTGATTGCCAGGCTCCTTGTGCTGCAGTAATTCCTCTCCCTGTCTGATGGGTGCGTTAATGTAAACTCAGCTGAATTGCTCTCCTAAGATGTGGCAAGGGAAACGATGGGCACTGTCTCCAGCAGCAAGTTCACAGAATCACAGACTGGTTAGCATTACAAGGGACCTCTAGAGCTCATCTAGTCCAACGCCCCTGCTCAAGAAGGGACACCTAGAGCACATGGCACAGGGTGGCATGCAGGTGGGTTTTGAAGATCTCCAGAGAAGGAGACTCCACAACCTCTCTGGGCAGCCTGTTCCAGGGCTCTGTCACCGTCACAGTAGGTCCAGGGGATGAGTCACTCTGCCCATCTCATGCTGGTCTAGAAGGCCCTGGCATGAAGTGGGATTCAGAAAAATCCTGCAAACTCCACAGGCAGGTCAAGTGAGTCCCCTTTCAAAACTGAAGTGAGCACAACATAGAGGTCTGCAAGAGAGCTCCTTGCCTAAGCTGCAATTGCAATCAGTGGAGATGGAGGATGGGAGTCAGTGCCTCCTGCACAAACACCTGGGGACAGCTGAACAGAATGAGGAGGTCCAAGGCATGTGCCAGTGCCCACTTGCTCTGATGCAGCTCCTCGGAGACCTGCATCATCCTAGAGCATCAGGGTGGGGGCCAATGGGGAATTGCATTGCCCATCTGAAATGACCCCAGATGCCAAATACAATGGCAGCCCCAGGAACTATGAAGACCAGACATGGAAAGATTCTGGCATAAAGCAGCAGTTCTGGCAATTCAATCCAGCTACTTGATCTGATGGCACAGAAAAATGCTGGCAGGGACTTGTCAGATGCCTGGGGTGTCCAGCACAACCATGTGTCTCTAGCAGATACAGTAGGGCACCTGCAGGAAAACCATGCCCCATTGCAGTGCTTGCTGGGCAAGTGCCCCAGGCTATGCTGAGTTTCCTACCTCTACCCTAATCAATGAATTCCAGCACCGACTGCAGGGAAAATTGTCCCACCTACATGCAGAACTGTCCGACCTACATGCAGAATGCTGCAAAAAGAGGAGGCACATCACTCCAAGCTCTGTGTTCTAGTCTCTGAACTCTCAAACCCTTCTAGCTCCCCTCCCCTTAATGCTTGTTCACCCTGCTAGATTTTATGAACAGGGACTTCTTCAGTGGCACCTTCACTTTTCTGGAGATTGCTTCAAGAAATCTGCCATCCTGCCCTGTCCCTCAGGCTAGGCAGCTGTGACAGTCACAAGTACTCCATGTGCTCACCTACAGCACCTGCACACATACACCCATGCTCCCTATGGCACTCGCATGGTCTTTGGGTGCCTGGCACCCCTTGAATATCTCCTTTCTTGTGCTTATTGGCCAGACAGGCCCAGCAAAGGTGCTACTGGTGCCGTCAACAGACAGAATGGGCAAAGGCACTTCTGGAGCTTCCTCGTAACCTGCTGATCTCTCCATGGGCTTTGGAGTCTTCAGCCAGTGTCCTTGGGGTGGCCTTTGCTCTGGCACAGTGATGCACAGAACATGCCTCCAGCAGCAGCATCTCTGCACATCTGGGCATGCACTCATGCAACAAGGGGAAACATGTCCTAAGGGTTCATGGTTTAATTCTGCATTTCAGATATGATAATTCATATTGCTTTATTGTACACTCACACCAGCTTATTACAAGCTGAAAATGGAGAGGACAATGAGCAAAGATTTTTTTTTAAATTACTTTTTCTTTTTTAACAGGATTTGGAGGAGGACCTGAGCTGAGCCCATGGCAAGGCAGCAAAGCTACCGGGTGTCACATTTCATTTGGAAGGAGACTCTTTCCATCTGCCAACATGAAGGTCATCAAATAGATGGCCAAGCCGGTGAGGAGAGCCTTAAATTGGGAGTGAGACAGGGGAGAAGAAGACTCCAGCAAGAGAGAGAAGGTGATGGCCTGAAATGATAGGGAAAGGTGCAGGTGAGAGAGCAGTGGGATGCAGGGAGCTAGGCTTAGGGATGGAAAGAGAGCCAGTCAGGATTGTTGGTATGAGGATTAGTGGGCAGAGCAACAGCTATGGCCTTGTGAAGATCTCTGCTATAGATCTCAAAAAAGCAATAATGATGAGGTCCCCATGATCTTCACCAAGACATTGCGATGATGTCTTTGTCCATGGTCTCCACCAAGGCATCATGATGGCATCTCCTTAGTCCCCACTAAGGCATCGTGATAGGGTCTTGGTAGTCTCCACCAGGGCATCGGAATAACGTCCTCATGGAAACCACCAGGGCTTTGTGATGGCAGTGGCATCATGTCCATAAGGTTGCTGTGAGGGCACAGGCCCCATGGTGACCATGCCCTTGCTGGGGACAAAGACGCCAGGCTCCCCACTCTGGGGACAGCAGCTCCATCAGGAGGGAGCAGCTCCCCTTGGTGTCACTGTCAGGTCCCCACGAGAGGATCCTGAACATGGACAAGGAGCAGCAGGTGAACGCCTGCTCCCAGCCCACAGACGGGCTCTCAGGCTTGCAGGAGAGCGGGAGCGAGGTGAGCAGTGGGGCTGAAGGGAGAGGCAGGCAGAGGGGATGGCACCAACATGGAGAGCACAAGGATGGTGTCGAAGGGGAGCCGGGATGAGGGAAGAGTTGAGAGCTCTTCTGGGGAAGATTCATTTATTCCTGGCCCTGGGCATTGATGTAACTGGGGTAGATTTAGTTTGTGCAAAGTTGGCCCTGCCAAAACAGAGCATTCCCTTGAAGCTGATCCCCAACTTTCTGCACCAGTCAAGAGAGGACGACACCTCCGAGTGCGACGTGCTCTGTGCAGGGAGTGAGGGGTGGCAGGGACAGCTGTGGGCAGGGGGCTTTTCTGAGCGCTGGGCTCTGAGTGGGACAAGGAAACCTTACAGGTATAGGCCTGATGGTAACAGAAAGGTTTAGAAAATTTGTTTAAAAACAAATCTAGAAAGAAATTAAGAGAAAGAATTAAAACAAAAAAATCATTTGTTATACTTTCCACCTTTATTCGTTGTGTTTTAGTACACTAGACTTGGGCATGATCATTTGTTCTTGAAAAGGGAAGTGGTTTTCAGAAGTGGGTGGAATGCAGTCCCAGAGTCCTGCACAGCTGGTGCCATTCCAGGTGCCGTGGTCCCCTGTCCCCAGCCTCCCTCTGCAGCTCCAAGGGGCTCTGCTCTCTTGTAGGTCCCTGCGAGAACTCTCAGGCCCACGCAGGTCACTCAGAGACACTGGGACATCTCCAAGTCCCGCTGGGTGCTGGAGATCTTCAAACCCGCTTGGACGCAGTCCTGTGCCACGTGCTCTAGGTGACCCTGCATGTGCAGGGGGTTGGACTAGATGATCCCTAGAGGTCCCTTCCAACATTCAGCATTCCATGATTCCGTGATTCAGCTGCTTTTAGAGGGAGTCGGCTGTTTACGTGGCTGAGCAGCTGCCTCCGTGTCCCTTATTGTTCCACCCAGGTGGGAAAACATCTTCTTTCTCCAGGTCCGGATTCTGTTTCCAGAATGCTATTATGACCTTATAGATCATAAATGATCATAAAAATTTCCTATACATGCCACCCTGTGATCTGGAGAGCTCAATCTACTGTAGCGAAGCACCCGAAGAGATAACATTTTCATAGCAGTGACCTTGTGTCAGCATCATTACACAAGGGATACAGTACCTAACACAGAGAAATACAACAAATAGAAATAATAGCCCTAATAGCAGTTTCGCTAGCCATGGCCAACCCCACTTCCACTGTCCGAATGGATTCTGGTCACCAGCAACTCTCACTTGATGAGTCAGATCCTGTAAGGTCTGGATCTGGGCATGGATAGACTTGGAGTGCTCGCTTGGATTCACGGATCTTCCCAGAGACGGGACACGGAGGTCAACAGTGCCTCCACTCAGCCCTGGTGAGGCCACATCTGGAGTATTGTGTCCAGTTCTGGGCCCACAGTATAAGAGGGATGTGGAGCTGCTGGAGAGAGTCCAGCGCAGGGCCACAAGGATGATGAGGGGCCTGGAACATCTGCCCTGTGAGGAGAGACTGAGGGAGCTGGGCCTGTTCAGCCTGGAGAAGAGAAGGCTGAGGGGGGACCTGAGCAGTGTCTAGAAGTACCTCAAGGGAGGCAGTGAGGAGGATGGTGCTGGCCTCTTTTCAGTGGTGGCCACCAACAGAACTAGAGGTAATGGCCACAAACTGAAGTACCAAAAGTTCCACAGGAACTTAGGGAAAAATTTTTTAACAGTGAGGGTGACAGAGCACTGGAACAGGCTGCCCAGAGAGGTTGTGGAGTCTCCTCTGGAGATCTTCAAACCCGCTTGGACGCAGCCCTGTGCCACGTGCTCTAGGTGACCCCGCATGTGCAGGGGTTTGGACTAAATGACCTCTAGAGGTCCCTTCCAACCTTAAGCATTCTATGATTCTATGATTCTATGATTGTCTTGGAGCTTGCTGTAGTGCACCAGTATTGTCTTGTAGTCAATGTCAGCATTTTTCTCTCCAAGACCCCTTCACATTCAGTTCCACTTCCTTGTCATTTCAGACAATCCCTCCTCTGATTCTGTTGCCTGTTCCCACCATTCCCTCCCCTGTTCTCCCCACAAGACCCTGAGCTCACGGTGCTGCTTCCCGGAGCAAATGGGCAGTTGAGCACACAGGGATCAGGAGGTGCCTCCACGGTTGCTGTTCTGCTCAGGGAGGGAAGCAGACTCAACCAAAGGGGGTTTGTGGCCTTGATTCCCCGCAAGAGTCTACGGATGTGTCAGGTGCTGGGAGGAACTACGGACATTTCTGAGGGTACTGGCTGTGTCCAGGTGCACCTCTAGATCCTGAGGTCTGCCTTGCCCCCAAATACCTGGGTTTAATGTGTTACCGTTAGGTGCCTCCACCTTGGAGGACCTCTCCCCTTGTGAGGCTCCACTCCCTGCTCTCCTGGCATCTCCAGCTTCCCTTCCAGAAGACAGGAATCTGACACTGTGCTTTAATATGTGGCACAGCTCTGGCCATGTAAATGCAGCACCATTCAACCTCTACACTATACCTGGACACTGATAAGTGCTTCCCAAATCCACCCCTTGATCTCTGTAGAGATCATTGCAAGATGATGAGTTTTTGATGCTGAACCCATGGAGCAAGCATCTCAGAAGGCCCTTCTGGTGTGCGGTATCTTGGGCTTATTATTGACACCAGCTTTGAAGGAAGTCAAGCCTTCAGGCAGTGCACTGGGCAGAACCTTTTCTATTACATAGGAGTCAGTGAGGTAGCCTGTGCTGATCCAGCATTCGACACAATTTAATGGACTAGGTGAGACAGAGCAGTCTCAGAATAAATACCATGAAACCAACCATTTGTGTAACAACATGGTAACCATTATTACTACTAATGAAAGCCACAATAAAAATAACATGAAGAAACAGTGCTCAATCTGGTTGAGATACAGAAAGAGTAATTATGGAGAGAAATGGCAATCTTACCACTGCTGAAAAACGTCCATGAAATCACTTTCCTCAAGGCATCCTTGAGCTCCTTATTCCTCATGCTGTAGATGAGGGGGTTCAGTGCTGGAGGCACCACCGAGTACAGAACAGCCAGCACCAGATCCAGAGATGGCGAGGAAATGGAGGGGGGCTTCAGGTAGGCAAAAAATGCAGTGCTGACAAAGAGAGAGACCACGGCCAGGTGCGGGAGGCACATGGAAAAGGCTTTGTGCCGGCCCTGCTCTGACGGGATCCTCAGCACAGCTCTGAAGATCTGCACGTAGGACACCACAATGAAAGTGAAACACCCAAAGGCTAAACAGACACTAACCACAAGAAGCCCAGCTTCCCTGAGGTAGGAGTCTGAGCAGGAGAGCTTGAGGATCTGGGGGATCTCACAGAAGAACTGCTCCACCACATTGCCTTGGCAGAGCGGAATGGAAAATGTGTTCTCAGTGTGCAGGAGAGCATAGAGAAAGCCACTGGCCCAGGCAGCTGTTGCCATTTTGACACAAGCTCTGCTGCCCAGGAGAGTTCCATAGTGCAGGGGTCTGCAGATGGCAACGTAGCGGTCATAGGACATGACTGTGAGGAGAGAATACTCTGCTGACATGAAAAAGGCAAACAGAAAGACCTGTGCAGCACATCCTAAGTGGGAAATGGCCATGGTGTCCCACAGAGAATTGTGCATGGATTTGGGGACAATGGTGGAGATGGAGCCAAGGTCAAGGATGGAGAGGTTGAGGAGGAAGAAGTACATGGGGGTGTGGAGGTGGTGGTCACAGACTATGGCTGTGATGATGAGGCCGTTGGCCAGGAGGGCAGCCAAGTAGATGCTCAGGAAGAGCGAGAGGTGCAATAGCTGCAGCTCCCGCCTGTTTGCAAATGGCAGGAGCAGGAACTCATTGAAGGAGCTGCTGTTGGACATTTTTCTGTCTCCAGGCTTTGTGGACTGTTCAAAGAAGAAAAGATATTGATGTTACAAAGGTTTTTTCCAGTAAAAAAGCCAATATTCCAGTTCTAATACACCTCCCAAATTGCATCTCTTTACTGAGGGGATCTTTGTGCAGCTCCTTGCTTGACCTCCAGTTTGGGGTGACTGAATGTGTTGTGTGAGGAGCAGGAACATCCTCCTGTGGGCTTCATGGACATCTGTCCTGCTCTGCAGTATTGGGAAGGGGACAACAGGGAGCTCTGAGATTCACAATTTTTCAGGTGAATTCCTTGTGGCATGTAGAAGGGATTTTCAGCATCTACACCACCTCAGAATATGACAGAGAAATGGTCAGCTGAAGGTGCACTGAAGATGGGCTCTGCATAAGGGAGAGTCAGCTCCATCCCTAACCCCATGGATGGCATTTCCTGGAGCTGCACAAGTTAGAGGGGGGCTGGGGACATCTCACTCCCACGCATATTCCTCTCTTCCACAACTTGCAGGGCAGGTGTCTGAACTAGCACTGAAAACCCACCAACGCCAGGGAGCCCAAGAGAAGAACAAGGGCAGCATGGAGAGGAGGGGCAAGAAGGAGCAACAACACCATGACCCTAATGCCAATGCAGGCAAGGAGACAGAGGCAGAGGGGCACTCAGGAACACCTTCACCTCACCCAGCAGGACATGTCACCTGCCAGATGGTGACATTGCAGGCAAGGCAGTCGAGTCCCTCTGTCAGCAGGCAGGAAAAATGTCCATAGCAGGAGGGATGTCCCTGTCCTCTGCCAGAGGTCTGGACACAAAGGGCAGGATTCATGGCCCAGACCCCAAGGCTGTTGGGGCAGAGAGGCTGCTGAGTGGCAGAGGAGACTTGGCAGGGCCTGCTCAGAGGAAGGTTTCTGCAATGGAGGGACTGACCATGACTTCCCCAAATCCATCCTCCCATCGTGATGGACACTTCCCTCTCCTTCCCTGTCCATCTCTGCTGCCCATAGCAGTCCCTGCTGGCATCTTTCTCTGTCCCAACATTTTTTTGGAGTCTATGGTCATAGATCATATGACACCTTTTGTGTACTCAGTTCTATTCTGCAAAAACCTCTGGGAACAGAGCACTGTCCAAGGGCATCTCTGTGCAGGCAGTTTGTAAGGAGCAAGTAAAACAAATTCCACAAAGGTGATGCTGATGCTGGCTGCAGGCTAAGATGGGTTGAAGGGGTTCTGCGAGCATTCTCACAGACCTATTGATCTCTGAGAGTGAAGGATGGGAGTCCCAGGTCCTTGACAGAACAGATTTTCTCCCTGCTGCAATTAGGGTGAAAATTGAAAGTGCAACCAGCAGGTGAAAAGCTCCTGCCCTTGGAAATAGCCCTTCTCTTGACCTTCCTCTTGGAAAGACCCCTCAGACACATCCTGTGAATGAACTAGAGCAGTGAGCAGCCTTCACCCAGACAGCACTCTCTCAACAGGAGGATGATCCTGCCCGGCTGGGGGGAACCCTGTCACTCAGAGCTTCTCTGTGCAGCACTGACCCTTGCAGGCAGCAGAATCACTGCCCTGGGTGCCTCCTGGGGCACAGAGATGCTGCTCTGACTAAGCAACCTGGGTGGACCCGTGTTCATACCCAGCTTCACATCCCTGCAGCTGTCTCTGGAAGAAAGGAGCAGCATGCCCTGCCCTGCCAAGGTGCATCAAGGAATCCCTGCTTGGAATCATCTCCTCCTCTTGCTATGCCCTGCAGCCAGAGACTTACCATGGAAGGCTTTGTGAGGACTTCTTCCACAGCGAGCTCTGCTCTGTGCTCCCACTCCACACTGCCGTTCCCCTCTCGCTGCCTTCTCTCCTCCCCTGTCCGCAGCAGCAGGCAGTGCCCGCAGCCCTGCTGCTCTTGGCACAGGAGCTGCTCCTGCACTCGGCTGTCTCTGGGCAGTGCTGCCAGGCTGCCACGAGCTGCCTCCGTCCCAGGAGCCTGGCCCCGCTCAGGAGCAGAGGCCCAGCTGAACTCACCAATTTCTCTGTCCCTTGTGCTCCCTCCTCCAGGGAAAAGTTCACTTCAATAAACTAAAATAATCACCTGTTGTCCTTTGCTAATGATTGGAGAGACATTATTTCAACATGGCAATTTATTGCATCAAAGGATGACTATCTATGAAAGTTGGAAATACCCCACTCTGGAAGCCTCATTTCACATCCTTTAACTAGACAGGAGACCGAGGAGTGGACAAATAGGAGTTAATTGACACATGGTCCAGGTGCTGATTCAGAAATATCAATCTGGGCAGTACCTGTCTAGGCCTGGATCTGAAGTTGTATTCGGATCCCTCCTCTAAACTCCACAAATACAGCAATGGTGGGATTCCCCTTGCCAAAACTGAAGTGAGCAGAGCACAGAGATCTGCCCACGAGGTCCTTGTCAAAGCTCCACCACAGTCACTGGAGATGCAGGGTTAGAGTCAGCAGTTCCCACAGAAACACCTGGTGAGAGCAGAAGAGACTAAGGAGGTGCAAGGCGTGTGTCAGTGCCCGCTTGCTCTGATGGAGCTACTAGGAGACCTGCATGATCCTAGAGCATGAGTTGGGGAATTGGCCGTCTTGGCCATCTGAAATGACCCCAGATGCCAACTTCGACAAAAGCGACACTCCCCATGAAGCTGAGGTATGGGAAGATTGCAGGATTAACCAACAGCTCTTGTAATTCAATGCAGAGTCCTGATTTGATGTCACAGAAAAGTGCTGGCAGGGCCTTGTCTGATGCCAGGCGTGTCCAGCACAACCTCATGTCTCTAGCAGATACAGCAGGTCACCTACAGGAAAACCACGTCCCTTGGAGTGATTGCTGGGCAAGTGCCCCAGGGCATCCTGCGTTTCCATCCTGTACCCAAACAAAGACATTCCAGCACTGGCTGTAGGGAAAGCCCATCCCGTCTACATCCGGGGTGCTGCATAAATGGGAGGCACCTCGGCCCCGCCACGTCTCTGCTCCAGGCCCTGCACTCTCAAACCCTTCTAGCTCTCCTCCCCTGAACTCCTCTTCATCCCACCATATGGTATGAACAGGCAATGGGCTAATGAGGACCTCTGGGTGGCTGCATCAAAGGCTGTCAAGGCCCATAGACATCTTCAGTGGCACCTTGTTCTTCCTGAACCAGTGTCAGGCACAGGAGAGAGTGCCCGTTGGGCTGCTTTGTGTGAGAGGAAGTGCCCATGGCCAGGAATACATGTCCCCTCACTGGAGAACCTCCTGCCAGGCTGTCTTGGCCCAGCTCTCCTTTCCTACCATCCTCATGCTCTCCGTGCAGGTCCCATCCCTGCCGCCCGCCTCTCCCTCCAACCCCACTGCTCACCTCCCTCGTGCACTCCTGCACTCCATGGATCCCATCCATGGATGAGGAGCAGCCATTCACCTGCTGCTCCTTCCCCATCTCCAGGACTTGCTCTGGGGACAGCCCTGCACAGCCAGCGCGTTTCCAGCCTGTCCTCTGCACAGACAGACACGTCCGCACAGTCCATGTCACAGCCCTGTCCTCTGATCAGCTGCTCACACTGAGGGGACCTCATAGGCCCTTGGCTGGGGCTGGTTCTGCTGCTGGCCAATCCGGCACGGCGGCAGCAGGGACCTCACAATGTGCCCTGGAACCTTCAGCTGGCTCTGGCCTATCAGCAGCAGGGACAGAGGTGACATCACAAGAAACCTAAGCAACCCAGAGCTTCCTGATAGCATCGGGTCTACAGTGAAGGATGTGACCTCACTGTCACCATCAGAGCCATATCCCTGCTTTTGGCCTATCAGGATCAGGCACAGCAGTGACCTCACTATTAATATCCAGGCCATGTCCCTGCTGCTGGCCTATCAGGGACTGGCACAGCAGTGACCTCACTAACAAACATTCAGGCCATGGGCCTGTTGCTGGCCTACCAGGTCCTGAGGCAGAAAGGCCAACACAACCAACAACCAAACCATGGGCCTTTTCTGCCTTGTCACCACCAGGCACTGAGGTGACATCACAACAGCCTGTGGCAGCTAAGAGCCCCCTCTGGCCCATCCAGAGCAATAAGTGTCCTCAGTCACAAGTCTGGGGCTATCAGCTACTCAGGCAGAAAGGACCTCCGAGTACGAAGGGCAACCATGGCCCTGCTGCTGACATGTCACGTTCTCACACAGAAGGGACCCTGTCATTGGTCCCAGGGACATGGGCAAGGTTGTTCTCCACGGTGTGCTTGCTCCTGCAGGGCTTTCCCAGGAAAGGGTCTAGGAAAGAGCAGTGCCCTGGCCCCAGACACAAGTCACCACCTGTGGAGGTCAGCCTAAGGTCAGTAGCAAAGAATGTCCCCTCAGCAGATGCGGGGCTGAGCAGGAGAGGCGGGAGCTGCAGCCACCTGGCCAGCACATGATCAAGGAACTCGCTGGACAGCCTCACGTGTGATCAGCGCGTGATCATCTGGTTGATGGGTCGGTTGGGTTTGGGGCTTAACGTGCTGCCAGGCAGGGTGGGGGCTGTCTCCGGGGTCAGAAGCTCTATAAATTGTGTTTAAATAAAGGTCTTTGGTTTCACAACACCGAAGACCATGATTGATTCAGACACTGCAAATGGCACCCGAAGCTGGGGCAAGAACACAGGGGAAGCTCACAAAGCCCGAACCCGGCAGCATAGCCCAGCCGAACCAGGAACGGAGCAGGAAGAACTCCGGTGTGCACCCATCGCCTAATTAGAGGACAGCAGCCTGGGAATCACGGGAGGCAGAACGTCTCAAGGGCAGAAACGCAGCCTGGATGCGCAGCAGCACATGGTGCACGAAGAGAACCGGCAGGTTTCCAGGAAGGATTTAGTCACTCTACTAGAGTGGATTCGGGAGAAGGTACCTACTTTCCCGAAGGAAGGCACACTCCAGCGACACGTGTAGGAAGAACTCGGAAAGCGCCTTAAGGAGGTGATGGTGGATGGTGATACAGCCACAGTAAAACATGTGAGCATCTGGTGGCAGATCATGGTCACCTTGAAAATGGCCTGGGATCTTCAGGGGGACAGAAGCAATCATCAGCCACATGCAGCAGCAGCGTCAGCACCACCGTACGTTGGGGCGGCTGATCCTCCGTGCGACCATCTGTTCGACCCAGGCCCCAGGGACCCGGAGAAGGAACATGATTTACAGCCCCAGACCCACATAACGAGACTACAAAAGGGGATCAAGGGTCGAATCACTGGAAATGTTTAGCAGAGAGGCAGTTCAGCGGGGGAACTTAGAAATATTAACAGCTATGCCGGTCATGTATGCGTCGGCGGTGCATTTCACTGAGAAAAAACAAATCTCGCCTTAAAAGGGAGAGGCAGGGAAGTGTTTTCAATGTGGAGAGAATGGCCATCTCAAGAAAAACTGCCCCAAAGGCCAAGAGGCGGAGGCAAGCCAGCTCCAGCTCGCTTATTCACCTGCTGTATGGATCATTGACAGATCCACTTGGAGTGCTGGAATGGATCTTTTTACCTCATGGACAGTCAAAAAGAAATTATCAACGCAACAGAAGAATATACACAGTTAATTCCGAAAGCAACAATGCGCTTAAGAATATTAAACAGCAGCAATCCAAGATTCATTTATCTTCCTGCAACAAAGGAAAATTTGCAATGGTTATTAGCAGAACATTTACCCATGCAGGTGGCTTTAGCAGACTTTGCAGGACAGATGAACATTCACTATCCCCTGCATATGTTGTGGTCAGAACTTCCTAACATTCCCTTATTAGCAAGGTCTCTTTGGCAGCAAACTCCCCTTTCAGGTATTACTGTCTTCACAGATGGATCAGGGTGAACTATAAAGGCTGCCATTGCCTGGAAAATGTCGGCGGACGTAGAGTGGCAAACTGTGGTTCAAGCCAAGTACCAGGCTCCACACAGCTGGTGGACTGGTAGCTGCAACCATGGCTTTTTAAAAATTCACAACTCTAAATCTTAATGTTGGAACAGATTCCTTAAATGTCGAAGGCCTGTTGAAGCGCTTGGATGGAGCTATGGTTTGAGATGGCCCAATTGCTGATTGCTGATTTGCTGATGGCCCGATTGTGAAACTCATGGACTTTGTTAAATCGCTGAGCCAATCCCTACTTTCTTACTCATGCATGGTCACATACTGGGGAGAAAAGTCGGGATGTGTGTAAGCACTGGTTAAGATGTTTTGCAGTGTTTGGTGTTTCATGGTTTGGTGTTTCAGTGTTTGGTGTTGCATGCGTGTTTCAAAAATGATAAAAACAGACAATGGCCCTGCGAACCAAAGACTTCCTTAAACAATGGGGCGTTCAACATATCTTCGATATTCCTCATTCTCCTACTGGGCAGGCAGTTATTGAACACTCGCACCAGACCCTAAAAAATATGTTCATTAAACAGAGAGGGGGAGCTCAGAGAGATGGCCTCCAAGAAAGATTGGATAAAGCTTTATATGTGTTTAAGTTTTTAAATCGTAACATAGCAGGTGAGCAGATGAGCAGGTGAGTTACTCAACACTTTGGCCAACGGTCAGAAAATTTACAGCCAAGATCCCAAGTTACCATAAAAGATCTAGTTACAGGGAAGTGGGAAGGTCCAAAAGACTTAGTAACTTGGGGAAGGGGTTGTGCTTGTGTTTTGACAGATGGGAAACTAAGATGGGTCCCTTTGCAATGTGTACAACCCTGGCTTTCCTCAGCAGCTGTGCAGCCTTTGTCCCAAACAGCCAAGAAACGTATGGGTAACGTTAGCCATGTCAACACCAGACAATCCCTTTCAAACATGTTTAATAGGAGTATTTTCTTGGTTAAGACAGTTTGGGCTTGGAAAATGCAAATTGTTAAGTTTTTGATTATTGAGTTAATTGTATTTTGCTTGTTGTTAATTGTCTACCTTGTCTGTTATCATGTGTACAATGGTTAATTGATTGATCAATCAATCAAGTGATGACTGCTCAAATAAAAACTAAATAAGGAAGAGGGAGATGTGGAGGTCAACCTAAGGTCAGTAGCAAAGAATGTCTTGTGGGCAGGTGGGGGGCTGAGCAGGAAAGGCGGGAGCTGCAGCCCCATGGCCAGCGCATGATCAAGAAGCTCCTTGGACGGCCTCGTGCATGACCAGCGCATGATCATCTGGTTGATTGGTTTGTTGGGTTTCTGGGCTCCACGTGCTGCCAGGCAGGATGGGGGCTGTCTCTGGGGTCAGGAGCTCTATAAGTTGCGTTTAAGTTAAGGTATGGTTTCACAACACCAAAGTCTGTGAATCCTTCATACGCTGCAGATTTTCCATTGTCCATCTTTTCCCGGCTGCCTCCCATGCAATTAATGTGGCCTTCCAAGAAAATCCTGCTGCTCTGTGCTCTCCACAAGGTATTTGTGCACAGCATGAAGATCTCTCCTGGCCTTCTCTGGTCTAGGCTGAAAAAACATCCCTCTTCCAGCCTCTCCTTACCTGCCCCATGCTCCAGCCCCTGACCAACTTGTTGTCCCTGTGCTGAACTCCCTCCCGTTTGCTTGTTTCCTTGCAGAACTGGAGAGCCCAAGTGGGATCCAGTATAGAGGCATGGTGTCCACTGTGCCAAAAAGAGCGGTAGAACACGCATGTGGCCCCGCTGGCCGTGCTCTCCCAAATAAAAATCCGTGAGGATGGCCAAACGATGGCACAGGGACCCAAAAGGCCTCCCCTTGCTGACCACTAAGGCACTTAGATGAGATTTGGGTGCCCTTGGCCACCACCAGGACATACCCCTGGGAGCCTCTATGGAACGGCCAGGGCTTTGTGATGGGGGTGGCGTCATGTCCTCAAGGCCATTGTGATGGGGCAGTGCCCATGGCAACCAAGGCTGTGTTGGGCCAGAGCACCACCCTCGGGGTCGCACTCTGAGGAGAACAGCTCCAGCAGAAGGAGCAGCTCGCGTTGGTCCCCAGAGCAGCAAGTCCCCAGGTGCAGCGAGTGCCCTGGAGATGGAGAAGGAGAGGCAGGCGAACGCCTGCTCCCAGCCCAGCAATGGGCGTCCTGCCAGGCGCAAGTGCACAAGGAAGGTGAGTGCTGGGGCTGGAGGGGGAGGCTGACAGCAGGGATGGGAGCTGCATGGAAAGCACAAGCATGAGGGGCCAAGCCAGCCAGGCCTCACCTCCTCTGGCCAGGGGCTGCTTCTTCCTGGCTGTGGGGATTTTCTCGAACACAAAGCATGACTGGGATGCTCCAAAGCCCATATGGATCCTGGGAGCCTTGTGCGAAGGATCAGAGAGCCTCTTTGGACCACGTGTAGCTGGGCTGTGCTCGACCATGAGCTTCCCTTTGACATGGGGCTTCCCATGACGCAGGGGCTGCTTGTAGCAACACAACCCTCTCCATCATGTGCCTCCTTCTCCCTGCAGGTGGGCAAGCGGGAGCCGCACGCAGCGAGGCGACGCAGGCGGACCCTGACTTCGTCCCCACAAAAGGACAGGCGGCCTTTGCTTTCTGACACCAAGGGTTTTGAAGATGCTGATCAGGTCATCGCAAAGGTACAGAGCTGAGCAGTGAGGCCGGCAAAGGCCCTGTCTGACTGCGCGGAGCTGCCGGGAAGCAGGCGGGAAGTGGAGGGAAGAGCAGCAGCAGCGCGTGCTCTGCACGGCACTCTGCAAGGCCAAGCTTCACGCTGGGTCATGGTGCTGCTCCATGTGCCCATCTTGTGCCTGCCCCACAGTGACGAGCCCTCTCCAAAGGCCTCTCCCAGCCTTTGGCAACAGGCTGGCAGCCACCTGTGCGCGTGGGAGAGCATTGCAGTCACGGAGGGCATGAAGGGCCACAGGAAGGTTCCATGTGGAAGGCTGGAGGGTGGAGCAAAGGCCATCGGGAATTCTCCTGTGCGCTTTCATTGCAGATGGCAGAGGACACTGTCAATGATGTTCTTTCCACCCTGCAAGCTGTTCATCCCTCCACTGCCCTTCTCAAGAAGACTCCTGTGATGCTCAGGGAGACCCTGCCCAGCAGAGCTGGGCTAAGAGCGGAGGTGCCACATCTGCCTCCCAAACCACCGCGCACTGCCAGGGCAGCCAGCCAGGCACATGGAGGCCTGGAGGCTCCTGCACTCAAAATGCCAGGATCTACAGGGAAAAAGAAGCTGCCTGCTCCAGAAAAGCCTTGCAGAGCTTCTGCCAGGTGCAAGACCAATGCCATCGATACGGAAGATGTGGCCAGGAGACTGGTGGACATGGTGAGGGAGGGATTAGAGACAGTGGCAATAACTTGCAGGGAAACTGCTGCCCGGGAAACCTCAGGGGCTGTTGGGGGTGCTGTGATGTCTCTGGAGTGCGGGAAGAGACTGGAAGAGTCCATGTCTCTTGATTTGCCTGCCCTTCAAAAAGCCAAGCGAGATGCTGGTGTTCCCCACCGGGCAGTTCCAGAGCATGACCACTGCTTGCTTGAGGCCAGACTTGGGTCTTCTGTGCTGGGAAAAACAAGGATGGTGCCAGAAGATGGTGTCAGGAAGAAAACTCTTCCTATGAAAAGCCAGCAGCTCCCAGGACACTCCTCCTCTGTGCTGGGAACACAGGTTCTGCCTCAGCCCTTAAGTAAGGTATCAGTGGCCCATGCTGGAAACCTGCAGCCTCCTGAATGGCAAGTGGCCACCTCTGAGAATGTCCAAGGAGGAACATCCTCCTCTGGCCTCGAGCAGCTCCTATGCTGGGAGACAATGGCTAGAGGGGTTTCAGAGGCGTTGAAAGATCCAAAGATGAGCAGCCCCCACATTGCAGAGGGACCAGCCAGCTCTGCCAGAGCCATGGCTGTCAGCTCCCAACAGGCAATGGCCTCATTGGAGTCCACATCAGCTTCCCAGCCTCAGCCCGCTGCCCTGGCTGACAACATTCTCGCAGAGGTCTGCACAGAAATGAGCGCTGAGAGACACAGCCCTGCCCCGCACAGCTGTGTATCCCCTGCCGCAGCATGGCTGGACGCACTGCTGGCACTCGTGTCTGCAGCCTTGAGGCCTTCTGAGGACACAAGTGCGGCCCATGGCCGGGAGCTGAGGGGAGCAGTGCTGCAGAGGACACTGGCGCACACCATGGCACGAGCAGCACTGGCAAGCGCAGCCCAGAGGGAGAGCGCAGAGCGTGGTGAGAGCAGTGCCTGCCGTGGAGAAAGGAAGGTCCTGGCGGCCGGTACACAAAGTTCCTGGGGCAGTGGCTATGGGCCGGTGCCACTGCGAGGGCAACCTGCATGGCGGGCCTCAAAACAGCAGCCGTTGGGAATCCTCTGCTGCCTTCGAGACGCGCCGCAGCGCATACATAGAGACAACCCTGCAAAGTACCTGTCCGTGCTCTCAGTCACAACAGAGCCCCTGGAGGAGCTCGAGAGGAGCTGCCTGGCACGCACTGGACAGAGTTTGGCACAGCTGCGAGAGGCCAGCCTCGAAAGGAAGGAGCTGAGCCCAAAGGAGAGCGAGGGCCAGGAACTGGAGGCCAAGGGGAAACGTTTCTCCCTAACAGTGTCAGGATGCCTCAATGTTCGACCCAAGGAGGTGAGTGCAAGGCATGGGCTGGGGCACCTGGAAACACTCCCTGTGCTGAGGCCAGCCACTGTGCCCTGATGCAACAGCCACATTGTCCTGGGGCTGGCATGGCCATGGGGGCATTTGCTGGCGGAAAACCAGCTCCCCTCACCAGTCCCCCTCTCTCCCTTCAGCTGTGCGCCAGAAACTCCTTCCACAACCTGTGGCAACCGGAGCTGACGCGAGTGGAGCTCCTCAAGGACGCGAGGTCCAAGTGGGAGGTGCTGGAGCGGCTGTGCGCCCATGCCCCCAAGGGCCATCATGAGGTGGGAGCACAGCAGCATGAGCGAGTGGAGTGGAGCGATGAGGAAGAGGAGGCTGAGGAAGAGCTGTTGCAATGGGACCAGACGGAGAGGAACAACCCCGTGTGCATGCACTGGGTCACACCAAGCCTCAGGAGCCTTTTGGCAGACCCTCCAATGTGCCACACGGAGCTGTCTGGCTCCAACAGCATCCAGGAACGAGACGCTGCCAGGGAGGCAGCCGGTGACCTGCAGAGCTCGCCTCTCACCCCAGCACTGCCCCACGGAGCCGAGGCAGCAGCATTTCCTCTGGCTGGAGACTTGCAGAATGCGGGAGAAAATGCATCGGTCGCTCCATCAGACACCAGCAGTACAACGGCCGATGCTCCCCTGGCACTCAAAGAGCCCCAGGACACTGTGGAAAATGCAGCTGCCACTCCAGCACTTCCCACAGAGCAGCAGGCAGAGGCCTCTCCCCTGGCCGCGGGCCCTTGTGATGGGAGCGACAGCCCCCCTGTCAGAACACGGCTGCCTGAAGGTGCCAGGTCAGACGGCTCTGCCTTGCCTGGAGGGCCTCCTCAGCAGGTGAGCGGGGAGCTTGTCGTCAGCAGCCACCCCCAAAGGGAGCAGCCGCGCGAGTAGTGCTGGGGGGCTGCAGGGGGGCTGTGCAGAGCTGCCCCCAGCCACGTGTCCCCCTGCGTGTGGTCAGAAGCTGCCACCCCCAGCCCTTTACCCTCAGGCCCATTTGCTGAGGGGGAACCGCCTGCCCTCCCTTTGCAGGAGCCAAAGGCGCAGGGCTGCCATGCCCTCTGTCCCCTGCATCCTGGGGCACAGACGCGGAGCCAGGAGGGAAGGGGCAGCCCCAGCAGCAGCCCCTTCCACACCCGCCCGCCCGGCCCCCTTGGGTCACACACCGGCTGCCTCCGCTCCCGCCGCCTGTTGGGGCCCGCACCGCGGCCCTGCTGCTACAGCCCCAAGACAACCTTGTCCCCTTGCCGAACAGCCCCTGCTCCCTCCCCTGGGGACTCGCAGCCGTTCGCAGCAGTCCCCGCACCAAACCCTTCCCCCGGCCATCCCGGGCAGCAGCACCCTGAGCATGGCCAGCTCATACCACACGGCTCTGTGTCCTCGCTCTCCCCACGCAGGCTGCCCCCGAGCCCCTGGAGCAGGAGACGCCGCCGTCTTCCTTCAGGCACTCGCCAGAGGTAGAGGCAGGTACGGAGCCGAGGGCAGAGCCCTCCTGGGCATGGCGAGCCCGTGCTGGGACAGCGATCGGCGCTGAGGCCGGCAGCAGGCAGCGCCCTGGGGCTGCCATGCCCAGGCCAGGAGCCTCGGGAAAGCCCTGGGTGGGGGACAGGCAGGTGCTCGCCCTGCCCTGCGCAGCCCTTCGCCCACGGCTCTCCTTCCCCCACAGGCACCAGCGCCCTCCTGCCCGCTGCGGCTCCCGCGCGACGGCTGGGGCGGCTCAGGACAGCGCTGCGAGCCCTGCGCAGAGCCTTTTGCTGCTGCCGAGCCGCGGGGCACTGAGAGCTGCCCTGAGACGGGGCCAGCGCCGAGCAGAGAGCCAGAGCGACGGGGATGCTCTGCGGGCGGCTACAGCAGCGCGGCCGCACCATGTCCCACTCTAGAATGGGAGTAAATAAAAGCTTGCAGACATATTTTGGAGAGCTGAAACAGTACTACTGCACATGCCTGTTGTTTAGTTTGCGTGTGGTAAATACACTTTGTCCTTTGGCCTAGAGCCCCGTTCACTGAGGATCCTTGTGAGCTCCCATAAAACACACTTCTGTGGGTGACATTATTCACTGGAGTCCATAGAGGGATCCTATGACTGAAAATACCTGACTCCAAGGGACCTGAACTCTCCTGTTGGCTCTTCCCAGAGATCTCCTGGATCCTCAGGTGAGCAGGAGTATGCATGGGGACAAAGCCACATCCCAGACAGTCTCCATGGCACCTTCAGTTTCACAAAGTGTCAGAGCTTCACATGTACTCCCTAAACCAACATTTCCCATGGCCTTGGGGAATGGTGAAGACCTTGGGTAGAAACACAGGAGATGGGAGAGAAAGGGCCGAGGCCCCAAGACGCAGAGGTGGGCTCCACAGCATCATGAATGAGGTGCCACAGACTTAAATGAGCAACCCAAAGAAGTCCTTCCTTTGGCAGTGACTTGGAAAGTCACATTTCTGACAGAATTCCAAATGGGTGGGTCTTCTGTTCTCTAAGACTGTCTCCAGGATTCTGCAGAGATGAGGAAGAGCAGCTGGGTTTGGGGTTTAGGCTTTAGGGTTGTGATCAGTGGGGCAGAGCCTGGTTGGAGACCTGCAACTATTGGTATCAGGAGTCAGTCAAAACCTGTTCAGTTTGTTAATCAGTGACCTGAAGGGGCAGAGTGCACCCACAGCAAGTTTTCTGCGGATAGAAAAGTGGGAGGAATGGCTGATAGCCCAGAGGTCTGAGCAGGCTTTAAGAGAGACCTGGACAGCCTGGAGAGTTGGGGGTAGAGGAACCTCATGAAGTTCAACGTGGGCAAGTGCAGGGTCTTGCAGCTAGGGAGGAATAACCCCATGCACCAGGACAGGTTGGGGGTTGACCTGTTGGAGAGCAGCTCTGCAAAAAGGGACCTGTGAATTGTGGTTGGCAACAAATTGAGCATGAGCCATCAGTGTGCCCTTGTGGCCACTGATACTGGTGGCTGAGGTCTGACGGTACTCAGAGTGCCCCCACAATATTGCAATGGTAGGAGATGTCTTTGGATGGCCAGTATCTCCAGGCTGTGGTGTTTCACTGGGGGTGCAGGAATTGCCCTCCACTGCCCCCCTTCCCTGGGCCTCCTGGGTCCCCACTGCCTCTCTGGGGATTGCAGAGCCCTCCTTTCCCCATGTGCACCTGGGTTTAGTGCTCTACCTTCTGGTCCCTGCACTGTGAGTCATCCCTGTTTCGTTAAAGCTGCCCTCAGTGCCCACTGCCAGGCAAACCCTGTGCCTGGAGATCCCCTGGGGGTTCTCTCATCAGCACAGTCACGTGTGGGGCAGCCTGGCACAGGCAATGCAGAGACCATTGCCCATCTGCAGTGGTCACTGAGAGATGAACCCTAGACTGAGGCTAACAGATCACCCTGGAATGCTGAGGTCATCCCCTGGATCTCATGGAGTTCACAAGCAGAAGAGCAGGCCCATTTGTGGTTGCACACCCTTGGGCATATTTTTCGATTCCAGTTTCTAAAGAGAGGCCACATTCAGGACCATCATAGGGAAGATCCCCTTTTAACACGGAAATGTTATTCTGGAATCCAGGTGTGGCTTAAGGGAGCCCAAGGACTGGTCCTGCCTGTTCTTCCAGTGTACGAGGAAAAACAAGCCTCTCTCTACCAGGTTATGAGAGTTCCTGGGCCATATCTGCAGAATAAAGTATGGAAGGACAGCACGGAAATGAGGAAGTCAACTCTAAATAGAGAAAGTCCTGCTGCCCTCCTGGAATGTGTCTTCAGGAAAGATGAACCGCCATAGGAAGGCTGCCTCTAGACTTTCCTTCAATGCACTCATGTTTAGTTTTGTGTGTTGGAGCTTTGCATGGAACCATGGAAACCTGTGGTGACACTTGGTTACTTGGACACGTGACTCTGTACCCCAGAGGTCCCTTGGTGTCAGTGCTGGAAAAGACGCTGCAGAGGGAAACTCTCCTCCCTGCACTGGGCACATCCAAGGGAGCTCAAAGAAGCGGCTCAGAGAATCCCCCCTCTCTGCTAGTGACGGGGGAAGCCTGGCTTCCTGCTTTATCGTGGTCTATGTTTAAGTGCTAAATGAGAGATTCCTGTGCAGACATGACAAAAACTAGGCATCTTTATTTTAGCATTTATTATTTTAAGATGGATGTAAAAGCGAGAAGTAAAAAAAGAAAGAAATGGATAAAATACAGCCTCAATGGCAGATATCCTGGTGAGTGAATGAAACAGTTGTTATCATTGACCTTGTACCCACTGGATGTGTTTCTTCAGTGCCTCCTTGAGCTCCTTGTTCCTCATGCTGTAGATGAGGGGGTTCAGGGCTGGAGGCACCACCGAGTACAGAATGGACACAACCATATTTAGAAGTGGGGAGGAGATGGAGGGGGGCTTCAGGTAGGCAAAAAATACAGTAATGACAAACAAGGACACCACAGCCAGGTGCGGGAGGCACATGGAAAAGGCTTTGTGCCGGCCCTGCTCAGAGGGGATCCTCAGCACAGCTCTGAAGATCCGCACGTAGGAAACCACAATGAAAGTGAAACACCCGAAGAATAAACAGGCGCTAACCACAATCATCCCAACTTCCCTGAGGTAGGAGTCTGAGCAGGAGAGCTTGAGGATCTGGGGGATCTCACAGAAGAACTGCTCCACCACATTGCCTTGGCAGAGGGGTAGGGAAAATGTGGTCCCAGTGTGCAGGAGAGCATAGAGAAAGCTACTGGCCCACACAGCTGCTGTCATTTTGACACAAGCTCTGCTACCCAAGAGGGTCCCATAGTGCAGGGGTCTGCAGATGGCAACGTAGCGGTCATAGGCCATGACAGTGAGGAGATAATACTCTGCAGATACGAAAAAAAAGAAGAAAAAGACCTGCCCAGCACATTCCAAGTATGAAATGACCCTGATGTTCCACAGAGAATTGTGCATGGATTTTGGGATAGTCGTGGAGATGGATCCAAGGTCGAGGAGGGAGAGGTTGAGAAGGAAGAAGTACATGGGGGTGTGGAGGCGGTGGTCGCAGGCTACGGCTGTGATGATGAGGCCGTTGACCAGGAGGGCAGCCAGGTAGATGGCCAGGAAGATTGAGAAGTGCAAGAGCTGCAGCTCCCGCCTGTCTGAGAACAGCAGGAGGAGGAACTCGTTGAGGGAGCTGCTGTTGGACATTTGTTCCTTTGCAGCATAGGGGCAATATCTGAGGAAGAAAAGACATGGACAAGTTAGAGAAAACTTCTCTGAGCAAAACTTTCTCATATCCTTGCCCAAACACACACTCATTGCCTCCCCCCCATTTTAGCAGGACCATCCTTGAGCTCTATGGCTTCAGCTCTTGGCCTTGATGCTGGGGGAGCAGAGCTGGCCTCTCCATCTCCCTTGGTCCCAATTGCCCTGTGCTCTCACCTTGGAGGTTTAGGACGCTTGCACTCGTGTTACCCCTCAATTAAATGGCAGAGGATTCCTTTACATCACGTCCACCAGCACTCTTTTGGAGGGGATGTCAGGCAGGTTTCCGCCCTCCCCTTGGAGCCAGCAACACCTTGGACTCCTGCCAGCTGCCCACATCCACCTCCCTGCAGCGATTCTGTGACCTCAGATTCCAGGAGGCTTCTCCCTGGGGCACCCAGACAGCACCTGCTGTAACGGGGGAGCTGAGCTCTTCCGGAGGGCAGCTTGCAGCCCAGACAGGCACCCAGGGAGATGGCAGGACGTCCTAAGGATGGGGTGTCCTGAGGAGAGAGGTGACTGGTTCCAAGATCCTCCAACCGCACTGCCCTGAGCCCCACAGTTTAGAAGGCACTTGGGCACCTCACAGTCCAGGACCCAACTGCATGGCAGGACCCACAGGGCCAGTGTCTGACCTGCATCAGAAACCCCCTGTCCAGAGAGTCCAAGGGAAGGAGAAGGGCAGTGTGGGCAGGCGGGATCATGGAGTAACACCATGATAGCTGTGCCGAGGGAGGCAGGGCCTGGCAGGGACAGAGGGGCACTCAGATGTGTCTCCCCTCCTGGACATCTGGCTGCTCTGGGACAACTCCTGCCCTGGCCCCCATGGCCTGGAGCGCAGAGGGCTGGTCTGGTGGGAAGGGGCGCTGCAGGAGGCACTTTCCTCTCACCATGATTCCATTGCCTGGAGCCATCCCTGCAGGAGCTGCTTCTCTGTCCCCACGTCTCTGCCCTGTCCATGTTCCAGACCCCATCGCACCTGCTGGGTGCTCAGCTCTGCCCTGTAGACACCTGCCAGGGGCAGGACCCTGCCCAGGGCACCTCCGTGTTTGCAGGTGCAAAAGAGCAGGTGAGACAAACCTTGCTGAGGCCGGGGAGGGGATGTTGGCTGTGTCTGCAGGCAGAGGGGTGGGCGAAGGCAGCCGTGACCCCTCTGAATGTGTGGCTGGGAGTCCCTGCTCTAAAGCACGACCAGCTCCAAACAGGGGAAGCTGGGAGAGCCACCCTGACAGATCCAATCAGCTGCTGAAGGCGCCAGGTTCAGAAGATCCCTCCAGGAACCGCAGCAGTGTAGCCCTGCAGCCAGAGACTTACCGTGTCAAGGGCTGGGGAGGTTTCTGCCTGCAGTGAGCTCAGCCATCCTCCCATTCCCAACTGTCTTTCACTTAGGAGCGACTCCTCCCAGCCTGGTGCCTGTGGGCAGTGCCCTGAGTCTTGGTGCTCCTTTATGAGGAGCTGCTCCTGGGCAGAGCTGTCTCTCTGCAGCGCCTGCCAGGTTGCCATGGGCTCCCGCAGTCCCAGGAGCCAGGCCCAGCTCAGGAGCAGGGACCCAGCTGGAGATGGGACATTTTCTGTCCCCTGTGCAGCCTCCAGGCATTTCTGGGGCTCCAGGGCTGACAGTTCCTGCAAGGCAGCAAGGTCATCCCTGGCAAAGGTCCACTGATGTAAAGAGAGAGAGTGTGTGGAACAAATCCAGCATGCAGCTGGCCTCATCAGAGGATGGTTGTCTAGGAGAGTGGACATGTCCTGCTGTTGAAGCCTCTGCTTCCATCCCATAAGAACTCAGAACACTTGCACAGGGGCAAGAAGGGAGTTAATACCCTCATGCTTCAGGAGGTGATTTAGAGCAGTTCAGCAGTACAGGTAATGCCCATTGAGAAGCTCCAGGAGTGCAGGAGGATTCAGTTTGCTCTTGTGCGCTCCACAAACTCAGAGGAGGATTCCCTTTGTCCAGCTGCTGGGGTGCACAAAACGGCTGCCTGTATGGGACCTGGTTTTCTGAGCTCCCACTGCAGTCACTGGGAGAAGTGAATCAGCTGTGCACACGCATTCGCCCCTTTGGACTTTTTCCAAGGGGGAGGCAGTCCATGTTGGACAGAGCTGGTCCAAGACAGGTGCAAATGTCCACTTGTTGTGATAGAGCAATGAGGAGATCCATGTCCATTGCAAAGAGCTTGCATGATTCTGTGCAGACACTTGATTTCATGCAAGGAAAACAGGTCTACTCGGCCGTGTCAGATGCCTGAGGTGTCCAGCAAAACCACCACATTCCTAGCATATTTAAGAGGGAACCAATAGGAAAATTAGGCCCTTTGAATTAGTTGCCAACGACCTAGGACACCTGGGTTTCATACATGCTCCCCCAAAGTTGAGTGCCACCACTGCCTTCAGGAAAAGTCCCCCTTGGAGACAGATAACAGCTCCCCTCCTCTGGTTAGCCATGCTACTACTAATGCAGCCCCACAGGCATCTGGCATTATTCACATGATCATGCACCACTGCCTCATATGGCATCCCTCGTAGCACCAAGGCCCTTCCCCTCAGCCCTGTCCTCAGTTCCTCAAGTTTCTATCTGTCCTGACAGACAAGGTTATATTCTTCCCCACACTGTGGTACTACCAGGAGCTTTACTTGGTAGTGGGAGGCAGTATGAATAGCCAAAACAACCAAAAAAATCCCCAGTTTAGAGAATTTCAGACTGGACATAAGGATGAAGAAATGACACCTGAAGGCTGGTGCTGTGGTGCAACAGGACACCCAGGAGGAACCAAGGATCATCCCATGGCTTTGGGAAGGAACAGCCAGCGGGGATGCAGAGACAACAGTGAAGGGAAGGAGATCCCGTGTGAGAGCAAAGTGGGGAAGCAGGGTGAGTGTCTACAGGCTGCATGGACACAGCTGCAGGCATGAGACAGCATAGGACAGGCTCTGCTGGAGACAGACAAAGGCACTGTCAAGGCTCAAAGACACCAGAGCAGGACAGCATCTTCTTGGCTATGGCTGTTGTCTCTGCCACCAAGGCCTGTCAGGAGACACTGGGCCTCAGTGTCCCTCTTGCTGACACCCCGAAAGGTGTCATATCATTGTCCTGCACTGAGCACTGCACACACCCACCCACACACTGTCCCCAAGAGGACCTGGAAAACATGTTGGGGAAAGGATCTCCTTTCCCAGAAGCTCAGTGGCCGAGCTTGGACATTTTGCCTTATAAAACACCTCAAGGGTTAATGTGGCATCAGAGCCACCTGCACGTTTCCTCTGCCTACCTGTTATCAGTGATGACAATTTTCTGCTCTAATCAGCCCCTGGAGACACTTTACTGCTAACAACTATCAATGGGACCCATTAAAACTCAACAAAATGTTGTGGGTTGATCTTGACTTTGAATTCTCCTCTCAGTAACTGAGGTTCATGGATTCAGCATGAAATATACCATGGGGCTTATTAAAATGCAAAAAGCTCTCACAAACCATGTCCCTCCCTGCAATTTTTGTCTAGGCTTGTATGACTAATTGGAGAGGTTTGGGGACTGTAGCTGAAAGATGGAGATATCAATAATATACAAGTATTTCTCATTTTACAGGTTTTTATTGTTACTATTAACATCCAGCTTTCAGAGTAATCAACAGCAATATTCTTGAATTGGAATCAATCCAGAATGACTCCCAATGAAGTCTGGACATCTAGGAGAACCACCGTCCCAGAGCTCAAGCACTGTATGGACACTCTACTGCCCTCTCCCCAACCTGTCATTTCTCACATCAGCCACCTGGGACTTCCATCACTCCTGTTAGGAGATTCTCTGTTTGCTGAAATCAGCAACTGAAAGTTAGAGCTCATCTACTGCAATTCCCAACTGCTTTCCTTAGAGAGTTCCTTAGAGAACCAGCTGCAAATAAACACAGGATTTTTCTTAACTGCAAAGAAACAGAAATAAAGCATGAAATAATTTCATAAATAATAATTGTGCTCTTTGAGTGTAGGCTAAGTCCAACATGTCAACAGCGAGGTTCCCTTTCTATAAGGGACAGCCTTCCTGAAAGACAGAGCAACCTTTAAATCCCTGAAGTGTAAACCAGCAGCTGGATCCTGGAGTGAGCAAAGAGTAACAGGAGGAGTCACAATACTGCGGTTCTACAATGGCCTGTAAAGATGGTGTTAGAAATTGTCAGTTTAAGCAGGACATGTGGGAATGGCAGAGCCACACAGCTCCTGGAGGTCCTGAGTTGTGATGTGGGACATGCTGCTTTTGGAGATCCCAGACCTGCCTCAGCTTCTCTACAAAAGTAGAGACCCTAGAGAAGAGGGATTTTCCTGGCTGCTCAGAGCAACCCAAAGAAGGACTTGGGGATGTCAAAGGAAACCCAACCCACCAACACCAAAAGCACTGGACCCTCCTGGACCCTTAAGATGGGAGCAGGAGCGGGCAGAGGAAACAGCCACGTCCCAGACTTCCTCCATCAGGCCTTGAGCTCTGCAGCTTCTCATGGCTTCAGGGGAGCTCCCAAAACCAATACTTCCCATGACCCTAGTGCATCGAGCAGGCTGAGCAGACACAGAGGAGACAGGCAAGAGAATGGATAGAGACCCCAGGGTGCAGAGTGCACCTTCCCGTGCCAAAGATAGGATGCTAGAGGCTGAATAGGCAACCAAAAGAAAGGAGGAAAGGTGTGCTTTGCTTTTCAGTGTCTGGAATGCCACATATCTGAAAGCTTCAAGAGGGATGCAGTCTCCCTTCTTCAATACTTGCTCCAGGACTGTGCAAACACTACAGGAAGAGGAATGTTGGTCGTTGGAAGCTTCAGCAGTAGGGGAGTGGGGAGATGGTCATCTCACCGACTTGTGAACAAGTCAAAATTCATCTCCTGAGGCACGGCAGTGACTTACAGGCTCCATACAGGAGCCTGGACAGCAGTGATGCACTGGGTGGGCCTATCCTGAGACACCCAGGATCAAAAGTGTGGGAGATGCAGGGTGCCAGGGCTCAGAGCCATCCATCACCATGAGAGGCCTGATTCTTGTGAGGGGACATCTCCCTGTCTGCAAGTGTCTGCATATCCACAAAGTGCAGAAATGGCTCTGACTGCTTTGTTTAACTACCAGTTTGTATGAGGGATCACAATGGATTAGGGTCTGCCATGGGAAGATGTAATGAGGGTCCAGCTTCAACAGAAAGCCTTTAAAGGAGTGAGAAGATAACTTACTCCACCAGAGTGACTCAAATCTCAAAGACTCAGATAATCATCAAGACGATCAGAAACTGCAAGCCTGAACATCAGCTGACAGAAACCATGAAACTGTGAGAACCCCTGGGTCACACCAGGATGCTCCAAGGAGAGAACAGGGAAACCAACAGTCCTCCACACCACTACCTGCACACCTAAACAGAGGGTCCTCAGCCTACACCTGCCTCTGCATCAAGGACACACTGGGCTACGCACCACACTTCTGGCACCATCCTTGTTTTTCCCAGCGCACAAGGCCCAGGTCTGGCCTCAGGCAAGCAGTGGCCATGCTCTGGAACTGCCCGGTGGGGAACACCAGCATCTCGCTTGACTTTTTGAAGGGCAGGCAAATCGAGAGACATGGACTCTTCCAGTCTCTTCCTGCACTCCAGAGACATCACAGCACCCCCAGCAGCCCCCGAGGGTTCCCTGGCAGCAGCTTCCCTGCAAGTTATTGCCACTGTCTCTAGTCCCTCCATCACCAGGGCAGGGCCTTTGCCGGCCTCACTGCTCAGCTCTGTACCTTTGCGATGGCCTGATCAGCATCTTCAAAGCCCTGGGGGTCAGACAGCAAAGGCCGTCTGTCCTTTCGTGGGGACGAAGTTGGCATCCACCTGCGTCGCCTCGCTGCGTGCGGCTCCCGCTTGCCCACCTGCAGGGAGAAGGAGGCACATGATGGAGAGGGTTGTGTTGCTACAAGCAGCCCCTGAGGCACAGGAAGCCCCAGCCCTATGTCGAAGAGAAGCTCATGGTCGAGCACAGCCCAGCTACACGTGGTCCAAAGAGGCTCTCTGATCCTTCGCACAGGGCTCCCAGGATCCATATGGGCCTTGGAGCAACCCAGTCATGCTTTGTGTTCGAGAAAATCCCCACAGCCAGCAAGAAGCAGCCCCTGGACGGAGAAGGTCACACCTGGCTGGCTTGACCCCCCATGCTTGTGCTTTCCATGCAGCTCCCATCCCTGCTGTCAGCCTCCCCCTCCAGCCCCAGCACTCACCTTCCTTGTGCGCTTGCTCCTGCCAGGACATCCATTGCTGGGCTGGGAGCAGGCGTTCGCCTGCCTTTCCTTCTCCATCTCCAGGGCACTTGCTGCACCTGGGGACTTGCTGTTCTGGGGACCAATGTGAGCTGCTCCTTCTGCTGGAGCTGCTGTCCTCAGAGTGCGACCCCGAGGGTGGTGCTCTGGCCCAACACAGCCTTGGTTGCCATGGGCATCGCCCCATCACAATGGCCTTGGGGACATGATGCCACCCCCATCACAAAGCCCTGGCCGTTGCCACAGGGACTCCCACGGGGTATATCCTGGTGGTGGCCAAGGGCACCCACATCTCATCTTGGTGCCTTAGTGGTCAACAAGGGGAGGCCTTTTGGGTCCCTGTGCCATAGTTTGGCCATCCTCACAGATTTTTACTTGGGAGAGCACGGCCAGTGGGGCCACATGCATGTTCTATCGCTCTTTTTGGCACAGTGGACACCATGTCTCTATACCAGATCCCATTTGGGCTCTCCAATTCTGGAAGGAAATGAACAAACAGGAGGGAGTTCAGCACAGGGACAACAAGTTGGTCAGGGGCTGGAGCATGGGGCAGGTAAGGAGAGGCTGGAAGAGGGATGTTTGTTCAGCCTAGACCAGAGAAGGCCAGGAGAGATCTTCATGCTGTGCACAAATACCTTGTGGAGAGCACAGAGCAGCAGGATTTTCTTGGAAGGACACGCTAATTGCATGGGAGACAGCAAGGAAAAGATGGACAATGGGAAATTTGCAGTGTATGAAGGATTCACAGACTTTAGTGATGTGAAAGCAAAGACCTTTATTTAAATGCAACTTATAGAGCTCCTGACCCCAGAGACAGCCCCCGCCCTACCCAGCAGGACACGAAGCTCCCCACAGGATCGAGGGGGGAAGTTCCGTGTGGGAAGATCATCCTCTACCAGGACAGGCTCCTTCTCCTGCTGGGAGGGTGCTACATGGCTCAGATCTGCTCACGAGTCTAACTGTGAGCACACTTCAGAGGGCACTTTCAAAAGGAAAGGCAGGGCAGGCATTTCCTGAAAGAGTCGTTTGACACATTCATTTACACCTGCAGCACAGCAGAAAAAACTGCTTTGGAGCCATGGGCAGGGGTCCCTGCTGCACATGACACATTCAACCAGGGCAGAGCAGAGTCACAGAAAAGAGAGGTGAAATAAGGGAGAGAGAGGAAATATGGGTGTTTCCTTGAGAAACGGAAAGGATTTCTCTCCCCAAATCCATGGCCAATTGTGTGTGGAACAGCAGAGCTATTTCCTACTCAGGATGTGCCGCCCAGGTTTTCCTGGTAGCATTTTTGTTTTCAGCAGAGTTTTCTCTCCTCACAGTTGTGGCCTATGACCACTACAATGCCATCTGCAGACCCCTGCACTACAGGACCCTCCTGGGCAGCAGAGCTTGTGTCAAAATGGCAGCAGCTGCCTGGGCCAGTGGCTTTCTCAATGCTCTCCTGCACACTGGGAACACATTTTCCCTACCCCGCTGCCAAGGCAATGTGGTGGAGCAGTTCTTCTGTGAGATCCCTCAGATGCTCAAACCCTGCTGCTCAGTCTCCTACCTCAGGGAAATTGGGCTCATTGGGGTTACTGTCTCTTTGGGCTTTGGGTGTTTCATTTTCATTGTTGTGCCCTACATGCAGATCTTCACTGCTGTGGTGAGGATCCCCTCTGAGCAGGGCTGGCAGAAAACCTTTTCCATGTGTCTCCTGCACCTGGTTTCCCTCTTGACCAGCACCACAGTTTTTGCCTACCTGAAGCCCCCCTCCATCTCCTCCCCAGCTCTGGATCTGGTGCTCTCTGTTCTGTACTCAGTGGTGCCTCCAATGATCAACCCCCTCATCTATAGCATGAGGTACAAGAGTCTCAAGAATGCATTGAAGCAATTAGTACAGTCGGTGCTAGAAATAAGCTCCCCATCCTTCCTAACAAGGGCTTTCTAATGCGTTTCAGAGAGTTCTGTGCTTTGGGAATTCTCTCTGTGTTTACATATATATTTTTTTAACATAAGGTTTTTAATTCATGCTACTTTGCCAGAGGGGTGAACCCACTCAGTCTAATTGCCATATATGCTGTAAATATGTCTGTCCTTGTGTCTCTGTGTCAGTCGTGGCTTCACTCAAATAAAAATGGATTTCCTCAGGACGATGCTTAAAGGTTGGCCTCTCCTTCCAAAGCTGGAGTCCATAATGTGCTCAAGGACTTTAACCTTCACAGAGTCTGTTGCTCTTCTGGGACTCTCCAGGGCCCCCTGGCAATGGTGTGTTAGGTAATGTGGGTTGGATTCAGTTTCCAGCTGTGGGTGCTCAGAGCTCCTGCAGGTGGTGAATGGTTATATGACAGGGCTGGAGATGGATATGGTGCTTCCAGGAGAGCACAGGGCATCTTCAAGGGCACTGTGTTCCTGGGAGTGAATGGAGCTTCAGGAACTCAAGGGGAGCCACCCAAATGGAAAGGGCAAAAGCAATGAATGTGCAGGCTAGGGAGAGCTCTGTAGTCCCACAAGAGGCAGTGGGGACCCAGGAAGCCCAGGAAAGGGAGCCTGGAGAGTCACTGAGGTCACCTTCAGTGTCAGTGTTTGGCTGCCTGGGCAGCTCCTTCCTGCCGGCCTCGGTGCCTGTAGCCAGAGGAGCAGCCGGCCCTGCCCAGCCTCCCTCCCAGCTCAGAGGCCAAGGACGGCTCTGCACCAACCCCAACGTGGTACAACAAGGCTGGGCCCAGCAGGGTTTGTGGGGGGACAGGGCAGTGCGGGCTGTCATGGGGACCATGTCAGAGGGACATTTCCCCAGGGCTGAGCACCCTGCCCTGGGTGCTGTCTGCACAGTGGAGCCAGGGAGCTGTGTGCGGGTGCAGGGATGGGCACACATGGAAGCCCCCGTGTTCCGCTTGGGAGAAGGAACCTGCCAGGAGCTCTCCCACCCCTGCCCCACCAGCACCAGTGATGACCAGCCCTGCTGCTGCACCCACACTTTCTTGGTGCTGAACTCAACCACATCCCCAGGCTGCTCCCTACAGCTGGTGCAGGGACACCCATGGGGCCAGGCCATTCCTGCTCCTCACAAGCAGCTTGTCCAAGGGAATGTTGGAAGAACAGGCCTGGCACCATCCTCTTGGCACTGCACTGCCTGTGACTGTCACGAGTGAACAGTCCCCTCCAGAGAATGGTTCCTGGGACAGGCATTTGGGAACAAGCAACTGGCAGTGTTGATGGGAGCCCATCTGGGACATGCCCTCTGGGTGGACAAGGAGACCTCAGGCTCCCTCAGCCTGTTTGGAAGGAGTTGTCGGCTGGGAGGAGTGCGGGGAGGAAGGATGTGAGTCCTCCTGTGGTTTGCGAGGTGAAGGCGCTGACATGTGGCGGAGACCAGGGCACTGCTGCCTCCTTGGCCCTCTCCCAGCTCCTGGGACCTCATTGCAGGAGCCAGCCAGTCCTTGAGAACAACTATTCCCACAGCTTTGCAGCCAGTGCTGGCAGGCTGTGTGCACATGGGGTGCCCTTTGAGCCGCACACTTGTTCACATTGCTTAAAGGGGACTGTACCCACCTCCTCACCCTGCCTGGGTGCTTGGTCACTCCCACTGTGGTCTCACCCTTGTCACCTACAAGCTTGAACTCAGGCCCTAGCCCTCATGTTCAAAGAGCTCCACACAGCTGAGCTGCCCCTTCACACTAAGGGCAGTCATCTTCCTCTGCTCACTCCTGAAGATCTCCTACTCTGCTACTGTATGAGATGTAGAATCCTGTGTGAGATTCCAGCACACCTCAGCAATATTTCTCAGTCAGATGGGCACCTCCATCTGCTCCTCTCTCTGCCCCAGGCTTTATGCACTTGTGCATGTTTCCATTGCAAAGCCTCAGCTGTGGCGCCGAGAACAGGTTGGTGATGGTGAAACTTGTTCTACCAAGGGCCCAGGACACAGCATTTCTGGTGGCTGCACTTGAGAGCACGGGCATGCTGTCATGGAGAGCAGGTGGCAACGTGATGGTGAGAGAGGGGTCCCACTAAGAGAGCAAAGCCTGCAGAGCCCAGAGCCAGGGGGAAACAGAGCTGGGTTGCCCAGCCTTGGCAGGAGAGGGTTTTGCTGCCTGAGCTCCCTCTGCAGCACCTTGGGGCCTGCGACAGAGCTGAATTGACCTCCCTGAAGGACAATGCACCAGTGAAGAAGGTCCTGGCTTGGACTGCCATCCAGTCACCCTGTGAACGTCACTAACATTGTCCTTGCTCCTGTCATCCAATGGTGGAAAGAGGTCTCTTCTCTAGTAGCCTCATCCTTAAAATCTTGTAGCTCTCCTTCTCCGGAAACTCTTCACACCCTTACATGAGGGAAATGGGCTAACGATGACCTCCGTGTGGTAAATCACAGCCAGCCCAGGTCCAGGGGCTTCTTCAGTGGCACCTTGTCCTTCCTGGAGAGAGGTTCACCTCTGTCACAGGCCCAAGTTGCCTTTAATTACCCCTAGGAGGCAAATCCCTCTCCTGTTTCTCCCTGGCCTTGGGCATTCCAGACTTTGCTCTATTTGTGGGAACCTCCTTTCAACATAGCCCTGACAAGTGCTCTCTACACGAGCAAGTCACTGCTGTCAAGTGGGGCCATTGCACACATCGTGTCCTTGGCTCTTGGTAACAGGTTTTTCCATTGCAGACCTCTTCTTTGTGCCACAACTGAGGCTCTCCACCCCAATATTGTCCACAAGTGCATGCAGGCTGGGGCACAGAGGAGAGCAGATGGAGAGGCACAAGCTGTTACTGCACTGAAACACGGTTGGAATAACTGAGACGCTTTGAGACCACTCACATGACTAGATGGTTGTGATGGCAGAGGACAACCTCCCCAGGCAGGAAGGCTAGCGAGGAAGAACAGGATGGGGTGGATGTCCTTGATGTGAAGGGACAGCTCAGATGGAAGGAGCTCTTGCATGGGATGGATCAAGGTCTAGGGGAGAGCTTGTGTAGGCTCCCTCCTGGTGGGGGAATCCTGCAATCTGAAGGGTGGTAGAGCTTAGGAAAGCCAGCAGGTCTTTAAGGAGCACAGCCACCCAGCACAAGGATGGTCTATCCCGATGCTCATTAAAACTAGAACACACCTTGGGAGATCAGCTTGGCTATGCAGGATAGTGTTGTCTACTTTGTAGGGATGGTGTTCCAATAAGGACAAAAACCAGGTCCTGCCCTTGGGATAAACCAACCCTTGCAGTGATATGGACTGGGGAATGTCCGGCTGGGCAGCAGCTCTTTGGAGAAGGACCTTTGTGGGCAGCAAGCTGCATGTGAGCCAGCAACATGCTCTGGAGGCCACAGTGTCCTCGACTGCATGAACAGGAGTCCCTACTCTGTACTCGTTAGAGTACCTCTAGATACTGCATTCAATTGGGGGTCTCTGTAGAAGAACTCTGCTCATCACATGAAGTGAGTTCAGTGTCAGGCCTCCAAGGTGTTTGGGGGCTTGAGTATCACTTGCCCCACTGTGAGGAGAGGGTTGTGAGGAGAGGATTTGGGCTTGTTCAGTGCAAAGAAGTTAAGGTTTCTGCTGAAAAATCCTTTTTTGTTCTTTTCCTGTGGATCAGCAGCTGACATCACCAGAGTGAGACCCTTCTACTGGGGTGAGGTTGCTTTTTCAGGCCTGGGCAGCACATGGCCTGCATGCAGAAGCTGAAGGCCATGAGCTTCTTTAGCCTGCTCAAGTGTTACAGCTAATGGGAAGAGAGCAGGAGCCTGTGACTGCCTGCAGGGTGGTTTCAGGGATGATGGAAGTTGTTCTGGTAGTAGGAAAGAAACTGAGAAGGGGAAAGAGCCACAAACTGCCGCCTGAGGTATAGACTTGACTTGAAAAAAAGAGAAATGTCACTTAAGAGCAATGATGTGGTGCATCATGTCACCTGGAGGGGACCTGAGAGCAAACCATGCGACTGTGTTTCAAACAACAGTCATTAAGGACAGAGAGACATGAGAAAAGATTGAGAGATGCTGGGGTGAGAACAAGGTGGGGAAGCAGCTTGATGTCTACAGGCTGCAGGGAAACAGGCACAGGCATGGGAAAGTGTAGGAGAGCCCAAGGGAGAGACAACTGAGGGTGGTGCCAAAACCTCCTGAAAAAATAGGTCTATGTCCTCTTGGCCATGGCTGGTGTCTCTGCCATTGAGGCCTAGAAGAAGAAACTTCTTCCTTCTGGCAACAGGGCCTCCTCGCCTGCTTTCCCCCAGGGACACAAGGGGTCCTGGATCAGTGTCCTGCCCTAGACCTTGAACATCCCCACCTATACACTGCTCCAACCAAAAGTCTTGAGCAAAGCATGATGGAAAGGATCCCCCTACTTAGGGTCTGGGCCTCTGTTTGGTCAATCTGCTTGAAAACACACATGTAGGGTTGACTTGGCATCTGAGGCACCTGCACTTTGCATTTTTCCTATGTTTAATCATGACTTCCAACTCTCTAATCAGTCCCTGGGGAGGCTTTGCTTGGTAATGAACCACAGTGGGACCCATTAACCCTCCAAGAAACTTAAGGATGTACTTCTGACTTGAACTTCTTGAGAAGTTTCTTCAGTCTCCTCTCAGCATCAGAGGTTCATGGGCTCAGCACCAACTACTCCCAAGGGGTCAGTCAAATGCAAACCCCCCCAGGAGCCATGATTCTTGCCATAATTTTCTTCAATTTTCAAATCTTCTCTAGCTAATTGGAAAGGAGTGTCTTAACATTAGACTGATTACAATGAGCACCTTGAAAAGAAAGTTGGCTATTTTTTTTTTGAGCTTTCTTATTTTTTTCCATTTTCTAAATCAGCCATACGCACTTTCTCCACTTCCTAGCGTGTCTCCTAATGAAGTCTGGACATGTGTGAAAAGCAGTGTTTTTGAGGGGGGACCTGTATGAAGAACCTTCTTGCTCAGCTCCCCAGCCCTGCCGCTTCTCTCATCAGCCACTGGGGACTCGGATCACTCTGCTTAAAATCAAACTGTTTTTCCACTCCAGTAGCTGAATGTTACAGCTCATGTGCATCAATTCCCACCTGAACTAGCTGCAAACAGGCGGAAGTGTTAAGTGTGGTGAAACAAAATAACCTGGATTCTGTGTCAATAGGAAACAAAACGCACTTCTCAACTGCTAGTTGAGTCCTGATTGCTTACAAGGAGCTCCACAGCCTACAAGGAATAACCTTCCTTGAACTGTTTTTCACAACTAGATAGAAAAGCCTGGATAGACACATGGTAGAGGAGCTGGTTAAGAGACAACAAGAGACTCCTGAAAGACTCCCTGAAGCTCAAAGCAGCAAGTGAAGAGTTGAGAGGTGCCTGAATGATAAAGAGCAAGAGGAGGAGGAAGACTTAAAAAAAAAAATGGAAAGTGCAAATGTGCAGATCATCTGAATCAAAGCTGTCTTTCCAAAAGTTCAGCTTAATCAGGCTTGTAGAGATATGTGAGGGATTGGTGAAAGGGTGTATATGAGGAGGGAGATTCCGCCCAATGTCAGACCCCATCCGGACAGATGTCTCTGTCAAATCCAGTTATCTGGACTTTCCTTTCTAGTCAAAGGAGGGAAATAAGTGCTCTTAACAGACTTTTAATTTCAGATATATTTCCTAATGAAAAGCTAAGGGCCTGCAGGAACTGCCTCCAAAATTTTCAGCACTGCAGGGGAATACAATGAACACAGAGCATCTCCAGCAGCACCGGCCTCTCTATGTGATCAAATGGAATCCATCCCCTAAAGCAGATTATAGTCATAAGTGAGATAATTCCCAAAGAATAACAAAGATTGCCTTTTCCAAAACTTCAGGCAGTTTTTAACCTTACGAAATACATTTTCATTCTTCTAATTTGGCAGCATCATGTTCGAGCACGACTTTCACCATGGCCATGAAGTAAGGCAGGAAGCAGACTCCTAGGTAAAATTCCCAGGATCATCTGTGTTAAGGGCACCTTTGCTCTTTTCTGGCCTATCACCTCTATCTTAAGCAGCACAGTGCATGAAACCCTGCTGAGGAAGTGAAGAACAGCGAGCCTGCTTTGGTGCTTCCAGGAGGAGGACTGTCTTCTGACATAGACTGTCCTCCATCCCACTTCTACCCAAAGAGCAGCCCACAGCAGTCATCATGGAGCTGAGGCTCACCCTCATCTCAGTCTGTGCTCAGACTTCGTGCTCTTTCATCCCACAGGCCTTTGATCCTGTCTTGCCAAACGCCAAACCCTCAAACCAAGCGCCAACCCCAGGCAACCCTATAGCTCTGCCCAGGACACACACTTGCCAGGGCAAGGACAGAGAAGTGACCTCTCCAGTTGCCCCTTTCAGACATTTCTCAGGCTTCACCTTGTTGCTGAAGGTTGACTGAAGCCAAGCAGGGCTGCACTTGCTAGAATCCCAGTCCCATTCAGCAGTGAGCCCACATTTTCCTTCTTCATTATTTACTCTTACTGAAGCAGGAGCAGGGAGATTTGGCTTCCCCAAAACCATCCTTACTGTTCTGGACAATATTTGTGATTTCCTCCTTTGCAGCCTCTTCCCCTTTCCACATGCTGCCTTATTGACTTGAAGGCCATACGTCAGTTCTCTGTTTAGTCAAGCTGAGCTCCAGAGATGTTTCCTAATTTTACCAACTGTTTGTATGGAGCATTCTTCTTCTTGACAGATGCTTACTTAATGGCTGCCTTTCCTGAGGTCCTCCACCCTTCAGAGCTGCTTGGAGCTGCTCTCCTCAGAATGGGGAGCCTGGGGCCTTGGCCCCCAACAAGGACATGGTCACCGTGGGGACCACCCTTTCACAATGGCCTTATGGGCAGGCTACCACTGCCATCACAAAGCCCTGGTGGTTTCCATGGGGATGTTATTCTGATGCCCTGATCGAGACCACCGAGACCCTATCATGATGCCTTTGTGGGGACTGCGGAGGTCCCATCATGATTCCTTGGTGGAGACCTTGGAGAAATACGCCATCAAAATGTCTTGTTGAAAACCATGGGGATCCCATCATGCTGCCTTTCTAGAGATCCGTAGTAGAGATCTACACAAGGCCAGCTCTGTTGCTCTGCTCACTAATCCTCATCCCTACAATCCTGACAGGTTCTCTCTCCATCCCTAAGCAGAGCTCCCTGCATCCCCCTGCTCTCTCCAGGGGTTCCTTTGTCCACATCACTTGCACCTTTCCTGGCCATCCCAGCTTGTCAATTCCTCCCTCTTGCTGGAGTCTTCTTCTCCCCTGAGTCACTCCCAATTTAAAGCTGTCCTCACAGGATTGGCCACCTGGTTGATAACCATCAGGCCAGCAGATGGGAAGAGTCTGGAAATGTGACAACCTGCAGCCTTGCTGCCCTGCTGTGGGCTCTTCTCCAGGTCCTCCTCCAAATCCTACTGAAAAAAAAATGAAAAAGTAGAGAAAAAAAGAGGGGGAGAGCAGGAAAGACCTTTGCTATTTGTCCTCTCCAATTTCATCTTGTAATAAGCTGGTATGAGGGTACATGAAAGCAATATGAATTATAGTATAGGAAATGCAGAATAAAATCATGAATATTTAGGACATGTTTCTCCTTCTTGCATCACTGCATGCCCAGATGTGCAGGGATGCTGCTGCTGGAGGCATGTTCTGTGCATCACTGCTTTGTTCCAGAGCAAAGGCCACCACAATGGCACTGGCTGAAGACTCCAAAGCACATGGACAGACCAGCAGGTTGTGAGGAAGCTCCAAAAGTGCCTTTGCCCACTCTGCCTTTTGACAGCACCAGCAGCACCTTTACTGGCTCCATCAGGCCACCGGGCAGGGCAAAGGGGATACCCAGGGAGTGCCAGGCACCCAAAGGCCATGCCAGTGCCGTAGGGACCATGGGTGTATGCGTGCAGGTGCTGTAGGTGGGCACATGGACCATTTGTGACTGTCACACCTGCCTAGCCTGAGGGATGGGGCAGGATGGTAGATTTCTTGAAGCAATCTCTAGGAAAGTGAAGGTGCTGCTGAAGAAGTCCCTAGGCCTTGGTAGCCAGTACTCCATCCACTCTGAGGCCCTCATTAGGCCAGTCTCTGTTCACATCATCTGGCAGGGGGAGCAGAAATTTGGGAAAGGAGAGCTAGAAGGGTTTGAGAGGGCAGAGACTGGAGAAGAGACATGGCAGGGTGAGGATGCCTCCCATTTATGCAGCACCCTGGATGTAGATGGGATGGGGTTTCCCTACAGTTTGGAAGAGGGGCTTCCTGAGTGGGACATTTTCAGGTCTTCCAAGTAACCATGCTCTGATGAAACAAACTACAGTGCTGACACCAGTCTTTCCTAGTGTTTAGAGAGGGATAATCAGGGATTATTTTAGTTGACTGCAGTGCACATTTCCCAGGAGGAGGCGACACAAGGGGCAGAGAAATTGGTGAGTTCAGCTGTTCCTCTGCTCCTGAGCGGGGCCAGGCTCCTGGGACGGAGGCAGCTCATGGCAGCCTGTCAGCACTGCCCAGAGACAGCCGAGTGCAGGAGCAGCTCCTGTGCCAAGAGCAGCAGGGCTGCGGGCACTGCCTGCTGCTGCGGACAGCAGAGGAGAGAAGGCAGCGAGAGGGGAATGGCAGTGTGGAGCAGGAGGACAGAGGAGACCTTCACAGCTCTTGACACGGTGAGTTTTTGCTTACAGGACAATGCTATGGAGCTCCTTAAAGGGACATAAGAACCCATCACACCTCATGGCTGGCAGCATTTTTCTCTTCTGGCTTCTGCAGTGTGGAGGAAGAGGAGCTTCTTCAGAGCAGGGATTCTCTAACATACCACCTAAGGGCAGGGCATCCTGCTGCCTTCCCCAACAGAAACAGCAGTGATGTGAAGCCGGGTTGTGCAGACAGGGTGAGAGGTCTGCACTTCAGAGCAGGGTCCCTGCACCCAAAGGTGCTGTGTGCCGCAGCAGTGACTGTGTCGCCTGTGAAGGTCAGCACTCAGCCTGCCCAGGGAGCTCCCCACAGCACTGAGGGGAGAAGTTCTGGGTGGGAGGATTATCCTCTACCAGGACAGGCTCCTTCTCCTGCTGGGAGGGTGCTGCAGGGCTCAGCTCTGCTCACAGGTCTAGCTGTGAGCACATTTCAGGGGGCACTTTGCAAAAGGAAAGGCAAGGCAGGTATTTCCTGAAGGAGAAGCCAATGAGATGGTGCTTAGATGGTCCTCCCACTTGGTAAGAGGAAAATGGAAATGAAATGGTCAGATTTGGACAAGAGACTGATACTCATTAAGAGATTCAAGGAACGGCCAAAGAGTCTGCCAGGGATATCTGAATGGCCCCTCATCCATCCCTTAGTGCATAGACAGCACCAGCTTCTCCTGGGCTGCTGCATCAGGGTCTATCTGAGCTGCTCCTTAGCACATGCAAACATGGGGGTGCCCCTGGACAGTCCCCTGCTCCTGGGAGGTTTTTGCAGGGAGAACTGGGCTCACTTGTGAGTGTCGTTGTCCTTCATGTGAGTGAGGTGCAAGTACATGACAGTGAGGGGCAAGGCTCAGTGATGAGGCAGGTCCCACGACAAAGTCCTTTTTCTGCTGTTGGAATGCACAAGGGTTCGTGCTGAGAGTGATTGAAATGCCAAGGATTTCTGTTCTATCTAAGAATGCTCCCACATTGAGGAGGCACCTTTGTGTGTTTGTGTGTGCACCATCATATATAATATATATATATATATATATATACGCACATTTCTATACCGACAGACTCCTGCAGTGACCCTTTTGCAGTGAACACTTGATTTCCGCATATTGAAGAGCCCTGCCATGGAAGGGGAGGCCATCGACTCCTGCACATTTTGTGCAGCAAAGCTGCTCCTTCTCTCTGAAGTTTCTGGAAGACAGGCGCAGATGATGAAGTGCCATGAGGACAAGTACTGTCTCTAGACATCTCGACATGTAAAAAGAGGTAAGGTCTTTCCTTGCTTCCATTTGACGGTTTTCCTCCCTGGCTGGAGTCAGATCTGGTGTGACAGATTCAGATACAAATATCTCTGTTGAGGAGGGCAAAAGGTTGATGGGGACAAATCCTTCACAAAGCTCTTCTCCTTCAGACACAACCGGTGTGAGTGCTGTATTCAGCTCTGATGCTGGTGAATGGAGAATATTCCCAGCGGGTTTTCCGGGACAAGTCCCTTCCAAGCAATGCAAGACACCATTCCCAGGCATCTCCAGAAATACTAATCAAAGAGTAGTTTGACACATCCAGTTACACCTGCAGCACAGCAGAAACAACTCCTTTGGAGTCATGGGAAGTGGGTTTCTGCTGCAGAGAATACAGCCATTTCAATGTGTATCACCTGAAATGGGGCTGAAAGGGAGAGAGGAAATATGGGGGGATTTTTGAGAAACTGAAATGGTTTGGCTCAGACAAGTCTGCTCTAAATTTTTGCTTTCTTTCCTTCCTTGGACAGGACTCCCAAAGGACCTAATGTCCAACAGCAGCTCCTTCAACGAGTTCCTTCTCTTGGCATTTGCAGACAGGCGGGAGCTGCAGCTCTTGCACTTCTCGCTCTTCCTGGCCATCTACCTGGCTGCCCTCCTGGCCAACGGCCTCATCATCACAGCTGTAGCCTGCGACCACCGCCTCCACACCCCCATGTACTTCTTCCTCCTCAACCTCTCCCTCCTTGACCTGGGCTCCATCTCCACGACTGTTCCCAAAGCCATGCACAATTCCCTGTGGAACACCAGGGCCATTTCCTATTTGGAATGTGCTGCCCAGATATTTTCCTTCGTCTTCTTGCTTGGAGGAGAGTTTTTTCTCCTCACAGTCATGGCCTATGACCGCTACATTGCCATCTGCAGACCCCTGTACTACGGGACCATCATGGACAGCAGAGCTTGTGTCAAAATGACAGCAGCTGCCTGGTCCTGTGGCTTTCTCTATGCTCTCCTGCACGCTGGGAACACATTTTCCCTACCCCTCTGCCAAGGCAATGTGGTGGAGCAGTTCTTCTGTGAGATCCCCCAGATCCTCAAGCTCTCCTGCTCAGACTCCTACCTCAGGGAAGCTGGGATTATTGTGCTTGGTGCCTGTTTAGTCTTTGGGTGTTTCGTTTTCATTGTGGTGTCCTACGTGCAGATCTTCAGAGCTGTGCTGAGGATCCCCTCTGAGCAGGGCCAGCACAAAGCCTTTTCCATGTGCCTCCCACACCTGGCTGTGGTCTCCTTGTTTGTCATTCCTGTATTGTTTGCCTACCTGAAGCCTCCCTCCATCTCCTTCCCGCTTTTAGATATGGTTGTGTCCATTCTGTACTCGGTGGTGCCTCCAGCCCTGAATCCCCTCATCTACAGCATGAGGAACAAGGAGCTCAAGGAGGCACTGAAGAAACTCATCCAGTGGGTACAAGGTCAATAATAACAACTGTTTCATTCACTCACCAGGATATCTGGGATCAAGACTGTATTTTATCCATTTCTTTCTTTTTTAGTTCTCTCTTTTACATCCACCTTAAAATAATAAATAATAAAATAAAGATACCTAGTTTTTGTCACGTCTGCACAGGAATCTCTCATTTAGCACTTAAACATAGACCGTAATAAAGCAGGAAGCCAGGCTTCCCCCTTCACTAGCAGAGAGGGGGGATTCTCTGAGCCGCTTCTTGGAGCTCCCTTGGATGTGCTCAGTGCAGGGAGGAGAGTTTCCCTCTGCAGCGTCTTTTCCAGCACTGACACCAAGGGACCTCTGGGGTACAGAGTCATGGCGGGACAAGGGCAGGTGGGCTGAGACCAGGGGTCCAGTGTTGTTTAGGAGATCTCAGCTCTCATGGCTATGGTTAGAGTGTGATCTCAAATCTCTCTAATATGAGAGAAATGGCAACCAAGTGTCACCGCCTTCCCATGGCAGTTCATCTTTCCTGAAGACACATTCCAGGAGGGCAGCAGGACTTTCTCTATTTAGAGTTGGCCGCCTCATTTCCGTGTGGTCCACCTGGCTGTGGTCTGTATGGTTGTCAGCTCTGGTCTGTTTGTCTACTTGAAGCCCCCCTCCATCTCCTCCCCATCTCTGGATTTGGTGCTGGCTGTTCTGTACTCGGTGGTGCCTCCAGCAGTGAACCCCCTCATCTACAGCATGAGGAACAAGGAGCTCAAGGATGCCATTAGGAAAGTGATTTCATGGACCTTTTTAAGCAGTGCTAATTTTTCCACATCTCTCTGCAAATGACTCTTTCTGTATCCCGTAACTGGATTGAGCATTGCTTCTTCATGTTATTTTTATTGCGGCTTTTATTAGGGATAATAATTGTTATCATGTTCCTACACAACTACTTGTATTAATTCCCCTTTTTACAGTGTCTGCTCTGTCTCGCCTGATACCCTCAATTGTGTTGAATGATGGACAAGGACTGGCTCCCTAACAGTATCTCTGTAATAAAGTAATTTCTATCAGTACAGTGCGTGAAAGCTGGGCTTTTCCTCCAAAGCTGGTGTCAAGAATAGGCCCAAGGACTTGCACCCCTCAAGGGCCTGCTGAACAGGATTCTCCATGGGTTCAGCAATACAGAGCTCAGGATCATGTAATGGTCTTTCGGAGACCGAGGGCTGGTTTGAGAATTCCCCTATCAGAGTCCAAGGATAGTGGAGACGCTGAATGGTCATGGATTTACACATGCACAGCTCTCCTACGTATTAAGGCACAGTGTCAGATGGCTGTTCTCATGGAGGGGAAGCTGGCGGTGTCAAGAGAGCACAGAGATCCTCCTGGAACAGCATATGCCTGGATGGACTGTGAGTAGAGCCTCATAAAGGGAGAGCTCCTCAAAGATGGAGTTTCTTAGAGGTAAAGCACTGGGTATTCACAGGCAAAAGAGGACTCTGCAGTCTCAGGAGAGGCAGTGAGGACTCAACTGTCAGGAAGAAGGGAGAACAGAGAGCCCTCTGGGTCACCATCTATCAGATACCAGGGCAGGATGTATAGGCACAACTGGACACAACGAGCACCCTTGGAAATGCTCTGCAGTCCAGGTGCCCTGGACTGTGCAGTCATCTGCAGTCCCCCGGAGGGATTAGAGGTCGTGATACCCATTTGGTTGGGTCTGACTCCTACCCCCGCTCACAGGGGCAGTGAAATGTCACCCTTAGCCACTTTACTCCCCCCTCTCCTCCCTCCATATCCTTCCCAGCTCTGGATCTCTCTGTACTGGCCATTCTGTACTCAGTGGTGCCTCCAGCACTGAACCCCCTTGTCTACAGCATGAGGAACAAGGAGCTCAAGGAGGCACTGAGGAAACTTCCTCAATGGGTACAATGTCCGTGCCAAAATCTGTCCTGTGTGCAGTCACTTGTCATTCCCATGTACTTGGCATGAAACATGTGCTCTTCATTTATTTCTTTCTGAATTTTGACTCTTACATTCCTGATAAAATAATAATAAATAATTATTTTAAATACAATACAAAAATACAGTAGGAACAAAAGGCTGACTAGGGAAAATATGGGCCTGCTGCTGAATGGGCCAAGAGCCCTGGTGAGAGAGGACACAGAAAAGGCCACCTTTCCCACTGGCTTTAGTGCTAAGAGTGACCCTCAGGAATCCTAGGCCCTGGAGACCATGGAGAAAGGAAGACTTTCCCTTGCTGGAGAAGGATCTGAGTAGCGCTCACTTCAGCAAACTGGACACCCACAAAACCATGGGCTCTGAGGGGACTCTCTTGCACTGTTCAGTGCCCACATCTGACAGAGCTCCATGAACTGGAAGAAATCGAGTCCCTCCAATTACACTGCTTGTACCTCTGGCCCTTGGCAAGCGACCTTCACACATCAGAGACTCTCTGAGTACCACCTGATAGATGCAAAAAGGGGCTCACATTGGAATGCTGCATTTATGGCACTGCATCTCGCAAGGCTTTCATGCCTCCTGATGGTTAGCTTGCTTCCCTTTACCCCTTCTCTGTTTGTCACACTGCACCATTGCATGTGTCACGATCACATCTCAAAGTGCACAAGTGGCAGTTCCTCCTCTGGTGTTATTCCTGTGTTTCACACCTCAGACAACTTCACCTGCCACCTGCATGGTCAAAGTGACAACTGGGAATAGAAGAAGCTGAGAGCAGGGAAGGACCTTGCTCTACCTTCCTTGGTCTTGTTACAGGCATTGCCTGCTTCAGACTGGGCTGCTTTTTCTTGGAGAGTAGCAAGGGAAGAGGCATCTTTCCCTTTTAAAAGTCATCAGGCAATAATTTGCATCCTGCTTGTAACACACACTTGCTACTCAGGGCCATAAGGGCCAGGGGCTTGGGACATGCAAAGGAGCACAACGAGAAAGAAGAGCACCGGCACAGCTCTGGGGCACATGGGGCGAGGGAAAGAACCAGACGCCACTGGAAAGAATGGTCTTATTTCACTATTAATATTAAGTCAGTACAGAATGATACATTTAACAAAAAAAAGCTTATTACACACTAGTTTTAGCATCAGACAAAATAAGCAAGGTAATGCCCCTAACCATTACTATATGAGAAAGGGAATAGTGATTAAAAGATACATCACCAATTGCCTAAATTTGCCATCATATGTCATCATCTTCCAGATCCGCAGTTGCTGGGGAGTCCCTGTTGTGGCGAGGATTTGGAGAACCTTCTCAGCAACTGGGAGGTCTTACGTGGTGCATCCACCCGTGAGGTCTCCAAAATCACAGCAAGAGTGTCCATCTTTTATAGAGCCAAATCAGCAAATCATGACAACTTGAATTTTCTTTGTGAGCGGTAACATCTGATGTGGCATACTTTCCCTATCATGTGGGATGCGGATCTGCTCAGAGCCCAGGCCTTGGATGGGAGGGTTCCCTTCAAGGTCAAAAACAACTGCACGAAGGCTTAAAAAAGCTACAGTTTAATAATCCTCCGTGCAAGCTGGCATGAGCAATTCTACAGGCGAGTTTGTGCACTGCAAAGGTAGTGCCGTATTCATCTCTAAGTCAACCCCGACTCGGGACTGTCGTTCAGGCCCTGGCACTTCAGTTCCTCACGTTCCACTCTGTCGTGACACACCAGGTTATATTCGTTCCCACATTGTGGGGCTGCCAAGAGATTTCCTTGGTAGTGGGAAGCAGCATGAAAAGAGGAAACAGGACCAAAATACAGCTTGGGAAGCTCAGATTGGGCAATAGGATGAAGAAATATCACTTGAAGGGTGGAGCAGTGGTGCTACAGGGCACCCAGAGTGAGTCTGTCACCACCCATGGCTTTGTGTTCCAAGAAACAGCCACTGAGGATGGAAAAGCTCTCAAGGATGGGAAGGAGAACCTCTTGTGAGAACTTGCTGGGGAAGCAGATTGGGTGTCCATAGTCTGCAGGGACACAGGTGCAGGTCTAGGACGACCTGTGGTAGAAATGGCCAAGGGCGCTGTCAAGGCCCCAACAGAATGGAGGTCTTTATCCTCTTGACTATGGCTGTTGTGTCTGTCACTGAGGCCTACCAGGAATCATCAGGACTTCTTTGCCCCCTTTATCCTTCTCGGGACCCTGGGAGGTGTCGTGTGTTTGTCCTGCACTCAGCATTGCACACCCACACCCAAACACTGATGCCAGGGAAAATGTGGGCAACACATAGAGGAAAGGATCTCCCTTCCCAGGGTTTCTCTGCCTCTGCTCTGCAGAGAAGACAGACAGAGAAGACAGTTTCTCTGCCTGTGCTCTGCAATTTTCCTTGATAAAACACATCAAGGGTGTATTCAGCATCAGAGCCACCTGAGTATTTTTTCTACCTAACTATTACCAATGATTATATTTTTTAGTTTTAACCAGCCCCTGGTGATTTGTTGTAGTTAATGGCCTCAGGGGGATCCATTAATGCTCTACAAAACTTTAGGGTTTCCTTCTGACTTTGACTTCTTCACGGATTTCATCAATCTCCTCTCAATAGCTGCAATTCATGGACTCAGCTCCAAGTACTGCATGCAGCTCATTAAAAAGCAAAAAGCCCTGATACACCAGGACTCTGCCTGCAAAGTCCTTCAAGTGTCCATGGCTAATTGGAGAGGTTTGGGGAGTGTAGCTGAAAGCTGAAGACAACAATTATATACAAGTATTTCATCTTTTTAAGGTTTTGCATTATTATTCCAAAGAATAGGTGATAGCACACTGCCAGCTTGCAGCCATCCAGAGTGACTCCTAATGAAGTCAACACACATATGAAAAGCAGTGTCCCGGAGATCAGGCACTGTATGCACAATCTTCCTCCCCACCTCCCCATCCCTGCTATTTCCCTCATCAGCCTCTTGGAAATTTAAATCACTCTTGCTGAAATCCAACCTTAGTCCACCTAAGTCTGCATTGAATGTTATAGCTCACCTGCCCCAATTCTCACCTGCTCTACTTAGACAACTGGCTGCCAACAGGCACAGGGGGATCTTTTTTTAGCTACAAGGAGACAAAAAAATAAAGCAGAGTATAGTTTCATGGCAAATAATGACACTCTTTGAATGTATGCAAAGTCCATACAATCTGTACATATAGTAAGGACTTGGATAATGGGGTAGACTGCAGAAAGACAGAGCAAGCTTTAACCTCCCTAAAGGGCAAACCAGCCGCTGGTTCTCTGAGTGAACAAAGTATTGGGAGGAGTCACAATGTGTCCAGATAGTGCCCAAAAGGGGATGTTAGAAATTGTCACTTGAAACAGGACATGTGGGAATGGGAGGCTTAGGTAGATGCACAGGACACAGGGGAGAGAATGGGCCAAGACCCCCGTAATGACGAGCTGGGCTCACAGCATCACTGATGAGCTGCCACAGACTGAATAAGCAACCCAAAGAAGTCCTTCCTTTGGCAGTGACTTGGAAAGCCACATCTCTGGAAGGGTTCCAGGGAGACGGGGTTTTCTCTTCGCGAAGATGGTCTCCAGGACTACGCAGAGATGAGGAAGAGCAGGAAGGGAGGTTGCAGGGATATTCACCAGCTTCATCAGCTGCAGAGAAGGGAGCTGCTCATCTCACAAACTGCTGATTGAGTAAAATGAACTTCAGTTCTTGCTCGCAGTGATCCTGCTGCTCTCCAACAAGGCTCCCACCTTCGGGAGCTCCTTCCCAAGGGGTCACACAGAAACTGTCACTGCAAAGACCCCTGTGGATCCCAGGATGTGGCAGTAGCTGCTCAGGGCTGCAGGCTGCCACAAGAGTCCTGCCTGAGGGTCCCACCTTGCTCAGGGGACAACGTGGCAGCCAGGAATCCTGGAGATGGGGCTTTCCCAAGCCCCAAGGCTGCCATGGGGCAGCTCCAACCCTTGTGTGGGCGCTGGGGGCAGAAGGAGAGAATCCAGGGCAGGTTTCCCTGGCACTGGCTGCCCCTCTTCTCCCCCACGCCGGGGTGGGCAGTGCTGGCTGAGCCCAACACAGCAGCTCACACAGCCCCCCAGGCCCCCACACCAGCACCCCCAGCACCCGCAGCCCCGAGCTGGGCTCCCCTCCCTGCCCCGGCCCCGCACAGCCCCCAGCACAGCCAGGAGCCCCGCGGGGCCTCACAGCCAATGGCTGCGCTGGGCACGAGGAGGTCACTGCTGCCGCAGCCCCTGATAGGCCAGCTGCAGGGAGAGGGCGTGGCTGCTGCTTGGGAGGTCCCCGCTGCGGGCAGAGCTGATTGGGCAGCAGCAGGGCTGGCTCTGGCTGGTGACTGTGAGGTCACCGCTCCCGCAGCGCCTCATTGGGCAGCAGCCGGGCCCTGCGGGGCTCTGCGCTGCTGAGATCATCTCCGCGGAGCAGCTGCTGAGCCCGGGCTGGGCTCCTGGCGGGGAAGGGCTGGGGAGGCCATTGCTGCCCTGGAGGGCAGGGCCAGAGAGCTGGGCGGGACGGCGCTGTGACGTCATGTCTTTGTGAGTGCCTGATTGGCCGGCAGCAGGCAGGCAGGCGTGGGCGGTGGGTGGGGGGTCTCTGTGGTGAGAGGAGCTGAGAGGGCAGCAGTGGTTCCTGTGTGGGGAAGGGGTTTGAGGAAGCTGCTGTCTCTGAAGGCCTCAGGCAGCAGCAGGGATGTGGTGGGTTTGCACCTGTGAGGTCACCTCCACCTGAGCAGCTGGTTCTAGGCTTTAGGGTTGTGATTCAGTGGCACAGAGCCTCGTTGGAGGGCTGTAGCTAGCAGTGTCCCCCAGAGGTCCAGTCCTGTTCAGTTTATTCATTAATGACCTGCATGAAGGGACAGAGTGCAGCAGGTTTGCTGAGAATATAAAACTGGGAGGAGTGGTGATGCTTGGTAGGGCTGTGCAGGCATTGAGAGGAACTTGGAGAGGCTGGAGAGCTGGATGTAGATGAACCTCATGAAGTTCAACACAGTCAAGAGCAGCACGTGGGGAGGAATGACTTCATGCACCAGGACAGTTGGGGTTTCACTTGCTGAAATTCAGCTGTGTGGTGAAGGACCTGTGCATCCTGGTGGCCAAGAATTTGTCCATGAGCCAGCATGTGCTGGCTCCTGTGGCGGAGAAGCCCAATGGTGTCCTGGTTGGAGAGAGGATCTTATCAGTGTTTATAAATACCTTAAGAGAGGATGTTCAAAGGAGGAGGGCAGCTCGTGTCATCAGAGGCTCTCTCTGTAAGTCAATGCCATGGAGATGGCCCAGTCAGGCAGAGAAGAGACCTGGAAAAGAGTACCCTCCATTCAGCCCTGTTGTTATCCAGAACTTGCTGATAAATCCTTCAGGAATGTCTCCAGATGGTACCAAAGGATGTGAAGTATTTCCAGTGGGGCACTGGAGAAGCCCTTTCTACTCCCCTGCACCAACAGGCCTCTGCACTGGGCACAGCTGTGCAAGAAGCCAGGACTTTGGGGCTGTTTGGGGGTTTGGTGTTTTGTGAGGGAACCAGGCTTTCAGGGTGCTTTCAGGCTGGGTATTTTTCAACACTAGAATTGAAGTTGCGTGGGATGAAACAGCACAAAACATGGCCATGGCATGAGATGCTTTGATGGACCTCAGTACAAGTTTCTCCTGGGAGTTGCTCTTTTTGTGCAAGTCAGATGTAGGACAATATAGGACAGGTCAGATGTTTCCTTCTTTAGGCACCAGAGTAGCTTTTAAGCAGCAGGAATCATGTTTCTTAGTTGCTACATACGATTAGTAGGAAGAAGGTGCCTCTCGGCTAAGAGCACAAGAGGGATCCTGAGCATTTTTCTGTCTAACTTTTAAGTGGGAGTAAATTTTTACACAGACATTATTTTACATGATGAATCAGATCTATCCACCATTCTTGATCCTACCTATCCCTTTGCTGTGTTACAGTGTGAGTTAGTTCTGTGTGGACATGAAATGGGCCATTGGGGCTGATTTTGCACTTCTAGTATAACCTTTGCACAACCTTTGTGCCTCTGGCTGGATTAGACTGCTTTCTTTGTAGCACTTCTATTTTATAAGAAGAGCGGGGCTGTGGAAGGTCAGCTGAGATGTCCTGCTCACGGGGTACATGGCCTTGCATGTTGTTTCCTGTAAAACTAGAGTGTAATATAAATTTCCTTCACAAGTGACCAATAAATTTCTGCAATGGAAGGAGGTTCTGGGAAGAAGATAGGGTGTGATGGACCACAGTTCTTGCAAGGAAAGCTAAAGGGTGGGACTGTAGGGTGGCCCTTGTTTTAGATAAGCTGCAAGACCACTTCAGTGGAGTAGTTGACCGTATTCCAGCTGAGTGGATCAAGTGGTTGCACAAATGTCTTTGACCATATTAATCAAAAGAGAGTGAATGTCTCCCTGAGTGAGCCAGACCAGCGTGTGTTGGGTAGGGGGAGTGTGGACGTGCCTCAGCTAACACAGATTATAAAAAACAAAATTTAAGAAAGAAATAAAAATGGGATCTGGAGCTGTTTTCATGGTATTCCTTTCTGGCAGCTGGGGATGCTCAGTGTGGTGGCAACGAGCGTGTTGTAAAGACAGGTTAATGGGAATCCCATTTGTACTGTCCCACACCTGAGTTCCCATCCAGCTGTGGGGCGGTCCCTGGCCAGCTCAATCCTCCTGCAGGTCCCCATATCCCAAGGAGAGGAACAGGCCAGGCTTGCGTGACCTCTCTTGTGCAGCAGAGCCCAGCAGGTCCTGCAGCCCAGCTGCCTGCGGAGCCCTGTGTGGGGCACAGCCTGGGGTGGGCAGGAACCGGCTCCTCGGCTGCCCCAGACCTGACCCCGCTGAGCAGCAGCCCCCATTTCCCTCCCTCCTTCCTTGTGCTCTGGATGTGCTGGCAGGAGGCCTCCGCGTTGCCCTCCCCTCCCCTCGCTCTTTCCAGCTCCAGCCGAGCTCTGCATTTCCTCTCTCCATCCCTGCTTGCACAGAGCAGGTCTCGATGCTCCCCCGGGGCAGCCCGTCCCCTCCTGCCCTCTGTGCACTCCCACCCGGGCACCCTGGGCGCTGGTACTGCTGCCAGGGCAGAGGTGGAGGATTCCCTGGAGCGGCTCCGCAGGGAGCTCCCAGGGAAAAGCTGTGCCCAGCCCCAACCCCAGCGTGGCAGAGGGGGCTGCCCTCTCCCACCCACCTGGTGGTGCCAGACCCACCTCAGCCCAATCCTGAATGGCTCCAGCACAGCCCTGGAGGAGCTGGAGCTGCCTTGGGCCTTGAGATCATCTGCCAGCAGGAGGATTTGACGTGGGCACAGCAGCAGCGGTGATGAGAGGAACAGACCCTGCAATTGCCTATGTTGGCCAGGGCACTGGACGGGTGATGCCTCTGTGGCCAGATGGACCCTATGTGTTAGGTGGATACCTGCTCAAGGTAGGAGCAGCAGGACCTTCTTGGGCTTCCAATGCAGAGTGAGCTTCCAGTGCTTCTGGATCTGTGGCTAAGGAGTAAGAAATCACGGAGTTACAGAGAAGTTGCTGTGGGAAGGGACCCCTGGAGTTTTCCAGTCCAACCTCCTACACAGAGCAGGGCTGTTTGGAGCCCTCCAGTGTTACCTGGCCACTGCTGGACTCTGCCTGACCCCCGTTACCATCCACAAACCTGCCCTGCTTATCTTGTTTGAGCACTGGAGGATGGCATCTTCTGTCTGTAGATTCCTGCCCTGCTTGCACCCTGGACATTGTAAGCTCAGACCCGAGTGTCTGATGTTGTTTCTTCATGCACATAAGACTCTGCATGCAGCGTTCCTGGGTAGGCGGCCTGAATCTGAAGTTCTTCTCATGCTTTTAATTTGTCTTGTCAGGAAATTTTCTGCCGTGTACATACAGACAGCTTTGGTATCTAGAGCCCTCTCTGGGACCTGCTCAGTTCCAGCTTCCCTTGCCAAGACTTTCCAAACTATTAGGAGGGCCGAGTCGAGCTGGAGATGGGAAGTCATCTCCACAGAATGATGACAAGACCAAGTCAGGACCCAGCTCAGCCATGTCCACAGCATGAGTCAGGGCAAGCACAAGGACAAGGGGCAGGAGGCCCCATAATGAGGTCGATGACTCCCTGTCTCCCTAGCTCTTGTGCCCAGCAGGTCCCCTCCCTGTCTGCCTGCAGTCCCTCCATACCCACCCTGCTGCCCAGCACTGCATGAGACCGGCCCTGCAGCCCCTCCAGCAACTGCTGCTTGTCACGGTGGGAGACAGACTCAGTTGGAAGTGAACATGGCTAAGAGTCAGATTTACATGAGAGATTCTTCAGGACAAATGGCACGAAACAGAAAATTTATTTTCCTTTGCAGGAATGTAACAGAACAAAAGGAAGAAATAAATCAAAAAACAACACATATCCTGGATGCCAAATCTCCCAGTACAGATATTGCTGATGTTAGAACAATTGGATGAGTTTCCTAAGGGCATCCTTGAGCTCCTTGTTCCTCATGCTGTAGATGAGGGGGTTCAGTGCTGGAGGCACCACCGAGTACAGAATGGACACAACCATATCTAGAAGTGGGGAGGAGATGGAGGGGGGCTTCAGGTAGGCAAATGCACCTGTGCTGAGAAACAGGGAGACCACGGCCAGGTGTGGGAGGCACATGGAAAAGGCTTTGTGCCGGCCCTGCTCTGATGGGATCCTCAGCACAGCTCTGAAGATCTGCACGTAGGACACCACAATGAAAGTGAAACACCCGAAGAACAAACAGCCACTAACCACAATAATCCCAGCTTCCCTGAGGTAGGAATTTGAGCAGGAGAGCTTGAGGATCTGGGGGATCTCACAGAAGAACTGCTCCACCACATTGCCTTGGCATAGAGGTAGGGAAAATGTGTTCCCAGTGTGCAGGAGAGCATTGAGGAAACCACTGGCCCAGGCAGCTGCGGCCATTCTGACACAGGCTCTGCTGCCCAGGAGGGTCCCATAGTGCAAGGGTCTGCAGATGGCAACATAGCGATCATAGGCCATGACTGTGAGGAGATAATGCTCCGCTGATACGAAAAAAAAGAAGAAAAAGACCTGCCCAGCACATCCCAAGTATGAAATGACCCTCATGTTCCACAGAGAATTGTGCATGGATTTGGGAACAGTGGTGGAGATGCAGCCAAGGTCGAGGAGGGAGAGGTTGAGGAGGAAGAAGTACATGGGGGTGTGGAGGTGGTGGTCACAGGCTACGGCTGTGATGATGAGGCCGTTGGCCAGGAGGGCAGCCAGGTAGATGGCCAGGAAGAGCGAGAAGTGCAAGAGCTGCAGCTCCCACCTGTCTGAGAACAGCAGGAGCAGGAACTTGTTGAGGGAGCTGCTGTTGGACATCTGTTCCATTGGGCTCAGGAAAACTGTGTAGGGAAGAAAAGGCAATAATAGCTTAGAAGAATTTTCTCTGAAATAAACTTTCCATTTTTCATAGAAATGCTTCTCAATCCCTGTTCCAGCTCTCAGTAATTCCTTCTTCTCACTATCACCTTCAGTCAGCTCCTCAGTCTCTGCTCCAGCTGAGTTTTCTGGGAAGAGCCGGAGCCTGAGTTACTCTAAGTCAATGTGTATAAAGGACTGGTTCTTGATATCTCTCCTTTTTGGAGTTGATGTCACAGGACATCCAACTTTAAGATAAAGGTTCGTTTCATATTCCCACATACACTTCCAAGGAGTTCGGGGTGCAGGAGGGGATTTTAGCATTTTGCTTTAGAATAACTTATTTTGGAAAGTTTTAGATTCTGTCACCATATCTCATCAGGTTTTTTACATGTCTTTCTTGACATGCAAATACAGCTGTCTTTATTGCTGCAAGCATGAACATAAAGCAGACTGGAGAGAGAGCTCTCTGCTGCTTAGGGAAGAGTGTGGAGTGCGGTTGAGTCCATGTGCCTTGTTCCTGCAGAAAAACCTGGACTCTGTTGAGATCATAGAAGACTGTTTCAAAGCACTCATTTAACTTTGCTCTCCCTCTAATGTTAAGGTGGATACATGATGGAGAGAACAGGACACTGCTCCTTACATGGCAAGCACTCTGTGCACTGAATCCTCTTCTGGAGGGCACCTCACAACCCCAGCCGGACAACAGAGACAGTCACGTATCCTGACAGTCACAGGGTCTCCTAAAGGGAGAGTCAACCCCTTTGCAGCCCCTCCAATGACGCTGCCCAGCACCCTGGGCACATTGCCCCTCTTCAGACACCTCCATGGCAGGACCTCACGGTGAGTATCTGAATTTGTAGCTGAAGCCCCAGCTGACTGCCAGGACAAGAGCAGAAAGGAGAGGCAGGGAAATGAGGAGAAACACTGTGACTGCTGCCAAGGGAGGACAGAGAGACAGAGCAGCACCGTCCCCAGGTTGCACCTCCCAGACAGTGTGTCCTCCCAGGACAGTGGTTCTCAGACCCTGTGCCTTGCAATGGGAAATGGGCACATGGCAGGAGAGAGCAGCTCTGCTGTTCTGGAAATCTGACTGCAGGAGAGTCTTTTTGCTTCTCTGGGAAATTTCCTATCCGATTCTGAAGACATAAGTGAAGAACCAACAGCAGGATAAAAAGACATAGAAGATTTGAGAGGAGGACTGCCAAAAAAACCATCCCTGTGTGGAGAGAGGTCTTTTTGTGACTTGGAGTAAGGAAGCAAATCATTAACATCAACATGTTTTTCGCTAACAGCCTTTCCTGACTCTTTGATAACTTCTTTCATTGGAGAAGGCTCACTGTATTCTATCTGATTTTTGGAAAATAAGCATTTATAATTTTCACGCCTATCAGTATCATTGTGCAGTGAACAGTTGGTGAATTGTTGTTCTTCCAAGCGGTCGTCTCCTCCCATATTATGTGAAGCCTGAGACAACTTGAAATCTTTCCCACTTTCCCATCTCCTAACCCACATCTGAGGTTCAAACTGACAAGACTCAAAATTGATGCTTGTGGCATTCACATTTTTGCATCCACTTGTATTCTGCATTTTGTCTTCTTCAGACAAGTCACATTTGGATGTTTCCACATCATTGTCTTCCCTCAGATGTTTGAAGTCATTGCTTATCAAGGCAGATACGGACCTTTTTGCCTCTTTTTTCTTAGTCTGCTGGTTCGCACCTTGGGCTACCTCAGTATCACTACAGATGTTGTAATCTGTGCCTTCACTCATCTCCAGTTTGTCTTGAACCATTTTTCTTTGAGTTGCAGCAAACTCATATATTTCCTCCGGCTCCTGTTCACCCACCCCGTTGTCGTCTTCCTTCTGGCATGCAGGGTTTAGCACAGCTTCTTCTTCCTCATCTTCACCCACCCACACTGAGTTCAGGAGCTCTTTGAAGTTCTCAGCTCTGTTATCATTATCTTCATCGTCTCTCGCAGAGAGGAGATCATCTTCTGGATCCACTCCAGAAGATGCCTGGCTCTCTTCAGCGCAGTCCTTACACTTGAGCACAAGTTCCCTTAAATCAAACCTGCAAGAATGTAACAGAAATGTTAATGTTTATCTCCCTCAAAATTCATTCAAAATTCCAAAATGTTATAGTTGCCTCATCAATCTAGTGAGTCTTGTAAAGAAAGTTAAATTTAATTTGTGAAACTGTTGTGCCAAATTAGACATGCAGTTTCAACATTAATAAAGTCAATAACAATTTCAGGTTTTCACTCCGTGTCACCATAATCTTCTCAGGTTTCACACTTATTTCCTCCATTCCAAACAATGCATCGCTGCCACTACAGAGGATAATCAGTTCTCCTTGATTAGGTATGAGTTTAACTGACTATCAACATAAAAGAGCAGATTTTTTTTCCTGGTCTTTTTCAGAATTACTTTAAAAGGAGGACACCTACATTTCCAGAACTAAGTGATTTTGATCCGATAGAATGTGTTTCATCTGCTGCTGTTTCAAGTTCATTATCTAACACATGTCTAGGATCATGACTGACATAACAAATTAGCATTCCCTGCATCCACATTCTGCAAGTCTCATTCAGATTAAGTGTGTCACTAGGGCAATGCTTTGAGAATTACACTCATCACCATTGCCACCATCAGCTGTCATTAAAGATCATGAGACAAAACTTGGCAAAAGTGTTCTAGTCATAAACCAAAAATAGAAAATCTCAAGCAGATGTAACCTGAAGAAAGATTCATGAAAAAATGAGGATAAGATGCTCTTGTGTTCATATTTCACTTAAGATGGAAGCAGAGGTACTTGCATCTCAAGTGAAATGAGTTTTGTGAAAGCCACTGAAACCACAACAGAAGGTATCAGGTTAAAGTCCATGTGGCTGAAAGCATGAGGTGACCCAAAGCACACTCATATGATACAAACCTGGTAGCCAAAGCCCTCAGCTGGGGCACAATCCTAGCAGGGATGTCAGTATAAGCAGTGTAAAGATATCGCAGGAATGCGAGGACTGCCTCTTTTGTCACATCGCTCAGCAGCACCCGGCGCGTCTGCTCGTCGTCATCGTCCTTCACCTTCACATATATCCCTTCGTCGTAAACCTGTGCGGTAAAAGGAAAGCAAACAAGGTCCGCTTCCTCATAAAGGAACACCACCAGCAGTATCTGCTCTCTATCAGGCCACTATTTTTTTTTTTTTTTGTGTGTGAAAGTCTGTTCCTATGGCCAGGATTTGGTGCCTCAGAGGGAAGCTAAAATGACCAGAGATACCGTGAAGCTTTCAAGGACCCCTCATAAATGGTCCTAAGCACCTTGAGTTGAAACTGCTGTAATCATGCATGAGGACAAAACGAATTCTACTGATTACAGAAAGAATGACAAAACTTTGTCAAGAAGTTGGTATGGTTTGGTGGCAGCTCTGTCAGAAGGCAAGTTCCTGTCTTCAGCCCACTACCTTTCATTGCCTTTGCAGGAAATTGCACAGGAGCAGGCTGGAAACTGTATGAACCAAAATGCTTCTGGGAACACAGAAATTACTTCACTGGCCTTGCCAAAGGCACAGGTCAATGCAGCTACCTCCATAGCACCTGTGGGAGTGACAGACCTCTGTCTGGGTTAGTTACAAGCACAGCTTGTAAATACTGTCTACTCCATAATCAGCAGGTCCAGAGTGACTTGCCACTGGATCTCCAAATACTCTGTGCTTACTGTACGGCATCACTAACTCATTTGTTGTGATCAGTCTGGAATAGACGGTCAAACTCCTGTTACTGCAAAGGGGCTTTACTCGAGGGGAAGAGAAGAGTCTAACAGCAGTACTTACCAGCTGAACAGCCCGTGGACAGCGTGCATACAGCACAAACATATGGGCATAAAGGATTTCTCCAGAGTCCACTTGAAACTGGATATCACTCAAGTAGGCGTTGTTAACCATGATATTGTAATCTTCTGCCAGCATCCTGAAAGAGGACTAGAACATAGAAGGGACACAAAGACAGAAGTTGTTACAGCTGTAAGGCATTTTCCTGGCAGATAAGGAGGCAACAGCCCAGTTTGTCAGCACTGCTGTACTCTGGGTCCCAGCGTGGGTATGGCTGCCTTTGCCTTCTCAGGACTAACAGAATCCTTATCAGTGCAAGGTCTTCCATAAGAGACGTAAGCAACCTAGTCCAACACACATCTCTGGCTTTGTTTCCCTCCTTCTCCTCTCTTCAAAGCTTAGCAGCTGTGAAGAGGCAGTCACATGCTGTCTTCCACTCTACTTGTGGAACAGCCTTTTGCATTACAGCACATCATCGTCCTCGGATCTTTACCACATCATTTCCTGATGTGGCAGAGCCACTGCCTGCAGTTGGCCTCTTGCTCTGCTGTCTTCCACCATGTTTTTGAAAGCTGTAATTCCCACCTTGATGGAACTGAACTCAGTTCATAACAATTGCATAGAGCAAGAGGAATGAGGATGACCCAGGGGCAAGGTAATGAGCCTTTCCTCTCTTGTTCACTGTTTTGGTCTAGCAATGACACCTGGGAAGAAGCCCTCTGCAACAAGGGGGCAACACGGAATAAAAGAAATGCAGGTATCTAGTCCAAAGGAACTTGTGCACTTGTTACTGAAATCTCCTTTGAAAATTCCTTTATTTATTTACTTTTAAGTATTTACTCTTATAATTTTAGACTCCTTTACTGAAAGTTTGGGGAAGGCTGGTTGCCCAAGCGATCTGTGACTAGTTTAATGTCTGGCACTACCCCTACTACAAACCCATACAAGGCAATCTTCTAAAGACTCAGACTCCCTAGGTAGCAGTGTTGCTTCTGGAGGTGGCCAGTGCTTCAGAGAAGCGTGAAATACCTGCAGCCCATGGTTGAGGGAGGCTGCCTGACTGTAAGTAGAAAGCAGCTTTACCTGAGACACTAATTGTTGACCTTGTACTTTCTGAACCTAGCGCAGACTGGAAGAAAGGCAAGTTTTATCCAACTCCATGAGAGGTAGTTCCACCAGAAACAGCAGAGCTCTTTATTTTATTAGCAGGTTTCTAGGTTGGTTCAGTGGGAACTCAGCCTCTCTACTTGCTTCAGTGTGTTTGCAAGGAGCCAATACCGGTTAGCATGGAAACGGCAGCACACGCTGGGCCATTTCTTCCAGGCTTCACAGGTGGGCTAGAGGAGACTCTGCACGTCATGGACTGCTCTCCAAGGGCAAGACAGGAAGCTCAGTCTGGAAACCTGTTAGGTGTTTCTTGCTCTCTTTTTCTTGGCAGGTAGGACACCTGCAAGACGGTACCCCGAGAAGGCAGGCACTGCTTTCCAGGCAGGAAGCCCAGAACAGCCTTCCTGCTGACACTAAAATTATGACTCGAAAATGGGGAAATTAAGTAAGAACAGAAATATTCTGGCTGCACCATTCTCTGTGCAAAAGAAAGACTGGAAAGGAAGATAAGAGGAGAGGCATTGACAAAGTTCTGGTCAGAACCATGCAAAATGGGTGCGTACATGAGCCTGGATGAAACCCCAGACAGTTCTGTCTCTCCTGGTCTCCAGGAAGTGTGGCCTGTGTCATCTAGGCTGGGCATCAAAGCAGAGTACTACCTAAGTGCTGAGCAGATACATCCCTAGTAACTACCCCCAAATACTCTATGCACTACAGCCTCAATATTTAACCTGGTTCTCTTTGTGTAAATTATGCACAAATTTGCTTTATGTTACCTGTTATTTTAAATTAAGTAGGACAAACACTCTGAAACACCCACAAGCCTGCCTGTGGGCATCAATGAAACATCACGTATTTGGACTTCAGCTTTGCCTAGGATGATTCCTGTGAGTGACTGTAATGCTTAAACATCTCTGTTTCTGTGAAAATGAATGGGAAATACTCCATACTTCTGGAAATTAATCAAATAGGAGAGGCTTTTTTTTTAACAAATAAACAATACAAAAATACAGTGCAAATAAACAATACAAAAATACAGTGCAAATAAACAATACAAAAAAGGGGAAAAATAACATTTGTCCTTACATTTCTATCGTTGCTTCTCGGAAATCTCTTCTCTATGGGTAGAAGGGCAAAGCCACTTAGTGAAGAATCACTGGAAGTCAATTCTTTTCCTCAAAGAAGAAAAGGCACATCTCAAGTCATGTACAACCTTCTTGTAAGACAGAATGAAGTGGCAACTCTTAACTGCCATTTCTTCCTTGCCATGACAACTCCCCAAGAGACTCCTGTCCCAGGCTGACATTTCTGAGCTGAATGGTTCAGCCTCCCCCTCTTGGCTTTATCAGATGCATTTGGTTTTCTTGGCATATGACCAGCAGCCATTTGCTGCAGCTTAATAGGAGAACTGAGGGAATTTTACCCAAGTCAAGTACAAAGCAGAGAGACATTAGATTTAGCAACCATAGTCTTCACTGATGAGTGAACAGGAGACACACAGTGCATATATTATGCTAAATGGTTGGACAATTTTAAGGCTATCATTGGTCTTGGAATGTGCCGTTGTGCAATGCACACCACTGTAACCAGGGAAGTTAGAGCTGCTCTTGAAGGAATTCTAGGTGGTGGACTTTTTTCAGCCTGTACAGATCAACTTCAGGGACTGTGTATCCATGTACCAACACAACATCATCTCTTAACGCTCTTCTTTCACCAGGTCTTCTCCTGGTGAAACCTCGTAAGACAGTGCTGTCGGCAAAAGCCACTAGGCAGAAAAGAGCATATATTTTGGGGATATATTTTTGCCTCACGATTGGCCGTGTCTGGGCCCCCAGCTGGCAGAAATGCATCTGACACCTTTAAAGGATTTTTAAAATAAAATTTAGAAGCTGCTGTCTAAGAGGAGCTCTTCTTAAATATTGGGATCTATGAATCATTTCAGAAATGTCAACTTGATTGTACCTAAAGCCTACTACAGAACAATGCCCCCAAATATCACCCCCTGGATCAACAATATCATCTTGAGGCTGCTGCCACTGCTCTCCAAGTTCAGTATGGCTAAACGTGGCTCCTCATAGCTGATGACACCAGAGAGGAGGCTCATGAGGCTGCCAGAACTTACTTGGCTGCTCTACTTCCTGAGCGTCGTTAAGCTCAAGCCTCCACTGAGTTTGTGCTTCCATGGCCAACTCAACCAGTTGCTGCAGAGTCTGAACATGAACCTTCTCGCCCTGAGACGAAATCTGTCCAGCCTGTTCAGAGCCTGAGTCGGCTTCATCAGCAGCTTTTTCTCCGGTCTCTGGAGAAGCAGGATAATGAGGACTGAGATCAGGCTGAAGTTGCTGAGATACTTCTGGTTGATCAGATCCCACTGATGGCAGAGAAGTCTCTGACTTACAAATCTGATCAAAGGAGAGAAAAAAAAAGACATCAATAAAATAATTTTGTATGTATTTGCAGAGCTCAGAGTACAGTCTCTGAATTGATCTCTAGTTCATACTTTCAAAATATCTTAATAAATATTAATAAAATACTTTGAGCGATCCCCAGATACATACTTGCTCTCCAAGAAGATAGTGCTATAAGGCGACAGACTAAAAGGTCCTGTCTGTTTCTGTAGGCAGCATTTATAAAACTACAGAAAAACGAGAGGCAAGACATCTGGATAATAACAGAGTGAGACCGCCCGGTTTAAAACTGGATCACAGTCCTGCATGCAGCTTCAGGCAGTGGGATACATGGGGAAAGCCTGAAATGCAAACGCTTCACTTTACAACCCTAGGAGTGCCCACCCCCTCCTCAGTGTAACACACAAGCATCCATCTTCAGTGTGAACTTTCCACACTGTTCCTTGCTGCCTTGATACAAAACATGAGTAAAGAAAGAGAAAGGCTCTCATTATAATCAGTCAGAGAAAAGTATCAAGAAGGAACACAAGAGTCAGGCTACTGTAAAAATAGCTAAGCTAGTGGCAAAATGAAGAGGCTCAAGCCCTCTCACTCAGTGCTCTGCTCCCATTTGTTTTGTCTTCCAAAAGCCCAAAGAACAGCACGGCAACACAAGCCTCAGCCTCCTGTCCAAAAGGGAGAAGCGAAAGTTCAAGATCACCAAACCTACTTGTGTGAGACCAGGGGACAGTTGTGCAGGAGCAGAGAGCATGCAGAGCATGGGGTGACTCACTTACATGGCAGAAAAGAGAAGGGCTACAGAGCAAGTAAACTGTGGCACACAAATACCAGAGGAAGGAGAAAAGAGCATCCCACCTGCACAGTTATGCAAGGTACGATTGGAGGGGTCGGTTCAGCAGTGTAGAATGATTCAGGGTCGCAGGGCCCTGTTAGAGCACTGCTGTTCCATAAAGGGCAGTCCTTGTTTCTGGGCGATGGCATGAGCCAGTCTGTTTTCTCAGATCCATCCTCCAAAATCCTACTGGTGGGAAGCCGAGGAGTGGAAGGGAATTCCATCTCTTGTGTAAGCACCATGGCGGCTCGCTCTTCAGTCCTTTTGCGGGCTGTCTCTGGATCCCGCAGCAGTAACGGTGGAGGAGTAGTTGGGCCTCTTTTACGTGTTCTTTTCTCTTTAAAAAGAAAAGCAAAAGAAACCCAAATAAATGAACAGCTGAACACATAAGCAGAGGAACTGAACCTGCCAGCTTTTTCAAGTGTTGCAGTTGGCAATGATCAAAATGCAACTACAGCAGAACACAAGATTTCTGCAATAAGTCCCAAGCCTCCCGTTACTTCTGCCAGAGAAACAAACCTTCAGGGAAGACTTATTCGTGCACACATGGTCCTGCTGGGCTGAGCTGTCAAATCAGATCACTATGAAAGCAACTGATACCTATGTGCAGGCTACCTTCCAGACCCTTTGAACAGTGAGCGTACAGTGCTTTTGGCGAGTTAGCAGCGCTTCACTCAAAAAAGAGAGAGAGAGAGAGAAGAAAAAAGACTCCAAAGCCATGAAGGACTGCTTTTGGTGTGTCTTGATCACTGGTGATGGTCACTCATGTCAAACCACAGCACATATGAATCCTGCACAGCTATCATTTGTCAGGTCTGTTTCTCAGGTCTGTTTCTTTACTGCCTTTGACTTACTAATTCCCAATATAATTGGCAGTGGTTATCAGCAGGAAGAGATTGAGGAGAGCCACGAAGAGCAAAGTGTCTCCTATGTGCAGAACTCAACCTTCCCCCACGGCAACTGGCTTCTTTTCTGACCATTTTTGTGCATTTAAATAGCAAACCACAGGTTCAACGTGTGTAGTTGTATGCACATATACCTCAGAAAGAAAGCAGAGCAAGGAGAGAAGGATGAAAAAGTTGCATAATCAAGGGTATGGGACAGTGAATAAGAAAAATGCACTGCAAAAAAAATAACAATGGTCTTTTCATGTTTTCCCTTTGGGATTTATTAAAAAAACAACTCATCTTAAAAACATTCTATAGTTTTGAAACAATCAACCAGTGAAATAAATATAAGACTCAGAATGGATTTCAGTGAAACATCCTGCAGCCTCCCTTGGCTATCTGTATGTGGATACTTTGCATTACTCCATCTCGGACAACTTAAATGAAACAGAAGTGTGCTTGTCATCCCCTATGCCCAACAGAAAAGTTGGTAGTGAAGAGCAGGCTGTTACATCACTCCTCCAATAGTACAGCCTGAGACACTCACGGTGACACATACCTGATCCAGGCTTCCATTTGATTGGCAAGGCAGCCACGGGTTTCATATTTGCAGCTACTGCTGCTTGTTCACGCTTTTCTTGCTCCAAGAGAGAGCGTGACATTGCCATAGCAACCTGCAGATCTTCATCCTGAGGTTCCATTTTGATCCTCTTTTTCATTTCCTTTGAGTCATCTCCGGAGAACTCTTTGCGCTTTGATATGTTTGGTTGATTGCTGAAACGTAAGAATGCAGCAGAAAGCCCAAGTTAACCTAACATAACTGGATCAGAGACAAGAAACCCTGAGCACTTCAGACCAGCTGCCCCACTTCCTCAGAGAGATTCCCATATCCAGAATAATAAGAAAGCATCAACAGTACTTTTTTCTGTGGAGGAAAGAAAAGGATTTCTTATCATGCGTGGAATTCACAGCAATTTGGAGAAAATCTTATTTTGGAAAGGTAAACATAAGACTGCAGCACTGACAAACTGCCTTTTTTTTTTTTTTTTGCAAGGGCAGGAATGGCCTTAACCATCTGCTACCTCAAACCTAAACTTTGTATCAAAGGGCAAAAATCAGGTTGAAGTCAAGAACACCGTCACCAAAACCGTTCTGCCAATCTTACACTTCCACAGTAAACAAGCAATGGCCCTTCCTCAGCACAATAAGACTTAAAAGTCCTTTGGATACATTTCAGGCAGGCACCACTCGCTATACTCTGAACATGGTGCTCAAATCCCAAAGAGCAGATACATCTCTGCACCCAGCACAATTCAGAACATCCTGTATGTTTCCTCCTTGACTCTGTGGATAAGGCCCATGTATCCAGGACAGCAACGAGCCGAAAAGCTGAGGCCTTGGAAACACGGATACTCCAAAGAGACTGTATGCTCATATAGCATGTTCTGCTTAATAAGCTCAACCACGCTATTCAGCTTTATTACGTAATTACCTCTCAGAGCATAAATATTTCTGACAAATTAGTGTAAGATTATTTACTTCCCATTTTGCTCCTGTCTGCTGACTCATAGTCATCCACCACCTGATCACTTTTGAAGGAAAGCAAGATTTTCACCAAAATCTTACCTGGGATACTTAGGAGAGGCAACTCCAAACTGAGACACCTGCAGTGCCTGAAGCAGCATTTTAGGAGGAACAGCCATCTTCACAGCACAGCGTTTCAAGTGAGTAGTTTGGCTCTCGGAAGTTTGGAAATGTTTGCCACAGACGAGACAATCAGGGATTGCTGGTTTGCTGGAGGAGGAGATCTCTGCTGCCTCCATCTCATCCAGACACCTGGAGGATGATGGAAATAAAACAAAACAAAACAAAATAAAATAAAATGCTCTTTTTGAACCTTGCCTCCTGAAATGCTGTAATTGAGCAACTCCAACTACTTAAGCAAGCTGTTTACAATACTTTCTTTACAGAGAAGCACAGACATTTCATTCATAAAGAGCTAGCTGTATGTACTATTTTAACAGTATTTGATATTTACCACTAAGGAAACTGTTATAGAGTGCTGGCATCAATTTAAGCCCACACCATTCTGACAAAAGAAAACACAAGGATCCTTCCCTTAGCCTTCCACTCTCATTACCTGTGGAAAGCAAAGGTCTATAGTGCATATATATAGTATTTACAAAGGTATATAGTGCATAGTTTTACAAAAGTATATAGTGCATAGTCTATGTGCATCTTGCAAAACAGTATCACATCTTTCCTTCAGCGAATAGCTCAGATTTGCAAACAGCTGACATACCAAATGTTCTTAGGAAATCATTATTTAATTGAATAAATGGGTTGAAATGGGCAGATTTTGAAATGGACACTAACGGGTAGCTTTGCTACCTAGTCTGCAATTACATCTTCTCTAAGGCACTGCTGCTGAAAGCCACACTGGCCTTTCATGCTAGTGCTTCACCTATTAACGTGCTGCCCCCGTCGTGTTGTGTTCATGGCTGAAAGATCCTTCTGGCAGATCTGACAAAAAAACAAGCCCTTCTCCTCTAGGCTTTCCGGGACTTCCTCCTTGATCTTCTGCTGAAGGGCAAAAGCCAAAGCACCATCGTCCTTTGTGGATGGAAGATCGTGGGTAACTGGCACAGAAGGGAGAGATGATAGAGTTAAACATCTTGTAGTGAAAGGCATGAAACTGTTACATTTGTCATGATTATTTTATTAACTTAAAAAACCCCTGCAATCTTCCTGTTGCATCTTCACATCTCATTTCTCACAAGGGAATGCACAAACAGTACAGGAGAGCACTACCCCAGGAGTGGAAGGTGGCAATTGGTTCATCGCACATTATGTATCAGAACCAAAAGGAGAGTTATGTTTTAGATGAAGTTTCTGGGAGAACATGGGGTCTTAAACATTACATATTAAGCACAGGAAATTCTCATGTCCATAGAGAACCAGCAGGGCCTTGACTTTTAAAGGGGCCTTGACTTTTAAAGCACCAAAACACCAAAAAAAGTGCTATGAATTCAAATTGCTACGGATTCAATTCATCTGCATAGAACATCCTATTTTGTAAGTGCTCAGAGATTTACAGAAGACACGGAGTAACTAAGGTCATATTTATATGAGCTACACAATATTGCCCCCGAGAAGAACGACTAGATTTACTGATGCTGTTAGAATCTCAACCTGTTTCCAGAAAGTAAATTCTCTCTCCAGAACTTAACATAAAATCAAATTTCAGCCGCACAAAAGATCTAGGAGAAAAGTATAGAGATCAATACACATTTATCAATAGAGAAAGCAAGTTCTCAGACATGTGGAGCGATTTATTCAGCATCACACAAGCCACCTGTCCAGCTGTGAACAAAGCCCAGGAAGCCAGACTGCTGCTCATGCAATCACCCTAAGCAGCCCTCAGCACTCTCCATGCACACATAGGAGCTAAATAACAGCAGAAACGTACCTTTTTCCGGGTTCTCTTCCTCGCTTTCATCAGAGGAATTCCTGCTAGCTGCAGCCTTTGGCAAGCTATCGCCCAGGCTATGTTTTAGCTGCTCAGGTGCCACTCTCTTGAACTGCTGCATTCCCTCCACCGCCAGCTTTGCTGCCCGCACCTTCGACCCAGGCAGCAGTGGTGTCTTCAAGGTGTCCGAAGAGCAGGTCTCTGGTTGTGAAGGACGGAAGGATAGTGTAGTCTGGGAACAGTCACTCGGAGCATTCACTGAAGGGGACAAAGCACAGTTTCCCAGTCAGAATTAAACAGGTAACTGAGCTGCCCAGGGAGCTCTTGGGAAGCTTCCCAAAACAGCAACCTGAGATAGTCAAAAAAAATGAACATGTTTCTACTCTGATCTTCAAGCCCTATCCATGGTTCGGACTTTCAGGCTCAGAACCAAGCAACAGGTGTTCCTAAGGAGGGGTGGTAACGAGCAGCAGGCTAACAGCTCAGTGTATCTCCGCTCTGCTTTGAGGCAACCTGTGAGATCAGACCAAAGATCTCACCAGCCCAGTTTCTGAGTGCAGTCACTAGTAGATAATTACGAAAGGGTATCAGGCAGAACAAGTACAAAATAATCCTTCTCCTGGTTGACCTTAGCTGTCAGCTTAAGGATTTCATGCACTGGTGACTGCCTTCTGGTCATCATATTTAGTCATCACTGAAAGACCAATCCTTCATGAATTAACCCAGAACCTTTCTTAATTTATTTTTTTGGCCTTGGTGACAGTCAATGGCAACATAATTCAACATTCAATACAATAACACACTGTGAAAAAACACTTTGATATAATCTAAACTTGCTTCTTGATGATTTGAGGGATGATTTACATTCTGAAGTCGCAAAAAAAAAGGTAATGACTCCCTCATATATCACTCAGCACTTAGGTTTCACCTTACTGAAGAACTGCATACCTCCTCCAGACTTCTAAAGAGCTCTACTGAACTGAGTCTTTTCAGTACTAGCCTATTTTCTGTCTGAAAGATTTCAGTGCACGCACCTGTCACATTCCTCTTGGTAGAGTAACTGGTCACTGTGCGCAGCTGGCTGTCAGGGAAAGCGCTTCTCCTGTCTTCTTGTGACGTCCCACCACTACTGCAGGGCACAGCATCATCGTCTTCTTCACGCATCCCTGTCGGCACCTTAGAACCCAAATTTTGTGGCAAATCTTTCCCCTTCACTACTGGAAAGCACTGATCGATTTGGCTCCCAGGAACAGATCTGCCTGTTGTAGTGGTCTTTATCCATTTCTGAACCTTCTTTGTTGCCTCAGTATCCTCAGCTTTCTCCTCAGTATCCTCAGCTTTCTCCTCAGTATCCTCAGCTTTCTTCTTTGCCCTACCGACAATTTTTGCCCACACTACTTTAAATTCATTGTCCTCTTCATCCATGGTGCTGCAGGCTGCAGTAATGCTGCCTAGCAGCGCTACAGGGAAAGATCTCAGGAACAGTCAGGGCTGCGTCTTCTCTGGCTCGCCGCCTTCATTCTTCAGACGCCAGCACTTCTCCACTGTTCCAACGGTGGACTTTCCTCTGTGATTAATTCATCTGCATAGAATATATTATAGCATTTAGTGCAGCACATTCTCCAAGGACCCTGCTTATTTTCACTCAGCACAGTGATGACTTTCTTGTTCAGAGGATTTTGGAATGGAAGTGAAGCATTTCAATCTGCCCAAAGCATGTGTAGGATCTTCATGGTACGCTAGAGGGCTTCAGAAAGATTTACTGAAGCCCTTTAATGGAAAAACCTCTAAAAGGTGGATATGTAAGATGGTATACGCAGATGCAGTGTGAAACAGGCCTCTGGTACCAATTTGAAAGAGGACATTCTTTGAAGACTCTTCTTTGAAGGAGAAGAGATTCTCATATAAAATATTGCAGCACATAAGTATAATAGCACATATTGACCCAAAACACTAATACTGTACTTTCCGCACAGACAGACACAGGCCACATTCAAAAGCATGCTGACCTCTCCTTTGAGGTCAGAATCCTGCCTGGAGCTCAGAATTTGAGATGTCCCACTTGTATATGCATCCATATCTACATTTACATAACACAGCAAAAATGAATGTATTCACTCCCATAAGGTGGGGAGGAAAGACTGTCACTCGGAGTGCAAAATTTCATTTTGTGACACAGCATATTTAAAGAAGAGAGCCTGTCCCCATGCTGAAAAGCAGCTCACAGAGTAAGGCTTAGCAGTGCTTGGCCTTGCAGAAGAGTTTCTCGGACAGATGAGAGAGCACATCTAACAAATGTGCCCACCCTTCTTTCACCTCTGAGTTCTTACCTCCTCCTTTGGCTACTCAGTAGACACTGACCATGTTTCATAAACTGTTGTCAAATACACCAGATAAAAGTATTGTCTCTTTCTTAGCTGGTTTAAATTAGCTTCTTAAACTAACTTAAAAAAAACTGATTTAACTAAGTTTCTTAAACTTTCTCTACAGTAAGAATAACAGTGCTAGCTAGTGATTTCTTGGAACAGCAATAGGTACAACAACATCCATATGGAAATGCCATCAATCCCTGAGCAACACTAGAACTAGATTTCTATTCTTAGACATTTTGATTGTCCTCTTCTTCCTAGCCATATGTTCACTACGGTTCTGGCTATTTTAATGGAGCTTTTATATTGACTCCCAAATCCATTTCTTTCAAAACTTAAACAGAGTGTTTCATTTGGAATGGCAGCAGCTGTGGTTCAGTTTCTCCAATAAAACTCTGGGCACCAAAAGACTCAAAATGCAGGAAGAACACAAGCAGGATTGTTTTCTCAAATGGCTTGGCTGCAGCCATGCAAGGCTAAGGAATGCTGGTTACACATTTTCACAGGTCAGCCTTTCCTATAAGCAATTACAGATGTTAATGGATTTATCTATTTTAAATTCCACCTCCCAAACCTGCAGAGGACTTTGCTGTGAGTCTTAGATCATTTCCTGAGAGAGAAATTGACATTTTCTGTAACTAGTTTATAAATTTATTTTTTTCAGACAGAATCTTGGAGTAGTTATCACTACAAATTGACCTTTTTTTTTTTTTTCCTAAGGAGGAGGAGGCACACAGAGAATCTCACATCCTCCATGGCTTTAAATAACTCTCACAGACATATGCATACACATGTCATATTATTTACGGTGACTTCCTGATGTTAAACTTTTGTTTGCAATTAATACTGAATGCCCCAGACAGATCACGTGAGATGCATAAGCAATGCAAACCTAAGGATTAATCTATCTTACTCCTCCATCTACAGACGTGTAGTGAGGCGTAGGCACAGACCAGGATCCTCTAAATACATCTGATCATGCTGTTATTGATGTACCTTAAAGCCCCTTTGGCACCATCTTGTAGAGCTTGTCAAGTAACGGTTTTGCAAAATTATTTATTTCAATATAGAATTCGATTAATTTTGTAAGATTTTAGGACTCTACAAATCACACAAGCTGGTCAAATAAAATAAACAGCAGCACTTACCTATCCACTTAGATGTTCAGTCTATAGCCCAACTGAACCTTTTGATGTATATAATCAAAATAGCACAGAGCAGCAAGAACCTAGATGGTTCTTGAGATGGAACCTAGAAATTGGGAGGAAAGGGTTAGATTTTAGTGTATTTTTACTAATTCCTCTTTTTGCTCAAGTTCCAAGCTTCAGAGGGTGGGAGAAGGTGACAGCACATGCTCTAATGGTGCTAAGTTTAGCCACTTCCACAAGTACCTGTGTACTTAAATATGTGTGTGAATTCAAATATTACTCAGGATCTGCTCAGCCCAGCACTGCTCCCAGCAGTGAACAGCACTGCTCCTGCAGAAAACAAACAAACAAACAACAAACCCCCCCAACGCAGCTCTTTGGAAGTCAGAATAGATCAGGCTAGATAAAGTCCTGAACAACACAACGCAATTCGAGAGCTGACCCTATTTTGAGCACAAAGTTGGGACTCATGATACCATGAATAGTCTGCCCTTTCTTTTTCCATCTTGTTTCCTAATAACTTGCTTGAACCCAGAACCACAACTCTATGGCACACTCTCTCCTACTGAGACATAATGCAAGAGCTGCACAGTGCAGGTTCTCTGGCTTTGTGGAAGTGCCAATATAATATATAATACCGAGGAGAGAGAACAGGAGTTACTCAGTGAGCAGAGCACAAATATAAGTGTAGAAGACAAATTCCAAATCAGGTACTAACCTTTCTGCTCTAGTCTCTGTCAGTCTTCCTATGCCAGACAAGGGTAACTGAAACAGATAGGGAAATACAAGCAATGACAAATTAACAAGCAAAAAATAACGGCTAAAAAAAAAAAAAAAAAAAAAAAAAAAACGGATTTTAAGAAGCAACCTTAGCAATGACCAGCATCATTGTCTACCAGACACTACCCACTTATGTTCCCTCATAACCCATCAGTGCATCATGTTCATGTTTCCTTTAAAGCAACCCCCCTCACTAGTACCTCGTACATAAGGCAAAACATTTTATATCTAGTAAAATTTTTATCACGTTCCAGAAATTAATTTTAAATTGGTACTTACATGACAAAAACTGCCCCTGTTTTTTAAGTGTTATAGAAACTAACCTCCTATTTTACAGAGCATCTTATTGAAAACAGAAAAACTTCACATTATACCTCCTATGGAAGGATAAAGGGGAAGTAATCATAAAAATAAAAAGTAACGGTTGCTCAGTGCAAATTTTCATGGCTTGTATGCAAACACAGTAACATACAAATCAGGAATCTATGCAGCGGGTGTTTCAAAATGAAAAATACAACTGAGAATTAAGCACAGAGCCGCGGCCCGCGGAGGGGATCGGGGGGCGCCGGTGCCGCCGCTCCCTCCCGGTCCTCGCCGCCCCCGGCCCGCCGCTGACCTCTCCGCCGCAGCCGCGGCTCCCTCCGCTCCTCGCACCCCGCCACAACACCGGGAAGGACCGCAGCGAAGCGCATGCACCGCGCGCCAACGGCCCGCGCTTGCCGCTGCTCGGGCGCTGCGCGCAGGCGCGTCCGAGCCGAGCGACGCAGGCGCAACACAGACTTCCTGACGCCACAGCGGTTGCCGTGGTGACGGGCCCCGCCCTGCGAGCCGGGCCCAACGGCCGCCGCTCGCCAATGGCGCCCCCTGAGGGCCGCCCGCCCCGAGCGCGGGAAAATAAATAAAAAAAAAACGCTCAAATATGGAGTAAAACCCTAAAACACCGATCCGCTGGGCACACCGCTCACCCGCTCTCGGGCAAAAACAGCGCCAAAGCACGAAAACTTACAGCAGGGAGGGGCGCTTCTATTAAGAATTAAGGTCTTTGAAACATCCAATGCTAGAAACACATACATGTTGAGGAGATAAAGACAGAGCCTCTGCTTGCGAGCATCAAATATTTGCTTTTTCAGCTCTGTGGTTAAAACCCGCAGTGGTCATTTGCGGGCCACAAAGCTGCTGCTAAAGTCCATTAAATCCTCCTGCTCCAGGGATTTAACAAGCCCCTTCCTGCTTGCAATGAAGCTGGAAGGTGGACAGCTCCATCGCTCAGGCTTTCACAGAGCCCATCGGTCAAGCGACAGAGCATTACCTTTCATTTGTGCTTTCTGCTACCTGGAGTTGACAAGGAAGACGGATGTTGCCTTTCCACAGCATTTAGTTTGGGCTCAGATCACACACTGCATTTTAATTTCAGACTGTGTTCAAAAGCAATTGGGTTAGTTGTGGCTAAAGTTCTAAAGGTTTGAAGCTTGCAAAAACTGACATGAAAAACTCCTTTGTTTTTGTGTCTTTCAACACTTCTGCTGGTTTATTCAACTTCTTTCTTAAGTTGCTACACTTCATGGGAATTAGAAATGCTCTTAAGAAAATCCTGCAAGAACTTGCAAGCAAATATTGCACAAATATACCGAAAATACTCCAGTTAGGAGGCACTGAGACATTGCATCGGTTCCACAATTACTACTAAGCCAAGTCACAGTAATATTTTGCTGCACAGTACTATAAATGCCATTCTTGAGCACCAACTACTTAAAATAAAAACCCAAACTAAATGTTAGAGACACAGGAAACATAGTATAGGGAGAGAGCTAAATTATTCCAAACAATCTTACTTTTGCCTTCATATTCTCATCTGTGTTTCCAAATAGACAAAGCAAGGCAGGGACTAAGCAAGAGACAAAACCCTTATATACAGCCCTTAAAAACTAACACATAAGGTAAAACCTTAGCTTTCTAGAAATGTCAGATCACATTCCTCACCTTCCAGCATAGCACTTGCTAGTACTGAGCCCCAAAGGCCAAGTTCTCTGGGATAGATGTTACTGGGTTAGGTGGCGAATCGCACTGAATTGCCCAATGAAAAACACTGACACTTAAAAGAGGAGGATCCCTCAAAAATGTGAAATGCATAACACGCACAGGAATCTGTTTTTTCATCATCTGAATCGTTTACAACTTGTGTTCAACTTCTATACGACAACCACCTTGAACCTTGCTGATCCATGTGAATACCTTGCAGCCTTTTTAAAATCTGCACTTAAAAACAACCAGCTGTATTGTAGTATTATTATATAAACAGACTCCAAAGCAAAGAGATTTAACAGTATCTGCTAGTATCTGTAGATGTTCATACTGGTAAACCTGTATCTATTTCACAGCACATTTCTATGCTTCTGACCATTGCTGCAATGCAACAAGGTCATCGTTGCTACAAAAGCCTCCATTTGCTATTTGCACCCAAGAGTATTTGGAAGACGCTGCCACAGTAACAGGCATAGAGAGAGGAAGGAGCTTTCCCAAAATTATGCAGCTGATCAGAGGCAGGATATCAGATTCCCTGCGTAGGAGCTGATCTACAAGACTTTTGTTACTAAAACTCACTTTTTTGTCCCATTAGGGAAGTGGTCTGTGTCTGAGATGGCCAGCCAGTCCCTGATCCATCATCTTTGCATTTGAAGAGCAGCTGCGACCGGTCCCAGCTATTGGAGTTTGCAGCCACTCACTTAGGGCCTGCGATGTCACCTTCTGGGCACAAGAAGCTCCAGTTCCCCAAGAGTGGCGGTGACGTGAGCGCAGGGGCAGCAGTGGAAGGCACACGTGGTTCCTGCTAACCGGGGAGTGCAGATTCCCCTGGCTCAATGCAGGCAGCTGGGAGATAACAGCTCCCTACTGAACTTCAGCCGAACAGTAGAGCTAAAAATGGCTTGGAGCAATGACATGGGACTGAAATGATGTGCTGGAATAATTAATAGTACTGGAAAAGGTACAGAAAGGTAACATGGATGCCCAGGTTTGGAGCAGCCTCTGTATGAGAAATGATTTAACGGGGTGTTCCGCCCAAGAAAGGTTCATCTGATGGGAGATATCAGAGCTCTGTAAGAACACGCATGTCCTGCAGAGGGTGGGCAGCCATCTGCCCTGCGCTGTTTATTCCAAAACAAGAACCACGGGCATCCAGCGAACCAGTAGAAGGCAGCTTCAAAGCAGAGGATGTGGTTCCTCACAAAGCGCTGCCAGCTGCAGAATTCCTCAATGTAAGTTAGGCTGGATGCTAAAACACCCGCAGATGCAGACAGCAATAAAACACACAGCGGGTTATGAAATACCCCACACCGCGGCTGGCTCGGGAGTGCCCGAAGCCGCAGAAGACCCGGTTCGGACGGCGCGGGGGGCCCTTACCTGCACGGGCGCTGCTCAGGGGCGCCTGGAGCCGGCAGAGCCACCGCTCCTCGTCCTGCTCCATGTGGGAGATCATGTTCCGCCGCTGCCCGGAGCTCCTGCCGGGGGAAGGGAAAGCGGAGAGCAGAGCCCGGCCGCCCGCCCCGCCGGGGCGCCTGCGCCGGGGTCCAGAGAGCAGCGACGCGCGGCCTCGAGGCGACAGCCGCGCTGCCCGGGCCCGCGGGGCCGGGTCCGACCGCGTAGCGGCCGCCGCGAGGCCGGGCCGAGCCGGGCCGAGCCCGGCCGGGCCGCTACCCGCTCCGGGCTCGCCCACAGCCCGGCGGCGGAGCCACGTGACGGCGGCGGCCAATGGCAGGCGGCGGTCGCGGCCGCGGCCTGCGAGGACGACGTGAAACGGCGGCGGCGGCGGCGCTGCTGCCGGTGCTCGGCGCTGTCCGGGCGCGTTACGAGGCGCTTCTCGCCGTTCAGGGCCCGTTGCTGCCGAGTATGAACGGCGGGCAAGCTCGTTACCTGCAGCACGCGGCTCCCCCGTGGGGGAAGCGCCGCTGTCACGCGGGGGAGCCGCTTCTGAGCCTCGTGCAGGAGCAGGAGGAAGTTTCTTGGCCCTCGAGGTCCCCAGCGAAAGCAGAGGGGCAAAGCAGGAGAGCGGAGACCTGCCCTGGGAGGCCGCCAGGAGGGCTGCCGGCACCGGGGCCCAGGCGTCAGGGACACACGTCAGCCACCACCGCGGCTGGGGCGAGATGTATTTGCTGAAGGTCAAGATATAAGAAAGAATGGATTGCAAAAGTTTTGATGATAAATGTCTTGACTAGGAATACAGCAGAGAAGATGGAAAGGGATCTTACTTATTTTCACATATTAAGACTGACAAGAGAGAAATATGTGATACATTATGGGAAACAGTATTTCCTAGAATGCCACTTAAGGCAAAACTTGGCCTTTTTCTGCAAGAAAGTCTTCCCCCATCTCTCCTTCTGGCCAACCAAAACACCTTCCCCAGCCTTACCTGGAGTCTCTCCTACCTTGGTGCTCTCCATCTCAAACAAACCTGGTGATCTTCCTCTCTCCAGCCACTGCGCAGCAATCCCTTGTTCCAGCTCTCCTTGCTGCTGGGCCCCTGTGCCACGACTCACCTTGTCCTTCCGTCCTCTGCTGAGGACCCTTCCAGCCAGAGCGCTCACTGTGGAGCCACTACTGCTCCCAGCTAGACCCAGGACTGCTGCTTAGGCTGCCCCGGGCCTTCCTAAGGCATTACCTGTTACAGTTTATCATCAAGATCTTATTCTGTTTATTTATATAAATTAAATAAAAAGGCTATAATATATCAAAAATATAAATAATTTCCAGAATACATAAATACATTACAAAAGTGGCTCCTTTTTTAAAAAAAATAACAATGTGTCCTTTTTGCCAAGACCTTTTCAGATTCAAAGCTCTCAAAACACATGAAAGTCAGAAGAGCTCACAAAATACATATAAAAGATGACCTTTTAGGGTCCAGGAGTTTGTCCAAGAGTTCCAGATGATGTTCACAACTTCTTTTACAATAGGTTTAAGAAGAGACTGTTCAAGGAAGAGATTTAATCACTATAATACCATCTCCTTAAAAAAACAAAAACAAAAACCCCACCTCTGTCAAGGATGTGCTCTGATCGGACTACAAAGACAAGGTAACACAGCCCTCAGAAAATGGAGCAGATTATATCTTGGAGATCCCAGCACGCCAATACCTGCTACATGCTGGACACACACAGCGGAATGTTGGAATCCAGGCTTTCACACAATTGCTGGTGTTAGAGGACACTGCAAAGCCATGAGAAATAGTTTAGAAGAACAGCTGCACACAGATTGAGGAGTGTTACCAGAGACCACCAGATTAACCAAGGACAGCAAAGGCCTCTTATTTCCACAATGTCCCCTGCGTAGCAATCAGTAGGGCCGCTCAGATACTGAATAAATAACTACTTGGAGAGTCTGAAGATTCAGGAAAAAAGATCTTATTAGGGAACTAAAACTTATTAGGAAAAAATGGAAAGCAAAGATAAAGAGGAGAAGCAGCAGGGGAGTGCACCAACAGGAGGGATCTTTGCAGCTGCCGCTGGAAATGGGAGAGAGGCTCCATTCAGTAGTGTTTCCTCTGTCTTCCGTTCCCCTTGCCTTTGGCTTCCTTCTCCTTCCGCTCTGCAGCCGTGGTGAAGGTGATACAGTAAGCATCTAGAAAATCCATCAGCTTTGCCTTGGAAATCTTCATGCCGTTTGCTTTCAGCTCTCGGTGCAGTGCAGCCAGCTCAATTGGCTCGTAAAAGAGGACCTTGTGGCACAGGACTGAATTTGAAATGATGCAGTTTCCCACTGCGTCCAGTGTATCTGCTTCCTGGGCTGCTGTCTGAGAAGCTGGGAGCTCCTCTTCCTCATCTTCGGATATATTGCTACAAGAACTAAAAGTGAGAAAAAGTGCAAAAAACAATCAAGGAAACCACTGGTCATCAAGGGCACACTCAGAGATGCCCAAGTCCCTGGCTGCCAACCCTTGCAATGCCCTGTGTAGGATCTCCGACACCAGCAATTGCCAAAGGGAGGGAGGCAGAACACGCCACGTGTTCTGCAAACCTGCACATCGAGCTGTGCCGGTGCTGCCCGGCATTCCTTGCTCCTGCTGCACTACTGCTGACACACTTGCTCTGTGCAGCACCACACGCAGTGCTCACCGAGCAGCGCTCCCTGCTCCTCCTGCAGGCTCTCACTCCACCCTGCGAGGCTCCTTGCAGTGCCAGCTTTGAGCTCTGCCCATGTGCAGTTTCACCCGTGAGCATTTCTGTGCTCTCAGAATAGCTCACTAGCAATTAGACTGAAACGCACAACAGAAGAACTTACTTCAAGTGACAAAAGCTCAGGGAAGCTGCCTACAGTACAGATCCCCTGTATTCTGCATTGACACTTATATTTCCCATTTTCCCAGCTCATCTCTGTGCTGCACAGTAGACTCCTTCGTTAGTATTTTGTTCCCCTACCTCTGTATACCAGTAGAGACGTCACTGCCATCCAGCGAGGATGACGATTCCTGAGAATATGAAGATTCCTGAGATGATGAGAGCATCAGCTCCTCCTTATCAGCTGCCAGAGAGCCCCTCTCTGGAGATACAGTTGGTGTCTGTCTACAGTTGGAGATTTTGGCACGTTTCCCACCAGCATGCCCGTTAGTCTTCAGCTGCCTACGGCGCTTGGCTGGAGGCCTCTGTGGGGGAAGCTGGGAGGATGGGATATCATCCTCTGTGTCAGTATCCACATCTGTATCCACGTCCTGGTGAGTATCCTGGAATATGGCCTTCAACTTTAACACCATCTGGCGTTTTGGGAAAGGACGAACTCCAAATCTGAAAGAGAAAGGTAGGACTTAAGCCTAAGATAATGCTGCGCCTTCCACTGCTATAGCTCAGGAATGTGACCAGGCCAGGAAGCTCAGTGGCCAGCTGGAAGAGCATGACATTGGAAAACCATCAAGTTTTCCCCTTTAGCACAGTAGCTGCCTTTCACACCACCTACCAGCAGGTTTCTCACAGAATCACAGAATGGTTGGGGTTGGAAGGGACCTCTCGAAATCATCTAGTCCAACCCCCCTGCTCCAGCAGGGACACCTAGAACATGTGGCACAGGGTGACATCCAGGCGGGTTTGGAAGATCTCCAGGGGAGGAGACTCCACAACCTCTCTGGGCAGCCTGTTCCAGGGCTGTGACACCCAAACAGTAAAGAAGTTCTTCCTCATATGGAGATGGAACTTCCATGTATTTTTTCTGCTCATAAAGAGATGTACTTGCACTTTTTTTTTTTTGTAGATATACTTGTAGAAGCAGTGCTAACCTGCTCAACTCCCTCCTCAGTTCTGGGGTCTTCATAAGGGAGTAAGCTGGCATTGGTGTCATAGGAGTCTCAGGAGACTTGTCCTTCTCAGGAGACTTGTCCTTCTCTTGACAGGCAGGTTCTGCAACAGAATGAAATTGTCATCAGAATTAGTACAGAAGGATATAGGAGGGATGATATCTTCCCCTCCTGGTGGCAGATATTTTAATGTTATCTAGTAACTGTTTAAGAAGAACTACTTGTCTGCAAGCTGCTCTATTAAATACCTTTATACTGAACAGATCAACACTTTCGTCTTCCTTGGGTCTAGGATATTTGTTTTTTACTGTCTTTAAATCAGAAAACAAATTGAGCCATATGTTAGGTCTGAATAAAAAAGCCCACTGGAGGCTTTGATAGAACTGCTGCAAGGTAATTAAAAATATATGTTTACTGAATTCTGTGAAGTGGTTCTTTCCCAAGGAAGAAAATTGCATAGGAGAGACTTGATGCAGAAGAAACCGAACAAGTCAAGGTTCTGGGGGCCTGAATTAGATACTGATTTAGTGATACTGATTTCCTGATACTGTGAAGCACAGTCAGTCTCAGGTCATGTTCTAAATCCTGCTTGTTAAACTAATTACTTACGATAGTATAATTAGTAATATATCTAATAAATATTAAGGGATAAATTGCTGTTCTTAGAGCTTAGATGGAAGGAACTGTCCTAGTAAGCAGCTGACCCCAGAAGGGTATGACCCCAGAGGCTAGTGTTCTCTGTGTCATCAGACATTCAAGCAGACAAGGCCCAGCTCCTGACACCACTAAGTGCAATCTGGTGGCAAAGAGCAGCTTGGCCCTTAGTCTTGTGTGCGTCCTGAAACCGCTCACTGTGTCCTCCAGTTGGGACCAGTGCTGGACACACAAAAATCTGTTGGAAGAGCCTACAATCAGCAAACAGAAGGGCAGGGCAAGTCAAAGCAAAGGCAAATCAGAAGAGCTTTGCAGGAAAATATGCAGAGAGCCTACCCGTGGGCAGGAGAGGCATCTACTTCCAGCCAACCTCTATACTTCTACCACTGGAAGCAAAGCTTACCCGATGTCTTCGTGCAATTGTTAGCACATACATCAGTGATGAATGCATGAAAAACAAGACCCATTACTGCAAGGAATAATCATTCCCTAGCATGCAAAGTGAAGGCTGTTTGATTTTTTTTCCCCTCCCAGGTAATGTCTCATCATTTCTACAATGCATACGATCACTGTCAAAGCAGCAGCATGAATGGATCACAAATGGCTACGCTCCAACTATCCCACGTATTTAGTTGCACTCCCCCACATCAGAAGCTGACTGTACCTTCTTGTGCCTGGCCCTGACTGCTTTGGATTAGAAGGCCAAAACACCCTCTCAATATAGCAGGTGAACAACAAACAGGATGATCACCTAAAATGACAACAATTTAACCTACTTCAGTGAACCCTGTACAGATACAAGCTCTCACCGGGAGTCTTTGCAAGGTCTGTCGGACAGGCATCTGCTGAAGCTGACACCTTCTCAGTTAAAAAAAGCATCTGTGGGAATTCCTCCTCTTCACTATCCGAAACTTCCCAGAATCTGGGCTTCAGGAAACTTTGTATACTGCACTCTGATGACCATGCCTCAACAGGACTCTTTTTGAGGTGAAGCGAAGTTGTTGCTCCGTCACTAGGACTGCCCTGAAGAGGGGTACTGCCCTTCATTTCCTGGTCTCGGACCGGGCTCTCCCAGTCGAAAGCCCAAGAGATAGATCTGGGTCTGCTGCCAGGGCTGGCATTTGCCCAGCCAGCCAGGCTGGAGTTCTGGCTGTTTCCTCTCAATGGTGATGGATACTCAGCGTGCCAGCAGTCATCAACGGGGACTGGGGGCTCATCGTGAAGCGAGACAGTACTGCTCAAAGAAAGACGACTTTCATCAGCTGAGTTCTCCCTAGGCAACTGTTTGTCTGACAGCGATGTTTCAGGAACTTTTATGAGGCTAAGAGCCATTTCATGGTCACTGTTACCTGCCACTAAGCTCTTGGTCTCGAGTTTAGACATCGATTGCTTTATACGGTTTATACTTGTGACACGTATCTGCGTTGCGAAATCCCTGCTTTTGGTCTGAGGTGGTGTGTCTGGCACTAGCCAGGAGCTGTCCATACCTGAAGACTCCTCGCGACTCTGCCCTTTTTCATGGCTCAGGTTCAGGCTCTGTTTGCTCTCTGTACAGGCACCTACCTGGGTGCTGGGAGGCAACTCTCTGGACATTTTTACATCATTATTTGTAAGTGATGCATCTGTAATGCGACATGAGACCTGGGATGATCTCAGCTGTATCTCAGTGACAAATGACGAGTTAGGTTTAGGTTTGGGGATCTCAGGCCCATGTGCTATGCTAGCACTTTTCAGTTGCTTGGAGATTTCCATTTCCTTCACAGGAGAGCCAGACTCTGGTAACTTCCTCTCTTGTTCTAGCTCCATTTCATCATCAGAAGATAAAACAGTAATATCAGCCTCTTTTCTGTTCTGGACTGCAACATCCGGAGTTTTTATGACAAAACTGAACAAAACTGAAGCATATTTATGCTTGTTGAAATCAGTGCAGGAAAGCTCTTCTGGAGAAATTGTGCTCTCTATGTTCCGATTTCCTGATGTAATGTCCTGCTCATTGGCTTTCTGGAAAGCTATTTTGGGAGACGGGAATGGTTTTTGATTTCTCTCTGGTGTTTTTGCTTCTCTGGGAAATTTCCTATCCGATTCTGAAGACATAAGTGAAGAACCAACAGCAGAATAAAAAGACATATAAGATTTGAGAGGAGGACTGCCACAAAAACCATCCCTTTGTGGAGAGAGGTCGTTTTGTGACTTGGAGTAAGGAAGCAAATCATTAACATCAACATGTTTTTCGCTAACAGCCTTTCCTGACTCTTTGATAACTTATTTCATTGGAGAAGGCTCACTGTATTCTATCTGATTTTTGAAAAATAAGCATTTATAATTTTCACGCCTATCAGTATCATTGTGCAGTGAACAGTTGGTGAATTGTTGTTCTTCCAAGCGGTCGTCTCCTCCCATATTATGTGAAGCCTGAGACAACTTGAAATCTTTCCCACTTTCCCATCTCCTAACCCACTTCTGAGGCTCAAACTGACAAGACTCAAAATTGATGCTTGTGGCATTCACATTTTTGCATCCACTTGTATTCTGCATTTTCTCTTCTTCAGACAAGTCACATTTGGATGTTTCCACATCATTGTCTTCCCTCAGATGTTTGAAGTCATTGCTTATCAAGGCAGATACGGACCTTTTTGCCTCTTTTTTCTCAGTCTGCTGGTTCGCACCTTGGGCTAGCTCAGTATCACTACAGATGTTGTAATCTGTGCCTTCACTCATCTCCAGTTTGTCTTGAACCATTTTTCTTTGAGTTGCAGCAAACTCATATATTTCCTCCGGCTCCTGTTCACCCACCCCGTGGTCGTCTTCCTTCTGGCATGCAGGGTTTAGCACAGCTTCTTCTTCCTCATCTTCACCCACCCACACTGAGTTCAGGAGCTCTTTGAAGTTCTCAGCTCTGTTATCATTATCTTCATCATCTCTCGCAGAGAGGAGATCATCTTCTGGATCCACTCCAGAAGATGCCTGGCTCTCTTCAGCGCAGTCCTTACACTTGAGCACAAGTTCCCTTAAATCAAACCTGCAAGAATGTAACAGAAATGTTAATGTTTATCTCCCTCAAAATTCATTCAAAATTCCAAAATGTTATAGTTGCCTCATCAATCTAGTGAGTCTTGTAAAGAAAGTTAAATTTAATTTGTGAAACTGTTGTGCCAAATTAGACATGCAGTTTCAACATTAATAAAGTCAATAACAATTTCAGGTTTTCACTCCGTGTCACCATAATCTTCTCAGGTTTCACACTTATTTCCTCCATTCCAAACAATGCATCGCTGCCACTACAGAGGATAATCAGTTCTCCTTGATTAGGTATGAGTTTAACTGACTATCAACATAAAAAAGCAGATTTTTTTTCCTGGTCTTTTTCAGAATTATTTTAAAAGGAGGACACCTACATTTCCAGAACTAACTGATTTTGATCCGATAGAATGTGTTTCATCTGCTGCTGTTTCAAGTTCATTATCTAACACATGTCTAGGATCATGACTGACATAACAAATTAGCATTCCCTGCATCCACATTCTGCAAGTCTCATTCAGATTAAGTGTGTCACTAGGGCAATGCTTTGAGAATTACACTCATCACCATTGCCAACATCAGCTGTCATTAAAGATCATGAGACAAAACTTGGCAAAAGTGTTCTAGTCATAAACCAAAAATAGAAAATCTCAAGCAGATGTAACCTGAAGAAAGATTCATGAAAAAATGAGGATAAGATGCTCTTCTGTTCATATTTCACTTAAGATGGAAGCAGAGGTACTTGCATCTCAAGTGAAATGAGTTTTGTGAAATCCACTGAAACCACAACAGAAGGTATCAGGTTAAAGTCCATGTGGCTGAAAGCATGAGGTGACCCAAAGCACACTCATATGATACAAACCTGGTAGCCAAAGCCCTCAGCTGGGGCACAATTCTAGCAGGGATGTCAGTATAAGCAGTGTAAAGATATCGCAGGAATGCGAGGACTGCCTCTTTTGTCACATCGCTCAGCAGCACCCGGCGCGTCTGCTCGTCGTCATCGTCCTTCACCTTCACATATATCCCTTCGTCGTAAACCTGTGCGGTAAAAGGAAAGCAAACAAGGTCCACTTCCTCATAAAGGAACAACACCAGCAGTATCTGCTCTCTATCAGGCCACTATTTTTTTTTTTTTTTTTGTGTCAAAGTCTGTTCCTATGGCCAGGATTTGGTGCCTCAGAGGGAAGCTAAAATGACCAGAGATACAGAGCTCCCTGGGGAATAGGGAGCTCCATACAGCTGTTAACTTGTACCCTGAAGCTTTCAAGGACCCCTCATAAATGGTCCTAAGCACCTTGAGTTGAAACTGCTGTAATCATGCATGAGGACAAAACGAATTCTACTGATTACAGAAAGAATGACAAAACTTTGTCAAGAAGTTGGTATGGTTTGGTGGCAGCTCTGTCAGAAGGCAAGTTCCTGTCTTCAGCCCACTACCTTTCATTGCCTTTGCAGGAAATTGCACAGGAGCAGGCTGGAAACTGTATGAACCAAAATGCTTCTGGGAACACAGAAATTACTTCACTGGCCTTGCCAAAGGCACAGGTCAATGCAGCTACCTCCATAGCACCTGTGGGAGTGACAGACCTCTGTCTGGGTTAGTTACAAGCACAGCTTGTAAATACTGTCTACTCCATAATCAGCAGGTCCAGAGTGACTTGCCACTGGATCTCCAAATACTCTGTGCTTACTGTACGGCATCACTAACTCATTTGTTGTGATCAGTCTGGAATAGACGGTCAAACTCCTGTTACTGCAAAGGGGCTTTACTCGAGGGGAAGAGAAGAGTCTAACAGCAGTACTTACCAGCTGAACAGCCCGTGGACAGCGTGCATACAGCACAAACATATGGGCATAAAGGATTTCTCCCGAGTCCACTTGAAACTGGATATCACTCAAGTAGGCGTTGTTGACCATGATATTGTAATCTTCTGCCAGCATCCTGAAAGAGGACTAGAACATAGAAGGGACACAAAGACAGAAGTTGTTACAGCTGTAAGGCATTTTCCTGGCAGATAAGGAGGCAACAGCCCAGTTTGTCAGCACTGCTGTACTCTGGGTCCCAGCGTGGGTATGGCTGCCTTTGCCTTCTCAGGACTAACAGAATCCTTATCAGTGCAAGGTCTTCCATAAGAGACGTAAGCAACCTAGTCCAACACACATCTCTGGCTTTGTTTCCCTCCTTCTCCTCTCTTCAAAGCTTAGCAGCTGTGAAGAGGCAGTCACATGCTGTCTTCCACTCTACTTGTGGAACAGCCTTTTGCATTACAGCACATCATCGTCCTCGGATCTTTACCACATCATTTCCTGATGTGGCAGAGCCACTGCCTGCAGTTGGCCTCTTGCTCTGCTGTCTTCCACCATGTTTTTGAAAGCTGTAATTCCCACCTTGATGGAACTGAACTCAGTTCATAACAATTGCATAGAGCAAGAGGAATGAGGATGACCCAGGGGCAAGGTAATGAGCCTTTCCTCTCTTGTTCACTGTTTTGGTCTAGCAATGACACCTGGGAAGAAGCCCTCTGCAACAAGGGGGCAACACGGAATAAAAGAAATGCAGGTATCTAGTCCAAAGGAACTTGTGCACTTGTTACTGAAATCTCCTTTGAAAATTCCTTTATTTATTTACTTTTAAGTATTTACTCTTATAATTTTAGACTCCTTTACTGAAAGTTTGGGGAAGGCTGGTTGCCCAAGCGATCTGTGACTAGTTTAATGTCTGGCACTACCCCTACTACAAACCCATACAAGGCAATCTTCTAAAGACTCAGACTCCCTAGGTAGCAGTGTTGCTTCTGGAGGTGGCCAGTGCTTCAGAGAAGCGTGAAATACCTGCAGCCCATGGTTGAGGGAGGCTGCCTGACTGTAAGTAGAAAGCAGCTTTACCTGAGACACTAATTGTTGACCTTGTACTTTCTGAACCTAGCGCAGACTGGAAGAAAGGCAAGTTTTATCCAACTCCATGAGATGTAGTTCCACCAGAAACAGCAGAGCTCTTTATTTTATTAGCAGGTTTCTAGGTTGGTTCAGTGGGAACTCAGCCTCTCTACTTGCTTCAGTGTGTTTGCAAGGAGCCAATACCGGTTAGCATGGAAACGGCAGCACACGCTGGGCCATTTCTTCCAGGCTTCACAGGTGGGCTAGAGGAGACTCTGCACGTCATGGACTGCTCTCCAAGGGCAAGACAGGAAGCTCAGTCTGGAAACCTGTTAGGTGTTTCTTGCTCTCTTTTTCTTGGCAGGTAGGACACCTGCAAGACGGTACCCCGAGAAGGCAGGCACTGCTTTCCAGGCAGGAAGCCCAGAACAGCCTTCCTGCTGACACTAAAATTATGACTCGAAAATGGGGAAATTAAGTAAGAACAGAAATATTCTGGCTGCACCATTCTCTGTGCAAAAGAAAGACTGGAAAGGAAGATAAGAGGAGAGGCATTGACAAAGTTCTGGTCAGAACCATGCAAAATGGGTGCGTACATGAGCCTGGATGAAACCCCAGACAGTTCTGTCTCTCCTGGTCTCCAGGAAGTGTGGCCTGTGTCATCTAGGCTGGGCATCAAAGCAGAGTACTACCTAAGTGCTGAGCAGATACATCCCTAGTAACTACCCCCAAATACTCCATGCACTACAGCCTCAATATTTAACCTGGTTCTCTTTGTGTAAATTATGCACAAATTTGCTTTATGTTACCTGTTATTTTAAATTAAGTAGGACAAACACTCTGAAACACCCACAAGCCTGCCTGTGGGCATCAATGAAACATCACGTATTTGGACTTCAGCTTTGCCTAGGATGATTCCTGTGAGTGACTGTAATGCTTAAACATCTCTGTTTCTGTGAAAATGAATGGGAAATACTCCATACTTCTGGAAATTAATCAAATAGGAGAGGCTTTTTTTTAACAAATAAACAATACAAAAATACAGTGCAAATAAACAATACAAAAAAGGGGAAAAATAACATTTGTCCTTACATTTATATCGTTGCTTCTCGGAAATCTCTTCTCTATGGGTAGAAGGGCAAAGCCACTTAGTGAAGAATCACTGGAAGTCAATTCTTTTCCTCAAAGAAGAAAAGGCACATCTCAAGTCATGTACAACCTTCTTGTAAGACAGAATGAAGTGGCAACTCTTAACTGCCATTTCTTCCTTGCCATGACAACTCCCCAAGAGACTCCTGTCCCAGGCTGACATTTCTGAGCTGAATGGTTCAGCCTCCCCCTCTTGGCTTTATCAGATGCATTTGGTTTTCTTGGCATATGACCAGCAGCCATTTGCTGCAGCTTAATAGGAGAACTGAGGGAATTTTACCCAAGTCAAGTACAAAGCAGAGAGACATTAGATTTAGCAACCATAGTCTTCACTGATGAGTGAACAGGAGACACACAGTGCATATATTATGCTAAATGGTTGGACAATTTTAAGGCTATCATTGGTCTTGGAATGTGCCGTTGTGCAATGCACACCACTGTAACCAGGGAAGTTAGAGCTGCTCTTGAAGGAATTCTAGGTGGTGGACTTTTTTCAGCCTGTACAGATCAACTTCAGGGACTGTGTATCCATGTACCAACACAACATCATCTCTTAACGCTCTTCTTTCACCAGGTCTTCTCCTGGTGAAACCTCGTAAGACAGTGCTGTCGGCAAAAGCCACTAGGCAGAAAAGAGCATATATTTTGGGGATATATTTTTGCCTCACGATTGGCCGTGTCTGGGCCCCCAGCTGGCAGAAATGCATCTGACACCTTTAAAGGATTTTTAAAATAAAATTTAGAAGCTGCTGTCTAAGAGGAGCTCTTCTTAAATATTGGGATCTATGAATCATTTCAGAAATGTCAACTTGATTGTACCTAAAGCCTACTACAGAACAATGCCCCCAAATATCACCCCCTGGATCAACAATATCATCTTGAGGCTGCTGCCACTGCTCTCCAAGTTCAGTATGGCTAAACGTGGCTCCTCATAGCTGATGACACCAGAGAGGAGGCTCATGAGGCTGCCAGAACTTACTTGGCTGCTCTACTTCCTGAGCGTCGTTAAGCTCAAGCCTCCACTGAGTTTGTGCTTCCATGGCCAACTCAATCAGTTGCTGCAGAGTCTGAACGTGAACCTTCTCGCCCTGAGACGAAATCTGTCCAGCCTGTTCAGAGCCCGAGTCGGCTTCATCAGCAGCTTTTTCTCCAGTCTCTGGAGAAGCAGGATAATGAGGACTGAGATCAGGCTGAAGTTGCTGAGATACTTCTGGTTGATCAGATCCCACTGATGGCAGAGAAGTCTCTGACTTACAAATCTGATCAAAGGAGAGAAAAAAAAAGACATCAATAAATTAATTTTGTATGTATTTGCAGAGCTCAGAGTACAGTCTCTGAATTGATCTCTAGTTCATACTTTCAAAATATCTTAATAAATATTAATAAAATACTTTGAGCGATCCCCAGATACATACTTGCTCTCCAAGAAGATAGTGCTATAAGGCGACAGACTAAAAGGTCCTGTCTGTTTCTGTAGGCAGCATTTATAAAACTACAGAAAAACGAGAGGCAAGACATCTGGATAATAACAGAGTGAGACCGCCCGGTTTAAAACTGGATCACAGTCCTGCATGCACCTTCAGGCAGTGGGATACATGGGGAAAGCCTGAAATGCAAACGCTTCACTTTACAACCCTAGGAGTGCCCACCCCCTCCTCAGTGTAACACACAAGCATCCATCTTCAGTGTGAACTTTCCACACTGTTCCTTGCTGCTTTGATACAAAACATGAGTAAAGAAAGAGAAAGGCTCTCATTATAATCAGTCAGAGAAAAGTATCAAGAAGGAACACAAGAGTCAGGCTACTGTAAAAATAGCTAAGCTAGTGGCAAAATGAAGAGGCTCAAGCCCTCTCACTCAGTGCTCTGCTCCCATTTGTTTTGTCTTCCAAAAGCCCAAAGAACAGCACGGCAACACAAGCCTCAGCCTCCTGTCCAAAAGGGAGAAGCGAAAGTTCAAGATCACCAAACCTACTTGTGTGAGACCAGGGGACAGTTGTGCAGGAGCAGAGAGCATGCAGAGCATGGGGTGACTCACTTACATGGCAGAAAAGAGAAGGGCTACAGAGCAAGTAAACTGTGGCACACAAATACCAGAGGAAGGAGAAAAGAGCATCCCACCTGCACAGTTATGCAAGGTACGATTGGAGGGGTCGGTTCAGCAGTGTAGAACGATTCAGGGTCGCAGGGCCCTGTTAGAGCACTGCTGTTCCATAAAGGGCAGTCCTTGTTTCTGGGCGATGGCATGAGCCAGTCTGTTTTCTCAGATCCATCCTCCAAAATCCTACTGGTGGGAAGCCGAGGAGTGGAAGGGAATTCCATCTCTTGTGTAAGCACCATGGCGGCTCGCTCTTCAGTCCTTTTGCGGGCTGTCTCTGGATCCCGCAGCAGTAACGGTGGAGGAGTAGTTGGGCCTCTTTTATGTGTTCTTTTCTCTTTAAAAAGAAAAGCAAAAGAAACCCAAATAAATGAACAGCTGAACACATAAGCAGAGGAACTGAACCTGCCAGCTTTTTCAAGTGTTGCAGTTGGCAATGATCAAAATGCAACTACAGCAGAACACAAGACTTCTGCAATAAGTCCCAAGCCTCCCGTTACTTCTGCCAGAGAAACAAACCTTCAGGGAAGACTTATTCGTGCACACATGGTCCTGCTGGGCTGAGCTGTCAAATCAGATCACTATGAAAGCAACTGATACCTATGTGCAGGCTACCTTCCAGACCCTTTGAACAGTGAGCGTACAGTGCTTTTGGCGAGTTAGCAGCGCTTCACTCAAAAAAGAGAGAGAGAGAGAGAAGAAAAAAGACTCCAAAGCCATGAAGGACTGCTTTTGGTGCGTCTTGATCACTGGTGATGGTCACTCATGTCAAACCACAGCACATATGAATCCTGCACAGCTCTCATTTGTCAGGTCTGTTTCTCAGGTCTGTTTCTTTACTGCCTTTGACTTACTAATTCCCAATATAATTGGCAGTGGTTATCAGCAGGAAGAGATTGAGGAGAGCCACGAAGAGCAAAGTGTCTCCTATGTGCAGAACTCAACCTTCCCCCAGGGCAACTGGCTTCTTTTCTGACCATTTTTGTGCATTTAAATAGCAAACCACAGGTTCAACGTGTGTAGTTGTATGCACATATACTTCAGAAAGAAAGCAGAGCAAGGAGAGAAGGATGAAAAAGTTGCATAATCAAGGGTATGGGACAGGGAATAAGAAAAATGCACTGCAAAAAAAATAACAATGGTCTTTTCATGTTTTCCCTTTGGGATTTATTAAAAAAACAACTCATCTTAAAAACATTCTATAGTTTTGAAACAATCAACCAGTGAAATAAATATAAGACTCAGAATGGATTTCAGTGAAACATCCTGCAGCCTCCCTTGGCTATCTGTATGTGGATACTTTGCATTACTCCATCTCGGACAACTTAAATGAAACAGAAGTGTGCTTGTCATCCCCTATGCCCAACATAAAAGTTGGTAGTGAAGAGCAGGCTGTTACATCACTCCTCCAATAGTACAGCCTGAGACACTCACGGTGACACATACCTGATCCAGGCTTCCATTTGATTGGCAAGGCAGCCACGGGTTTCATATTTGCAGCTACTGCTGCTTGTTCACGCTTTTCTTGCTCCAAGAGAGAGCGTGACATTGCCATAGCAACCTGCAGATCTTCATCCTGAGGTTCCATTTTGATCCTCTTTTTCATTTCCTTGGAGTCATCTCCGGAGAACTCTTTGCGTTTTGATGTGTTTGGTTGATTGCTGAAACGTAAGAATGCAGCAGAAAGCCCAAGTTAACCTAACATAACTGGATCAGAGACAAGAAACCCTGAGCACTTCAGACCAGCTGCCCCACTTCCTCAGAGAGATTCCCATATCCAGAATAATAAGAAAGCATCAACAGTACTTTTTTCTGTGGAGGAAAGAAAAGGATTTCTTATCATGCGTGGAATTCACAGCAATTTGGAGAAAATCTTATTTTGGAAAGGTAAACATAAGACTGCAGCACTGACAAACTGCCCTTTTTTTTTTTTTTTTTTTTGCAAGGGCAGGAATGGCCTTAACCATCTGCTACCTCAAACCTAAACTTTGTATCAAAGGGCAAAAATCAGGTTGAAGTCAAGAACATCGTCACCAATACCGTTCTGCCAATCTTACACTTCCACAGTAAACAAGCAATGGCCCTTCCTCAGCACAATAAGACTTAAAAGTCCTTTGGATACATTTCAGGCAGGCACCACTCGCTATACTCTGAACATGTTGCTCAAATCCCAAAGAGCAGATACATCTCTGCACCCAGCACAATTCAAAACATCCTGTATGTTTCCTCCTCGACTCTGTGGATAAGGCCCATGTATCCAGGACAGCAACGAGCTGAAAAGCTGAGGCCTTGGAAACACAGATACTCCGAAGAGACTGTATGCTCATATAGCATGTTCTGCTTAATAAGCTCAACCACGCTATTCAGCTTTATTACGTAATTACTTCTCAGAGCATAAATATTTCCGACAAATTAGTGTAAGATTATTTACTTCCCATTTTGCTCCTGTCTGCTGACTCATAGTCATCCACCACTTTTGAAGGAAAGCAAGATTTTCACCAAAATCTTACCTGGGATACTTAGGAGAGGCAACTCCAAACTGAGACACCTGCAGTGCCTGAAGCAGCATTTTAGGAGGAACAGCCATCTTCACAGCACAGCGTTTCAAGTGAGTAGTTTGGCTCTCGGAAGTTTGGAAATGTTTGCCACAGCTGAGACAATCAGGGATTGCTGGTTTGCTGGAGGAGGAGATCTCTGCTGCCTCCATCTCATCCAGACACCTGGAGGATGATGGAAACAAAACAAAACAAAACAAAATAAAATAAAATGCTCTTTTTGAACCTTGCCTCCTGAAATGCTGTAATTGAGCAACTCCAACTACTTAAGCAAGCTGTTTACAATACTTTCTTTACAGAGAAGCACAGACTTTTCATTTATAAAGAGCTAGCTGTATGTAATATTTTAACAGTATTTGATATTTACCACTAAGGAAACTGTTATAGAGTGCTGGCATCAATTTAAGCCCACACCATTCTGACAAAAGAAAACACAAGGATCCTTCCCTTAGCCTTCCACTCTCATTACCTGTGGAAAGCAAAGGTCTATAGTGCCTATATATAGTATTTACAAAGGTATATAGTGCATAGTTTTACAAAAGTATATAGTGCATAGTCTATGTATTTATTCATCTTGCAAAACAGTATCACATCTTTCCTTCAGCGAATAGCTCAGATTTGCAAACAGCTGACATAACCAAATGTTCTTAGGAAATCATTATTTAATTGAATAAATGGTGTTGAAATGGGCAGATTTTGAAATGGACACTAATGGGTAGCTTTGCTACCTAGTCTGCAATTACATCTTCTCTAAGGCACTGCTGCTGAAAGCCACACTGGCCTTTCATGCTAGTGCTTCACCTATTAACGTGCTGCCCCCATCGTGTTGTGTTCATGGCTGAAAGATCCTTCTGGCAGATCTGACAAAAAAACAAGCCCTTCTCCTCTAGGCTTTCCGGGACTTCCTCCTTGATCTTCTGCTGAAGGGCAAAAGCCAAAGCACCATCGTCCTTTGTGGATGGAAGATCGTGGGTAACTGGCACAGAAGGGAGAGATGATAGAGTTAAACATCTTGTAGTGAAAGGCATGAAACTGTTACATTTGTCATGATTATTTTATTAACTTAAAAAACCCCTGCAATCTTCCTGTTGCATCTTCACATCTCATTTCTCACAAGGGAATGCACAAACAGTACAGGAGAGCACTACCCCAGGAGTGGAAGGTGGCAATTGGTTCATCGCACATTATGTATCCGAACCAAAAGGAGAGTTATGTTTTAGATGAAGTTTCTGGGAGAACATGGGGTCTTAAACATTACATATTAAACACAGGAAATTCTCATGTCCATAGAGAACCAGCAGGGCCTTGACTTTTAAAGGGGCCTTGACTTTTAAAGCACCAAAACACCAAAAAAAGTGCTATGAATTCAAATTGCTACGGATTCAATTCATCTGCATAGAACATCCTATTTTGTAAGTGCTCAGAGATTTACAGAAGACACAGAGTAACTAAGGTCATATTTATATGAGCTACACAATATTGCCCCTGAGAAGAACGACTGGATTTACTGATGCTCTTAGAATCTCAACCTGTTTCCAGAAAGTAAATTCTCTCTCCAGAATTTAACATAAAATCAAATTTCAGCCTCACAAAAGATCTAGGAGAAAAGTATAGAGATCAATACACATTTATCAATATTTATCAATATACAATTTATCAATAGAGAAAGCAAGTTCTCAGACATGTGGAGCGATTTATTCAGCATCACACAAGCCACCTGTCCAGCTGTGAACAAAGCCCAGGAAGCCAGACTGCTGCTCATGCAATCACCCTAAGCAGCCCTCAGCACTCTCCATGCACACATAGGAGCTAAATAACAGCAGAAACGTACCTTTTTCCGGGTTCTCTTCCTCGCTTTCATCAGAGGAATTCCTGCTAGCTGCAGCCTTTGGCAAGCTATCGCCCAGGCTATGTTTTAGCTGCTCAGGTGCCACTCTCTTGAACTGCTGCATTCCCTCCACCGCCAGCTTTGCTGCCCGCACCTTCGACCCAGGCAGCAGTGGTGTCTTCAAGGTGTCTGAAGAGCAGGTCTCTGGTTGTGAAGGACGGAAGGATAGTGTAGTCTGGGAACAGTCACTCGGAGCATTCACTGAAGGGGACAAAGCACAGTTTCCCAGTCAGAATTAAACAGGTAACTGAGCTGCCCAGGGAGCTCTTGGGAAGCTTCCCAAAACAGCAACCTGAGATAGTCAAAAAAAATGAACATGTTTCTACTCTGATCTTCAAGCCCTATCCATGGTTCGGACTTTCAGGCTCAGAACCAAGCAACAGGTGTTCCTAAGGAGGGGTGGTAACGAGCAGCAGGCTAACAGCTCAGTGTATCTCCGCTCTGCTTTGAGGCAACCTGTGAGATCAGACCAAAGATCTCACCAGCCCAGTTTCTGAGTGCAGTCACTAGTAGATAATTACGAAAGGGTATCAGGCAGAACAAGTACAAAATAATCCTTCTCCTGGTTGACCTTAGCTGTCAGCTTAAGGATTTCATGCACTGGTGACTGCCTTCTGGTCATCATATTTAGTCATCACTGAAAGACCAATCCTTCATCAATTAACCCAGAACCTTTCTTAATTTATTTTTTTGGCCTTGGTGACAGTCAATGGCAACATAATTCAACATTCAATACAATAACACACTGTGAAAAAACACTTTGATATAATCTAAACTTGCTTCTTGATGATTTGAGGGATGTTTTACATTCTGAAGTCGCAAAAAAAAAGGTAATGACTCCCTCATATATCACTCAGCACTTAGGTTTCACCTTACTGAAGAACTGCATACCTCCTCCAGACTTCTAAAGAGCTCTACTGAACTGAGTCTTTTCAGTACTAGCCTATTTTCTGTCTGAAAGATTTCAGTGCACGCACCTGTCACATTCCTCTTGGTAGAGTAACTGGTCACTGTGCGCAGCTGGCTGTCAGGGAAAGCGCTTCTCCTGTCTTCTTGTGACGTCCCACCACTACTGCAGGCCACAGCATCGTCGTCTTCTTCACACATCCCTGTCGGCACCTTAGAACCCAAATTTTGTGGCAAATCTTTCCCCTTCACTACTGGAGAGCAATGATCTATTTGGCTCCCAGGAACAGATCTGCCTGTTGTAGTGGTCTTTGCCCATTTCTGAACCTTCTTTGTTGCCTCAGTATCCTCAGCTTTCTTCTCAGTATCCTCAGCTTTCTTCTTTGCCCTACCGACAATTTTTGCCCACACTACTTTAAATTCATTGTCCTCTTCATCCATGGTGCTGCAGGCTGCAGTAATGCTGCCTAGCAGTGCTACAGGGAAAGATCTCAGGAACAGTCAGGGCTGCGTCTTCTCTGGCTCGCCGCCTTCATTCTTCAGACGCCAGCACTTCTCCACTGTTCCAACGGTGGACTTTCCTCTGTGATTAATTCATCTGCATAGAATATATTATAGCATTTAGTGCAGCACATTCTCCAAGGACCCTGCTTATTTTCACTCAGCACAGTGATGACTTTCTTGTTCAGAGGATTTTGGAATGGAAGTGAAGCATTTCAATCTGCCCAAAGCATGTGTAGGATCTTCATGGTACGCTAGAGGGCTTCAGAAAGATTTACTGAAGCCCTTTAATGGAAAAACCTCTAAAAGGTGGATATGTAAGATGGTATACGCAGATGCAGTGTGAAACAGGCCTCTGGTACCAATTTGAAAGAGGACATTCTTTGAAGACTCTTCTTTGAAGGAGAAGAGATTCTCATATAAAATATTGCAGCACATAAGTATAATAGCACATATTGACCCAAAACACTAATACTGTACTTTCAGCACAGACAGACACAGGCCACATTCAAAAGCATGCTGACCTCTCCTTTGAGGTCAGAATCCTGCCTGGAGCTCAGAATTTGAGATGTCCCACTTGTATATGCATCCATAGCTACATTTATATAACACAGCAAAAATGAATGTATTCACTCCCATAAGGTGGGGAGGAAAGACTGTCACTCGGAGTGCAAAATTTCATTTTGTGACACAGCATATTTAAAGAAGAGAGCCTGTCCCCATGCTGAAAAGCAGCTCACAGAGTAAGGCTTAGCAGTGCTTGGCCTTGCAGAAGAGTTTCTTGGACAGATGAGAGAGCACATCTAACAAATGTGCCCACCCTTCTTTCACCTCTGTGTTCTTACCTCCTCCTTTGGCTACTCAGTAGACACTGACCATGTCTCATAAACTGTTGTCAAATACACCAGATAAAAGTATTGTCTCTTTCTTAGCTGGTTTAAATTAGCTTCTTAAACTAATTAAAAAAAAACTGATTTAACTAAGTTTCTTAAACTTTCTCTACAGTAAGAATAACAGTGCTAGCTAGTGATTTCTTGGAACAGCAGTAGGTACAATAACATCCATATGGAAATGCCATCAATCCCTGAGCAACACTAGAACTAGATTTCTATTCTTAGACATTTTGATTGTCCTCTTCTTCCTAGCCATATGTTCACTACGGTTCTGGCTATTTTAATGGAGCTTTTATATTGACTCCCAAATCCATTTCTTTCAAAACTTAAACAGAGTGTTTCATTTGGAATGGCAGCAGCTGTGGTTCAGTTTCTCCAATAAAGCTCTGGGCACCAAAAGACTCAAAATGCAGGAAGAACACAAGCAGGATTGTTTTCTCAAATGGCTTGGCTGCAGCCATGCAAGGCTAAGGAATGCTGGTTACACATTTTCACAGGTCAGCCTTTCCTATAAGCAATTACAGATGTTAATGGATTTATCTATTTTAAATTCAACCTCCCAAACCTGCAGAGGACTTTGCTGTGAGTCTTGGATCATTTCCTGAGAGAGAAATTGACATTTTCTGTAACCAGTTCATAAATTTATTTTTTTCCGACAGAATCTTGGAGTAGTTATCACTACAAATTGACCTTTTTTTTTTTTTCCTAAGGAGGAGGAGGCACACAGAGAATCTCACATCCTCCATGGCTTTAAATAACTCTCACAGACATATGCGTACACATGTCATATTATTTACGGTGACTTCCTGATGTTAAACTTTTGTTTGCAATTAATACTGAATGCCCCAGGCAGATCACGTGAGATGTATAAGCAATGCAAACCTAAGGATTAATCTATCTTACTCCTCCATCTACAGACGTGTAGTGAGGCGTAGGCACAGACCAGGATCCTCTAAATACATCTGATCATGCTGTTATTGATGTACCTTAAAGCCCCTTTGGCACCATCTTGTAGAGCTTGTCAAGTAACAGTTTTGCAAAATTATTTATTTCAATATAGAATTCGATTAATTTTGTAAGATTTTAGGACTCTACAAATCACACAAGCTGGTCAAATAAAATAAACAGCAGCACTTACCTATCCACTTAGATGTTCGGTCTACAGCCCAACTGAACCTTTTGATGTATATAGTCAAAATAGCACAGAGCAGCAAGAACCTAGATGGTTCTTGAAGATGGAACCTAGAAATTGGGAGGAAAGGGTTAGATTTTAGTGTATTTTTACTAATTCCTCTTTTTGCTCAAGTTCCAAGCTTCAGAGGGTGGGAGAAGGTGACAGCACATGCTCTAATGGTGCTAAGTTTAGCCACTTCCACAAGTACCTGTGTACTTAAATATGTGTGTGAATTCAAATATTACTCAGGATCTGCTCAGCCCAGCACTGCTCCCAGCAGTGAACAGCACTGCTCCTGCAGAAAACAAACAAACAAACAACAAACCCCCCCAACGCAGCTCTTTGGAAGTCAGAATAGATCAGGCTAGATAAAGTCCTGAACAACACAACGCAATTCGAGAGCTGACCCTATTTTGAGCAGAAAGTTGGGACTCATGATACCATGAATAGTCTGCCCTTTCTTTTTCCATCTTGTTTCCTAATAACTTGCTTGAACCCAGAACCACAACTCTATGGCACACTCTCTCCTACTGAGACATAATGCAAGAGCTGCACAGTGCAGGTTCTCTGGCTTTGTGGAAGTGCCAATATAATATATAATACCGAGGAGAGAGAACAGGAGTTACTCAGTGAGCAGAGCACAAATATAAGTGTAGAAGACAAATTCCAAATCAGGTACTAACCTTTCTGCTCTAGTCTCTGTCAGTCTTCCTATGCCAGACAAGGGTAACTGAAACAGATAGGGAAATACAAGCAATGACAAATTAACAAGCAAAAAATAACGGCTAAAAAAAAAAAAAAAAAAAACAGATTTTAAGAAGCAACCTTAGCAATGACCAGCATCATTGTCTACCAGACACTACCCACTTATGTTCCCTCATAACCCATCAGTGCATCATGTTCATGTTTCCTTTAAAGCAACCCCCCTCACTAGTACCTCGTACATAAGGCAAAACATTTTATATCTACTAAAATTTTTATCACGTTCCAGAAATGAATTTTAAATCGGTACTTACATGACAAAAACTGCCCCTGTTTTTTAAGTGTTATAGAAACTAACCTCCTATTTTACAGAGCATCTTATTGAAAACAGGAAAAACTTCACATTATACCTCCTATGGAAGGATAAAGGGGAAGTAATCATAAAAATAAAAAGTAACGGTTGCTCAGGTGCAAATTTTCATGGCTTGTATGCAAACACAGTAACATACAAATCAGGAATCTATGCAGCGGGTGTTTCAAAATGAAAAATACAACTGAGAATTAAGCACAGAGCCGCGGCCCGCGGAGGGGAGCGGGGGGCGCCGGTGCCGCCGCTCCCTCCCGGTCCTCGCCGCCCCCGGCCCGCCGCTGACCTCTCCGCCGCAGCCGCGGCTCCCTCCGCTCCTCGCACCCCGCCACAACACCGGGAAGGACCGCAGCGAAGCGCATGCACCGCGCGCCAACGGCCCGCGCTTGCCGCTGCTCGGGCGGTGCGCGCAGGCGCGTCCGAGCCGAGCGACGCAGGCGCAACACAGACTTCCTGACGCCACAGCGGTTGCCGTGGTGACGGGCCCCGCCCTGCGAGCCGGGCCCAACGGCCGCCGCTCGCCAACGGCGCCCCCTGAGGGCCGCCCGCCCCAAGCGCGGGAAAATAAATAAAAAAAACGCTCAAATATGGAGTAAAACCCTAAAACACCGATCCGCTGGGCACACCGCTCACCCGCTCTCGGGCAAAAACAGCGCCAAAGCACGAAAACTTACAGCAGGGAGGGGCGCTTCTATTAAGAATTAAGGTCTTTGAAACATCCAATGCTAGAAACACATACATGTTGAGGAGATAAAGACAGAGCCTCTGCTTGCGAGCATCAAATATTTGCTTTTTCAGCTCTGTGGTTAAAACCCGCAGTGGTCATTTGCGGGCCACAAAGCTGCTGCTAAAGTCCATTAAATCCTCCTGCTCCAGGGATTTAACAAGCCCCTTCCTGCTTGCAATGAAGCTGGAAGGTGGACAGCTCCATCGCTCAGGCTTTCACAGAGCCCATCGGTCAAGCGACAGAGCATTACCTTTCATTTGTGCTTTCTGCTACCTGGAGTTGACAAGGAAGACGGATGTTGCCTTTCCACAGCATTTAGTTTGGGCTCAGATCACACACTGCATTTTAATTTCAAACTGTGTTCAAAAGCAATTGGGTTAGTTGTGGCTAAAGTTCTAAAGGTTTGAAGCTTGCAAAAACTGACATGAAAAACTCCTTTGTTTTTGTGTCTTTCAACACTTCTGCTGGTTTATTCAACTTCTTTCTTAAGTTGCTACACTTCATGGGAATTAGAAATGCTCTTAAGAAAATCCTGCAAGAACTTGCAAGCAAATATTGCACAAATATACCGAAAATACTCCAGTTAGGAGGCACTGAGACATTGCATCGGTTCCACAATTACTACTAAGCCAAGTCACAGTAATATTTTGCTGCACAGTACTATAAATGCCATTCTTGAGCACCAAATACTTAAAATAAAAACCCAAACTAAATGTTAGAGACACAGGAAACATAGTATAGGGAGAGAGCTAAATTATTCCAAACAATCTTACTTTTGCCTTCATATTCTCATCTGTGTTTCCAAATAGACAAAGCAAGGCAGGGACTAAGCAAGAGACAAAACCCTTATATACAGCCCTTAAAAACTAACACATAAGGTTAAACCTTAGCTTTCTAGAAATGTCAGATCACATTCCTCACCTTCCAGCATAGCACTTGCTAGTACTGAGCCCCAAAGGCCAAGTTCTCTGGGATAGATGTTACTGGGTTAGGTGGCGAATCGCACTGAATTGTCCAATGAAAAACACTGACACTTAAAAGCGGAGGATCCCTCAAAAATGTGAAATGCATAACACGCACAGGAATCTGTTTTTTCATCATCTGAATCGTTTACAACTTGTGTTCAACTTCTATACGACAACCACCTTGAACCTTGCTGATCCATGTGAATACCTTGCAGCCTTTTTAAAATCTGCACTTAAAAACAACCAGCTGTATTGTAGTATTATTATATAAACAGACTCCAAAGCAAAGAGATTTAACAGTATCTGCTAGTATCTGTAGATGTTCATACTGGTAAACCTGTATCTATTTCACAGCACATTTCTATGCTTCTGACCATTGCTGCAATGCAACAAGGTCATCGTTGCTACAAAAGCCTCCATTTGCTATTTGCACCCAAGAGTATTTGGAAGACGCTGCCACAGTAACAGGCTTAGAGAGAGGAAGGAGCTTTCCCAAAATTATGCAGCTGATCAGAGGCAGGATATCAGATTCCCTGCATAGGAGCTGATCTACAAGACTTTTGTTACTAAAACTCACTTTTTTGTCCCATTAGGGAAGTGGTCTGTGTCTGAGATGGCCAGCCAGTCCCTGATCCATCATCTTTGCATTTGAAGAGCAGCTGCGACCGGTCCCAGCTATTGGAGTTTGCAGCCACTCACTTAGGGCCTGCGATGTCACCTTCTGGGCACAAGAAGCTCCAGTTCCCCAAGAGTGGCGGTGACGTGAGCGCAGGGGCAGCAGTGGAAGGCACACGTGGTTCCTGCTAACCGGGGAGTGCAGATTCCCCTGGCTCAATGCAGGCAGCTGGGAGATAACAGCTCCCTACTGAACTTCAGCCGAACAGTAGAGCTAAAAATGGCTTGGAGCAATGACATGGGACTGAAATGATGTGCTGGAATAATTAATAGTACTGGAAAAGGTACAGAAAGGTAACATGGATGCCCAGGTTTGGAGCAGCCTCTGTATGAGAAATGATTTAACGGGGTGTTCCGCCCAAGAAAGGTTCATCTGATGGGAGATATCAGAGCTCTGTAAGAACACGCATGTCCTGCAGAGGGTGGGCAGCCATCTGCCCTGCGCTGTTTATTCCAAAACAAGAACCACGGGCATCCAGCGAACCAGTAGAAGGCAGCTTCAAAGCAGAGGATGTGGTTCCTCACAAAGTGCTGCAAGCTGCAGAATTCCTCAATGTAAGTTAGGCTGGATGCTAAAACACCCGCAGATGCAGACAGCAATAAAACACACAGCGGGTTATGAAATACCCCACACCGCGGCTGGCTCGGGAGTGCCCGAAGCCGCAGAAGACCCGGTTCGGATGGCGCGGGGGGCCCTTACCTGCACGGGCGCTGCTCAGGGGCGCCTGGAGCCGGCGGAGCCACCGCTCCTCGTCCTGCTCCATGTGGGAGATCAGGTTCCGCCGCTGCCCGGAGCTCCTGCCGGGGGAAGGGAAAGGGGAGAGCAGAGCCCGGCCGCCCGCCCCGCCGGGGCGCCTGCGCCGGGGTCCAGAGAGCAGCGACGCGCGGCCTCGAGGCGACAGCCGCGCTGCCCGGGCCCGCGGGGCCGGGTCCGACCGCGTAGCGGCCGCCGCGAGGCCGGGCCGAGCCGGGCCGAGCCCGGCCGGGCCGCTACCCGCTCCGGGCTCGCCCACAGCCCGGCGGCGGAGCCACGTGACGGCGGCGGCCAATGGCAGGCGGCGGTCGCGGCCGCGGCCTGCGAGGACGACGTGAAACGGCGGCGGCGGCGGCGCTGCTGCCGGTGCTCGGCGCTGTCCGGGCGCGTTACGAGGCGCTTCTCGCCGTTCAGGGCCCGTTGCTGCCGAGTATGAACGGCGGGCAAGCTCGTTACCTGCAGCACGCGGCTCCCCCGTGGGGGAAGCGCCGCTGTCACGCGGGGGAGCCGCTTCTGAGCCTCGTGCAGGAGCAGGAGGAAGGTTCTTGGCCCTCGAGGTCCCCAGCGAAAGCAGAGGGGCAAAGCAGGAGAGCGGAGACCTGCCCTGGGAGGCCGCCAGGAGGGCTGCCGGCACCGGGGCCCAGGCGTCAGGGACACACGTCAGCCACCACCGCGGCTGGGGCGAGATGAAAGGGAAGAGCAACCGCACGCAGGGAGGTCGGAACGCACCGTGAACGCGTTACCTGTGTCCCCAGGAACCTCTGTGGGACCTGCGTGGCCAGGCCTCCCCCCGTCCTTCGTATGGCCACCATGGAGCTGAAGCGCACAGGTCACTGACCAAAGCCCACGGAATCCACCAGCATGGAGCTACCAAAGGCTCCAGGAGGCCCTTGGATGAGCACAAGGCTGTTCTTGTATTTAGCACTTCGGTACCTAAACTTTAGCACTGTAAACACAATAGTTGGGAGTTATTGGTCGGGTAGAAAGGGAGGGCACAACAGTCATCACCCTACCGATTTTGTAGGTAGGAAATGTGATAATGCACAAAACAACAGGCAGTAGCTGCAAAAGTTGCTCTACTAGTATCCATAGGCACTCACACAGATCACTTCGTTGTCACACACATTTGGAAGTGTTTTTTTTTCAAAGCTCATTTGGAGCTCATCAGGTGTGTTGGGGTAGGACAAAGGCTTTATGCATTGCCAATAACATATTGGCTACTTTTTAACGTAGGAAACAATTCAAATCTTAGTTGAAAAGGTTTTTTTCTTATAGAGACAATGGATTTTCCAAGAGAGATATGACCCTGTGTTAGGAACATACAAAAACAGAGAAAAGTGTACAGATGAAACTGATTGATAACGTCATCACTGGCAGATGGGAACATCAATATTAGCTGGAAGAGACACCCTTGCGTACAGATTAACGGAGCAGGAGAATGAATAATGGCTTTCTGATAATTTGCAGCATGCAGGCTGCATTGTGACCTATCTGACATGCTGCAAGTCATTTTTCCTCTTTTGGGAGAATTGTTAGAATTAGGAAAACCATTTAATTTTGTCAACTGTAGCCACAAGAATACTGAGAGAAGCCTCTGCAAAATGTTATCTCCAATCCGAATGGCACAGTTGTTAAATTTTTGTTTTGTTTCATTAGGCAAAGTGTCCACTTGAAAGGCTTAAGGATGACAGAGAAAAGAGGATATAGGCATTTTCAGTAACTGTTCTTTTTTAAATTTTTTTTTTCTTAGCATGCTACCAAGTTTCTTATGGTGCAGTCCTATTAGTTGAACGATTGTAATTTATATGCCCAAAGTGTAACACTGTATTTGCTGAAGGTCAAGATATAAGAAAGAATAGATTGCAAAAGTTTTGATGATAAATGTCTTGACTAGGAATACAGCAGAGAAGATGGAAAGGGATCTTACTTATTTTCACATATTAAGACTGACAAGAGAGAAATACGTGATACATTATGGGAAACAGTATTTCCTAGAATGCCACTTAAGGCAAAACTTGGCCTTTTTCTGCAAGAAAGTATTCCCCCATCTCTCCTTCTGGCTGACCAAAACACCTTCCCCAGCCTTACCTGGAGTCTCTCCTACCTTGGTGCTCTCCCATCTCAAACAAACCTGGTGATCTTCCTCTCTCCAGCCACTGCGCAGCAATCCCTTGTTCCAGCTCTCCTTGCTGCTGGGCCCCTGTGCCACGACTCACCTTGTCCTTCCGTCCTCTGCTGAGGACCCTTCCAGCCAGAGCGCTCACTGTGGAGCCACTACTGCTCCCAGCTAGACCCAGGACTGCTGCTTAGGCTGCCCCGGGCCTTCCTAAGGCATTACCTGTTACAGTTTATCATCAAGATCTTATTCTGTTTATTTATATAAATTAAATAAAAAGGCTATAATATATCAAAAATATAAATAATTTCCAGAATACATAAATACGTTACAAAAGTGGCTCCTTTTTAAAAAAAATAACAATGTGTCCTTTTTGCCAAGACCTTTTCAGATCCAAAGCTCTCAAAACACATGAAAGTCAGAAGAGCTCACAAAATACATATAAAAGATGACCTTTTAGGGTCCAGGAGTTTGTCCAAGAGTTCCAGATGATGTTCACAACTTCTTTTACAATAGGTTTAAGAAGAGACTGTTCAAGGAAGAGATTTAATCACTATAATACCATCTCCTTAAAAAAACAAAAACAAAAACCCCCACCTCTGTCAAGGATGTGCTCTGATCGGACTACAAAGACAAGGTAACACAGCCCTCAGAAAATGGAGCAGATTATATCTTGGAGATCCCAGCACGCCAATACCTGCTACATGCTGGACACACACAGCGGAATGTTGGAATCCAGGCTTTCACACAATTGCTGGTGTTAGAGGACACTGCAAAGCCATGAGAAATAGTTTAGAAGAACAGCTGCACACAGATTGAGGAGTGTTACCAGAGACCACCAGATTAACCAAGGACAGCAAAGGCCTCTTATTTCCACAATGTCCCCTGCGTAGCAATCAGTAGGGCCGCTCAGATACTGAATAAATAACTACTTGGAGAGTCTGAAGATTCAGGAAAAAAGATCTTATTAGGGAACTAAAACTTATTAGGAAAAAATGGAAAGCAAAGATAAAGAGGAGAAGCAGCAGGGGAGTGCACCAACAGGAGGGATCTTTGCAGCTGCCGCTGGAAATGGGAGAGAGGCTCCATTCAGTAGCGTTTCCTCTGTCTTCCGTTCCCCTTGCCTTTGGCTTCCTTCTCCTTCCGCTCTGCAGCCGTGGTGAAGGTGATACAGTAAGCATCTAGAAAATCCATCAGCTTTGCCTTGGAAATCTTCATGCCGTTTGCTTTCAGCTCTCGGTGCAGTGCAGCCAGCTCAATTGGCTCGTAAGAGAGGACCTTGTGGTACAGGACTGAATTTGAAATGATGCAGTTTCCCACTGCGTCCAGTGTATCTGCTTCCTGGGCTGCTGTCTGAGAAGCTGGGAGCTCCTCTTCCTCATCCTCGGATATATTGCTACAAGAACTAAAAGTGAGAAAAAGTGCAAAAAACAATCAAGGAAACAACTGGTCATCAAGGGCACACTCAGAGATGCCCAAGTCCCTGGCTGCCAACCCTTGCAATGCCCTGTGTAGGATCTCCGACACCAGCAATTGCCAAAGGGAGGGAGGCAGAACACGCCACGTGTTCTGCAAACCTGCACATCAAGCTGTGCCGGTGCTGCCCGGCATTCCTTGCTCCTGCTGCACTACTGCTGACACACTTGCTCTGTGCAGCACCACACGCAGTGCTCACCGAGCAGCGCTCCCTGCTCCTCTTGCAGGCTCTCACTCCACCCTGCGAGGCTCCTTGCAGTGCCAGCTTTGAGCTCTGCCCATGTGCAGTTTCACCCGTGAGCATTTCTGTGCTCTCAGAATAGCTCACTAGCAATTAGACTGAAACGCACAACAGAAGAACTTACTTCAAGTGACAAAAGCTCAGGGAAGCTGCCTACAGTACAGATCCCCTGTATTCTGCATTGACACTTATATTTCCCATTTTCCCAGCTCATCTCTGTGCTGCACAGTAGACTCCTTTGTTAGTATTTTGTTCCCCTACCTCTGTATACCAGTAGAGACGTCACTGCCATCCAGCGAGGATGAAGATTCCCGAGATGATGAGAGCATCAGCTCCTCCTTATCAGCTGCCAGAGAGCTCCTCTCTGGAGATACAGTTGGTGTCTGTCTACAGTTGGAGATTTTGGCACGTTTCCCACCAGCATGCCCGTTAGTCTTCAGCTGCCTACGGCGCTTGGCTGGAGGCCTCTGTGGGGGAAGCTGGGAGGATGGGATATCATCCTCTGTGTCAGTATCCACATCCGTATCCACGTCCTGGTGAGGATACTGGAATATGGCCTTCAACTTTAACACCATCTGGCGTTTTGGGAAAGGACGAACTCCAAATCTGAAAGAGAAAGGTAGGACTTAAGCCTAAGATAATGCTGCGCCTTCCACTGCTATAGCTCAGGAATGTGACCAGGCCAGGAAGCTCAGTGGCCAGCTGGAAGAGCATGACATTGGAAAACCATCAAGTTTTCCCCTTTAGCACAGTAGCTGCCTTTCACACCACCTACCAGCAGGTTTCTCACAGAATCACAGAATGGTTGGGGTTGGAAGGGACCTCTCGAAATCATCTAGTCCAACCCCCCTGCTCCAGCAGGGACACCTAGAACATGTGGCACAGGGTGACATCCAGGTGGGTTTGGAAGATCTCCAGGGGAGGAGACTCCACAACCTCTCTGGGCAGCCTGTTCCAGGGCTGTGACACCCAAACAGTAAAGAAGTTCTTCCTCATATGGAGATGGAACTTCCATGTATTTTTTCTGCTCATAAAGAGATGTACTTGCACTTTTTTTTTTTTTTTTGTAGATATACTTGTAGAAGCAGTGCTAACCTGCTCAACTCCCTCTTCAGTTCTGGGGTCTTCATAAGGGAGTAAGCTGGCATTGGTGTCATAGGAGTCTCAGGAGACTTGTCCTTCTCTTGACAGGCAGGTTCTGCAACAGAATGAAATTGTCATCAGAATTAGTACAGAAGGATATAGGAGGGATGATATCTTCCCCTCCTGGTGGCAGATATTTTAATGTTATATAGTAACTGTTTAAGAAGAACTACTTGTCTGCAAGCTGCTCTATTAAATACCTTTATACCGAACAGATCAACACTTTCGTCTTCCTTGGGTCTAGGATATTTGTTTTTTAGTGTCTTTAAATCAGAAAACAAATTGAGCCATATGTTAGGTCTGAATAAAAAAGCCCACTGGAGGCTTTGATAGAACTGCTGCAAGGTAATTAAAAATATATGTTTACTGAATTCTGTGAAGTGGTTCTTTCCCAAGGAAGAAAATTGCATAGGAGAGACTTGATGCAGAAGAAACCGAACAAGTCAAGGTTCTGGGGGCCTGAATTAGATACTGATTTAGTGATACTGATTTCCCGATACTGTGAAGCACAGTCAGTCTCAGGTCATGTTCTAAATCCTGCTTGTTAAACTAATTACTTACGATAGTATAATTAGTAATATATCTAATAAATATTAAGGGATAAATTGCTGTTCTTAGAGCTTAGATGGAAGGAACTGTCCTAGTAAGCAGCTGACCCCAGAAGGGTATGACCCCAGAGGCTAGTGTTCTCTGTGTCATCAGACATTCAAGCAGACAAGGCCCAGCTCCTGACACCACTAAGTGCAATCTGGTGGCAAAGAGCAGCTTGGCCCTTAGTCTTGTGTGCGTCCTGAAACCGCTCACTGTGTCCTCCAGTTGGGACCAGTGCTGGACACACAAAAATCTGTTGGAAGAGCCTACAATCAGCAAACAGAAGGGCAGGGCAAGTCAAAGCAAAGGCAAATCAGAAGAGCTTTGCAGGAAAATATGCAGAGAGCCTACCCGTGGGCAGGAGAGGCACCTACTTCCAGCCAACCTCTATACTTCTACCACTGGAAGCAAAGCTTACCCGATGTCTTCGTGTAATTGTTAGCACATACATCAGTGATGAATGCATGAAAAACAAGACCCATTACTGCAAGGAATAATCATTCCCTAGCATGCAAAGTGAAGGCTGTTTGATTTTTTTTCCCCTCCCAGGTAATGTCTCATCATTTCTACAATGCATACGATCACTGTCAAAGCAGCAGCATGAATGGATCACAAATGGCTACGCTCCAACTATCCCACGTATTTAGTTGCACTCCCCCACATCAGAAGCTGACTGTACCTTCTTGAGCCTGGCCCTGACTGCTTTGGATGAGAAGGCCAAAACACCCTCTCAATATAGCAGGTGAACAACAAACAGGATGATCACCTAAAATGACAACAATTTAACCTACTTCAGTGAACCCTGTACAGATACAAGCTCTCACCGGGAGTCTTTGCAAGGTCTGTCGGACAGGCATCTGCTGAAGCTGACACCTTCTCAGTTAAAAAAAGCATCTGTGGGAATTCCTCCTCTTCACTATCCGAAACTTCCCAGAATCTGGGCTTCAGGAAACTTTCAGGAGAGCCAGACTCTGGTAACTTCCTCTCTTGTTCTAGCTCCATTTCATCAGCAGCAGATGAAACAATAATATCAGCCTCTTTTCTGTTCTGGACTGCAACATCTGGAGTTTTTATGACAAAACTGAACAAAACTGAAGCATATTTATGCTTGTTTAAATCAGTGCAGGAAAGCTCTTTTGGAGAAATTGTGCTCTCTATGTTCCGATTTCCTGATGTAATGTCCTGCTCATTGGCTTTCTGGAAAGCTATTTTGGGAGACAGGAATGGTTTTTGATTTCTCTCTGGTGTTTTTGCTTCTCTGGGAAATTTCCTATCCGATTCTGAAGACATAAGTGAAGAACCAACAGCAGGATAAAAAGACATAGAAGATTTGAGAGGAGGACTGCCAAAAAAACCATCCCTGTGTGGAGAGAGGTCTTTTTGTGACTTGGAGTAAGGAAGCAAATCATTAACATCAACATGTTTTTCGCTAACAGCCTTTCCTGACTCTTTGATAACTTCTTTCATTGGAGAAGGCTCACTGTATTCTATCTGATTTTTGGAAAATAAGCATTTATAATTTTCACGCCTATCAGTATCATTGTGCAGTGAACAGTTGGTGAATTGTTGTTCTTCCAAGCGGTCGTCTCCTCCCATATTATGTGAAGCCTGAGACAACTTGAAATCTTTCCCACTTTCCCATCTCCTAACCCACATCTGAGGTTCAAACTGACAAGACTCAAAATTGATGCTTGTGGCATTCCCATTTTTGCATCCACTTGTATTCTGCATTTAGAATGTGTTTCATCTGCTGCTGTTTCAAGTTCATTATCTAACACATGTCTAGGATCATGACTGACATAACAAATTAGCATTGCCTGCATCCACATTCTGCAAGTCTCATTCAGATTAAGTGTGTCACTAGGGCAATGCTTTGAGAATTACACTCATCACCATTGCCACCATCAGCTGTCATTAAAGATCATGAGACAAAACTTGGCAAAAGTATTCTAGTCATAAACCAAAAATAGAAAATCTCAAGCAGATGTAACCTGAAGAAAGATTCATGAAAAAATGAGGATAAGATGCTCTTCTGTTCATATTTCACTTAAGATGGAAGCAGAGGTACTTGCATCTCAAGTGAAATGAGTTTTGTGAAAGCCACTGAAACCACAACAGAAGGTATCAGGTTAAAGTCCATGTGGCTGAAAGCATGAGGTGACCCAAAGCACACTCATATGATACAAACCTGGTAGCCAAAGCCCTCAGCTGGGGCACAATTCTAGCAGGGATGTCAGTATAAGCAGTGTAAAGATATCGCAGGAATGCGAGGACTGCCTCTTTTGTCACATCACTCAGCAGCACCCGGCGCGTCTGCTCGTCGTCATCGTCCTTCACCTTCACATATATCCCTTCGTCGTAAACCTGTGCGGTAAAAGGAAAGCAAACAAGGTCCACTTCCTCATAAAGGAACAACACCAGCAGTATCTGCTCTCTATCAGGCCACTAATTTTTTTTTTTTTTGTGTCAAAGTCTGTTCCTATGGCCAGGATTTGGTGCCTCAGAGGGAAGCTAAAATGACCAGAGATACCGTGAAGCTTTCAAGGACCCCTCATAAATGGTCCTAAGCACCTTGAGTTGAAACTGCTGTAATCATGCATGAGGACAAAATGAATTCTACTGATTACAGAAAGAATGACAAAACTTTGTCAAGAAGTTGGTATGGTTTGGTGGCAGCTCTGTCAGAAGGCAAGTTCCTGTCTTCAGCCCACTACCTTTCATTGCCTTTGCAGGAAATTGCACAGGAGCAGGCTGGAAACTGTATGAACCAAAATGCTTCTGGAAACACAGAAATTACTTCACTGGCCTTGCCAAAGGCACAGGTCAATGCAGCTACCTCCATAGCACCTGTGGGAGTGACAGACCTCTGTCTGGGTTAGTTACAAGCACAGCTTGTAAATACTGTCTACTCCATAATCAGCAGGTCCAGAGTGACTTGCCACTGGATCTCCAAATACTCTGTGCTTACTGTACGGCATCACTAACTCATTTGTTGTGATCAGTCTGGAATAGACGGTCAAACTCCTGTTACTGCAAAGGGGCTTTACTCGAGGGGAAGAGAAAAGTCTAACAGCAGTACTTACCAGCTGAACAGCCCGTGGACAGCGTGCATACAGCACAAACATATGGGCATAAAGGATTTCTCCAGAGTCCACTTGAAACTGGATATCACTCAAGTAGGCGTTGTTGACCATGATATTGTAATCTTCTGCCAGCATCCTGAAAGAGGACTAGAACATAGAAGGGACACAAAGACAGAAGTTGTTACAGCTGTAAGGCATTTTCCTGGCAGATAAGGAGGCAACAGCCCAGTTTGTCAGCACTGCTGTACTCTGGGTCCCAGCGTGGGTATGGCTGCCTTTGCCTTCTCAGGACTAACAGAATCCTTATCAGTGCAAGGTCTTCCATAAGAGACGTAAGCAACCTAGTCCAACACACATCTCTGGCTTTGTTTCCCTCCTTCTCCTCTCTTCAAAGCTTAGCAGCTGTGAAGAGGCAGTCACATGCTGTCTTCCACTCTACTTGTGGAACAGCCTTTTGCATTACAGCACATCATCGTCCTCGGATCTTTACCACATCATTTCCTGATGTGGCAGAGCCACTGCCTGCAGTTGGCCTCTTGCTCTGCTGTCTTCCACCATGTTTTTGAAAGCTGTAATTCCCACCTTGATGGAACTGAACTCAGTTCATAACAATTGCATAGAGCAAGAGGAATGAGGATGACCCAGGGGCAAGGTAATGAGCCTTTCCTCTCTTGTTCACTGTTTTGGTCTAGCAATGACACCTGGGAAGAAGCCCTCTGCAACAAGGGGGCAACACGGAATAAAAGAAATGCAGGTATCTAGTCCAAAGGAACTTGTGCACTTGTTACTGAAATCTCCTTTGAAAATTCCTTTATTTATTTACTTTTAAGTATTTACTCTTATAATTTTAGACTCCTTTACTGAAAGTTTGGGGAAGGCTGGTTGCCCAAGCGATCTGTGACTAGTTTAATGTCTGGCACTACCCCTACTACAAACCCATACAAGGCAATCTTCTAAAGACTCAGACTCCCTAGGTAGCAGTGTTGCTTCTGGAGGTGGCCAGTGCTTCAGAGAAGCGTGAAATACCTGCAGCCCATGGTTGAGGGAGGCTGCCTGACTGTAAGTAGAAAGCAGCTTTACCTGAGACACTAATTGTTGACCTTGTACTTTCTGAACCTAGCGCAGACTGGAAGAAAGGCAAGTTTTATCCAACTCCATGAGAGGTAGTTCCACCAGAAACAGCAGAGCTCTTTATTTTATTAGCAGGTTTCTAGGTTGGTTCAGTGGGAACTCAGCCTCTCTACTTGCTTCAGTGTGTTTGCAAGGAGCCAATACCGGTTAGCATGGAAACGGCAGCACACGCTGGGCCATTTCTTCCAGGCTTCACAGGTGGGCTAGAGGAGACTCTGCACGTCATGGACTGCTCTCCAAGGGCAAGACAGGAAGCTCAGTCTGGAAACCTGTTAGGTGTTTCTTGCTCTCTTTTTCTTGGCAGGTAGGACACCTGCAAGACGGTACCCCGAGAAGGCAGGCACTGCTTTCCAGGCAGGAAGCCCAGAACAGCCTTCCTGCTGACACTAAAATTATGACTCGAAAATGGGGAAATTAAGTAAGAACAGAAATATTCTGGCTGCACCATTCTCTGTGCAAAAGAAAGACTGGAAAGGAAGATAAGAGGAGAGGCATTGACAAAGTTCTGGTCAGAACCATGCAAAATGGGTGCGTACATGAGCCTGGATGAAACCCCAGACAGTTCTGTCTCTCCTGGTCTCCAGGAAGTGTGGCCTGTGTCATCTAGGCTGGGCATCAAAGCAGAGTACTACCTAAGTGCTGAGCAGATACATCCCTAGTAACTACCCCCAAATACTCTATGCACTACAGCCTCAATATTTAACCTGGTTCTCTTTGTGTAAATTATGCACAAATTTGCTTTATGTTACCTGTTATTTTAAATTAAGTAGGACAAACACTCTGAAACACCCACAAGCCTGCCTGTGGACATCAATGAAACATCACGTATTTGGACTTCAGCTTTGCCTAGGATGATTCCTGTGAGTGACTGTAATGCTTAAACATCTCTGTTTCTGTGAAAATGAATGGGAAATACTCCATACTTCTGGAAATTAATCAAATAGGAGAGGCTTTTTTTTTTAACAAATAAACAATACAAAAATACAGTGCAAATAAACAATACAAAAAAGGGGAAAAATAACATTTGTCCTTACATTTATATCGTTGCTTCTCGGAAATCTCTTCTCTATGGGTAGAAGGGCAAAGCCACTTAGTGAAGAATCACTGGAAGTCAATTCTTTTCCTCAAAGAAGAAAAGGCACATCTCAAGTCAGGTACAAACTTCTTGTAAGACAGAATGAAGTGGCAACTCTTAACTGCCATTTCTTCCTTGCCATGACAACTCCCCAAGAGACTCCTGTCCCAGGCTGACATTTCTGAGCTGAACGGTTCAGCCTCCCCCTCTTGGCTTTATCAGATGCATTTGGTTTTCTTGGCATATGACCAGCAGCCATTTGCTGCAGCTTAATAGGAGAATTGAGGGAATTTTACCCAAGTCAAGTACAAAGCAGAGAGACATTAGATTTAGCAACCATAGTCTTCACTGATGAGTGAACAGGAGACACACAGTGCATATATTATGCTAAATGGTTGGACAATTTTAAGGCTACCATTGGTCTTGGAATGTGCCGTTGTGCAATGCACACCACTGTAACCAGGGAAGTTAGAGCTGCTCTTGAAGGAATTCTAGGTGGTGGACTTTTTTCAGCCTGTACAGATCAACTTCAGGGACTGTGTATCCATGTACCAACACAACATCATCTCTTAACGCTCTTCTTTCACCAGGTCTTCTCCTGGTGAAACCTCGTAAGACAGTGCTGTCGGCAAAAGCTACTAGACAGAAAAGAGCATATATTTTTGGGATATATTTTTGCCTCACGATTGGCCGTGTCTGGGCCCCCGGCTGGCAGAAATGCATCTGACACCTTTAAAGGATTTTTAAAATAAAATTTAGAAGCTGCTGTCTAAGAGGAGGAGCTCTTCTTAAATATTGGGATCTATGAATCATTTCAGAAATGTCAACTTGATTGTACCTAAAGCCTACTACAGAACAATGCCCCCAAATATCACCCCCTGGATCAACAATATCATCTTGCGGCTGCTGCCACTGCTCTCCAAGTTCAGTATGGCTAAACGTGGCTCCTCATAGCTGATGACACCAGAGAGGAGGCTCATGAGGCTGCCAGAACTTACTTGGCTGCTCTACTTCCTGAGCGTCGTTAAGCTCAAGCCTCCACTGAGTTTGTGCTTCCATGGCCAACTCAACCAGTTGCTGCAGAGTCTCAACATGAACCTTCTCGCCCTGAGACGAAATCTGTCCAGCTCGTTCAGAGCCCGAGTCGGCTTCATCAGCAGCTTTTTCTCCAGTCTCTGGAGAAGCAGGATAATGAGGACTGAGATCAGGCTGAAGTTGCTGAGATACTTCTGGTTGATCAGATCCCACTGATGGCAGAGAAGTCTCTGACTTACAAATCTGATCAAAGGAGAGAAAAAAAAAGACATCAATAAAATAATTTTGTATGTATTTGCAGAGCTCAGAGTACAGTCTCTGAATTGATCTCTAGTTCATACTTTCAAAATATCTTAATAAATATTAATAAAATACTTTGAGCGATCCCCAGATACATACTTGCTCTCCAAGAAGATAGTGCTATAAGGCGACAGACTAAAAGGTCCTGTCTGTTTCTGTAGGCAGCATTTATAAAACTACAGAAAAACGAGAGGCAAGACATCTGGATAATAACAGAGTGAGACCGCCCGGTTTAAAACTGGATCACAGTCCTGCATGCAGCTTCAGGCAGTGGGATACATGGGGAAAGCCTGAAATGCAAACGCTTCACTTTACAACCCTAGGAGTGCCCACCCCCTCCTCAGTGTAACACACAAGCATCCATCTTCAGTGTGAACTTTCCACACTGTTCCTTGCTGCCTTGATACAAAACATGAGTAAAGAAAGAGAAAGGCTCTGATTATAATCAGTCAGAGAAAAGTATCAAGAAGGAACACAAGAGTCAGGCTACTGTAAAAATAGCTAAGCTAGTGGCAAAATGAAGAGGCTCAAGCCCTCTCACTCAGTGCTCTGCTCCCATTTGTTTTGTCTTCCAAAAGCCCAAAGAACAGCACGGCAACACAAGCCTCAGCCTCCTGTCCAAAAGGGAGAAGCGAAAGTTCAAGATCACCAAACCTACTTGTGTGAGACCAGGGGACAGGTGTGCAGGAGCAGAGAGCATGCAGAGCATGGGGTGACTCACTTAAATGGCAGAAAAGAGAAGGGCTACAGAGCAAGTAAACTGTGGCACACAAATACCAGAGGAAGGAGAAAAGAGCATCCCACCTGCACAGTTATGCAAGGTACGATTGGAGGGGTCAGTTCAGCAGTGTAGAATGATTCAGGGTCGCAGGGCCCTGTTAGAGCACTGCTGTTCCATAAAGGGCAGTCCTTGTTTCTGGGCGATGGCATGAGCCAGTCTGTTTTCTCAGATCCATCCTCCAAAATCCTACTGGTGGGAAGCCGAGGAGTGGAAGGGAATTCCATCTCTTGTGTAAGCACCATGGCGGCTCGCTCTTCAGTCCTTTTGCGGGCTGTCTCTGGATCCCGCAGCAGTAACGGTGGAGGAGTAGTTGGGCCTCTTTTACGTGTTCTTTTCTCTTTAAAAAGAAAAGCAAAAGAAACCCAAATAAATGAACAGCTGAACACATAAGCAGAGGAACTGAACCTGCCAGCTTTTTCAAGTGTTGCAGTTGGCAATGATCAAAATGCAACTACAGCAGAACACAAGATTTCTGCAATAAGTCCCAAGCCTCCCGTTACTTCTGCCAGAGAAACAAACCTTCAGGGAAGACTTATTCGTGCACACATGGTCCTGCTGGGCTGAGCTGTCAAATCAGATCACTATGAAAGCAACTGATACCTATGTGCAGGCTACCTTCCAGACCCTTTGAACAGTGAGCGTACAGTGCTTTTGGCGAGTTAGCAGCGCTTCACTCAAAAAAGAGAGAGAGAGAGAGAGAAGAAAAAAGACTCCAAAGCCATGAAGGACTGCTTTTGGTGTGTCTTGATCACTGGTGATGGTCACTCATGTCAAACCACAGCACATATGAATCCTGCACAGCTCTCATTTGTCAGGTCTGTTTCTCAGGTCTGTTTCTTTACTGCCTTTGACTTACTAATTCCCAATATAATTGGCAGTGGTTATCAGCAGGAAGAGATTGAGGAGAGCCACGAAGAGCAAAGTGTCTCCTATGTGCAGAACTCAACCTTCCCCCAGGGCAACTGGCTTCTTTTCTGACCATTTTTGTGCATTTAAATAGCAAACCACAGGTTCAACGTGTGTAGTTGTATGCACATATACCTCAGAAAGAAAGCAGAGCAAGGAGAGAAGGATGAAAAAGTTGCATAATCAAGGGTATGGGACAGTGAATAAGAAAAATGCACTGCAAAAAAAATAACAATGGTCTTTTCCCTGGATTTCAGCGAAACATCCTGCAGCCTCCCTTGGCTATCTGTATGTGGATACTTTGCATTACTCCATCTCGGACAACTTAAATGAAACAGAAGTGTGCTTGTCATCCCCTATGCCCAACAGAAAAGTTGGTAGTGAAGAGCAGGCTGTTACATCACTCCTCCAATAGTACAGCCTGAGACACTCACGGTGACACATACCTGATCCAGGCTTCCATTTGATTGGCAAGGCAGCCACGGGTTTCATATTTGCAGCTACTGCTGCTTGTTCACGCTTTTCTTGCTCCAAGAGAGAGCGTGACATTGCCATAGCAACCTGCAGATCTTCATCCTGAGGTTCCATTTTGATCCTCTTTTTCATTTCCTTTGAGTCATCTCCGGAGAACTCTTTGCGCTTTGATATGTTTGGTTGATTGCTGAAACGTAAGAATGCAGCAGAAAGCCCAAGTTAACCTAACATAACTGGATCAGAGACAAGAAACCCTGAGCACTTCAGACCAGCTGCCCCACTTCCTCAGAGAGATTCCCATATCCAGAATAATAAGAAAGCATCAACAGTACTTTTTTCTGTGGAGGAAAGAAAAGGATTTCTTATCATGCGTGGAATTCACAGCAATTTGGAGAAAATCTTATGTTTACCTTTCCAAAATAAGACTGCAGCACTGACAAACTGCCTTTTTTTTTTTTTTTTTTTTTTTTTTGCAAGGGCAGGAATGGCCTTAACCATCTGCTACCTCAAACCTAAACTTTGTATCAAAGGGCAAAAATCAGGTTGAAGTCAAGAACACCATCACCAAAACCGTTCTGCCAATCTTACACTTCCACAGTAAACAAGCAATGGCCCTTCCTCAGCACAATAAGACTTAAAAGTCCTTTGGATACATTTCAGGCAGGCACCACTCGCTATACTCTGAACATGTTGCTCAAATCCCAAAGAGCAGATACATCTCTGCACCCAGCACAATTCAAAACAGCCTGTATGTTTCCTCCTTGACTCTGTGGATAAGGCCCATGTATCCAGGACAGCAACGAGCCGAAAAGCTGAGGCCTTGGAAACACAGATACTCCAAAGAGACTGTATGCTCATATAGCATGTTCTGCTTAATAAGCTCAACCACGCTATTCAGCTTTATTACATAATTACCTCTCAGAGCATAAATATTTCTGACAAATTAGTGTAAGATTATTTACTTCCCATTTTGCTCCTGTCTGCTGACTCATAGTCATCCACCACCTGATCACTTTTGAAGGAAAGCAAGATTTTCACCAAAATCTTACCTGGGATACTTAGGAGAGGCAACTCCAAACTGAGACACCTGCAGTGCCTGAAGCAGCATTTTAGGAGGAACATCCATCTTCACAGCACAGCGTTTCAAGTGAGTAGTTTGGCTCTCGGAAGTTTGGAAATGTTTGCCACAGACGAGACAATCAGGGATTGCTGGTTTGCTGGAGGAGGAGATCTCTGCTGCCTCCATCTCATCCAGACACCTGGAGGATGATGGAAATAAAACAAAACAAAATAAAATAAAATGCTCTTTTTGAACCTTGCCTCCTGAAATGCTGTAATTGAGCAACTCCAACTACTTAAGCAAGCTGTTTACAATACTTTCTTTACAGAGAAGCACAGACATTTCATTCATAAAGAGCTAGCTGTATGTAATATTTTAACAGTACTTGATATTTACCACTAAGGAAACTGTTATAGAGTGCTGGCATCAATTTAAGCCCACACCATTCTGACAAAAGAAAACACAAGGATCCTTCCCTTAGCCTTCCACTCTCCTTACCTGTGGAAAGCAAAGGTCTATAGTGCATATATATAGTATTTACAAAGGTATATAGTGCATAGTTTTACAAAAGTATATAGTGCATAGTCTATGTATTTATTCATCTTGCAAAACAGTATCACATCTTTCCTTCAGCGAATAGCTCAGATTTGCAAACAGCTGACATACCAAATGTTCTTAGGAAATCATTATTTAATTGAATAAATGGTGTTGAAATGGGCTGATTTTGAAATGGACACTAACGGGTAGCTTTGCTACCTAGTCTGCAATTACATCTTCTCTAAGGCACTGCTGCTGAAAGCCACACTGGCCTTTCATGCTAGTGCTTCACCTATTAACGTGCTGCCCCCATCGTGTTGTGTTCATGGCTGAAAGATCCTTCTGGCAGATCTGACAAAAAAACAAGCCCTTCTCCTCTAGGCTTTCCGGGACTTCCTCCTTGATCTTCTGCTGAAGGGCAAAAGCCAAAGCACCATCGTCCTTTGTGGATGGAAGATCGTGGGTAACTGGCACAGAAGGGAGAGATGATAGAGTTAAACATCTTGTAGTGAAAGGCATGAAACTGTTACATTTGTCATGATTATTTTATTAACTTAAAAAACCCCTGCAATCTTCCTGTTGCATCTTCACATCTCATTTCTCACAAGGGAATGCACAAACAGTACAGGAGAGCACTACCCCAGGAGTGGAAGGTGGCAATTGGTTCATCGCACATTATGTATCAGAACCAAAAGGAGAGTTATGTTTTAGATGAAGTTTCTGGGAGAACATGGGGTCTTAAACATTACATATTAAACACAGGAAATTCTCATGTCCATAGAGAACCAGCAGGGCCTTGACTTTTAAAGGGGCCTTGACTTTTAAAGCACCAAAACACCAAAAAAAGTGCTATGAATTCAAATTGCTACGGATTCAATTCATCTGCATAGAACATCCTATTTTGTAAGTGCTCAGAGATTTACAGAAGACACGGAGTAACTAAGGTCATATTTATATGAGCTACACAATATTGCCCCAGAGAAGAACGACTGGATTTACTGATGCTCTTAGAATCTCAACCTGTTTCCAGAAAGTAAATTCTCTCTCCAGAACTTAACATAAAATCAAATTTCAGCCTCACAAAAGATCTAGGAGAGAAGTATAGAGATCAATACACATTGATCAATAGAGAAAGCAAGTTCTCAGACATGTGGAGCGATTTATTCATCATTACACAAGCCACCTGTCCAGCTGTGAACAAAGCCCAGGAATCCAGACTGCTGCTCATGCAATCACCCTAAGCAGCCCTCAGCACTCTCCATGCACACATAGGAGCTAAATAACAGCAGAAACGTACCTTTTTCCGGGTTCTCTTCCTCGCTTTCATCAGAGGAATTCCTGCTAGCTGCAGCCTTTGGCAAGCTATCGCCCAGGCTATGTTTTAGCTGCTCAGGTGCCACTCTCTTGAACTGCTGCATTCCCTCCACCGCCAGCTTTGCTGCCCGCACCTTCGACCCAGGCAGCAGTGGTGTCTTCAAGGTGTCTGAAGAGCAGGTCTCTGGTTGTGAAGGACGGAAGGATAGTGTAGTCTGGGAACAGTCACTCGGAGCATTCACTGAAGGGGACAAAGCACAGTTTCCCAGTCAGAATTAAACAGGTAACTGAGCTGCCCAGGGAGCTCTTGGGAAGCTTCCCAAAACAGCAACCTGAGATAGTCAAAAAAAATGAACATGTTTCTACTCTGATCTTCAAGCCCTATCCATGCTTCGGACTTTCAGGCTCAGAACCAAGCAACAGGTGTTCCTAAGGAGGGGTGGTAACGAGCAGCAGGCTAACAGCTCAGTGTATCTCCGCTCTGCTTTGAGGCAACCTGTGAGATCAGACCAAAGATCTCACCAGCCCAGTTTCTGAGTGCAGTCACCAGTAGATAATTACGAAAGGGTATCAGGCAGAACAAGTACAAAATAATCCTTCTCCTGGTTGACCTTAGCTGTCAGTTTAAGGATTTCATGCACTGGTGACTGCCTTCTGGTCATCATATTTAGTCATCACTGAAAGACCAATCCTTCATGAATTAACCCAGAACCTTTCTTAATTTATTTTTTTTGGCCTTGGTGACAGTCAATGGCAACATAATTCAACATTCAATACAATAACACACTGTGAAAAAAACACTTTGATATAATCTAAACTTGCTTCTTGATGATTTGAGGGATGATTTACATTCTGAAGTCGCAAAAAAAAAGGTAATGACTCCCTCATATATCACTCAGCACTTAGGTTTCACCTTACTGAAGAACTGCATACCTCCTCCAGACTTCTAAAGAGCTCTACTGAACTGAGTCTTTTCAGTACTAGCCTATTTTCTGTCTGAAAGATTTCAGTGCACGCACCTGTCACATTCCTCTTGGTAGAGTAACTGGTCACTGTGCGCAGCTGGCTGTCAGGGAAAGCGCTTCTCCTGTCTTCTTGTGACGTCCCACCACTACTGCAGGGCACAGCATCATCGTCTTCTTCACGCATCCCTGTCGGCACCTTAGAACCCAAATTTTGTGGCAAATCTTTCCCCTTCACTACTGGAAAGCACTGATCGATTTGGCTCCCAGGAACAGATCTGCCTGTTGTAGTGGTCTTTGTCCATTTCTGAACCTTCTTTGTTGCCTCAGTATCCTCAGCTTTCTCCTCAGTATCCTCAGCTTTCTCCTCAGTATCCTCAGCTTTCTTCTTTGCCCTACCGACAATTTTTGCCCACACTACTTTAAATTCATTGTCCTCTTCATCCATGGTGCTGCAGGCTGCAGTAATGCTGCCTAGCAGTGCTACAGGGAAAGATCTCAGGAACAGTCAGGGCTGCGTCTTCTCTGGCTCGCCGCCTTCATTCTTCAGACGCCAGCACTTCTCCACTGTTCCAACGGTGGACTTTCCTCTGTGATTAATTCATCTGCATAGAATATATTATAGCATTTAGTGCAGCACATTCTCCAAGGACCCTGCTTATTTTCACTCAGCACAGTGATGACTTTCTTGTTCAGAGGATTTTGGAATGGAAGTGAAGCATTTCAATCTGCCCAAAGCATGTGTAGGATCTTCATGGTACGCTAGAGGGCTTCAGAAAGATTTACTGAAGCCCTTTAATGGAAAAACCTCTAAAAGGTGGATATGTAAGATGGTATATGCAGATGCAGTGTGAAACAGGCCTCTGGTACCAATTTGAAAGAGGACATTCTTTGAAGACTCTTCTTTGAAGGAGAAGAGATTCTCATATAAAATATTGCAGCACATAAGTATAATAGCACATATAGACCCAAAACACTAATACTGTACTTTCAGCACAGACAGACACAGGCCACATTCAAAAGCATGCTGACCTCTCCTTTGAGGTCAGAATCCTGCCTGGAGCTCAGAATTTGAGATGTCCCACTTGTATATGCATCCATATCTACATTTACATAACACAGCAAAAATGAATGTATTCACTCCCATAAGGTGGGGAGGAAAGACTGTCACTCGGAGTGCAAAATTTCATTTTGTGACACAGCATATTTAAAGAAGAGAGCCTGTCCCCATGCTGAAAAGCAGCTCACAGAGTAAGGCTTAGCAGTGCTTGGCCTTGCAGAAGAGTTTCTCGGACAGATGAGAGAGCACATCTAACAAATGTGCCCACCCTTCTTTCACCTCTGTGTTCTTACCTCCTCCTTTGGCTACTCAGTAGACACTGACCATGTCTCATAAACTGTTGTCACATACACCAGATAAAAGTATTGTCTCTTTCTTAGCTGGTTTAAATTAGCTTCTTAAACTAATTAAAAAAAAAAACTGATTTAACTAAGTTTCTTAAACTTTTTCTACAGTAAGAATAACAGTGCTAGCTAGTGATTTCTTGGAACAGCAATAGGTACAATAACATCCATATGGAAATGCCATCAATCCCTGAGCAACACTAGAACTAGATTTCTATTCTTAGACATTTTGATTGTCCTCTTCTTCCTAGCCATATGTTCACTACGGTTCTGGCTATTTTAATGGAGCTTTTATATTGACTCCCAAATCCATTTCTTTCAAAACTTAAACAGAGTGTTTCATTTGGAATGGCAGCAGCTGTGGTTCAGTTTCTCCAATAAAGCTCTGGGCACCAAAAGACTCAAAATGCAGGAAGAACACAAGCAGGATTGTTTTCTCAAATGGCTTGGCTGCAGCCATGCAAGGCTAAGGAATGCTGGTTACACATTTTCACAGGTCAGCCTTTCCTATAAGCAATTACAGATGTTAATGGATTAATTTATTTTAAATTCCACCTCCCAAACCTGCAGAGGACTTTGCTGTGAGTCTTAGATCATTTCCTGAGAGAGAAATTGACATTTTCTGTAACCAGTTCATAAATTTATTTTTTTCCGACAGAATCTTGGAGTAGTTATCACTACAAATTGACCTTTTTTTTTTTTTTTTTTTCCTAAGTAGGAGGAGGCACACAGAGAATCTCACATCCTCCATGGCTTTAAATAACTCTCACAGACATATGCATACACATGTCATATTATTTACGGTGACTTCCTGATGTTAAACTTTTGTTTGCAATTAATACTGAATGCCCCAGGCAGATCATGTGAGATGTATAAGCAATGCAAACCTAAGGATTAATCTATCTTACTCCTCCATCTACAGACGTGTAGTGAGGCGTAGGCACAGACCAGGATCCTCTAAATACATCTGATCATGCTGTTATTGATGTACCTTAAAGCCCCTTTGGCACCATCTTGTAGAGCTTGTCAAGTAACAGTTTTGCAAAATTATTTATTTCAATATAGAATTCGATTAATTTTGTAAGATTTTAGGACTCTACAAATCACACAAGCTGGTCAAATAAAATAAACAGCAGCACTTACCTATCCACTTAGATGTTCGGTCTACAGCCCAACTGAACCTTTTGATGTATATAGTCAAAATAGCACAGAGCAGCAAGAACCTAGATGGTTCTTGAAGATGGAACCTAGAAATTGGGAGGAAAGGGTTAGATTTTAGTGTATTTTTACTAATTCCTCTTTTTGCTCAAGTTCCAAGCTTCAGAGGGTGGGAGAAGGTGACAGCACATGCTCTAATGGTGCTAAGTTTAGCCACTTCCACAAGTACCTGTGTACTTAAATATGTGTGTGAATTCAAATATTACTCAGGATCTGCTCAGCCCAGCACTGCTCCCAGCAGTGAACAGCACTGCTCCTGCAGAAAACAAACAAACAAACAACAAACCCCCCCAACGCAGCTCTTTGGAAGTCAGAATAGATCAGGCTAGATAAAGTCCTGAACAACACAACGCAATTCGAGAGCTGACCCTATTTTGAGCAGAAAGTTGGGACTCATGATACCATGAATAGTCTGCCCTTTCTTTTTCCATCTTGTTTCCTAATAACTTGCTTGAACCCAGAACCACAACTCTATGGCACACTCTCTCCTACTGAGACATAATGCAAGAGCTGCACAGTGCACGTTCTCTGGCTTTGTGGAAGTGCCAATATAATATATAATACCGAGGAGAGAGAACAGGAGTTACTCAGTGAGCAGAGCACAAATATAAGTGTAGAAGACAAATTCCAAATCAGGTACTAACCTTTCTGCTCTAGTCTCTGTCAGTCTTCCTATGCAGACAAGGGTAACTGAAACAGATAGGGAAATACAAGCAATGACAAATTAACAAGCAAAAAATAACGGCTAAAAAAAAAAAAAGATTTTAAGAAGCAACTTTAGCAATGACCAGCATCATTGTCTACCAGACACTACCCACTTATGTTCCCTCATAACCCATCAGTGCATCATGTTCATGTTTCCTTTAAAGCAACCCCCCTCACTAGTACCTCGTACATAAGGCAAAACATTTTATATCTAGTAAAATTTTTATCACGTTCCAGAAATTAATTTTAAATTGGTACTTACATGACAAAAACTGCCCCTGTTTTTTAAGTGTTATAGAAACTAACCTCCTATTTTACAGAGCATCTTATTGAAAACAGGAAAAACTTCACATTATACCTCCTATGGAAGGATAAAGGGGAAGTAATCATAAAAATAAAAAGTAACGGTTGCTCAGTGCAAATTTTCATGGCTTGTATGCAAACACAGTAACATACAAATCAGGAATCTATGCAGCGGGTGTTTCAAAATGAAAAATACAACTGAGAATTAAGCACAGAGCCGCGGCCCGCGGAGGGGATCAGGGGGCGCCGGTGCCGCCGCTCCCGCCCGGTCCTCGCCGCCCCCGGCCCGCCGCTGACCTCTCCGCCGCAGCCGCGGCTCCCTCCGCTCCTCGCACCCCGCCACAACACCGGGAAGGACCGCAGCGAAGCGCATGCACCGCGCGCCAACGGCCCGCGCTTGCCGCTGCTCGGGCGGTGCGCGCAGGCGCGTCCGAGCCGAGCGACGCAGGCGCAACACAGACTTCCTGACGCCACAGCGGTTGCCGTGGTGACGGGCCCCGCCCTGCGAGCCGGGCCCAACGGCCGCCGCTCGCCAACGGCGCCCCCTGAGGGCCGCCCGCCCCGAGCGCGGGAAAATAAAAAAAAAAAAAAACGCTCAAATATGGAGTAAAACCCTAAAACACCGATCCGCTGGGCACACCGCTCACCCGCTCTCGGGCAAAAACAGCGCCAAAGCACGAAAACTTACAGCAGGGAGGGGCGCTTCTATTAAGAATTAAGGTCTTTGAAACATCCAATGCTAGAAACACATACATGTTGAGGAGATAAAGACAGAGCCTCTGCTTGCGAGCATCAAATATTTGCTTTTTCAGCTCTGTGGTTAAAACCCGCAGTGGTCATTTGCGGGCCACAAAGCTGCTGCTAAAGTCCATTAAATCCTCCTGCTCCAGGGATTTAACAAGCCCCTTCCTGCTTGCAATGAAGCTGGAAGGTGGACAGCTCCATCGCTCAGGCTTTCACAGAGCCCATCGGTCAAGCGACAGAGCATTACCTTTCATTTGTGCTTTCTGCTACCTGGAGTTGACAAGGAAGACGGATGTTGCCTTTCCACAGCATTTAGTTTGGGCTCAGATCCCACACTGCATTTTAATTTCAGACTGTGTTCAAAAGCAATTGAGTTAGTTGTGGCTAAAGGTCTAAAGGTTTGAAGCTTGCAAAAACTGACACGAAAAACTCCTTTGTGTTTGTGTCTTTCAACACTTCTGCTGGTTTATTCAGCTTCTTTCTTAAGTTGCTACACTTCATGGGAATTAGAAATGCTCTTAAGAAAATCCTGCAAGAACTTGCAAGCAAATATTGCACAAATATACCGAAAATACTCCAGTTAGGAGGTACTGAGACATTGCGTCGGTTCCACAATTACTACTAAGCCAAGTCACAGTAATATTTTGCTGCACAGTACTATAAATGCCATTCTTGAGCACCAAATACTTAAAATAAAAACCCAAACTAAATGTTAGAGACACAGGAAACATAGTATAGGGAGAGAGCTAAATTATTCCAAACAATCTTACTTTTGCCTTCATATTCTCATCTGTGTTTCCAAATAGACAAAGCAAGGCAGGGACTAAGCAAGAGACAAAACCCTTATATACAGCCCTTAAAAACTAACACATAAGGTAAAACCTTAGCTTTCTAGAAATGTCAGATCACATTCCTCACCTTCCAGCATAGCACTTGCTAGTACTGAGCCCCAAAGGCCAAGTTCTCTGGGAGAGATGTTACTGGCTTAGGTGGCGAATCGCACTGAATTGTCCAATGAAAAACACTGACACTTAAAAGAGGAGGATCCCTCAAAAATGTGAAATGCATAACACGCACAGGAATCTGTTTTTTCATCATCTGAATCATTTACAACTTGTGTTCAACTTCTATACGACAACCACCTTGAACCTTGCTGATCCATGTGAATACCTTGCAGCCTTTTTAAAATCTGCACTTAAAAACAACCAGCTGTATTGTAGTATTATTATATAAACAGACTCCAAAGCAAAGAGATTTAACAGTATCTGCTAGTATCTGTAGATGTTCATACTGGTAAACCTGTATCTATTTCACAGCACATTTCTATGCTTCTGACCATTGCTGCAATGCAACAAGGTCATCGTTGCTACAAAAGCCTCCATTTGCTGTTTGCACCCAAGAATATTTGGAAGACGCTGCCACAGTAACAGGCATAGAGAGAGGAAGGAGCTTTCCCAAAATTATGCAGCTGATCAGAGGCAGGATATCAGATTCCCTGCGTAGGAGCTGATCTACAAGACTTTTGTTACTAAAACTCACTTTTTTGTCCCATTAGGGAAGTGGTCTGTGTCTGAGATGGCCAGCCAGTCCCTGATCCATCATCTTTGCATTTGAAGAGCAGCTGCGACCGGTCCCAGCTATTGGAGTTTGCAGCCACTCACTTAGGGCCTGCGATGTCACCTTCTGGGCACAAGAAGCTCCAGTTCCCCAAGAGTGGCGGTGACGTGAGCGCAGGGGCAGCAGTGGAAGGCACACGTGGTTCCTGCTAACCGGGGAGTGCAGATTCCCCTGGCTCAATGCAGGCAGCTGGGAGATAACAGCTCCCTACTGAACTTCAGCCGAACAGTAGAGCTAAAAATGGCTTGGAGCAATGACATGGGACTGAAATGACGTGCTATATTAATAGTACTGGGAAAGGTACAGAAAGGTAACATGGATGCCCAGGTTTGGAGCAGCCTCTGTATGAGAAATGATTTAACGGGGTGTTCCGCCCAAGAAAGGTTCATCTGATGGGAGATATCAGAGCTCTGTAAGAACACGCATGTCCTGCAGAGGGTGGGCAGCCATCTGCCCTGCGCTGTTTATTCCAAAACAAGAACCACGGGCATCCAGCGAACCAGTAGAAGGCAGCTTCAAAGCAGAGGATGTGGTTCCTCACAAAGCGCTGCAAGCTGCAGAATTCCTCAATGTAAGTTAGGCTGGATGCTAAAACACCCGCAGATGCAGACAGCAATAAAACACACAGCGGGTTATGAAATACCCCACACCGCGGCTGGCTCGGGAGTGCCCGAAGCCGCAGAAGACCCGGTTCGGACGGCGCGGGGGGCCCTTACCTGCACGGGCGCTGCTCAGGGGCGCCTGGAGCCGGCGGAGCCACCGCTCCTCGTCCTGCTCCATGTGGGAGATCAGGTTCCGCCGCTGCCCGGAGCTCCTGCCGGGGGAAGGGAAAGGGGAGAGCAGAGCCCGGCCGCCCGCCCCGCCGGGGCGCCTGCGCCGGGGTCCAGAGAGCAGCGACGCGCGGCCTCGAGGCGACAGCCGCGCTGCCCGGGCCCGCGGGGCCGGGTCCGACCGCGTAGCGGCCGCCGCGAGGCCGGGCCGAGCCGGGCCGAGCCCGGCCGGGCCGCTACCCGCTCCGGGCTCGCCCACAGCCCGGCGCCGGAGCCACGTGACGGCGGCGGCCAATGGCAGGCGGCGGTCGCGGCCGCGGCCTGCGAGGACGACGTGAAACGGCGGCGGCGGCGGCGCTGCTGCCGGTGCTCGGCGCTGTCCGGGCGCGTTACGAGGCGCTTCTCGCCGTTCAGGGCCCGTTGCTGCCGAGTATGAACGGCGGGCAAGCTCGTTACCTGCAGCACGCGGCTCCCCCGTGGGGGAAGCGCCGCTGTCACGCGGGGGAGCCGCTTCTGAGCCTCGTGCAGGAGCAGGAGGAAGGTTCTTGGCCCTCGAGGTCCCCAGCGAAAGCAGAGGGGCAAAGCAGGAGAGCGGAGACCTGCCCTGGGAGGCCGCCAGGAGGGCTGCCGGCACCGGGGCCCAGGCGTCAGGGACACACGTCAGCCACCACCGCGGCTGGGGCGAGATGAAAGGGAAGAGCAACCGCACGCAGGGAGGTCGGAACGCACCGTGAACGCGTTACCTGTGTCCCCAGGAACCTCTGTGGGACCTGCGTGGCCAGGCCTCCCCCCGTCCTTCGTATGGCCACCATGGAGCTGAAGCGCACAGGTCACTGACCAAAGCCCACGGAATCCACCAGCATGGAGCTACCAAAGGCTCCAGGAGGCCCTTGTATGAGCACAAGGCTGTTCTTGTATTTAGCACTTCGGTACCTAAACTTTAGCACCGTAAACACAATAGTTGGGAGTTACTGGTCGGGTAGAAAGGGAGGGCACAACAGTCATCACCCTACCGATTTTGTAGGTAGGAAATGTGATAATGCACAAAACAACAGGCAGTAGCTGCAAAAGTTGCTCTACTAGTATCCATAGGCACTCACACAGATCACTTCGTTGTCACACACATTTGGAAGTGGTTTTTTTCCAAAGCTCATTTGGAGCTCATCAGGTGTGTTGGGGTAGGACAAGGGCTTTATGCATTGCCAATAACATATTGGCTACTTTTTAACATAGGAAACAATTCAAATCTTAGTTGAAAAGGCTTTTTTCTTATAGAGACAAGGGATTTTCCAAGAGAGATATGACCCTGTGTTAGGAACATACAAAAACAGAGAAAAGTATACAAATGAAACTGATTGATAACGTCATCACTGGCAGATGGAAACATCAATATTAGCTGGGAAGAGACACCCTTGTGTACAGATTAATGGAGCAGGAGAATGAAAAATGGCTTTCTGATAATTTGCAGCATGCAGGCTGCATTGTGACCTATCTGACATGCTGCAAGTCATTTTTCCTCTTTTGGGAGAATTGTTAGAATTAGGAAAACCATTTAATTTTGTCAGCTGTAGCCACAAGAATACTGAGACAAGCCTCTGCAAAATGTTATCTCCAATCCGAATGGCACAGTTGTTAAATTTTTGTTTTGTTTCATTAGGCAAAGTGTTTAGTTGAAAGGCTTAAGGATGACAGAGAAAAGAGGATATAGGCATTTTCAGTAACTGTTCTTTTTAAATTTTTTTTTTCTTAGCATGCTACCAAGTTTCTTATGGTGCAGTCCTATTAGTTGAACGATTGTAATTTATATGCCCAAAGTGTAACACTGTATTTGCTGAAGGTCAAGATATAAGAAAGAATAGATTGCAAAAGTTTTGATGATAAATGTCTTGACTAGGAATACAGCAGAGAAGATGGAAAGGGATCTTACTTATTTTCACATATTAAGACTGACAAGAGAGAAATACGTGATACATTATGGGAAACAGTATTTCCTAGAATGCCACTTAAGGCAAAACTTGGCCTTTTTCTGCAAGAAAGTCTTCCCCCATCTCTCCTTCTGGCTGACCAAAACACCTTCCCCAGCCTTACCTGGAGTCTCTCCTACCTTGGTGCTCTCCCATCTCAAACAAACCTGGTGATCTTCCTCTCTCCAGCCACTGCGCAGCAATCCCTTGTTCCAGCTCTCCTTGCTGCTGGGCCCCTGTGCCACGACTCACCTTGTCCTTCCGTCCTCTGCTGAGGACCCTTCCAGCCAGAGCGCTCACTGTGGAGCCACTACTGCTCCCAGCTAGACCCAGGACTGCTGCTTAGGCTGCCCCGGGCCTTCCTAAGGCATTACCTGTTACAGTTTATCATCAAGATCTTATTCTGTTTATTTATATAAATTAAATAAAAAGGCTATAATATATCAAAAATATAAATAATTTCCAGAATACATAAATACGTTACAAAAGTGGCTCCTTTTTTAAAAAAAATAACAATGTGTCCTTTTTGCCAAGACCTTTTCAGATTCAAAGCTCTCAAAACACATGAAAGTCAGAAGAGCTCACAAAATACATATAAAAGATGACCTTTTAGGGTCCAGGAGTTTGTCCAAGAGTTCCAGATGATGTTCACAACTTCTTTTACAATAGGTTTAAGAAGAGACTGTTCAAGGAAGAGATTTAATCACTATAATACCATCTCCTTAAAAAAACAAAAACAAAAAACCCCACCTCTGTCAAGGATGTGCTCTGATCGGACTACAAAGACAAGGTAACACAGCCCTCAGAAAATGGAGCAGATTATATCTTGGAGATCCCAGCACGCCAATACCTGCTACATGCTGGACACACACAGCGGAATGTTGGAATCCAGGCTTTCACACAATTGCTGGTGTTAGAGGACACTGCAAAGCCATGAGAAATAGTTTAGAAGAACAGCTGCACACAGATTGAGGAGTTTTACCAGAGACCACCAGATTAACCAAGGACAGCAAAGGCCTCTTATTTCCACAATGTCCCCTGCGTAGCAATCAGTAGGGCCGCTCAAATACTGAATAAATAACTACTTGGAGAGTCTGAGGATTCAGGAAAAAAGATCTTATTAGGGAACTAAAACTTATTAGGAAAAAATGGAAAGCAAAGATAAAGAGGAGAAGCAGCAGGGGAGTGCACCAACAGGAGGGATCTTTGCAGCTGCCGCTGGAAATGGGAGAGAGGCTCCATTCAGTAGCGTTTCCTCTGTCTTCCGTTCCCCTTGCCTTTGGCTTCCTTCTCCTTCCGCTCTGCAGCCGTGGTGAAGGTGATACAGTAAGCATCTAGAAAATCCATCAGCTTTGCCTTGGAAATCTTCATGCCGTTTGCTTTCAGCTCTCGGTGCAGTGCAGCCAGCTCAATTGGCTCGTAAGAGAGGACCTTGTGGTACAGGACTGAATTTGAAATGATGCAGTTTCCCACTGCGTCCAGTGTATCTGCTTCCTGGGCTGCTGTCTGAGAAGCTGGGAGCTCCTCTTCCTCATCCTCGGATATATTGCTACAAGAACTAAAAGTGAGAAAAAGTGCAAAAAACAATCAAGGAAACCACTGGTCATCAAGGGCACACTCAGAGATGCCCAAGTCCCTGGCTGCCAACCCTTGCAATGCCCTGTGTAGGATCTCCGACACCAGCAATTGCCAAAGGGAGGGAGGCAGAACACGCCACGTGTTCTGCAAACCTGCACATCGAGCTGTGCCGGTGCTGCCCGGCATTCCTTGCTCCTGCTGCACTACTGCTGACACACTTGCTCTGTGCAGCACCACACGCAGTGCTCACCGAGCAGCGCTCCCTGCTCCTCTTGCAGGCTCTCACTCCACCCTGCGAGGCTCCTTGCAGTGCCAGCTTTGAGCTCTGCCCATGTGCAGTTTCACCCGTGAGCATTTCTGTGCTCTCAGAATAGCTCACTAGCAATTAGACTGAAACGCACAACAGAAGAACTTACTTCAAGTGACAAAAGCTCAGGGAAGCTGCCTACAGTACAGATCCCCTGTATTCTGCATTGACACTTATATTTCCCATTTTCCCAGCTCATCTCTGTGCTGCACAGTAGACTCCTTTGTTAGTATTTTGTTCCCCTACCTCTGTATACCAGTAGAGACGTCACTGCCATCCAGCGAGGATGAAGATTCCCGAGAATATGAAGATTCCTGAGATGATGAGAGCATCAGCTCCTCCTTATCAGCTGCCAGAGAGCCCCTCTCTGGAGATACAGTTGGTGTCTGTCTACAGTTGGAGATTTTGGCACGTTTCCCACCAGCATGCCCGTTAGTCTTCAGCTGCCTACGGCGCTTGGCTGGAGGCCTCTGTGGGGGAAGCTGGGAGGATGGGATATCATCCTCTGTGTCAGTATCCACATCCGTATCCACGTCCTGGTGAGTATCCTGGAATATGGCCTTCAACTTTAACACCATCTGGCGTTTTGGGAAAGGACGAACTCCAAATCTGAAAGAGAAAGGTAGGACTTAAGCCTAAGATAATGCTGCGCCTTCCACTGCTATAGCTCAGGAATGTGACCAGGCCAGGAAGCTCAGTGGCCAGCTGGAAGAGCATGACATTGGAAAACCATCAAGTTTTCCCCTTTAGCACAGTAGCTGCCTTTCACACCACCTACCAGCAGGTTTCTCACAGAATCACAGAATGGTTGGGGTTGGAAGGGACCTCTCGAAATCATCTAGTCCAACCCCCCTGCTCCAGCAGGGACACCTAGAACATGTGGCACAGGGTGACATCCAGGCGGGTTTGGAAGATCTCCAGGGGAGGAGACTCCACAACCTCTCTGGGCAGCCTGTTCCAGGGCTGTGACACCCGAACAGTAAAGAAGTTCTTCCTCATATGGAGATGGAACTTCCATGTATTTTTTCTGCTCATAAAGAAATGTACTTGCACTTTTTTTTTTTTTTCTAGATATACTTGTAGAAGCAGTGCTAACCTGCTCAACTCCCTCTTCAGTTCTGGGGTCTTCATAAGGGAGTAAGCTGGCATTGGTGTCATAGGAGTCTCAGGAGACTTGTCCTTCTCAGGAGACTTGTCCTTCTCTTGACAGGCAGGTTCTGCAACAGAATGAAATTGTCATCAGAATTAGTACAGAAGGATATAGGAGGGATGATATCTTCCCCTCCTGGTGGCAGATATTTTAATGTTATCTAGTAACTGTTTAAGAAGAACTACTTGTCTGCAAGCTGCTCTACTAAATACCTTTATACCGAACAGATCAACACTTTCGTCTTCCTTGGGTCTAGGATATTTGTTTTTTATTGTCTTTAAATCAGAAAACAAATTGAGCCATATGTTAGGTCTGAATAAAAAAGCCCACTGGAGGCTTTGATAGAACAGCTGCAAGGTAATTAAAAATATATGTTTACTGAATTCTGTGAAGTGGTTCTTTCCCAAGGAAGAAAATTGCATAGGAGAGACTTGATGCAGAAGAAACCGAACAAGTCAAGGTTCTGGGGGCCTGAATTAGATACTGATTTAGTGATACTGATTTCCTGATACTGTGAAGCACAGTCAGTCTCAGGTCATGTTCTAAATCCTGCTTGTTAAACTAATTACTTACGATAGTATAATTAGTAATATATCTAATAAATATTAAGGGATAAATTACTGTTCTTAGAGCTTAGATGGAAGGAACTGTCCTAGTAAGCAGCTGACCCCAGAAGGGTATGACCCCAGAGGCTAGTGTTCTCTGTGTCATCAGACATTCAAGCAGACAAGGCCCAGCTCCTGACACCACTAAGTGCAATCTGGTGGCAAAGAGCAGCTTGGCCCTTAGTCTTGTGTGCGTCCTGAAACCGCTCACTGTGTCCTCCAGTTGGGACCAGTGCTGGACACACAACAATCTGTTGGAAGAGCCTACAATCAGCAAACAGAAGGGCAGGGCAAGTCAAAGCAAAGGCAAATCAGAAGAACTTTGCAGGAAAATATGCAGAGAGCCTACCCGTGGGCAGGAGAGGCACCTACTTCCAGCCAACCTCTATACTTCTACCACTGGAAGCAAAGCTTACCCGATGTCTTCGTGTAATTGTTAGCACATACATCAGTGATGAATGCATGAAAAACAAGACCCATTACTGCAAGGAATAATCATTCCCTAGCATGCAAAGTGAAGGCTGTTTGATTTTTTTTTCCCCTCCCAGGTAATGTCTCATCATTTCTACAATGCATACGATCACTGTCAAAGCAGCAGCATGAATGGATCACAAATGGCTACGCTCCAACTATCCCACGTATTTAGTTGCACTCCCCCACATCAGAAGCTGACTGTACCTTCTTGTGCCTGGCCCTGACTGCTTGGATTAGAAGGCCAAAACACCCTCTCAATATAGCAGGTGAACAACAAACAGGATGATCACCTAAAATGACAACAATTTAACCTACTTCAGTGAACTCTGTACAGATACAAGCTCTCACCGGGAGTCTTTGCAAGGTCTGTCGGACAGGCATCTGCTGAAGCTGACACCTTCTCAGTTAAAAAAAGCATCTGTGGGAATTCCTCCTCTTCACTATCCGAAACTTCCCAGAATCTGGGCTTCAGGAAACTTTCAGGAGAGCCAGACTCTGGTAACTTCCTCTCTTGTTCTAGCTCCATTTCATCATCAGAAGATGAAACAATAATATCAGCCTCTTTTCTGTTCTGGACTGCAACATCCGGAGTTTTTATGACTGGTGTTGACAAAACTGAAGCATATTTATGCTTGTTTAAATCAGTGCAGGAAAGCTCTTCTGGAGAAATTGTGCTCTCTATGTTCCGATTTCCTGATGTAATGTCCTGCTCATTGGCTTTCTGGAAAGCTATTTTGGGAGACAGGAATGGTTTTTGATTTCTCTCTGGTGTTTTTGCTTCTCTGGGAAATTTCCTATCCGATTCTGAAGACATAGGTGAAGAACCAACAGCAGGATAAAAAGACATAGAAGATTTGAGAGGAGGACTGCCACAAAAACCATCCCTGTGTGGAGAGAGGTCTTTTTGTGACTTGGAGTAAGGAAGCAAATCATTAACATCAACATGTTTTTCGCTAACAGCCTTTCCTGACTCTTTGATAACTTCTTTCATTGGAGAAGGCTCACAGTATTCTATCTGATTTTTGGAAAATAAGCATTTATAATTTTCACGCCTATCAGTATCATTCTGCGGTGAACAGTTGGTGAATTGTTGTTCTTCCAAGCGGTCTCCTTCTCCCATATTATGTGAAGCCTGAGACAACTTGAAATCCTTCCCACTTTCCGATCCCCTAACCCCCTTCTGAGGCTCAAACTGACAAGACTCAAAATTGATGCTTGTGGCATTCACATTTTTGCATCCACTTGTATTCTGCATTTTCTCTTCTTCAGACAAGTCACATTTGGATGTTTCCACATCATTGTCTTCCCTCAGATGTCTGAAGTCATTGCTTATCAAGGCAGATACGGACCTTTTTGCCTCTTTTTTCTTAGTCTGCTGGTTCACACCTTGGGCTACCTCAGTATCCCTACAGATGTTGTCATCTGTGCCTTCACTCATCTCCAGTTTGTCTTGAACCATTTTTCTTTGAGTTGCAGCAAACTCATATATTTCCTCCGGCTCCTGTTCACCCACCCCGTTGTCGTCTTCCTTCTGGCATGCAGGGTTTAGCACAGCTTCTTCTTCCTCATCTTCACCCACCCACACTGAGTTCAGGAGCTCTTTGAAGTTCTCAGCTCTGTTATCATTATCTTCATCGTCTCTCGCAGAGAGGAGATCATCTTCTGGATCCACTCCAGAAGATGCCTGGCTCTCTTCAGCGCAGTCCTTACACTTGAGCACAAGTTCCCTTAAATCAAACCTGCAAGAATGTAACAGAAATGTTAATCTCCCTCAAAATTCATTCAAAATTCCAAAACGTTATAGTTGCCTGATCAATCTAGTGAGTCTTGTAAAGAAAGTTAAATTTAATTTGTGAAACTGTTGTGCCAAATTAGACATGCAGTTTCAACATTATAAAGTCAATAACAATTTCAGGTTTTCACTCCGTGTCACCATAATCTCCTCAGGTTTCACACTTATTTCCCCCATTCCAAACAATGCATCGCTGCCACTACAGAGGATAATCAGTTCTCCTTGATTACGTATGAGTTTAACTGACTATCAACATAAAAGAGCAGATTTTTTTTCCTGGTCTTTTTCAGAATTACTTTAAAAGGAGGACACCTACATTTCCAGAACTAAGTGATTTTGATCCGATAGAATGTGTTTCATCTGCTGCTGTTTCAAGTTCATTATCTAACACATGTCTAGGATCATGACTGACATAACAAATTAGCATTCCCTGCATCCACATTCTGCAAGTCTCATTCAGATTAAGTGTGTCACTAGGGCAATGCTTTGAGAATTACACTCATCACCATTGCCACCATCAGCTGTCATTAAAAATCATGAGACAAAACTTGGCAAAAGTGTTCTAGTCATAAACCAAAAATAGAAAATCTCAAGCAGATGTAACCTGAAGAAAGATTCATGAAAAAAATGAGGATAAGATGCTCGTGTGTTCATATTTCACTTAAGATGGAAGCAGAGGTACTTGCATCTCAAGTGAAATGAGTTTTGTGAAATCCACTGAAACCACAACAGAAGGTATCAGGTTAAAGTCCATGTGGCTGAAAGCATGAGGTGACCCAAAGCACACTCATATGATACAAACCTGGTAGCCAAAGCCCTCAGCTGGGGCACAATTCTAGCAGGGATGTCAGTATAAGCAGTGTAAAGATATCGCAGGAATGCGAGGACTGCCTCTTTTGTCACATCGCTCAGCAGCACCCGGCGCGTCTGCTCGTCGTCATCGTCCTTCACCTTCACATATATCCCTTCGTCGTAAACCTGTGCGGTAAAAGGAAAGCAAACAAGGTCCACTTCCTCATAAAGGAACAACACCAGCAGTATCTGCTCTCTATCAGGCCACTAATTTTTTTTTTTTTTTTGTCAAAGTCTGTTCCTATGGCCAGAATTTGATGCCTCAGAGGGAAGCTAAAATGACCAGAGATACAGAGCTCCCTGGGGAATAGGGAGCTCCATACAGCTGTTAACTTGTACCCTGAAGCTTTCAAGGACCCCTCATAAATGGTCCTAAGCACCTTGAGTTGAAACTGCTGTAATCATGCATGAGGACAAAACGAATTCTACTGATTCCAGAAAGAATGACAAAACTTTGTCAAGAAGTTGGTATGGTTTGGTGGCAGCTCTGTCAGAGGGCAAGTTCCTGTCTTCAGCCCACTGCCTTTCATTGCCTTTGCAGGAAATTGCACAGGAGCAGGCTGGAAACTGTATGAACCAAAATGCTTCTGGAAACACAGAAATTACTTCACTGGCCTTGCCAAAGGCACAGGTCAATGTAGCTACCTCCATAGCACCTGTGGGAGTGACAGACCTCTGTTTGGGTTAGTTACAAGCACAGCTTGTAAATACTGTCTACTCCATAATCAGCAGGTCCAGAGTGACTTGCCACTGGATCTCCAAATACTCTGTGCTTACTGTACGGCATCACTAACTCATTTGTTGTGATCAGTCTGGAATAGACGGTCAAACTCCTGTTACTGCAAAGGGGCTTTACTCGAGGGGAAGAGAAGAGTCTAACAGCAGTACTTACCAGCTGAACAGCCCGTGGACAGCGTGCATACAGCACAAACATATGGGCATAAAGGATTTCTCCAGAGTCCACTTGAAACTGGATATCACTCAAGTAGGCGTTGTTGACCATGATATTGTAATCTTCTGCCAGCATCCTGAAAGAGGACTAGAACATAGAAGGGACACAAAGACAGGAGTTGTTACAGCTGTAAGGCATTTTCCTGGCAGATAAGGAGGCAACAGCCCAGTTTGTCAGCACTGCTGTACTCTGGGTCCCAGCGTGGGTATGGCTGCCTTTGCCTTCTCAGGACTAACAGAATCCTTATCAGTGCAAGGTCTTCCATAAGAGACGTAAGCAACCTAGTCCAACACACATCTCTGGCTTTGTTTCCCTCCTTCTCCTCTCTTCAAAGCTTAGCAGCTGTGAAGAGGCAGTCACATGCTGTCTTCCACTCTACTTGTGGAACAGCCTTTTGCATTACAGCACATCATCATCCTCTGATCTTTACCACATCATTTCCTGATGTGGCAGAGCCACTGCCTGCAGTTGGCCTCTTGCTCTGCTGTCTTCCTCCATGTTTTTGAAAGCTGTAATTCCCACCTTGATGGAACTGAACTCAGTTCATAACAATTGCATAGAGCAAGAGGAATGAGGATGACCCAGGGGCAAGGTAATGAGCCTTTCCTCTCTTGTTCACTGTTTTGGTCTAGCAATGACACCTGGGAAGAAGCCCTCTGCAACAAGGGGGCAACACGGAATAAAAGAAATGCAGGTATCTAGTCCAAAGGAACTTGTGCACTTGTTACTGAAATCTCCTTTGAAAATTCCTTTATTTATTTACTTTTAAGTATTTACTCTTATAATTTTAGACTCCTTTACTGAAAGTTTGGGGAAGGCTGGTTGCCCAAGCGATCTGTGACTAGTTTAATGTCTGGCACTACCCCTACTACAAACCCATACAAGGCAATCTTCTAAAGACTCAGACTCCCTAGGTAGCAGTGTTGCTTCTGGAGGTGGCCAGTGCTTCAGAGAAGCGTGAAATACCTGCAGCCCATGGTTGAGGGAGGCTGCCTGACTGTAAGTAGAAAGCAGCTTTACCTGAGACACTAATTGTTGACCTTGTACTTTCTGAACCTAGCGCAGACTGGAAGAAAGGCAAGTTTTATCCAACTCCATGAGAGGTAGTTCCACCAGAAACAGCAGAGCTCTTTATTTTATTAGCAGGTTTCTAGGTTGGTTCAGTGGGAACTCAGCCTCTCTACTTGCTTCAGTGTGTTTGCAAGGAGCCAATACCAGTTAGCATGGAAACGGCAGCACACGCTGGGCCATTTCTTCCAGGCTTCACAGGTGGGCTAGAGGAGACTCTGCACGTCATGGACTGCTCTCCAAGGGCAAGACAGGAAGCTCAGTCTGGAAACCTGTTAGGTGTTTCTTGCTCTCTTTTTCTTGGCAGGTAGGACACCTGCAAGACGGTACCCCGAGAAGGCAGGCACTGCTTTCCAGGCAGGAAGCCCAGAACAGCCTTCCTGCTGACACTAAAATTATGACTCGAAAATGGGGAAATTAAGTAAGAACAGAAATATTCTGGCTGCACCATTCTCTGTGCAAAAGAAAGACTGGAAAGGAAGATAAGAGGAGAGGCATTGACAAAGTTCTGGTCAGAACCATGCAAAATGGGTGCGTACATGAGCCTGGATGAAACCCCAGACAGTTCTGTCTCTCCTGGTCTCCAGGAAGTGTGGCCTGTGTCATCTAGGCTGGGCATCAAAGCAGAGTACTACCTAAGTGCTGAGCAGATACATCCCTAGTAACTACCCCCAAATACTCTATGCACTACAGCCTCAATATTTAACCTGGTTCTCTTTGTGTAAATTATGCACAAATTTGCTTTATGTTACCTGTTATTTTAAATTAAGTAGGACAAACACTCTGAAACACCCACAAGCCTGCCTGTGGGCATCAATGAAACATCACGTATTTGGACTTCAGCTTTGCCTAGGATGATTCCTGTGAGTGACTGTAATGCTTAAACATCTCTGTTTCTGTGAAAATGAATGGGAAATACTCCATACTTCTGGAAATTAATCAAATAGGAGAGGCTTTTTTTTTTTAACAAATAAACAATACAAAAATACAGTGCAAATAAACAATACAAAAAAGGGGAAAAATAACATTTGTCCTTACATTTATATCGTTGCTTCTCGGAAATCTCTTCTCTATGGGTAGAAGGGCAAAGCCACTTAGTGAAGAATCACTGGAAGTCAATTCTTTTCCTCAAAGAAGAAAAGGCACATCTCAAGTCATGTACAACCTTCTTGTAAGACAGAATGAAGCGGCAACTCTTAACTGCCATTTCTTCCTTGCCATGACAACTCCCCAAGAGACTCCTGTCCCAGGCTGACATTTCTGAGCTGAACGGTTCAGCCTCCCCCTCTTGGCTTTATCAGATGCATTTGGTTTTCTTGGCATATGACCAGCAGCCATTTGCTGCAGCTTAATAGGAGAATTGAGGGAATTTTACCCAAGTCAAGTACAAAGCAGAGAGACATTAGATTTAGCAACCATAGTCTTCACTGATGAGTGAACAGGAGACACACAGTGCATATATTATGCTAAATGGTTGGACAATTTTAAGGCTACCATTGGTCTTGGAATGTGCCGTTGTGCAATGCACACCACTGTAACCAGGGAAGTTAGAGCTGCTCTTGAAGGAATTCTAGGTGGTGGACTTTTTTCAGCCTGTACAGATCAACTTCAGGGACTGTGTATCCATGTACCAACACAACATCATCTCTTAACGCTCTTCTTTCACCAGGTCTTCTCCTGGTGAAACCTCGTAAGACAGTGCTGTCGGCAAAAGCCACTAGGCAGAAAAGAGCATATATTTTGGGGATATATTTTTGCCTCACGATTGGCCGTGTCTGGGCCCCCGGCTGGCAGAAATGCATCTGACACCTTTAAAGGATTTTTAAAATAAAATTTAGAAGCTGCTGTCTAAGAGGAGCTCTTCTTAAATATTGGGATCTATGAATCATTTCAGAAATGTCAACTTGATTGTACCTAAAGCCTACTACAGAACAATGCCCCCAAATATCACCCCCTGGATCAACAATATCATCTTGCGGCTGCTGCCACTGCTCTCCAAGTTCAGTATGGCTAAACGTGGCTCCTCACAGCTGATGACACCAGAGAGGAGGCTCATGAGGCTGCCAGAACTTACTTGGCTGCTCTACTTCCTGAGCGTCGTTAAGCTCAAGCCTCCACTGAGTTTGTGCTTCCATGGCCAACTCAATCAGTTGCTGCAGAGTCTCAACATGAACCTTCTCGCCCTGAGACGAAATCTGTCCAGCCCGTTCAGAGCCGGAGTCGGCTTCATCAGCAGCTTTTTCTCCAGTCTCTGGAGAAGCAGGATAATGAGGACTGAGATCAGGCTGAAGTTGCTGAGATACTTCTGGTTGATCAGATCCCACTGATGGCAGAGAAGTCTCTGACTTACAAATCTGATCAAAGGAGAGAAAAAAAAAAAAGACATCAATAAATTAATTTTGTATGTATTTGCAGAGTTCAGAGTACAGTCGCTGAATTGATCTCTAGTTCATACTTTCAAAATATCTTAATAAATATTAATAAAATACTTTGAGCGATCCCCAGATACATACTTGCTCTCCAAGAAGATAGTGCTATAAGGCGACAGACTAAAAGGTCCTGTCTGTTTCTGTAGGCAGCATTTATAAAACTACAGAAAAACGAGAGGCAAGACATCTGGATAATAACAGAGTGAGACCGCCCGGTTTAAAACTGGATCACAGTCCTGCATGCAGCTTCAGGCAGTGGGATACATGGGGAAAGCCTGAAATGCAAACGCTTCACTTTACAACCCTAGGAGTGCCCACCCCCTCCTCAGTGTAACACACAAGCATCCATCTTCAGTGTGAACTTTCCACACTGTTCCTTGCTGCCTTGATACAAAACATGAGTAAAGAAAGAGAAAGGCTCTGATTATAATCAGTCAGAGAAAAGTATCAAGAAGGAACACAAGAGTCAGGCTACTGTAAAAATAGCTAAGCTAGTGGCAAAATGAAGAGGCTCAAGCCCTCTCACTCAGTGCTCTGCTCCCATTTGTTTTGTCTTCCAAAAGCCCAAAGAACAGCACGGCAACACAAGCCTCAGCCTCCTGTCCAAAAGGGAGAAGCGAAAGTTCAAGATCACCAAACCTACTTGTGTGAGACCAGGGGACAGGTGTGCAGGAGCAGAGAGCATGAAGAGCATGGGGTGACTCACTTAAATGGCAGAAAAGAGAAGGGCTACAGAGCAAGTAAACTGTGGCACACAAATACCAGAGGAAGGAGAAAAGAGCATCCCACCTGCACAGTTATGCAAGGTACGATTGGAGGGGTCGGTTCAGCAGTGTAGAATGATTCAGGGTCGCAGGGCCCTGTTAGAGCACTGCTGTTCCATAAAGGGCAGTCCTTGTTTCTGGGCGATGGCATGAGCCAGTCTGTTTTCTCAGATCCATCCTCCAAAATCCTACTGGTGGGAAGCCGAGGAGTGGAAGGGAATTCCATCTCTTGTGTAAGCACCATGGCGGCTCGCTCTTCAGTCCTTTTGCGGGCTGTCTCTGGATCCCGCAGCAGTAACGGTGGAGGAGTAGTTGGGCCTCTTTTACGTGTTCTTTTCTCTTTAAAAAGAAAAGCAAAAGAAACCCAAATAAATGAACAGCTGAACACATAAGCAGAGGAACTGAACCTGCCAGCTTTTTCAAGTGTTGCCGTTGGCAATGATCAAAATGCAACTACAGCAGAACACAAGACTTCTGCAATAAGTCCCAAGCCTCCCGTTACTTCTGCCAGAGAAACAAACCTTCAGGGAAGACTTATTCGTGCACACATGGTCCTGCTGGGCTGAGCTGTCAAATCAGATCACTATGAAAGCAACTGATACCTATGTGCAGGCTACCTTCCAGACCCTTTGAACAGTGAGCGTACAGTGCTTTTGGCGAGTTAGCAGCGCTTCACTCAAAAAAGAGAGAGAGAGAGAGAAGAAAAAAGACTCCAAAGCCATGAAGGACTGCTTTTGGTGTGTCTTGATCACTGGTGATGGTCACTCATGTCAAACCACAGCACATATGAATCCTGCACAGCTCTCATTTGTCAGGTCTGTTTCTCAGGTCTGTTTCTTTACTGCCTTTGACTTACTAATTCCCAATATAATTGGCAGTGGTTATCAGCAGGAAGAGATTGAGGAGAGCCACGAAGAGCAAAGTGTCTCCTATGTGCAGAACTCAACCTTCCCCCAGGGCAACTGGCTTCTTTTCTGACCATTTTTGTGCATTTAAATAGCAAACCACAGGTTCAACGTGTGTAGTTGTATGCACATATACCTCAGAAAGAAAGCAGAGCAAGGAGAGAAGGATGAAAAAGTTGCATAATCAAGGGTATGGGACAGCGAATAAGAAAAATGCACTGCAAAAAAAATAACAATGGTCTTTTCATGTTTTCCCTTTGGGATTTATTAAAAAAACAACTCATCTTAAAAACATTCTATAGTTTTGAAACAATCAACCAGTGAAATAAATATAAGACTCAGAATGGATTTCAGTGAAACATCCTGCAGCCTCCCTTGGCTATCTGTATGTGGATACTTTGCATTACTCCATCTCGGACAACTTAAATGAAACAGAAGTGTGGTTGTCATCCCCTATGCCCAACAGAAAAGTTGGTAGTGAAGAGCAGGCTGTTACATCACTCCTCCAATAGTACAGCCTGAGACACTCACGGTGACACATACCTGATCCAGGCTTCCATTTGATTGGCAAGGCAGCCACGGGTTTCATATTTGCAGCTACTGCTGCTTGTTCACGCTTTTCTTGCTCCAAGAGAGAGCGTGACATTGCCATAGCAACCTGCAGATCTTCATCCTGAGGTTCCATTTTGATCCTCTTTTTCATTTCCTTTGAGTCATCTCCGGAGAACTCTTTGCGCTTTGATATGTTTGGTTGATTGCTGAAACGTAAGAATGCAGCAGAAAGCCCAAGTTAACCTAACATAACTGGATCAGAGACAAGAAACCCTGAGCACTTCAGACCAGCTGCCCCACTTCCTCAGAGAGATTCCCATATCCAGAATAATAAGAAAGCATCAACAGTACTTTTTTCTGTGGAGGAAAGAAAAGGATTTCTTATCATGCGTGGAATTCACAGCAATTTGGAGAAAATCTTATTTTGGAAAGGTAAACATAAGACTGCAGCACTGACAAACTGCCTTTTTTTTTTCTTTGCAAGGGCAGGAATGGCCTTAACCATCTGCTACCTCAAACCTAAACTTTGTATCAAAGGGCAAAAATCAGGTTGAAGTCAAGAACACCGTCACCAAAACCGTTCTGCCAATCTTACACTTCCACAGTAAACAAGCAATGGCCCTTCCTCAGCACAATAAGACTTAAAAGTCCTTTGGATACATTTCAGGCAGGCACCACTCGCTATACTCTGAACATGTTGCTCAAATCCCAAAGAGCAGATACATCTCTGCACCCAGCACAATTCAAAACAGCCTGTATGTTTCCTCCTTGACTCTGTGGATAAGGCCCATGTATCCAGGACAGCAACGAGCCGAAAAGCTGAGGCCTTGGAAACACAGATACTCCGAAGAGACTGTATGCTCATATAGCATGTTCTGCTTAATAAGCTCAACCACGCTATTCAGCTTTATTACATAATTACCTCTCAGAGCATAAATATTTCTGACAAATTAGTGTAAGATTATTTACTTCCCATTTTGCTCCTGTCTGCTGACTCATAGTCATCCACCACCTGATCACTTTTGAAGGAAAGCAAGATTTTCACCAAAATCTTACCTGGGATACTTAGGAGAGGCAACTCCAAACTGAGACACCTGCAGTGCCTGAAGCAGCATTTTAGGAGGAACATCCATCTTCACAGCACAGCGTTTCAAGTGAGTAGTTTGGCTCTCGGAAGTTTGGAAATGTTTGCCACAGACGAGACAATCAGGGATTGCTGGTTTGCTGGAGGAGGAGATCTCTGCTGCCTCCATCTCATCCAGACACCTGGAGGATGATGGAAACAAAACAAAACAAAATAAAATAAAATGCTCTTTTTGAACCTTGCCTCCTGAAATGCTGTAATTGAGCAACTCCAACTACTTAAGCAAGCTGTTTACAATACTTTCTTTACAGAGAAGCACAGACTTTTCATTTATAAAGAGCTAGCTGTATGTAATATTTTAACAGTATTTGATATTTACCACTAAGGAAACTGTTATAGAGTGCTGGCATCAATTTAAGCCCACACCATTCTGACAAAAGAAAACACAAGGATCCTTCCCTTAGCCTTCCACTCTCCTTACCTGTGGAAAGCAAAGGTCTATAGTGCATATATATAGTATTTACAAAGGTATATAGTGCATAGTTTTACAAAAGTATATAGTGCATAGTCTATGTATTTATTCATCTTGCAAAACAGTATCACATCTTTCCTTCAGCGAATAGCTCAGATTTGCAAACAGCTGACATACCAAATGTTCTTAGGAAATCATTATTTAATTGAATAAATGGTGTTGAAATGGGCTGATTTTGAAATGGACACTAACGGGTAGCTTTGCTACCTAGTCTGCAATTACATCTTCTCTAAGGCACTGCTGCTGAAAGCCACACTGGCCTTTCATGCTAGTGCTTCACCTATTAACGTGCTGCCCCCATCGTGTTGTGTTCATGGCTGAAAGATCCTTCTGGCAGATCTGACAAAAAAACAAGCCCTTCTCCTCTAGGCTTTCCGGGACTTCCTCCTTGATCTTCTGCTGAAGGGCAAAAGCCAAAGCACCATCGTCCTTTGTGGATGGAAGATCGTGGGTAACTGGCACAGAAGGGAGAGATGATAGAGTTAAACATCTTGTAGTGAAAGGCATGAAACTGTTACATTTGTCATGATTATTTTATTAACTTAAAAAACCCCTGCAATCTTCCTGTTGCATCTTCACATCTCATTTCTCACAAGGGAATGCACAAACAGTACAGGAGAGCACTACCCCAGGAGTGGAAGGTGGCAATTGGTTCATCGCACATTATGTATCAGAACCAAAAGGAGAGTTATGTTTTAGATGAAGTTTCTGGGAGAACATGGGGTCTTAAACATTACATATTAAACACAGGAAATTCTCATGTCCATAGAGAACCAGCAGGGCCTTGACTTTTAAAGGGGCCTTGACTTTTAAAGCACCAAAACACCAAAAAAGTGCTATGAATTCAAATTGCTACGGATTCAATTCATCTGCATAGAACATCCTATTTTGTAAGTGCTCAGAGATTTAGAGAAGACACGGAGTAACTAAGATCATATTTATATGAGCTACACAATATTGCCCCTGAGAAGAACGACTGGATTTACTGATGCTCTTAGAATCTCAACCTGTTTCCAGAAAGTAAATTCTCTCTCCAGAACTTAACATAAAATCAAATTTCAGCCTCACAAAAGATCTAGGAGAGAAGTATAGAGATCAATACACATTGATCAATAGAGAAAGCAAGTTCTCAGACATGTGGAGCGATTTATTCATCATTACACAAGCCACCTGTCCAGCTGTGAACAAAGCCCAGGAATCCAGACTGCTGCTCATGCAATCACCCTAAGCAGCCCTCAGCACTCTCCATGCACACATAGGAGCTAAATAACAGCAGAAACGTACCTTTTTCCGGGTTCTCTTCCTCGCTTTCATCAGAGGAATTCCTGCTAGCTGCAGCCTTTGGCAAGCTATCGCCCAGGCTATGTTTTAGCTGCTCAGGTGCCACTCTCTTGAAGTGCTGCATTCCCTCCACCGCCAGCTTTGCTGCCCGCACCTTCGACCCAGGCGGCAGTGGTGTCTTCAAGGTGTCTGAAGAGCAGGTCTCTGGTTGTGAAGGACGGAAGGATAGTGTAGTCTGGGAACAGTCACTCGGAGCATTCACTGAAGGGGACAAAGCACAGTTTCCCAGTCAGAATTAAACAGGTAACTGAGCTGCCCAGGGAGCTCTTGGGAAGCTTCCCAAAACAGCAACCTGAGATAGTCAAAAAAAATGAACATGTTTCTACTCTGATCTTCAAGCCCTATCCATGCTTCGGACTTTCAGGCTCAGAACCAAGCAACAGGTGTTCCTAAGGAGGGGTGGTAACGAGCAGCAGGCTAACAGCTCAGTGTATCTCCGCTCTGCTTTGAGGCAACCTGTGAGATCAGACCAAAGATCTCACCAGCCCAGTTTCTGAGTGCAGTCACTAGTAGATAATTACGAAAGGGTATCAGGCAGAACAAGTACAAAATAATCCTTCTCCTGGTTGACCTTAGCTGTCAGTTTAAGGATTTCATGCACTGGTGACTGCCTTCTGGTCATCATATTTAGTCATCACTGAAAGACCAATCCTTCATGAATTAACCCAGAACCTTTCTTAATTTATTTTTTTGGCCTTGGTGACAGTCAATGGCAACATAATTCAACATTCAATACAATAACACACTGTGAAAAAAACACTTTGATATAATCTAAACTTGCTTCTTGATGATTTGAGGGATGATTTACATTCTGAAGTCGCAAAAAAAAAGGTAATGACTCCCTCATATATCACTCAGCACTTAGGTTTCACCTTACTGAAGAACTGCATACCTCCTCCAGACTTCTAAAGAGCTCTACTGAACTGAGTCTTTTCAGTACTAGCCTATTTTCTGTCTGAAAGATTTCAGTGCACGCACCTGTCAGATTCCTCTTGGTAGAGTAACTGGTCACTGTGCGCAGCTGGCTGTCAGGGAAAGCGCTTCTCCTGTCTTCTTGTGACGTCCCACCACTACTGCAGGGCACAGCATCATTGTCTTCTTCACGCATCCCTGTCGGCACCTTAGAACCCAAATTTTGTGGCAAATCTTTCCCCTTCACTACTGGAGAGCAATGATCAATTTGGCTCCCAGGAACAGATCTGCCTGTTGTAGTGGTCTTTGTCCATTTCTGAACCTTCTTTGTTGCCTCAGTATCCTCAGCTTTCTCCTCAGTATCCTCAGCTTTCTCCTCAGTATCCTCAGCTTTCTTCTTTGCCCTACCGACAATTTTTGCCCACACTACTTTAAATTCATTGTCCTCTTCATCCATGGTGCTGCAGGCTGCAGTAATGCTGCCTAGCAGCGCTACAGGGAAAGATCTCAGGAACAGTCAGGGCTGCGTCTTCTCTGGCTCGCCGCCTTCATTCTTCAGACGCCAGCACTTCTCCACTGTTCCAACGGTGGACTTTCCTCTGTGATTAATTCATCTGCATAGAATATATTATAGCATTTAGTGCAGCACATTCTCCAAGGACCCTGCTTATTTTCACTCAGCACAGTGATGACTTTCTTGTTCAGAGGATTTTGGAATGGAAGTGAAGCATTTCAATCTGCCCAAAGCATGTGTAGGATCTTCATGGTACGCTAGAGGGCTTCAGAAAGATTTACTGAAGCCCTTTAATGGAAAAACCTCTAAAAGGTGGATATGTAAGATGGTATACGCAGATGCAGTGTGAAACAGGCCTCTGGTACCAATTTGAAAGAGGACATTCTTTGAAGACTCTTCTTTGAAGGAGAAGAGATTCTCATATAAAATATTGCAGCACATAAGTATAATAGCACATATAGACCCAAAACACTAATACTGTACTTTCAGCACAGACAGACACAGGCCACATTCAAAAGCATGCTGACCTCTCCTTTGAGGTCAGAATCCTGCCTGGAGCTCAGAATTTGAGATGTCCCACTTGTATATGCATCCATATCTACATTTACATAACACAGCAAAAATGAATGTATTCACTCCCATAAGGTGGGGAGGAAAGACTGTCACTCGGAGTGCAAAATTTCATTTTGTGACACAGCATATTTAAAGAAGAGAGCCTGTCCCCATGCTGAAAAGCAGCTCACAGAGTAAGGCTTAGCAGTGCTTGGCCTTGCAGAAGAGTTTCTCGGACAGATGAGAGAGCACATCTAACAAATGTGCCCACCCTTCTTTCACCTCTGTGTTCTTACCTCCTCCTTTGGCTACTCAGTAGACACTGACCATGTCTCATAAACTGTTGTCACATACACCAGATAAAAGTATTGTCTCTTTCTTAGCTGGTTTAAATTAGCTTCTTAAACTAATTAAAAAAAAAAACTGATTTAACTAAGTTTCTTAAACTTTCTCTACAGTAAGAATAACAGTGCTAGCTAGTGATTTCTTGGAACAGCAATAGGTACAATAACATCCATATGGAAATGCCATCAATCCCTGAGCAACACTAGAACTAGATTTCTATTCTTAGACATTTTGATTGTCCTCTTCTTCCTAGCCATATGTTCACTACGGTTCTGGCTATTTTAATGGAGCTTTTATATTGACTCCCAAATCCATTTCTTTCAAAACTTAAACAGAGTGTTTCATTTGGAATGGCAGCAGCTGTGGTTCAGTTTCTCCAATAAAGCTCTGGGCACCAAAAGACTCAAAATGCAGGAAGAACACAAGCAGGATTGTTTTCTCAAATGGCTTGGCTGCAGCCATGCAAGGCTAAGGAATGCTGGTTACACATTTTCACAGGTCAGCCTTTCCTATAAGCAATTACAGATGTTAATGGATTAATTTATTTTAAATTCAACCTCCCAAACCTGCAGAGGACTTTGCTGTGAGTCTTAGATCATTTCCTGAGAGAGAAATTGACATTTTCTGTAACCAGTTCATAAATTTATTTTTTTCAGACAGAATCTTGGAGTAGTTATCACTACAAATTGACCTTTTTTTTTTTTTTTTTCCCCCCTAAGTAGGAGGAGGCACACAGAGAATCTCACATCCTCCATGGCTTTAAATAACTCTCACAGACATATGCATACACATGTCATATTATTTACGGTGACTTCCTGATGTTAAACTTTTGTTTGCAATTAATACTGAATGCCCCAGGCAGATCACGTGAGATGTATAAGCAATGCAAACCTAAGGATTAATCTATCTTACTCCTCCATCTACAGACGTGTAGTGAGGCGTAGGCACAGACCAGGATCCTCTAAATACATCTGATCATGCTGTCATTGATGTACCTTAAAGCCCCTTTGGCACCATCTTGTAGAGCTTGTCAAGTAACGGTTTTGCAAAATTATTTATTTCAATATAGAATTCGATTAATTTTGTAAGATTTTAGGACTCTACAAATCACACAAGCTGGTCAAATAAAATAAACAGCAGCACTTACCTATCCACTTAGATGTTCGGTCTACAGCCCAACTGAACCTTTTGATGTATATAGTCAAAACAGCACAGAGCAGCAAGAACCTAGATGGTTCTTGAAGATGGAACCTAGAAATTGGGAGGAAAGGGTTAGATTTTAGTGTATTTTTACTAATTCCTCTTTTTGCTCAAGTTCCAAGCTTCAGAGGGTGGGAGAAGGTGACAGCACATGCTCTAATGGTGCTAAGTTTAGCCACTTCCACAAGTACCTGTGTACTTAAATATGTGTGTGAATTCAAATATTACTCAGGATCTGCTCAGCCCAGCACTGCTCCCAGCAGTGAACAGCACTGCTCCTGCAGAAAACAAACAAACAAACAACAAACCCCCCCAACGCAGCTCTTTGGAAGTCAGAATAGATCAGGCTAGATAAAGTCCTGAACAACACAACGCAATTCGAGAGCTGACCCTATTTTGAGCAGAAAGTTGGGACTCATGATACCATGAATAGTCTGCCCTTTCTTTTTCCATCTTGTTTCCTAATAACTTGCTTGAACCCAGAACCACAACTCTATGGCACACTCTCTCCTACTGAGACATAATGCAAGAGCTGCACAGTGCAGGTTCTCTGGCTTTGTGGAAGTGCCAATATAATATATAATACCGAGGAGAGAGAACAGGAGTTACTCAGTGAGCAGAGCACAAATATAAGTGTAGAAGACAAATTCCAAATCAGGTACTAACCTTTCTGCTCTAGTCTCTGTTAGTCTTCCTATGCCAGACAAGGGTAACTGAAACAGATAGGGAAATACAAGCAATGACAAATTAACAAGCAAAAAATAACGGCTAAAAAAAAAAAAAAAACAGATTTTAAGAAGCAACCTTAGCAATGACCAGCATCATTTTCTACCAGACACTACCCACTTATGTTCCCTCATAACCCATCAGTGCATCATGTTCATGTTTCCTTTAAAGCAACCCCCCTCACTAGTACCTCGTACATAAGGCAAAACATTTTATATCTAGTAAAATTTTTATCACGTTCCAGAAATGAATTTTAAATCGGTACTTACATGACAAAAACTGCCCCTGTTTTTTAAGTGTTATAGAAACTAACCTCCTATTTTACAGAGCATCTTATTGAAAACAGAAAAACTTCACATTATACCTCCTATGGAAGGATAAAGGGGAAGTAATCATAAAAATAAAAAGTAACGGTTGCTCAGTGCAAATTTTCATGGCTTGTATGCAAACACAGTAACATACAAATCAGGAATCTATGCAGCGGGTGTTTCAAAATGAAAAATACAACTGAGAATTAAGCACAGAGCCGCGGCCCGCGGAGGGGATCGGGGGGCGCCGGTGCCGCCGCTCCCGCCCGGTCCTCGCCGGCCCCGGCCCGCCGCTGACCTCTCCGCCGCAGCCGCGGCTCCCTCCACTCCTCGCACCCCGCCACAACACCGGGAAGGACCGCAGCGAAGCGCATGCACCGCGCGCCAACGGCCCGCGCTTGCCGCTGCTCGGGCGGTGCGCGCAGGCGCGTCCGAGCCGAGCGACGCAGGCGCAACACAGACTTCCTGACGCCACAGCGGTTGCCGTGGTGACGGGCCCCGCCCTGCGAGCCGGGCCCAACGGCCGCCGCTCGCCAACGGCGCCCCCTGAGGGCCGCCCGCCCCGAGCGCGGGAAAATAAAAAAAAAAAAAACGCTCAAATATGGAGTAAAACCCTAAAACACCGATCCGCTGGGCACACCGCTCACCCGCTCTCGGGCAAAAACAGCGCCAAAGCACGAAAACTTACAGCAGGGAGGGGCGCTTCTATTAAGAATTAAGGTCTTTGAAACATCCAATGCTAGAAACACATACATGTTGAGGAGATAAAGACAGAGCCTCTGCTTGCGAGCATCAAATATTTGCTTTTTCAGCTCTGTGGTTAAAACCCGCAGTGGTCATTTGCGGGCCACAGAGCTGCTGCTAAAGTCCATTAAATCCTCCTGCTCCAGGGATTTAACAAGCCCCTTCCTGCTTGCAATGAAGCTGGAAGGTGGACAGCTCCTTCGCTCAGGCTTTCACAGAGCCCATCGGTCAAGCGACAGAGCATTACCTTTCATTTGTGCTTTCTGCTACCTGGAGTTGACAAGGAAGACGGATGTTGCCTTTCCACAGCATTTAGTTTGGGCTCAGATCACACACTGCATTTTAATTTCAGACTGTGTTCAAAAGCAATTGAGTTAGTTGTGGCTAAAGTTCTAAAGGTTTGAAGCTTGCAAAAACTGACATGAAAAACTCCTTTGTTTTTGTGTCTTTCAACACTTCTGCTGGTTTATTCAACTTCTTTCTTAAGTTGCTACACTTCATGGGAATTAGAAATGCTCTTAAGAAAATCCTGCAAGAACTTGCAAGCAAATATTGCACAAATATACCGAAAATACTCCAGTTAGGAGGCACTGAGACATTGCATCGGTTCCACAATTACTACTAAGCCAAGTCACAGTAATATTTTGCTGCACAGTACTATAAATGCCATTCTTGAGCACCAAATACTTAAAATAAAAACCCAAACTAAATGTTAGAGACACAGGAAACATAGTATAGGGAGAGAGCTAAATTATTCCAAACAATCTTACTTTTGCCTTCATATTCTCATCTGTGTTTCCAAATAGACAAAGCAAGGCAGGGACTAAGCAAGAGACAAAACCCTTATATACAGCCCTTAAAAACTAACACATAAGGTAAAACCTTAGCTTTCTAGAAATGTCAGATCACATTCCTCACCTTCCAGCATAGCACTTGCTAGTACTGAGCCCCAAAGGCCAAGTTCTCTGGGATAGATGTTACTGGGCTAGGTGGCGAATCGCACTGAATTGTCCAATGAAAAACACTGACACTTAAAAGAGGAGGATCCCTCAAAAATGTGAAATGCATAACACGCACAGGAATCTGTTTTTTCATCATCTGAATCATTTACAACTTGTGTTCAACTTCTATACGACAACCACCTTGAACCTTGCTGATCCATGTGAATACCTTGCAGCCTTTTTAAAATCTGCACTTAAAAACAACCAGCTGTATTGTAGTATTATTATATAAACAGACTCCAAAGCAAAGAGATTTAACAGTATCTGCTAGTATCTGTAGATGTTCATACTGGTAAACCTGTATCTATTTCACAGCACATTTCTATGCTTCTGACCATTGCTGCAATGCAACAAGGTCATCGTTGCTACAAAAGCCTCCATTTGCTATTTGCACCCAAGAGTATTTGGAAGACGCTGCCACAGTAACAGGCTTAGAGAGAGGAAGGAGCTTTCCCAAAATTATGCAGCTGATCAGAGGCAGGATATCAGATTCCCTGCGTAGGAGCTGATCTACAAGACTTTTGTTACTAAAACTCACTTTTTTGTCCCATTAGGGAAGTGGTCTGTGTCTGAGATGGCCAGCCAGTCCCTGATCCATCATCTTTGCATTTGAAGAGCAGCTGCGACCGGTCCCAGCTATTGGAGTTTGCAGCCACTCACTTAGGGCCTGCGATGTCACCTTCTGGGCACAAGAAGCTCCAGTTCCCCAAGAGTGGCGGTGACGTGAGCGCAGGGGCAGCAGTGGAAGGCACACGTGGTTCCTGCTAACCGGGGAGTGCAGATTCCCCTGGCTCAATGCAGGCAGCTGGGAGATAACAGCTCCCTACTGAACTTCAGCCGAACAGTAGAGCTAAAAATGGCTTGGAGCAATGACATGGGACTGAAATGATGTGCTATATTAATAGTACTGGGAAAGGTACAGAAAGGTAACATGGATGCCCTGGTTTGGAGCAGCCTCTGTATGAGAAATGATTTAACGGGGTGTTCCGCCCAAGAAAGGTTCATCTGATGGGAGATATCAGAGCTCTGTAAGAACACGCATGTCCTGCAGAGGGTGGGCAGCCATCTGCCCTGCGCTGTTTATTCCAAAACAAGAACCACGGGCATCCAGCGAACCAGTAGAAGGCAGCTTCAAAGCAGAGGATGTGGTTCCTCACAAAGCGCTGCAAGCTGCAGAATTCCTCAATGTAAGTTAGGCTGGATGCTAAAACACCCGCAGATGCAGACAGCAATAAAACACACAGCGGGTTATGAAATACCCCACACCGCGGCTGGCTCGGGAGTGCCCGAAGCCGCAGAAGACCCGGTTCGGACGGCGCGGGGGGCCCTTACCTGCACGGGCGCTGCTCAGGGGCGCCTGGAGCCGGCGGAGCCACCGCTCCTCGTCCTGCTCCATGTGGGAGATCAGGTTCCGCCGCTGCCCGGAGCTCCTGCCGGGGGAAGGGAAAGGGGAGAGCAGAGCCCGGCCGCCCGCCCCGCCGGGGCGCCTGCGCCGGGGTCCAGAGAGCAGCGACGCGCGGCCTCGAGGCGACAGCCGCGCTGCCCGGGCCCGCGGGGCCGGGTCCGACCGCGTAGCGGCCGCCGCGAGGCCGGGCCGAGCCGGGCCGAGCCCGGCCGGGCCGCTACCCGCTCCGGGCTCGCCCACAGCCCGGCGCCGGAGCCACGTGACGGCGGCGGCCAATGGCAGGCGGCGGTCGCGGCCGCGGCCTGCGAGGACGACGTGAAACGGCGGCGGCGGCGGCGCTGCTGCCGGTGCTCGGCGCTGTCCGGGCGCGTTACGAGGCGCTTCTCGCCGTTCAGGGCCCGTTGCTGCCGAGTATGAACGGCGGGCAAGCTCGTTACCTGCAGCACGCGGCTCCCCCGTGGGGGAAGCGCCGCTGTCACGCGGGGGAGCCGCTTCTGAGCCTCGTGCAGGAGCAGGAGGAAGGTTCTTGGCCCTCGAGGTCCCCAGCGAAAGCAGAGGGGCAAAGCAGGAGAGCGGAGACCTGCCCTGGGAGGCCGCCAGGAGGGCTGCCGGCACCGGGGCCCAGGCGTCAGGGACACACGTCAGCCACCACCGCGGCTGGGGCGAGATGAAAGGGAAGAGCAACCGCACGCAGGGAGGTCGGAACGCACCGTGAACGCGTTACCTGTGTCCCCAGGAACCTCTGTGGGACCTGCGTGGCCAGGCCTCCCCCCGTCCTTCGTATGGCCACCATGGAGCTGAAGCGCACAGGTCACTGACCAAAGCCCACGGAATCCACCAGCATGGAGCTACCAAAGGCTCCAGGAGGCCCTTGTATGAGCACAAGGCTGTTCTTGTATTTAGCACTTCGGTACCTAAACTTTAGCACCGTAAACACAATAGTTGGGAGTTACTGGTCGGGTAGAAAGGGAGGGCACAACAGTCATCACCCTACCGATTTTGTAGGTAGGAAATGTGATAATGCACAAAACAACAGGCAGTAGCTGCAAAAGTTGCTCTACTAGTATCCATAGGCACTCACACAGATCACTTCGTTGTCACACACATTTGGAAGTGGTTTTTTTCCAAAGCTCATTTGGAGCTCATCAGGTGTGTTGGGGTAGGACAAGGGCTTTATGCATTGCCAATAACATATTGGCTACTTTTTAACATAGGAAACAATTCAAATCTTAGTTGAAAAGGCTTTTTTCTTATAGAGACAAGGGATTTTCCAAGAGAGATATGACCCTGTGTTAGGAACATACAAAAACAGAGAAAAGTATACAAATGAAACTGATTGATAACGTCATCACTGGCAGATGGAAACATCAATATTAGCTGGGAAGAGACACCCTTGTGTACAGATTAATGGAGCAGGAGAATGAAAAATGGCTTTCTGATAATTTGCAGCATGCAGGCTGCATTGTGACCTATCTGACATGCTGCAAGTCATTTTTCCTCTTTTGGGAGAATTGTTAGAATTAGGAAAACCATTTAATTTTGTCAGCTGTAGCCACAAGAATACTGAGACAAGCCTCTGCAAAATGTTATCTCCAATCCGAATGGCACAGTTGTTAAATTTTTGTTTTGTTTCATTAGGCAAAGTGTTTAGTTGAAAGGCTTAAGGATGACAGAGAAAAGAGGATATAGGCATTTTCAGTAACTGTTCTTTTTAAATTTTTTTTTTCTTAGCATGCTACCAAGTTTCTTATGGTGCAGTCCTATTAGTTGAACGATTGTAATTTATATGCCCAAAGTGTAACACTGTATTTGCTGAAGGTCAAGATATAAGAAAGAATTGATTGCAAAAGTTTTGATGATAAATGTCTTGACTAGGAATACAGCAGAGAAGATGGAAAGGGATCTTACTTATTTTCACATATTAAGACTGACAAGAGAGAAATATGTGATACATTATGGGAAACAGTATTTCCTAGAATGCCACTTAAGGCAAAACTTGGCCTTTTTCTGCAAGAAAGTCTTCCCCCATCTCTCCTTCTGGCTGACCAAAACACCTTCCCCAGCCTTACCTGGAGTCTCTCCTACCTTGGTGCTCTCCATCTCAAACAAACCTGGTGATCTTCCTCTCTCCAGCCACTGCGCAGCAATCCCTTGTTCCAGCTCTCCTTGCTGCTGGGCCCCTGTGCCACGACTCACCTTGTCCTTCCGTCCTCTGCTGAGGACCCTTCCAGCCAGAGCGCTCACTGTGGAGCCACTACTGCTCCCAGCTAGACCCAGGACTGCTGCTTAGGCTGCCCCGGGCCTTCCTAAGGCATTACCTGTTACAGTTTATCATCAAGATCTTATTCTGTTTATTTATATAAATTAAATAAAAAGGCTATAATATATCAAAAATATAAATAATTTCCAGAATACATAAATACGTTACAAAAGTGGCTCCTTTTTTAAAAAAAATAACAATGTGTCCTTTTTGCCAAGACCTTTTCAGATTCAAAGCTCTCAAAACACATGAAAGTCAGAAGAGCTCACAAAATACATATAAAAGATGACCTTTTAGGGTCCAGGAGTTTGTCCAAGAGTTCCAGATGATGTTCACAACTTCTTTTACAATAGGTTTAAGAAGAGACTGTTCAAGGAAGAGATTTAATCACTATAATACCATCTCCTTAAAAAAACAAAAACAAAAAACCCCACCTCTGTCAAGGATGTGCTCTGATCGGACTACAAAGACAAGGTAACACAGCCCTCAGAAAATGGAGCAGATTATATCTTGGAGATCCCAGCACGCCAATACCTGCTACATGCTGGACACACACAGCGGAATGTTGGAATCCAGGCTTTCACACAATTGCTGGTGTTAGAGGACACTGCAAAGCCATGAGAAATAGTTTAGAAGAACAGCTGCACACAGATTGAGGAGTTTTACCAGAGACCACCAGATTAACCAAGGACAGCAAAGGCCTCTTATTTCCACAATGTCCCCTGCGTAGCAATCAGTAGGGCCGCTCAAATACTGAATAAATAACTACTTGGAGAGTCTGAGGATTCAGGAAAAAAGATCTTATTAGGGAACTAAAACTTATTAGGAAAAAATGGAAAGCAAAGATAAAGAGGAGAAGCAGCAGGGGAGTGCACCAACAGGAGGGATCTTTGCAGCTGCCGCTGGAAATGGGAGAGAGGCTCCATTCAGTAGCGTTTCCTCTGTCTTCCGTTCCCCTTGCCTTTGGCTTCCTTCTCCTTCCGCTCTGCAGCCGTGGTGAAGGTGATACAGTAAGCATCTAGAAAATCCATCAGCTTTGCCTTGGAAATCTTCATGCCGTTTGCTTTCAGCTCTCGGTGCAGTGCAGCCAGCTCAATTGGCTCGTAAGAGAGGACCTTGTGGTACAGGACTGAATTTGAAATGATGCAGTTTCCCACTGCGTCCAGTGTATCTGCTTCCTGGGCTGCTGTCTGAGAAGCTGGGAGCTCCTCTTCCTCATCCTCGGATATATTGCTACAAGAACTAAAAGTGAGAAAAAGTGCAAAAAACAATCAAGGAAACCACTGGTCATCAAGGGCACACTCAGAGATGCCCAAGTCCCTGGCTGCCAACCCTTGCAATGCCCTGTGTAGGATCTCCGACACCAGCAATTGCCAAAGGGAGGGAGGCAGAACACGCCACGTGTTCTGCAAACCTGCACATCAAGCTGTGCCGGTGCTGCCCGGCATTCCTTGCTCCTGCTGCACTACTGCTGACACACTTGCTCTGTGCAGCACCACACGCAGTGCTCACCGAGCAGCGCTCCCTGCTCCTCTTGCAGGCTCTCACTCCACCCTGCGAGGCTCCTTGCAGTGCCAGCTTTGAGCTCTGCCCATGTGCAGTTTCACCCGTGAGCATTTCTGTGCTCTCAGAATAGCTCACTAGCAATTAGACTGAAACGCACAACAGAAGAACTTACTTCAAGTGACAAAAGCTCAGGGAAGCTGCCTACAGTACAGATCCCCTGTATTCTGCATTGACACTTATATTTCCCATTTTCCCAGCTCATCTCTGTGCTGCACAGTAGACTCCTTTGTTAGTATTTTGTTCCCCTACCTCTGTATACCAGTAGAGACGTCACTGCCATCCAGCGAGGATGAAGATTCCCGAGAATATGAAGATTCCTGAGATGATGAGAGCATCAGCTCCTCCTTATCAGCTGCCAGAGAGCCCCTCTCTGGAGATACAGTTGGTGTCTGTCTACAGTTGGAGATTTTGGCACGTTTCCCACCAGCATGCCCGTTAGTCTTCAGCTGCCTACGGCGCTTGGCTGGAGGCCTCTGTGGGGGAAGCTGGGAGGATGGGATATCATCCTCTGTGTCAGTATCCACATCCGTATCCACGTCCTGGTGAGTATCCTGGAATATGGCCTTCAACTTTAACACCATCTGGCGTTTTGGGAAAGGACGAACTCCAAATCTGAAAGAGAAAGGTAGGACTTAAGCCTAAGATAATGCTGCGCCTTCCACTGCTATAGCTCAGGAATGTGACCAGGCCAGGAAGCTCAGTGGCCAGCTGGAAGAGCATGACATTGGAAAACCATCAAGTTTTCCCCTTTAGCACAGTAGCTGCCTTTCACACCACCTACCAGCAGGTTTCTCACAGAATCACAGAATGGTTGGGGTTGGAAGGGACCTCTCGAAATCATCTAGTCCAACCCCCCTGCTCCAGCAGGGACACCTAGAACATGTGGCACAGGGTGACATCCAGGCGGGTTTGGAAGATCTCCAGGGGAGGAGACTCCACAACCTCTCTGGGCAGCCTGTTCCAGGGCTGTGACACCCGAACAGTAAAGAAGTTCTTCCTCATATGGAGATGGAACTTCCATGTATTTTTTCTGCTCATAAAGAAATGTACTTGCACTTTTTTTTTTTTTTCTAGATATACTTGTAGAAGCAGTGCTAACCTGCTCAACTCCCTCTTCAGTTCTGGGGTCTTCATAAGGGAGTAAGCTGGCATTGGTGTCATAGGAGTCTCAGGAGACTTGTCCTTCTCAGGAGACTTGTCCTTCTCTTGACAGGCAGGTTCTGCAACAGAATGAAATTGTCATCAGAATTAGTACAGAAGGATATAGGAGGGATGATATCTTCCCCTCCTGGTGGCAGATATTTTAATGTTATCTAGTAACTGTTTAAGAAGAACTACTTGTCTGCAAGCTGCTCTACTAAATACCTTTATACCGAACAGATCAACACTTTCGTCTTCCTTGGGTCTAGGATATTTGTTTTTTATTGTCTTTAAATCAGAAAACAAATTGAGCCATATGTTAGGTCTGAATAAAAAAGCCCACTGGAGGCTTTGATAGAACAGCTGCAAGGTAATTAAAAATATATGTTTACTGAATTCTGTGAAGTGGTTCTTTCCCAAGGAAGAAAATTGCATAGGAGAGACTTGATGCAGAAGAAACCGAACAAGTCAAGGTTCTGGGGGCCTGAATTAGATACTGATTTAGTGATACTGATTTCCTGATACTGTGAAGCACAGTCAGTCTCAGGTCATGTTCTAAATCCTGCTTGTTAAACTAATTACTTACGATAGTATAATTAGTAATATATCTAATAAATATTAAGGGATAAATTACTGTTCTTAGAGCTTAGATGGAAGGAACTGTCCTAGTAAGCAGCTGACCCCAGAAGGGTATGACCCCAGAGGCTAGTGTTCTCTGTGTCATCAGACATTCAAGCAGACAAGGCCCAGCTCCTGACACCACTAAGTGCAATCTGGTGGCAAAGAGCAGCTTGGCCCTTAGTCTTGTGTGCGTCCTGAAACCGCTCACTGTGTCCTCCAGTTGGGACCAGTGCTGGACACACAACAATCTGTTGGAAGAGCCTACAATCAGCAAACAGAAGGGCAGGGCAAGTCAAAGCAAAGGCAAATCAGAAGAACTTTGCAGGAAAATATGCAGAGAGCCTACCCGTGGGCAGGAGAGGCACCTACTTCCAGCCAACCTCTATACTTCTACCACTGGAAGCAAAGCTTACCCGATGTCTTCGTGTAATTGTTAGCACATACATCAGTGATGAATGCATGAAAAACAAGACCCATTACTGCAAGGAATAATCATTCCCTAGCATGCAAAGTGAAGGCTGTTTGATTTTTTTTTCCCCTCCCAGGTAATGTCTCATCATTTCTACAATGCATACGATCACTGTCAAAGCAGCAGCATGAATGGATCACAAATGGCTACGCTCCAACTATCCCACGTATTTAGTTGCACTCCCCCACATCAGAAGCTGACTGTACCTTCTTGTGCCTGGCCCTGACTGCTTGGATTAGAAGGCCAAAACACCCTCTCAATATAGCAGGTGAACAACAAACAGGATGATCACCTAAAATGACAACAATTTAACCTACTTCAGTGAACTCTGTACAGATACAAGCTCTCACCGGGAGTCTTTGCAAGGTCTGTCGGACAGGCATCTGCTGAAGCTGACACCTTCTCAGTTAAAAAAAGCATCTGTGGGAATTCCTCCTCTTCACTATCCGAAACTTCCCAGAATCTGGGCTTCAGGAAACTTTCAGGAGAGCCAGACTCTGGTAACTTCCTCTCTTGTTCTAGCTCCATTTCATCATCAGAAGATGAAACAATAATATCAGCCTCTTTTCTGTTCTGGACTGCAACATCCGGAGTTTTTATGACTGGTGTTGACAAAACTGAAGCATATTTATGCTTGTTTAAATCAGTGCAGGAAAGCTCTTCTGGAGAAATTGTGCTCTCTATGTTCCGATTTCCTGATGTAATGTCCTGCTCATTGGCTTTCTGGAAAGCTATTTTGGGAGACAGGAATGGTTTTTGATTTCTCTCTGGTGTTTTTGCTTCTCTGGGAAATTTCCTATCCGATTCTGAAGACATAGGTGAAGAACCAACAGCAGGATAAAAAGACATAGAAGATTTGAGAGGAGGACTGCCACAAAAACCATCCCTGTGTGGAGAGAGGTCTTTTTGTGACTTGGAGTAAGGAAGCAAATCATTAACATCAACATGTTTTTCGCTAACAGCCTTTCCTGACTCTTTGATAACTTCTTTCATTGGAGAAGGCTCACAGTATTCTATCTGATTTTTGGAAAATAAGCATTTATAATTTTCACGCCTATCAGTATCATTCTGCGGTGAACAGTTGGTGAATTGTTGTTCTTCCAAGCGGTCTCCTTCTCCCATATTATGTGAAGCCTGAGACAACTTGAAATCCTTCCCACTTTCCGATCCCCTAACCCCCTTCTGAGGCTCAAACTGACAAGACTCAAAATTGATGCTTGTGGCATTCACATTTTTGCATCCACTTGTATTCTGCATTTTCTCTTCTTCAGACAAGTCACATTTGGATGTTTCCACATCATTGTCTTCCCTCAGATGTCTGAAGTCATTGCTTATCAAGGCAGATACGGACCTTTTTGCCTCTTTTTTCTTAGTCTGCTGGTTCACACCTTGGGCTACCTCAGTATCCCTACAGATGTTGTCATCTGTGCCTTCACTCATCTCCAGTTTGTCTTGAACCATTTTTCTTTGAGTTGCAGCAAACTCATATATTTCCTCCGGCTCCTGTTCACCCACCCCGTTGTCGTCTTCCTTCTGGCATGCAGGGTTTAGCACAGCTTCTTCTTCCTCATCTTCACCCACCCACACTGAGTTCAGGAGCTCTTTGAAGTTCTCAGCTCTGTTATCATTATCTTCATCGTCTCTCGCAGAGAGGAGATCATCTTCTGGATCCACTCCAGAAGATGCCTGGCTCTCTTCAGCGCAGTCCTTACACTTGAGCACAAGTTCCCTTAAATCAAACCTGCAAGAATGTAACAGAAATGTTAATCTCCCTCAAAATTCATTCAAAATTCCAAAACGTTATAGTTGCCTGATCAATCTAGTGAGTCTTGTAAAGAAAGTTAAATTTAATTTGTGAAACTGTTGTGCCAAATTAGACATGCAGTTTCAACATTATAAAGTCAATAACAATTTCAGGTTTTCACTCCGTGTCACCATAATCTTCTCAGGTTTCACACTTATTTCCCCCATTCCAAACAATGCATCGCTGCCACTACAGAGGATAATCAGTTCTCCTTGATTACGTATGAGTTTAACTGACTATCAACATAAAAGAGCAGATTTTTTTTCCTGGTCTTTTTCAGAATTACTTTAAAAGGAGGACACCTACATTTCCAGAACTAAGTGATTTTGATCCGATAGAATGTGTTTCATCTGCTGCTGTTTCAAGTTCATTATCTAACACATGTCTAGGATCATGACTGACATAACAAATTAGCATTCCCTGCATCCACATTCTGCAAGTCTCATTCAGATTAAGTGTGTCACTAGGGCAATGCTTTGAGAATTACACTCATCACCATTGCCACCATCAGCTGTCATTAAAAATCATGAGACAAAACTTGGCAAAAGTGTTCTAGTCATAAACCAAAAATAGAAAATCTCAAGCAGATGTAACCTGAAGAAAGATTCATGAAAAAAATGAGGATAAGATGCTCGTGTGTTCATATTTCACTTAAGATGGAAGCAGAGGTACTTGCATCTCAAGTGAAATGAGTTTTGTGAAATCCACTGAAACCACAACAGAAGGTATCAGGTTAAAGTCCATGTGGCTGAAAGCATGAGGTGACCCAAAGCACACTCATATGATACAAACCTGGTAGCCAAAGCCCTCAGCTGGGGCACAATTCTAGCAGGGATGTCAGTATAAGCAGTGTAAAGATATCGCAGGAATGCGAGGACTGCCTCTTTTGTCACATCGCTCAGCAGCACCCGGCGCGTCTGCTCGTCGTCATCGTCCTTCACCTTCACATATATCCCTTCGTCGTAAACCTGTGCGGTAAAAGGAAAGCAAACAAGGTCCACTTCCTCATAAAGGAACAACACCAGCAGTATCTGCTCTCTATCAGGCCACTAATTTTTTTTTTTTTTTTTGTCAAAGTCTGTTCCTATGGCCAGAATTTGATGCCTCAGAGGGAAGCTAAAATGACCAGAGATACAGAGCTCCCTGGGGAATAGGGAGCTCCATACAGCTGTTAACTTGTACCCTGAAGCTTTCAAGGACCCCTCATAAATGGTCCTAAGCACCTTGAGTTGAAACTGCTGTAATCATGCATGAGGACAAAACGAATTCTACTGATTCCAGAAAGAATGACAAAACTTTGTCAAGAAGTTGGTATGGTTTGGTGGCAGCTCTGTCAGAGGGCAAGTTCCTGTCTTCAGCCCACTGCCTTTCATTGCCTTTGCAGGAAATTGCACAGGAGCAGGCTGGAAACTGTATGAACCAAAATGCTTCTGGAAACACAGAAATTACTTCACTGGCCTTGCCAAAGGCACAGGTCAATGTAGCTACCTCCATAGCACCTGTGGGAGTGACAGACCTCTGTTTGGGTTAGTTACAAGCACAGCTTGTAAATACTGTCTACTCCATAATCAGCAGGTCCAGAGTGACTTGCCACTGGATCTCCAAATACTCTGTGCTTACTGTACGGCATCACTAACTCATTTGTTGTGATCAGTCTGGAATAGACGGTCAAACTCCTGTTACTGCAAAGGGGCTTTACTCGAGGGGAAGAGAAGAGTCTAACAGCAGTACTTACCAGCTGAACAGCCCGTGGACAGCGTGCATACAGCACAAACATATGGGCATAAAGGATTTCTCCAGAGTCCACTTGAAACTGGATATCACTCAAGTAGGCGTTGTTGACCATGATATTGTAATCTTCTGCCAGCATCCTGAAAGAGGACTAGAACATAGAAGGGACACAAAGACAGGAGTTGTTACAGCTGTAAGGCATTTTCCTGGCAGATAAGGAGGCAACAGCCCAGTTTGTCAGCACTGCTGTACTCTGGGTCCCAGCGTGGGTATGGCTGCCTTTGCCTTCTCAGGACTAACAGAATCCTTATCAGTGCAAGGTCTTCCATAAGAGACGTAAGCAACCTAGTCCAACACACATCTCTGGCTTTGTTTCCCTCCTTCTCCTCTCTTCAAAGCTTAGCAGCTGTGAAGAGGCAGTCACATGCTGTCTTCCACTCTACTTGTGGAACAGCCTTTTGCATTACAGCACATCATCATCCTCTGATCTTTACCACATCATTTCCTGATGTGGCAGAGCCACTGCCTGCAGTTGGCCTCTTGCTCTGCTGTCTTCCTCCATGTTTTTGAAAGCTGTAATTCCCACCTTGATGGAACTGAACTCAGTTCATAACAATTGCATAGAGCAAGAGGAATGAGGATGACCCAGGGGCAAGGTAATGAGCCTTTCCTCTCTTGTTCACTGTTTTGGTCTAGCAATGACACCTGGGAAGAAGCCCTCTGCAACAAGGGGGCAACACGGAATAAAAGAAATGCAGGTATCTAGTCCAAAGGAACTTGTGCACTTGTTACTGAAATCTCCTTTGAAAATTCCTTTATTTATTTACTTTTAAGTATTTACTCTTATAATTTTAGACTCCTTTACTGAAAGTTTGGGGAAGGCTGGTTGCCCAAGCGATCTGTGACTAGTTTAATGTCTGGCACTACCCCTACTACAAACCCATACAAGGCAATCTTCTAAAGACTCAGACTCCCTAGGTAGCAGTGTTGCTTCTGGAGGTGGCCAGTGCTTCAGAGAAGCGTGAAATACCTGCAGCCCATGGTTGAGGGAGGCTGCCTGACTGTAAGTAGAAAGCAGCTTTACCTGAGACACTAATTGTTGACCTTGTACTTTCTGAACCTAGCGCAGACTGGAAGAAAGGCAAGTTTTATCCAACTCCATGAGAGGTAGTTCCACCAGAAACAGCAGAGCTCTTTATTTTATTAGCAGGTTTCTAGGTTGGTTCAGTGGGAACTCAGCCTCTCTACTTGCTTCAGTGTGTTTGCAAGGAGCCAATACCAGTTAGCATGGAAACGGCAGCACACGCTGGGCCATTTCTTCCAGGCTTCACAGGTGGGCTAGAGGAGACTCTGCACGTCATGGACTGCTCTCCAAGGGCAAGACAGGAAGCTCAGTCTGGAAACCTGTTAGGTGTTTCTTGCTCTCTTTTTCTTGGCAGGTAGGACACCTGCAAGACGGTACCCCGAGAAGGCAGGCACTGCTTTCCAGGCAGGAAGCCCAGAACAGCCTTCCTGCTGACACTAAAATTATGACTCGAAAATGGGGAAATTAAGTAAGAACAGAAATATTCTGGCTGCACCATTCTCTGTGCAAAAGAAAGACTGGAAAGGAAGATAAGAGGAGAGGCATTGACAAAGTTCTGGTCAGAACCATGCAAAATGGGTGCGTACATGAGCCTGGATGAAACCCCAGACAGTTCTGTCTCTCCTGGTCTCCAGGAAGTGTGGCCTGTGTCATCTAGGCTGGGCATCAAAGCAGAGTACTACCTAAGTGCTGAGCAGATACATCCCTAGTAACTACCCCCAAATACTCTATGCACTACAGCCTCAATATTTAACCTGGTTCTCTTTGTGTAAATTATGCACAAATTTGCTTTATGTTACCTGTTATTTTAAATTAAGTAGGACAAACACTCTGAAACACCCACAAGCCTGCCTGTGGGCATCAATGAAACATCACGTATTTGGACTTCAGCTTTGCCTAGGATGATTCCTGTGAGTGACTGTAATGCTTAAACATCTCTGTTTCTGTGAAAATGAATGGGAAATACTCCATACTTCTGGAAATTAATCAAATAGGAGAGGCTTTTTTTTTTTAACAAATAAACAATACAAAAATACAGTGCAAATAAACAATACAAAAAAGGGGAAAAATAACATTTGTCCTTACATTTATATCGTTGCTTCTCGGAAATCTCTTCTCTATGGGTAGAAGGGCAAAGCCACTTAGTGAAGAATCACTGGAAGTCAATTCTTTTCCTCAAAGAAGAAAAGGCACATCTCAAGTCATGTACAACCTTCTTGTAAGACAGAATGAAGCGGCAACTCTTAACTGCCATTTCTTCCTTGCCATGACAACTCCCCAAGAGACTCCTGTCCCAGGCTGACATTTCTGAGCTGAACGGTTCAGCCTCCCCCTCTTGGCTTTATCAGATGCATTTGGTTTTCTTGGCATATGACCAGCAGCCATTTGCTGCAGCTTAATAGGAGAATTGAGGGAATTTTACCCAAGTCAAGTACAAAGCAGAGAGACATTAGATTTAGCAACCATAGTCTTCACTGATGAGTGAACAGGAGACACACAGTGCATATATTATGCTAAATGGTTGGACAATTTTAAGGCTACCATTGGTCTTGGAATGTGCCGTTGTGCAATGCACACCACTGTAACCAGGGAAGTTAGAGCTGCTCTTGAAGGAATTCTAGGTGGTGGACTTTTTTCAGCCTGTACAGATCAACTTCAGGGACTGTGTATCCATGTACCAACACAACATCATCTCTTAACGCTCTTCTTTCACCAGGTCTTCTCCTGGTGAAACCTCGTAAGACAGTGCTGTCGGCAAAAGCCACTAGGCAGAAAAGAGCATATATTTTGGGGATATATTTTTGCCTCACGATTGGCCGTGTCTGGGCCCCCGGCTGGCAGAAATGCATCTGACACCTTTAAAGGATTTTTAAAATAAAATTTAGAAGCTGCTGTCTAAGAGGAGCTCTTCTTAAATATTGGGATCTATGAATCATTTCAGAAATGTCAACTTGATTGTACCTAAAGCCTACTACAGAACAATGCCCCCAAATATCACCCCCTGGATCAACAATATCATCTTGCGGCTGCTGCCACTGCTCTCCAAGTTCAGTATGGCTAAACGTGGCTCCTCACAGCTGATGACACCAGAGAGGAGGCTCATGAGGCTGCCAGAACTTACTTGGCTGCTCTACTTCCTGAGCGTCGTTAAGCTCAAGCCTCCACTGAGTTTGTGCTTCCATGGCCAACTCAATCAGTTGCTGCAGAGTCTCAACATGAACCTTCTCGCCCTGAGACGAAATCTGTCCAGCCCGTTCAGAGCCGGAGTCGGCTTCATCAGCAGCTTTTTCTCCAGTCTCTGGAGAAGCAGGATAATGAGGACTGAGATCAGGCTGAAGTTGCTGAGATACTTCTGGTTGATCAGATCCCACTGATGGCAGAGAAGTCTCTGACTTACAAATCTGATCAAAGGAGAGAAAAAAAAAAAAGACATCAATAAATTAATTTTGTATGTATTTGCAGAGTTCAGAGTACAGTCGCTGAATTGATCTCTAGTTCATACTTTCAAAATATCTTAATAAATATTAATAAAATACTTTGAGCGATCCCCAGATACATACTTGCTCTCCAAGAAGATAGTGCTATAAGGCGACAGACTAAAAGGTCCTGTCTGTTTCTGTAGGCAGCATTTATAAAACTACAGAAAAACGAGAGGCAAGACATCTGGATAATAACAGAGTGAGACCGCCCGGTTTAAAACTGGATCACAGTCCTGCATGCAGCTTCAGGCAGTGGGATACATGGGGAAAGCCTGAAATGCAAACGCTTCACTTTACAACCCTAGGAGTGCCCACCCCCTCCTCAGTGTAACACACAAGCATCCATCTTCAGTGTGAACTTTCCACACTGTTCCTTGCTGCCTTGATACAAAACATGAGTAAAGAAAGAGAAAGGCTCTGATTATAATCAGTCAGAGAAAAGTATCAAGAAGGAACACAAGAGTCAGGCTACTGTAAAAATAGCTAAGCTAGTGGCAAAATGAAGAGGCTCAAGCCCTCTCACTCAGTGCTCTGCTCCCATTTGTTTTGTCTTCCAAAAGCCCAAAGAACAGCACGGCAACACAAGCCTCAGCCTCCTGTCCAAAAGGGAGAAGCGAAAGTTCAAGATCACCAAACCTACTTGTGTGAGACCAGGGGACAGGTGTGCAGGAGCAGAGAGCATGAAGAGCATGGGGTGACTCACTTAAATGGCAGAAAAGAGAAGGGCTACAGAGCAAGTAAACTGTGGCACACAAATACCAGAGGAAGGAGAAAAGAGCATCCCACCTGCACAGTTATGCAAGGTACGATTGGAGGGGTCGGTTCAGCAGTGTAGAATGATTCAGGGTCGCAGGGCCCTGTTAGAGCACTGCTGTTCCATAAAGGGCAGTCCTTGTTTCTGGGCGATGGCATGAGCCAGTCTGTTTTCTCAGATCCATCCTCCAAAATCCTACTGGTGGGAAGCCGAGGAGTGGAAGGGAATTCCATCTCTTGTGTAAGCACCATGGCGGCTCGCTCTTCAGTCCTTTTGCGGGCTGTCTCTGGATCCCGCAGCAGTAACGGTGGAGGAGTAGTTGGGCCTCTTTTACGTGTTCTTTTCTCTTTAAAAAGAAAAGCAAAAGAAACCCAAATAAATGAACAGCTGAACACATAAGCAGAGGAACTGAACCTGCCAGCTTTTTCAAGTGTTGCAGTTGGCAATGATCAAAATGCAACTACAGCAGAACACAAGATTTCTGCAATAAGTCCCAAGCCTCCCGTTACTTCTGCCAGAGAAACAAACCTTCAGGGAAGACTTATTCGTGCACACATGGTCCTGCTGGGCTGAGCTGTCAAATCAGATCACTATGAAAGCAACTGATACCTATGTGCAGGCTACCTTCCAGACCCTTTGAACAGTGAGCGTACAGTGCTTTTGGCGAGTTAGCAGCGCTTCACTCAAAAAAGAGAGAGAGAGAGAGAAGAAAAAAGACTCCAAAGCCATGAAGGACTGCTTTTGGTGTGTCTTGATCACTGGTGATGGTCACTCATGTCAAACCACAGCACATATGAATCCTGCACAGCTCTCATTTGTCAGGTCTGTTTCTCAGGTCTGTTTCTTTACTGCCTTTGACTTACTAATTCCCAATATAATTGGCAGTGGTTATCAGCAGGAAGAGATTGAGGAGAGCCACGAAGAGCAAAGTGTCTCCTATGTGCAGAACTCAACCTTCCCCCAGGGCAACTGGCTTCTTTTCTGACCATTTTTGTGCATTTAAATAGCAAACCACAGGTTCAACGTGTGTAGTTGTAAGCACATATACCTCAGAAAGAAAGCAGAGCAAGGAGAGAAGGATGAAAAAGTTGCATAATCAAGGGTATGGGACAGGGAATAAGAAAAATGCACTGCAAAAAAAATAACAATGGTCTTTTCCCTGGATTTCAGCGAAACATCCTGCAGCCTCCCTTGGCTATCTGTATGTGGATACTTTGCATTACTCCATCTCGGACAACTTAAATGAAACAGAAGTGTGCTTGTCATCCCCTATGCCCAACAGAAAAGTTGGTAGTGAAGAGCAGGCTGTTACATCACTCCTCCAATAGTACAGCCTGAGACACTCACGGTGACACATACCTGATCCAGGCTTCCATTTGATTGGCAAGGCAGCCACGGGTTTCATATTTGCAGCTACTGCTGCTTGTTCACGCTTTTCTTGCTCCAAGAGAGAGCGTGACATTGCCATAGCAACCTGCAGATCTTCATCCTGAGGTTCCATTTTGATCCTCTTTTTCATTTCCTTTGAGTCATCTCCGGAGAACTCTTTGCGCTTTGATATGTTTGGTTGATTGCTGAAACGTAAGAATGCAGCAGAAAGCCCAAGTTAACCTAACATAACTGGATCAGAGACAAGAAACCCTGAGCACTTCAGACCAGCTGCCCCACTTCCTCAGAGAGATTCCCATATCCAGAATAATAAGAAAGCATCAACAGTACTTTTTTCTGTGGAGGAAAGAAAAGGATTTCTTATCATGCGTGGAATTCACAGCAATTTGGAGAAAATCTTATGTTTACCTTTCCAAAATAAGACTGCAGCACTGACAAACTGCCTTTTTTTTTTTTTTTTTTTTTTTTTTTTTTGCAAGGGCAGGAATGGCCTTAACCATCTGCTACCTCAAACCTAAACTTTGTATCAAAGGGCAAAAATCAGGTTGAAGTCAAGAACACCATCACCAAAACCGTTCTGCCAATCTTACACTTCCACAGTAAACAAGCAATGGCCCTTCCTCAGCACAATAAGACTTAAAAGTCCTTTGGATACATTTCAGGCAGGCACCACTCGCTATACTCTGAACATGGTGGTGCTCAAATCCCAAAGAGCAGATACATCTCTGCACCCAGCACAATTCAAAACATCCTGTATGTTTCCTCCTTGACTCTGTGGATAAGGCCCATGTATCCAGGACAGCAACGAGCCGAAAAGCTGAGGCCTTGGAAACACAGATACTCCAAAGAGACTGTATGCTCATATAGCATGTTCTGCTTAATAAGCTCAACCACGCTATTCAGCTTTATTACATAATTACCTCTCAGAGCATAAATATTTCTGACAAATTAGTGTAAGATTATTTACTTCCCATTTTGCTCCTGTCTGCTGACTCATAGTCATCCACCACCTGATCACTTTTGAAGGAAAGCAAGATTTTCACCAAAATCTTACCTGGGATACTTAGGAGAGGCAACTCCAAACTGAGACACCTGCAGTGCCTGAAGCAGCATTTTAGGAGGAACATCCATCTTCACAGCACAGCGTTTCAAGTGAGTAGTTTGGCTCTCGGAAGTTTGGAAATGTTTGCCACACACGAGACAATCAGGGATTGCTGGTTTGCTGGAGGAGGAGATCTCTGCTGCCTCCATCTCATCCAGACACCTGGAGGATGATGGAAATAAAACAAAACAAAATAAAATAAAATGCTCTTTTTGAACCTTGCCTCCTGAAATGCTGTAATTGAGCAACTCCAACTACTTAAGCAAGCTGTTTACAATACTTTCTTTACAGAGAAGCACAGACTTTTCATTTATAAAGAGCTAGCTGTACGTAATATTTTAACAGTATTTGATATTTACCACTAAGGAAACTGTTATAGAGTGCTGGCATCAATTTAAGCCCACACCATTCTGACAAAAGAAAACACAAGGATCCTTCCCTTAGCCTTCCACTCTCATTACCTGTGGAAAGCAAAGGTCTATAGTGCATATATATAGTATTTACAAAGGTATATAGTGCACAGTTTTACAAAAGTATATAGTGCATAGTCTATGTATTTATTCATCTTGCAAAACAGTATCACATCTTTCCTTCAGCGAATAGCTCAGATTTGCAAACAGCTGACATACCAAATGTTCTTAGGAAATCATTATTTAATTGAATAAATGGTGTTGAAATGGGCTGATTTTGAAATGGACACTAACGGGTAGCTTTGCTACCTAGTCTGCAATTACATCTTCTCTAAGGCACTGCTGCTGAAAGCCACACTGGCCTTTCATGCTAGTGCTTCACCTATTAACGTGCTGCCCCCATCGTGTTGTGTTCATGGCTGAAAGATCCTTCTGGCAGATCTGACAAAAAAACAAGCCCTTCTCCTCTAGGCTTTCCGGGACTTCCTCCTTGATCTTCTGCTGAAGGGCAAAAGCCAAAGCACCATCGTCCTTTGTGGATGGAAGATCGTGGGTAACTGGCACAGAAGGGAGAGATGATAGAGTTAAACATCTTGTAGTGAAAGGCATGAAACTGTTACATTTGTCATGATTATTTTATTAACTTAAAAAACCCCTGCAATCTTCCTGTTGCATCTTCACATCTCATTTCTCACAAGGGAATGCACAAACAGTACAGGAGAGCACTACCCCAGGAGTGGAAGGTGGCAATTGGTTCATCGCACATTATGTATCAGAACCAAAAGGAGAGTTATGTTTTAGATGAAGTTTCTGGGAGAACATGGGGTCTTAAACATTACATATTAAACACAGGAAATTCTCATGTCCATAGAGAACCAGCAGGGCCTTGACTTTTAAAGGGGCCTTGACTTTTAAAGCACCAAAACACCAAAAAAGTGCTATGAATTCAAATTGCTACGGATTCAATTCATCTGCATAGAACATCCTATTTTGTAAGTGCTCAGAGATTTACAGAAGACACGGAGTAACTAAGGTCATATTTATATGAGCTACACAATATTGCCCCTGAGAAGAACGACTGGATTTACTGATGCTCTTAGAATCTCAACCTGTTTCCAGAAAGTAAATTCTCTCTCCAGAACTTAACATAAAATCAAATTTCAGCCTCACAAAAGATCTAGGAGAGAAGTATAGAGATCAATACACATTGATCAATAGAGAAAGCAAGTTCTCAGACATGTGGAGCGATTTATTCATCATTACACAAGCCACCTGTCCAGCTGTGAACAAAGCCCAGGAATCCAGACTGCTGCTCATGCAATCACCCTAAGCAGCCCTCAGCACTCTCCATGCACACATAGGAGCTAAATAACAGCAGAAACGTACCTTTTTCCGGGTTCTCTTCCTCGCTTTCATCAGAGGAATTCCTGCTAGCTGCAGCCTTTGGCAAGCTATCGCCCAGGCTATGTTTTAGCTGCTCAGGTGCCACTCTCTTGAACTGCTGCATTCCCTCCACCGCCAGCTTTGCTGCCCGCACCTTCGACCCAGGCAGCAGTGGTGTCTTCAAGGTGTCTGAAGAGCAGGTCTCTGGTTGTGAAGGACGGAAGGATAGTGTAGTCTGGGAACAGTCACTCGGAGCATTCACTGAAGGGGACAAAGCACAGTTTCCCAGTCAGAATTAAACAGGTAACTGAGCTGCCCAGGGAGCTCTTGGGAAGCTTCCCAAAACAGCAACCTGAGATAGTCAAAAAAAATGAACATGTTTCTACTCTGATCTTCAAGCCCTATCCATGCTTCGGACTTTCAGGCTCAGAACCAAGCAACAGGTGTTCCTAAGGAGGGGTGGTAACGAGCAGCAGGCTAACAGCTCAGTGTATCTCCGCTCTGCTTTGAGGCAACCTGTGAGATCAGACCAAAGATCTCACCAGCCCAGTTTCTGAGTGCAGTCACTAGTAGATAATTACGAAAGGGTATCAGGCAGAACAAGTACAAAATAATCCTTCTCCTGGTTGACCTTAGCTGTCAGTTTAAGGATTTCATGCACTGGTGACTGCCTTCTGGTCATCATATTTAGTCATCACTGAAAGACCAATCCTTCATCAATTAACCCAGAACCTTTCTTAATTTATTTTTTTGGCCTTGGTGACAGTCAATGGCAACATAATTCAACATTCAATACAATAACACACTGTGAAAAAAACACTTTGATATAATCTAAACTTGCTTCTTGATGATTTGAGGGATGATTTACATTCTGAAGTCGCAAAAAAAAAGGTAATGACTCCCTCATATATCACTCAGCACTTAGGTTTCACCTTACTGAAGAACTGCATACCTCCTCCAGACTTCTAAAGAGCTCTACTGAACTGAGTCTTTTCAGTACTAGCCTATTTTCTGTCTGAAAGATTTCAGTGCACGCACCTGTCAGATTCCTCTTGGTAGAGTAACTGGTCACTGTGCGCAGCTGGCTGTCAGGGAAAGCGCTTCTCCTGTCTTCTTGTGACGTCCCACCACTACTGCAGGGCACAGCATCATCGTCTTCTTCACGCATCCCTGTCAGCACCTTAGAACCCAAATTTTGTGGCAAATCTTTCCCCTTCACTACTGGAGAGCAATGATCAATTTGGCTCCCAGGAACAGATCTGCCTGTTGTAGTGGTCTTTGTCCATTTCTGAACCTTCTTTGTTGCCTCAGTATCCTCAGCTTTCTCCTCAGTATCCTCAGCTTTCTTCTTTGCCCTACCGACAATTTTTGCCCACACTACTTTAAATTCATTGTCCTCTTCATCCATGGTGCTGCAGGCTGCAGTAATGCTGCCTAGCAGTGCTACAGGGAAAGATCTCAGGAACAGTCAGGGCTGCGTCTTCTCTGGCTCGCCGCCTTCATTCTTCAGACGCCAGCACTTCTCCACTGTTCCAACGGTGGACTTTCCTCTGTGATTAATTCATCTGCATAGAATATATTATAGCATTTAGTGCAGCACATTCTCCAAGGACCCTGCTTATTTTCACTCAGCACAGTGATGACTTTCTTGTTCAGAGGATTTTGGAATGGAAGTGAAGCATTTCAATCTGCCCAAAGCATGTGTAGGATCTTCATGGTACGCTAGAGGGCTTCAGAAAGATTTACTGAAGCCCTTTAATGGAAAAACCTCTAAAAGGTGGATATGTAAGATGGTATATGCAGATGCAGTGTGAAACAGGCCTCTGGTACCAATTTGAAAGAGGACATTCTTTGAAGACTCTTCTTTGAAGGAGAAGAGATTCTCATATAAAATATTGCAGCACATAAGTATAATAGCACATATAGACCCAAAACACTAATACTGTACTTTCAGCACAGACAGACACAGGCCACATTCAAAAGCATGCTGACCTCTCCTTTGAGGTCAGAATCCTGCCTGGAGCTCAGAATTTGAGATGTCCCACTTGTATATGCATCCATATCTACATTTACATAACACAGCAAAAATGAATGTATTCACTCCCACAAGGTGGGGAGGAAAGACTGTCACTCGGAGTGCAAAATTTCATTTTGTGACACAGCATATTTAAAGAAGAGAGCCTGTCCCCATGCTGAAAAGCAGCTCACAGAGTAAGGCTTAGCAGTGCTTGGCCTTGCAGAAGAGTTTCTCGGACAGATGAGAGAGCACATCTAACAAATGTGCCCACCCTTCTTTCACCTCTGTGTTCCTACCTCCTCCTTTGGCTACTCAGTAGACACTGACCATGTCTCATAAACTGTTGTCAAATACACCAGATAAAAGTATTGTCTCTTTCTTAGCTGGTTTAAATTAGCTTCTTAAACTAATTAAAAAAAAAAAACTGATTTAACTAAGTTTCTTAAACTTTTTCTCCCTCCCAAACCTGCAGAGGACTTTGCTGTGAGTCTTAGATCATTTCCTGAGAGAGAAATTGACATTTTCTGTAACCAGTTCATAAATTTATTTTTTTCCGACAGAATCTTGGAGTAGTTATCACTACAAATTGATCTTTTTTTTTTTTTTTTTCCCCCCTAAGTAGGAGGAGGCACACAGAGAATCTCACATCCTCCATGGCTTTAAATAACTCTCACAGACATATGCATACACATGTCATATTATTTACGGTGACTTCCTGATGTTAAACTTTTGTTTGCAATTAATACTGAATGCCCCAGGCAGATCACGTGAGATGTATAAGCAATGCAAACCTAAGGATTAATCTATCTTACTCCTCCATCTACAGACGTGTAGTGAGGCGTAGGCACAGACCAGGATCCTCTAAATACATCTGATCATGCTGTTATTGATGTACCTTAAAGCCCCTTTGGCACCATCTTGTAGAGCTTGTCAAGTAACAGTTTTGCAAAATTATTTATTTCAATATAGAATTCGATTAATTTTGTAAGATTTTAGGACTCTACAAATCACACAAGCTGGTCAAATAAAATAAACAGCAGCACTTACCTATCCACTTAGATGTTCGGTCTACAGCCCAACTGAACCTTTTGATGTATATAATCAAAATAGCACAGAGCAGCAAGAACCTAGATGGTTCTTGAAGATGGAACCTAGAAATTGGGAGGAAAGGGTTAGATTTTAGTGTATTTTTACTAATTCCTCTTTTTGCTCAAGTTCCAAGCTTCAGAGGGTGGGAGAAGGTGACAGCACATGCTCTAATGGTGCTAAGTTTAGCCACTTCCACAAGTACCTGTGTACTTAAATATGTGTGTGAATTCAAATATTACTCAGGATCTGCTCAGCCCAGCACTGCTCCCAGCAGTGAACAGCACTGCTCCTGCAGAAAACAAACAAACAAACAACAAACCCCCCCAACGCAGCTCTTTGGAAGTCAGAATAGATCAGGCTAGATAAAGTCCTGAACAACACAACGCAATTCGAGAGCTGACCCTATTTTGAGCAGAAAGTTGGGACTCATGATACCATGAATAGTCTGCCCTTTCTTTTTCCATCTTGTTTCCTAATAACTTGCTTGAACCCAGAACCACAACTCTATGGCACACTCTCTCCTACTGAGACATAATGCAAGAGCTGCACAGTGCAGGTTCTCTGGCTTTGTGGAAGTGCCAATATAATATATAATACCGAGGAGAGAGAACAGGAGTTACTCAGTGAGCAGAGCACAAATATAAGTGTAGAAGACAAATTCCAAATCAGGTACTAACCTTTCTGCTCTAGTCTCTGTCAGTCTTCCTATGCCAGACAAGGGTAACTGAAACAGATAGGGAAATACAAGCAATGACAAATTAACAAGCAAAAAATAACGGCTAAAAAAAAAAAAAAAAAAAAACAGATTTTAAGAAGCAACCTTAGCAATGACCAGCATCATTGTCTACCAGACACTACCCACTTATGTTCCCTCATAACCCATCAGTGCATCATGTTCATGTTTCCTTTAAAGCAACCCCCCTCACTAGTACCTCGTACATAAGGCAAAACATTTTATATCTAGTAAAATTTTTATCACGTTGCAGAAATTAATTTTAAATTGGTACTTACATGACAAAAACTGCCCCTGTTTTTTAAGTGTTATAGAAACTAACCTCCTATTTTACAGAGCATCTTATTGAAAACAGAAAAACTTCACATTATACCTCCTATGGAAGGATAAAGGGGAAGTAATCATAAAAATAAAAAGTAACGGTTGCTCAGTGCAAATTTTCATGGCTTGTATGCAAACACAGTAACATACAAATCAGGAATCTATGCAGCGGGTGTTTCAAAATGAAAAATACAACTGAGAATTAAGCACAGAGCCGCGGCCCGCGGAGGGGATCGGGGGGCGCCGGTGCCGCCGCTCCCGCCCGGTCCTCGCCGCCCCCGGCCCGCCGCTGACCTCTCCGCCGCAGCCGCGGCTCCCTCCGCTCCTCGCACCCCGCCACAACACCGGGAAGGACCGCAGCGAAGCGCATGCACCGCGCGCCAACGGCCCGCGCTTGCCGCTGCTCGGGCGGTGCGCGCAGGCGCGTCCGAGCCGAGCGACGCAGGCGCAACACAGACTTCCTGACGCCACAGCGGTTGCCGTGGTGACGGGCCCCGCCCTGCGAGCCGGGCCCAACGGCCGCCGCTCGCCAACGGCGCCCCCTGAGGGCCGCCCGCCCCGAGCGCGGGAAAATAAAAAAAAAAAAAACGCTCAAATATGGAGTAAAACCCTAAAACACCGATCCGCTGGGCACACCGCTCACCCGCTCTCGGGCAAAAACAGCGCCAAAGCACGAAAACTTACAGCAGGGAGGGGCGCTTCTATTAAGAATTAAGGTCTTTGAAACATCCAATGCTAGAAACACATACATGTTGAGGAGATAAAGACAGAGCCTCTGCTTGCGAGCATCAAATATTTGCTTTTTCAGCTCTGTGGTTAAAACCCGCAGTGGTCATTTGCGGGCCACAGAGCTGCTGCTAAAGTCCATTAAATCCTCCTGCTCCAGGGATTTAACAAGCCCCTTCCTGCTTGCAATGAAGCTGGAAGGTGGACAGCTCCATCGCTCAGGCTTTCACAGAGCCCATCGGTCAAGCGACAGAGCATTACCTTTCATTTGTGCTTTCTGCTACCTGGAGTTGACAAGGAAGACGGATGTTGCCTTTCCACAGCATTTAGTTTGGGCTCAGATCACACACTGCATTTTAATTTCAGACTGTGTTCAAAAGCAATTGAGTTAGTTGTGGCTAAAGTTCTAAAGGTTTGAAGCTTGCAAAAACTGACATGAAAAACTCCTTTGTTTTTGTGTCTTTCAACACTTCTGCTGGTTTATTCAACTTCTTTCTTAAGTTGCTACACTTCATGGGAATTAGAAATGCTCTTAAGAAAATCCTGCAAGAACTTGCAAGCAAATATTGCACAAATATACCGAAAATACTCCAGTTAGGAGGCACTGAGACATTGCATCGGTTCCACAATTACTACTAAGCCAAGTCACAGTAATATTTTGCTGCACAGTACTATAAATGCCATTCTTGAGCACCAACTACTTAAAATAAAAACCCAAACTAAATGTTAGAGACACAGGAAACATAGTATAGGGAGAGAGCTAAATTATTCCAAACAATCTTACTTTTGCCTTCATATTCTCATCTGTGTTTCCAAATAGACAAAGCAAGGCAGGGACTAAGCAAGAGACAAAACCCTTATATACAGCCCTTAAAAACTAACACATAAGGTAAAACCTTAGCTTTCTAGAAATGTCAGATCACATTCCTCACCTTCCAGCATAGCACTTGCTAGTACTGAGCCCCAAAGGCCAAGTTCTCTGGGATAGATGTTACTGGCTTAGGTGGCGAATCGCACTGAATTGCCCAATGAAAAACACTGACACTTAAAAGAGGAGGATCCCTCAAAAATGTGAAATGCATAACACGCACAGGAATCTGTTTTTTCATCATCTGAATCATTTACAACTTGTGTTCAACTTCTATACGACAACCACCTTGAACCTTGCTGATCCATGTGAATACCTTGCAGCCTTTTTAAAATCTGCACTTAAAAACAACCAGCTGTATTGTAGTATTATTATATAAACAGACTCCAAAGCAAAGAGATTTAACAGTATCTGCTAGTATCTGTAGATGTTCATACTGGTAAAGCTGTATCTATTTCACAGCACATTTCTATGCTTCTGACCATTGCTGCAATGCAACAAGGTCATCGTTGCTACAAAAGCCTCCATTTGCTATTTGCACCCAAGAGTATTTGGAAGACGCTGCCACAGTAACAGGCATAGAGAGAGGAAGGAGCTTTCCCAAAATTATGCAGCTGATCAGAGGCAGGATATCAGATTCCCTGCGTAGGAGCTGATCTACAAGACTTTTGTTACTAAAACTCACTTTTTTGTCCCATTAGGGAAGTGGTCTGTGTCTGAGATGGCCAGCCAGTCCCTGATCCATCATCTTTGCATTTGAAGAGCAGCTGCGACCGGTCCCAGCTATTGGAGTTTGCAGCCACTCACTTAGGGCCTGCGATGTCACCTTCTGGGCACAAGAAGCTCCAGTTCCCCAAGAGTGGCGGTGACGTGAGCGCAGGGGCAGCAGTGGAAGGCACACGTGGTTCCTGCTAACCGGGGAGTGCAGATTCCCCTGGCTCAATGCAGGCAGCTGGGAGATAACAGCTCCCTACTGAACTTCAGCCGAACAGTAGAGCTAAAAATGGCTTGGAGCAATGACATGGGACTGAAATGATGTGCTGGAATAATTAATAGTACTGGAAAAGGTACAGAAAGGTAACATGGATGCCCAGGTTTGGAGCAGCCTCTGTATGAGAAATGATTTAACGGGGTGTTCCGCCCAAGAAAGGTTCATCTGATGGGAGATATCAGAGCTCTGTAAGAACACGCATGTCCTGCAGAGGGTGGGCAGCCATCTGCCCTGCGCTGTTTATTCCAAAACAAGAACCACGGGCATCCAGCGAACCAGTAGAAGGCAGCTTCAAAGCAGAGGATGTGGTTCCTCACAAAGCGCTGCAAGCTGCAGAATTCCTCAATGTAAGTTAGGCTGGATGCTAAAACACCCGCAGATGCAGACAGCAATAAAACACACAGCGGGTTATGAAATACCCCACACCGCGGCTGGCTCGGGAGTGCCCGAAGCCGCAGAACACCCGGTTCGGACGGCGCGGGGGGCCCTTACCTGCACGGGCGCTGCTCAGGGGCGCCTGGAGCCGGCGGAGCCACCGCTCCTCGTCCTGCTCCATGTGGGAGATCATGTTCCGCCGCTGCCCGGAGCTCCTGCCGGGGGAAGGGAAAGGGGAGAGCAGAGCCCGGCCGCCCGCCCCGCCGGGGCGCCTGCGCCGGGGTCCAGAGAGCAGCGACGCGCGGCCTCGAGGCGACAGCCGCGCTGCCCGGGCCCGCGGGGCCGGGTCCGACCGCGTAGCGGCCGCCGCGAGGCCGGGCCGAGCCGGGCCGAGCCCGGCCGGGCCGCTACCCGCTCCGGGCTCGCCCACAGCCCGGCGGCGGAGCCACGTGACGGCGGCGGCCAATGGCAGGCGGCGGTCGCGGCCGCGGCCTGCGAGGACGACGTGAAACGGCGGCGGCGGCGGCGCTGCTGCCGGTGCTCGGCGCTGTCCGGGCGCGTTACGAGGCGCTTCTCGCCGTTCAGGGCCCGTTGCTGCCGAGTATGAACGGCGGGCAAGCTCGTTACCTGCAGCACGCGGCTCCCCCGTGGGGGAAGCGCCGCTGTCACGCGGGGGAGCCGCTTCTGAGCCTCGTGCAGGAGCAGGAGGAAGGTTCTTGGCCCTCGAGGTCCCCAGCGAAAGCAGAGGGGCAAAGCAGGAGAGCGGAGACCTGCCCTGGGAGGCCGCCAGGAGGGCTGCCGGCACCGGGGCCCAGGCGTCAGGGACACACGTCAGCCACCACCGCGGCTGAGGCGAGATGAAAGGGAAGAGCAACCGCACGCAGGGAGGTCGGAACGCACCGTGAACGCGTTACCTGTGTCCCCAGGAACCTCTGTGGGACCTGCGTGGCCAGGCCTCCCCCCGTCCTTCGTACGGCCACCATGGAGCTGAAGCGCACAGGTCACTGACCAAAGCCCACGGAATCCACCAGCATGGAGCTACCAAAGGCTCCAGGACGCCCTTGGATGAGCACAAGGCTGTTCTTGTATTTAGCACTTCGGTACCTAAACTTTAGCACCGTAAACACAATAGTTGGGAGTTACTGGTCGGGTAGAAAGGGAGGGCACAACAGTCATCACCCTACCGATTTTGTAGGTAGGAAATGTGATAATGCACAAAACAACAGGCAGTAGCTGCAAAAGTTGCTCTACTAGTATCCTTAGGCACTCACACAGATCACTTCGTTGTCACACACATTTGGAAGTGGTTTTTTTCAAAGCTCATTTGGAGCTCATCAGGTGTGTTGGGGTAGGCCAAAGGCTTTATACATTGCCAATAACATATTGGCTACTTTTTAACATAGTAAACAATTCAAATCTTTGTTGAAAAGGTTTTTTTCTTATAGAGACAATGGATTTTCCAAGAGAGATATGACCCTGTGTTAGGAACATACAAAAACAGAGAAAAGTATACAAATGAAACTGATTGATAACGTCATCACTGGCAGATGGAAACATTAATATTAGCTGGAAGAGACACCCTTGCGTACAGATTAACAGAGCAGGAGAATGAATAATGGCTTTCTGATAATTTGCAGCATGCAGGCTGCATTGTGACCTATCTGACATGCTGCAAGTCATTTTTCCTCTTTTGGGAGAATTGTTAGAATTAGGAAAACCATTTAATTTTGTCAACTGTAGCCACAAGAATACTGAGAGAAGCCTCTGCAAAAGGTTATCTCCAATCCGAATGGCACAGTTGTTAAATTTTTGTTTTGTTTCATTAGGCAAAGTGTTTAGTTGAAAGGCTTAAGGATGACAGAGAAAAGAGGATATAGGCATTTTCAGTAACTGTTCTTTTTAAAATTTTTTTTTCTTAGCATGCTACCAAGTTTCTTATGGTGCAGTCCTATTAGTTGAACGATTGTAATTTATATGCCCAAAGTGTAACACTGTATTTGCTGAAGGTCAAGATATAAGAAAGAATGGATTGCAAAAGTTTTGATGATAAATGTCTTGACTAGGAATACAGCAGAGAAGATGGAAAGGGATCTTACTTATTTTCACATATTAAGACTGACAAGAGAGAAATATGTGATACATTATGGGAAACAGTATTTCCTAGAATGCCACTTAAGGCAAAACTTGGCCTTTTTCTGCAAGAAAGTCTTCCCCCATCTCTCCTTCTGGCCGACCAAAACACCTTCCCCAGCCTTACCTGGAGTCTCTCCTACCTTGGTGCTCTCCATCTCAAACAAACCTGGTGATCTTCCTCTCTCCAGCCACTGCGCAGCAATCCCTTGTTCCAGCTCTCCTTGCTGCTGGGCCCCTGTGCCACGACTCACCTTGTCCTTCCGTCCTCTGCTGAGGACCCTTCCAGCCAGAGCGCTCACTGTGGAGCCACTACTGCTCCCAGCTAGACCCAGGACTGCTGCTTAGGCTGCCCCGGGCCTTCCTAAGGCATTACCTGTTACAGTTTATCATCAAGATCTTATTCTGTTTATTTATATAAATTAAATAAAAAGGCTATAATATATCAAAAATATAAATAATTTCCAGAATACATAAATACGTTACAAAAGTGGCTCCTTTTTTAAAAAAAATAACAATGTGTCCTTTTTGCCAAGACCTTTTCAGATTCAAAGCTCTCAAAACACATGAAAGTCAGAAGAGCTCACAAAATACATATAAAAGATGACCTTTTAGGGTCCAGGAGTTTGTCCAAGAGTTCCAGATGATGTTCACAACTTCTTTTACAATAGGTTTAAGAAGAGACTGTTCAAGGAAGAGATTTAATCACTATAATACCATCTCCTTAAAAAAACAAAAACAAAAAACCCCACCTCTGTCAAGGATGTGCTCTGATCGGACTACAAAGACAAGGTAACACAGCCCTCAGAAAATGGAGCAGATTATATCTTGGAGATCCCAGCACGCCAATACCTGCTACATGCTGGACACACACAGCGGAATGTTGGAATCCAGGCTTTCACACAATTGCTGGTGTTAGAGGACACTGCAAAGCCATGAGAAATAGTTTAGAAGAACAGCTGCACACAGATTGAGGAGTTTTACCAGAGACCACCAGATTAACCAAGGACAGCAAAGGCCTCTTATTTCCACAATGTCCCCTGCGTAGCAATCAGTAGGGCCGCTCAAATACTGAATAAATAACTACTTGGAGAGTCTGAGGATTCAGGAAAAAAGATCTTATTAGGGAACTAAAACTTATTAGGAAAAAATGGAAAGCAAAGATAAAGAGGAGAAGCAGCAGGGGAGTGCACCAACAGGAGGGATCTTTGCAGCTGCCGCTGGAAATGGGAGAGAGGCTCCATTCAGTAGCGTTTCCTCTGTCTTCCGTTCCCCTTGCCTTTGGCTTCCTTCTCCTTCCGCTCTGCAGCCGTGGTGAAGGTGATACAGTAAGCATCTAGAAAATCCATCAGCTTTGCCTTGGAAATCTTCATGCCGTTTGCTTTCAGCTCTCGGTGCAGTGCAGCCAGCTCAATTGGCTCGTAAGAGAGGACCTTGTGGTACAGGACTGAATTTGAAATGATGCAGTTTCCCACTGCGTCCAGTGTATCTGCTTCCTGGGCTGCTGTCTGAGAAGCTGGGAGCTCCTCTTCCTCATCTTCGGATATATTGCTACAAGAACTAAAAGTGAGAAAAAGTGCAAAAAACAATCAAGGAAACCACTGGTCATCAAGGGCACACTCAGAGATGCCCAAGTCCCTGGCTGCCAACCCTTGCAATGCCCTGTGTAGGATCTCCGACACCAGCAATTGCCAAAGGGAGGGAGGCAGAACACGCCACGTGTTCTGCAAACCTGCACATCAAGCTGTGCCGGTGCTGCCCGGCATTCCTTGCTCCTGCTGCACTACTGCTGACACACTTGCTCTGTGCAGCACCACACGCAGTGCTCACCGAGCAGCGCTCCCTGCTCCTCTTGCAGGCTCTCACTCCACCCTGTGAGGCTCCTTGCAGTGCCAGCTTTGAGCTCTGCCCATGTGCAGTTTCACCCGTGAGCATTTCTGTGCTCTCAGAATAGCTCACTAGCAATTAGACTGAAACGCACAACAGAAGAACTTACTTCAAGTGACAAAAGCTCAGGGAAGCTGCCTACAGTACAGATCCCCTGTATTCTGCATTGACACTTATATTTCCCATTTTCCCAGCTCATCTCTGTGCTGCACAGTAGACTCCTTCGTTAGTATTTTGTTCCCCTACCTCTGTATACCAGTAGAGACGTCACTGCCATCCAGCGAGGATGAAGATTCCCGAGAATATGAAGATTCCTGAGATGATGAGAGCATCAGCTCCTCCTTATCAGCTGCCAGAGAGCCCCTCTCTGGAGATACAGTTGGTGTCTGTCTACAGTTGGAGATTTTGGCACGTTTCCCACCAGCATGCCCGTTAGTCTTCAGCTGCCTACGGCGCTTGGCTGGAGGCCTCTGTGGGGGAAGCTGGGAGGATGGGATATCATCCTCTGTGTCAGTATCCACATCCGTATCCACGTCCTGGTGAGGATACTGGAATATGGCCTTCAACTTTAACACCATCTGGCGTTTTGGGAAAGGACGAACTCCAAATCTGAAAGAGAAAGGTAGGACTTAAGCCTAAGATAATGCTGCGCCTTCCACTGCTATAGCTCAGGAATGTGACCAGGCCAGGAAGCTCAGTGGCCAGCTGGAAGAGCATGACATTGGAAAACCATCAAGTTTTCCCCTTTAGCACAGTAGCTGCCTTTCACACCACCTACCAGCAGGTTTCTCACAGAATCACAGAATGGTTGGGGTTGGAAGGGACCTCTCGAAATCATCTAGTCCAACCCCCCTGCTCCAGCAGGGACACCTAGAACATGTGGCACAGGGTGACATCCAGGCGGGTTTGGAAGATCTCCAGGGGAGGAGACTCCACAACCTCTCTGGGCAGCCTGTTCCAGGGCTGTGACACCCAAACAGTAAAGAAGTTCTTCCTCATATGGAGATGGAACTTCCATGTATTTTTTCTGCTCATAAAGAGATGTACTTGCACTTTTTTTTTTTTTTTTGTAGATATACTTGTAGAAGCAGTGCTAACCTGCTCAACTCCCTCTTCAGTTCTGGGGTCTTCATAAGGGAGTAAGCTGGCATTGGTGTCATAGGAGTCTCAGGAGACTTGTCCTTCTCAGGAGACTTGTCCTTCTCTTGACAGGCAGGTTCTGCAACAGAATGAAATTGTCATCAGAATTAGTACAGAAGGATATAGGAGGGATGATATCTTCCCCTCCTGGTGGCAGATATTTTAATGTTATCTAGTAACTGTTTAAGAAGAACTACTTGTCTGCAAGCTGCTCTACTAAATACCTTTATACTGAACAGATCAACACTTTCGTCTTCCTTGGGTCTAGGATATTTGCTTTTTAGTGTCTTTAAATCAGAAAACAAATTGAGCCATATGTTAGGTCTGAATAAAAAAGCCCACTGGAGGCTTTGATAGAACTGCTGCAAGGTAATTAAAAATATATGTTTACTGAATTCTGTGAAGTGGTTCTTTCCCAAGGAAGAAAATTGCATAGGAGAGACTTGATGCAGAAGAAACCGAACAAGTCAAGGTTCTGGGGGCCTGAATTAGATACTGATTTAGTGATACTGATTTCCCGATACTGTGAAGCACAGTCAGTCTCAGGTCATGTTCTAAATCCTGCTTGTTAAACTAATTACTTACGATAGTATAATTAGTAATATATCTAATAAATATTAAGGGATAAATTGCTGTTCTTAGAGCTTAGATGGAAGGAACTGTCCTAGTAAGCAGCTGACCCCAGAAGGGTATGACCCCAGAGGCTAGTGTTCTCTGTGTCATCAGACATTCAAGCAGACAAGGCCCAGCTCCTGACACCACTAAGTGCAATCTGGTGGCAAAGAGCAGCTTGGCCCTTAGTCTTGTGTGCGTCCTGAAACCGCTCACTGTGTCCTCCAGTTGGGACCAGTGCTGGACACACAAAAATCTGTTGGAAGAGCCTACAATCAGCAAACACAAGGGCAGGGCAAGTCAAAGCAAAGGCAAATCAGAAGAGCTTTGCAGGAAAATATGCAGAGAGCCTACCCGTGGGCAGGAGAGGCACCTACTTCCAGCCAACCTCTATACTTCTACCACTGGAAGCAAAGCTTACCCGATGTCTTCGTGTAATTGTTAGCACATACATCAGTGATGAATGCATGAAAAACAAGACCCATTACTGCAAGGAATAATCATTCCCTAGCATGCAAAGTGAAGGCTGTTTGATTTTTTTTCCCCTCCCAGGTAATGTCTCATCATTTCTACAATGCATACGATCACTGTCAAAGCAGCAGCATGAATGGATCACAAATGGCTACGCTCCAACTATCCCACGTATTTAATTGCACTCCCCCACATCAGAAGCTGACTGTACCTTCTTGAGCCTGGCCCTGACTGCTTTGGATGAGAAGGCCAAAACACCCTCTCAATATAGCAGGTGAACAACAAACAGGATGATCACCTAAAATGACAACAATTTAACCTACTTCAGTGAACCCTGTACAGATACAAGCTCTCACCGGGAGTCTTTGCAAGGTCTGTCGGACAGGCATCTGCCGAAGCTGACACCTTCTCAGTTAAAAAAAGCATCTGTGGGAATTCCTCCTCTTCACTATCCGAAACTTCCCAGAATCTGGGCTTCAGGAAACTTTCAGGAGAGCCAGACTCTGGTAACTTCCTCTCTTGTTCTAGCTCCATTTCATCATCAGCAGATGAAACAATAATATCAGCCTCTTTTCTGTTCTGGACTGCAACATCTGGAGTTTTTATGACAAAACTGAACAAAACTGAAGCATATTTATGCTTGTTGAAATCAGTGCAGGAAAGCTCTTTTGGAGAAATTGTGCTCTCTATGTTCCGATTTCCTGATGTAATGTCCTGCTCATTGGCTTTCTGGAAAGCTATTTTGGGAGACAGGAATGGTTTTTGATTTCTCTCTGGTGTTTTTGCTTCTCTGGGAAATTTCCTATCCGATTCTGAAGACATAAGTGAAGAACCAACAGCAGGATAAAAAGACATAGAAGATTTGAGAGGAGGACTGCCAAAAAAACCATCCCTGTGTGGAGAGAGGTCTTTTTGTGACTTGGAGTAAGGAAGCAAATCATTAACATCAACATGTTTTTCGCTAACAGCCTTTCCTGACTCTTTGATAACTTCTTTCATTGGAGAAGGCTCACTGTATTCTATCTGATTTTTGGAAAATAAGCATTTATAATTTTCACGCCTATCAGTATCATTGTGCAGTGAACAGTTGGTGAATTGTTGTTCTTCCAAGCGGTCGTCTCCTCCCATATTATGTGAAGCCTGAGACAACTTGAAATCTTTCCCACTTTCCCATCTCCTAACCCACATCTGAGGTTCAAACTGACAAGACTCAAAATTGATGCTTGTGGCATTCACATTTTTGCATCCACTTGTATTCTGCATTTTGTCTTCTTCAGACAAGTCACATTTGGATGTTTCCACATCATTGTCTTCCCTCAGATGTTTGAAGTCATTGCTTATCAAGGCACATACGGACCTTTTTGCCTCTTTTTTCTTAGTCTGCTGGTTCGCACCTTGGGCTACCTCAGTATCCCTACAGATGTTGTAATCTGTGCCTTCCCTCATCTCCAGTTTGTCTTGAACCATTTTTCTTTGAGTTGCAGCAAACTCATATATTTCCTCCGGCTCCTGTTCACCCACCCCGTTGTCGTCTTCCTTCTGGCATGCAGGGTTTAGCACAGCTTCTTCTTCCTCATCTTCAGCCACCCACACTGAGTTCAGGAGCTCTTTGAAGTTCTCAGCTCTGTTATCATTATCTTCATCGTCTCTCGCAGAGAGGAGATCATCTTCTGGATCCACTCCAGAAGATGCCTGGCTCTCTTCAGCGCAGTCCTTACACTTGAGCACAAGTTCCCTTAAATCAAACCTGCAAGAATGTAACAGAAATGTTAATGTTTATCTCCCTCAAAATTCATTCAAAATTCCAAAATGTTATAGTTGCCTGATCAATCTAGTGAGTCTTGTAAAGAAAGTTAAATTTAATTTGTGAAACTGTTGTGCCAAATTAGACATGCAGTTTCAACATTAATAAAGTCAATAACAATTTCAGGTTTTCACTCCGTGTCACCATAATCTTCTCAGGTTTCACACTTATTTCCCCCATTCCAAACAATGCATCGCTGCCACTACAGAGGATAATCAGTTCTCCTTGATTAGGTATGAGTTTAACTGACTATCAACATAAAAGAGCAGATTTTTTTTCCTGGTCTTTTTCAGAATTATTTTAAAAGGAGGACACCTACATTTCCAGAACTAAGTGATTTTGATCCGATAGAATGTGTTTCATCTGCTGCTGTTTCAAGTTCATTATCTAACACATGTCTAGGATCATGACTGACATAACAAATTAGCATTGCCTGCATCCACATTCTGCAAGTCTCATTCAGATTAAGTGTGTCACTAGGGCAATGCTTTGAGAATTACACTCATCACCATTGCCACCATCAGCTGTCATTAAAGATCATGAGACAAAACTTGGCAAAAGTGTTCTAGTCATAAACCAAAAATAGAAAATCTCAAGCGGATGTAACCTGAAGAAAGATTCATGAAAAAATGAGGATAAGATGCTCGTGTGTTCATATTTCACTTAAGATGGAAGCAGAGGTACTTGCATCTCAAGTGAAATGAGTTTTGTGAAAGCCACTGAAACCACAACAGAAGGTATCAGGTTAAAGTCCATGTGGCTGAAAGCATGAGGTGACCCAAAGCACACTCATATGATACAAACCTGGTAGCCAAAGCCCTCAGCTGGGGCACAATTCTAGCAGGGATGTCAGTATAAGCAGTGTAAAGATATCGCAGGAATGCGAGGACTGCCTCTTTTGTCACATTGCTCAGCAGCACCCGGCGCGTCTGCTCGTCGTCATCGTCCTTCACCTTCACATATATCCCTTCGTCGTAAACCTGTGCGGTAAAAGGAAAGCAAACAAGGTCCACTTCCTCATAAAGGAACAACACCAGCAGTATCTGCTCTCTATCAGGCCACTATTTTTTTTTTTTTTTTTTTGTGTCAAAGTCTGTTCCTATGGCCAGGATTTGGTGCCTCAGAGGGAAGCTAAAATGACCAGAGATACCGTGAAGCTTTCAAGGACCCCTCATAAATGGTCCTAAGCACCTTGAGTTGAAACTGCTGTAATCATGCATGAGGACAAAACGAATTCTACTGATTACAGAAAGAATGACAAAACTTTGTCAAGAAGTTGGTATGGTTTGGTGGCAGCTCTGTCAGAAGGCAAGTTCCTGTCTTCAGCCCACTACCTTTCATTGCCTTTGCAGGAAATTGCACAGGAGCAGGCTGGAAACTGTATGAACCAAAATGCTTCTGGAAACACAGAAATTACTTCACTGGCCTTGCCAAAGGCACAGGTCAATGCAGCTACCTCCATAGCACCTGTGGGAGTGACAGACCTCTGTCTGGGTTAGTTACAAGCACAGCTTGTAAATACTGTCTACTCCATAATCAGCAGGTCCAGAGTGACTTGCCACTGGATCTCCAAATACTCTGTGCTTACTGTACGGCATCACTAACTCATTTGTTGTGATCAGTCTGGAATAGACGGTCAAACTCCTGTTACTGCAAAGGGGCTTTACTCGAGGGGAAGAGAAAAGTCTAACAGCAGTACTTACCAGCTGAACAGCCCGTGGACAGCGTGCATACAGCACAAACATATGGGCATAAAGGATTTCTCCCGAGTCCACTTGAAACTGGATATCACTCAAGTAGGCGTTGTTAACCATGATATTGTAATCTTCTGCCAGCATCCTGAAAGAGGACTAGAACATAGAAGGGACACAAAGACAGAAGTTGTTACAGCTGTAAGGCATTTTCCTGGCAGATAAGGAGGCAACAGCCCAGTTTGTCAGCACTGCTGTACTCTGGGTCCCAGCGTGGGTATGGCTGCCTTTGCCTTCTCAGGACTAACAGAATCCTTATCAGTGCAAGGTCTTCCATAAGAGACGTAAGCAACCTAGTCCAACACACATCTCTGGCTTTGTTTCCCTCCTTCTCCTCTCTTCAAAGCTTAGCAGCTGTGAAGAGGCAGTCACATGCTGTCTTCCACTCTACTTGTGGAACAGCCTTTTGCATTACAGCACATCATCGTCCTCGGATCTTTACCACATCATTTCCTGATGTGGCAGAGCCACTGCCTGCAGTTGGCCTCCTGCTCTGCTGTCTTCCACCATGTTTTTGAAAGCTGTAATTCCCACCTTGATGGAACTGAACTCAGTTCATAACAATTGCATAGAGCAAGAGGAATGAGGATGACCCAGGGGCAAGGTAATGAGCCTTTCCTCTCTTGTTCACTGTTTTGGTCTAGCAATGACACCTGGGAAGAAGCCCTCTGCAACAAGGGGGCAACACGGAATAAAAGAAATGCAGGTATCTAGTCCAAAGGAACTTGTGCACTTGTTACTGAAATCTCCTTTGAAAATTCCTTTATTTATTTACTTTTAAGTATTTACTCTTATAATTTTAGACTCCTTTACTGAAAGTTTGGGGAAGGCTGGTTGCCCAAGCGATCTGTGACTAGTTTAATGTCTGGCACTACCCCTACTACAAACCCATACAAGGCAATCTTCTAAAGACTCAGACTCCCTAGGTAGCAGTGTTGCTTCTGGAGGTGGCCAGTGCTTCAGAGAAGCGTGAAATACCTGCAGCCCATGGTTGAGGGAGGCTGCCTGACTGTAAGTAGAAAGCAGCTTTACCTGAGACACTAATTGTTGACCTTGTACTTTCTGAACCTAGCGCAGACTGGAAGAAAGGCAAGTTTTATCCAACTCCATGAGAGGTAGTTCCACCAGAAACAGCAGAGCTCTTTATTTTATTAGCAGGTTTCTAGGTTGGTTCAGTGGGAACTCAGCCTCTCTACTTGCTTCAGTGTGTTTGCAAGGAGCCAATACCGGTTAGCATGGAAACGGCAGCACACGCTGGGCCATTTCTTCCAGGCTTCACAGGTGGGCTAGAGGAGACTCTGCACGTCATGGACTGCTCTCCAAGGGCAAGACAGGAAGCTCAGTCTGGAAACCTGTTAGGTGTTTCTTGCTCTCTTTTTCTTGGCAGGTAGGACACCTGCAAGACGGTACCCCGAGAAGGCAGGCACTGCTTTCCAGGCAGGAAGCCCAGAACAGCCTTCCTGCTGACACTAAAATTATGACTCGAAAATGGGGAAATTAAGTAAGAACAGAAATATTCTGGCTGCACCATTCTCTGTGCAAAAGAAAGACTGGAAAGGAAGATAAGAGGAGAGGCATTGACAAAGTTCTGGTCAGAACCATGCAAAATGGGTGCGTACATGAGCCTGGATGAAACCCCAGACAGTTCTGTCTCTCCTGGTCTCCAGGAAGTGTGGCCTGTGTCATCTAGGCTGGGCATCAAAGCAGAGTACTACCTAAGTGCTGAGCAGATACATCCCTAGTAACTACCCCCAAATACTCTATGCACTACAGCCTCAATATTTAACCTGGTTCTCTTTGTGTAAATTATGCACAAATTTGCTTTATGTTACCTGTTATTTTAAATTAAGTAGGACAAACACTCTGAAACACCCACAAGCCTGCCTGTGGGCATCAATGCAACATCACGTATTTGCACTTCAGCTTTGCCTAGGATGATTCCTGTGAGTGACTGTAATGCTTAAACATCTCTGTTTCTGTGAAAATGAATGGGAAATACTCCATACTTCTGGAAATTAATCAAATAGGAGAGGCTTTTTTTTTTTTTTTAACAAATAAACAATACAAAAATACAGTGCAAATACACAATACAAAAAAGGGGAAAAATAACGTTTGTCCTTACATTTATATCGTTGCTTCTCGGAAATCTCTTCTCTATGGGTAGAAGGGCAAAGCCACTTAGTGAAGAATCACTGGAAGTCAATTCTTTTCCTCAAAGAAGAAAAGGCACATCTCAAGTCAGGTACAAACTTCTTGTAAGACAGAATGAAGTGGCAACTCTTAACTGCCATTTCTTCCTTGCCATGACAACTCCCCAAGAGACTCCTGTCCCAGGCTGACATTTCTGAGCTGAACGGTTCAGCCTCCCCCTCTTGGCTTTATCAGATGCATTTGGTTTTCTTGGCATATGACCAGCAGCCATTTGCTGCAGCTTAATAGGAGAATTGAGGGAATTTTACCCAAGTCAAGTACAAAGCAGAGAGACATTAGATTTAGCAACCATAGTCTTCACTGATGAGTGAACAGGAGACACACAGTGCATATATTATGCTAAATGGTTGGACAATTTTAAGGCTACCATTGGTCTTGGAATGTGCCGTTGTGCAATGCACGCCACTGTAACCAGGGAAGTTAGAGCTGCTCTTGAAGGAATTCTAGGTGGTGGACTTTTTTCAGCCTGTACAGATCAACTTCAGGGACTGTGTATCCATGTACCAACACAACATCATCTCTTAACGCTCTTCTTTCACCAGGTCTTCTCCTGGTGAAACCTCGTAAGACAGTGCTGTCGGCAAAAGCTACTAGGCAGAAAAGAGCATATATTTTGGGGATATATTTTTGCCTCACGATTGGCCGTGTCTGGGCCCCCGGCTGGCAGAAATGCATCTGACACCTTTAAAGGATTTTTAAAATAAAATTTAGAAGCTGCTGTCTAAGAGGAGCTCTTCTTAAATATTGGGATCTATGAATCATTTCAGAAATGTCAACTTGATTGTACCTAAAGCCTACTACAGAACAATGCCCCCAAATATCACCCCCTGGATCAACAATATCATCTTGCGGCTGCTGCCACTGCTCTCCAAGTTCAGTATGGCTAAACGTGGCTCCTCATAGCTGATGACACCAGAGAGGAGGCTCATGAGGCTGCCAGAACTTACTTGGCTGCTCTACTTCCTGAGCGTCGTTAAGCTCAAGCCTCCACTGAGTTTGTGCTTCCATGGCCAACTCAACCAGTTGCTGCAGAGTCTGAACATGAACCTTCTCGCCCTGAGACGAAATCTGTCCAGCCCGTTCAGAGCCCGAGTCGGCTTCATCAGCAGCTTTTTCTCCAGTCTCTGGAGAAGCAGGATAATGAGGACTGAGATCAGGCTGAAGTTGCTGAGATACTTCTGGTTGATCAGATCCCACTGATGGCAGAGAAGTCTCTGACTTATAATTCTGATCAAAGGAGAGAAAAAAAAGACATCAATAAAATAATTTTGTATGTATTTGCAGAGCTCAGAGTACAGTCTCTGAATTGATCTCTAGTTCATACTTTCAAAATATCTTAATAAATATTAATAAAATACTTTGAGCGATCCCCAGATACATACTTGCTCTCCAAGAAGATAGTGCTATAAGGCGACAGACTAAAAGGTCCTGTCTGTTTCTGTAGGCAGCATTTATAAAACTACAGAAAAACGAGAGGCAAGACATCTGGATAATAACAGAGTGAGACCGCCCGGTTTAAAACTGGATCACAGTCCTGCATGCAGCTTCAGGCAGTGGGATACATGGGGAAAGCCTGAAATGCAAACGCTTCACTTTACAACCCTAGGAGTGCCCACCCCCTCCTCAGTGTAACACACAAGCATCCATCTTCAATGTGAACTTTCCACACTGTTCCTTGCTGCCTTGATACAAAACATGAGTAAAGAAAGAGAAAGGCTCTGATTGTAATCAGTCAGAGAAAAGTATCAAGAAGGAACACAAGAGTCAGGCTACTGTAAAAATAGCTAAGCTAGTGGCAAAATGAAGAGGCTCAAGCCCTCTCACTCAGTGCTCTGCTCCCATTTGTTTTGTCTTCCAAAAGCCCAAAGAACAGCACGGCAACACAAGCCTCAGCCTCCTGTCCAAAAGGGAGAAGCGAAAGTTCAAGATCACCAAACCTACTTGTGTGAGACCAGGGGACAGTTGTGCAGGAGCAGAGAGCATGCAGAGCATGGGGTGACTCACTTACATGGCAGAAAAGAGAAGGGCTACAGAGCAAGTAAACTGTGGCACACAAATACCAGAGGAAGGAGAAAAGAGCATCCCACCTGCACAGTTATGCAAGGTACGATTGGAGGGGTCGGTTCAGCAGTGTAGAATGATTCAGGGTCGCAGGGCCCTGTTAGAGCACTGCTGTTCCATAAAGGGCAGTCCTTGTTTCTGGGCGATGGCATGAGCCAGTCTGTTTTCTCAGATCCATCCTCCAAAATCCTACTGGTGGGAAGCCGAGGAGTGGAAGGGAATTCCATCTCTTGTGTAAGCACCATGGCGGCTCGCTCTTCAGTCCTTTTGCGGGCTGTCTCTGGATCCCGCAGCAGTAACGGTGGAGGAGTAGTTGGGCCTCTTTTACGTGTTCTTTTCTCTTTAAAAAGAAAAGCAAAAGAAACCCAAATAAATGAACAGCTGAACACATAAGCAGAGGAACTGAACCTGCCAGCTTTTTCAAGTGTTGCAGTTGGCAATGATCAAAATGCAACTACAGCAGAACACAAGATTTCTGCAATAAGTCCCAAGCCTCCCGTTACTTCTGCCAGAGAAACAAACCTTCAGGGAAGACTTATTCGTGCACACATGGTCCTGCTGGGCTGAGCTGTCAAATCAGATCACTATGAAAGCAACTGATACCTATGTGCAGGCTACCTTCCAGACCCTTTGAACAGTGAGCGTACAGTGCTTTTGGCGAGTTAGCAGCGCTTCACTCAAAAAAGAGAGAGAGAGAGAGAAGAAAAAAGACTCCAAAGCCATGAAGGACTGCTTTTGGTGTGTCTTGATCACTGGTGATGGTCACTCATGTCAAACCACAGCACATATGAATCCTGCACAGCTATCATTTGTCAGGTCTGTTTCTCAGGTCTGTTTCTTTACTGCCTTTGACTTACTAATTCCCAATATAATTGGCAGTGGTTATCAGCAGGAAGAGATTGAGGAGAGCCACGAAGAGCAAAGTGTCTCCTATGTGCAGAACTCAACCTTCCCCCAGGGCAACTGGCTTCTTTTCTGACCATTTTTGTGCATTTAAATAGCAAACCGCAGGTTCAACGTGTGTAGTTGTACGCACATATACTTCAGAAAGAAAGCAGAGCAAGGAGAGAAGGATGAAAAAGTTGCATAATCAAGGGTATGGGACAGGGAATAAGAAAAATGCACTGCAAAAAAAATAACAATGGTCTTTTCATGTTTTCCCTTTGGGATTTATTAAAAAAACAACTCATCTTAAAAACATTCTATAGTTTTGAAACAATCAACCAGTGAAATAAATATAAGACTCAGAATGGATTTCAGTGAAACATCCTGCAGCCTCCCTTGGCTATCTGTATGTGGATACTTTGCATTACTCCATCTCGGACAACTTAAATGAAACAGAAGTGTGCTTGTCATCCCCTATGCCCAACAGAAAAGTTGGTAGTGAAGAGCAGGCTGTTACATCACTCCTCCAATAGTACAGCCTGAGACACTCACGGTGACACATACCTGATCCAGGCTTCCATTTGATTGGCAAGGCAGCCACGGGTTTCATATTTGCAGCTACTGCTGCTTGTTCACGCTTTTCTTGCTCCAAGAGAGAGCGTGACATTGCCATAGCAACCTGCAGATCTTCATCCTGAGGTTCCATTTTGATCCTCTTTTTCATTTCCTTTGAGTCATCTCCGGAGAACTCTTTGCGTTTTGATATGTTTGGTTGATTGCTGAAACGTAAGAATGCAGCAGAAAGCCCAAGTTAACATAACATAACTGGATCAGAGACAAGAAACCCTGAGCACTTCAGACCAGCTGCCCCGCTTCCTCAGAGAGATTCCCATATCCAGAATAATAAGAAAGCATCAACAGTACTTTTTTCTGTGGAGGAAAGAAAAGGATTTCTTATCATGCGTGGAATTCACAGCAATTTGGAGAAAATCTTATTTTGGAAAGGTAAACATAAGACTGCAGCACTGACAAACTGCCCTTTTTTTTTTTTTTTTTTTGCAAGGGCAGGAATGGCCTTAACCATCTGCTACCTCAAACCTAAACTTTGTATCAAAGGGCAAAAATCAGGTTGAAGTCAAGAACATCGTCACCAATACCGTTCTGCCAATCTTACACTTCCACAGTAAACAAGCAATGGCCCTTCCTCAGCACAATAAGACTTAAAAGTCCTTTGGATACATTTCAGGCAGGCACCACTCGCTATACTCTGAACATGTTGCTCAAATCCCAAAGAGCAGATACATCTCTGCACCCAGCACAATTCAAAACATCCTGTATGTTTCCTCCTTGACTCTGTGGACAAGGCCCATGTATCCAGGACAGCAACGAGCCGAAAAGCTGAGGCCTGGGAAACACAGATACTCCGAAGAGACTGTATGCTCATATAGCATGTTCTGCTTAATAAGCTCAACCACGCTATTCAGCTTTATTACGTAATTACTTCTCAGAGCATAAATATTTCTGACAAATTAGTGTAAGATTATTTACTTCCCATTTTGCTCCTGTCTGCTGACTCATAGTCATCCACCACTTTTGAAGGAAAGCAAGATTTTCACCAAAATCTTACCTGGGATACTTAGGAGAGGCAACTCCAAACTGAGACACCTGCAGTGCCTGAAGCAGCATTTTAGGAGGAACATCCATCTTCACAGCACAGCGTTTCAAGTGAGTAGTTTGGCTCTCGGAAGTTTGGAAATGTTTGCCACAGACGAGACAATCAGGGATTGCTGGTTTGCTGGAGGAGGAGATCTCTGCTGCCTCCATCTCATCCAGACACCTGGAGGATGATGGAAACAAAACAAAACAAAACAAAATAAAATAAAATGCTCTTTTTGAACCTTGCCTCCTGAAATGCTGTAATTGAGCAACTCCAACTACTTAAGCAAGGTGTTTACAATACTTTCTTTACAGAGAAGCACAGACTTTTCATTTATAAAGAGCTAGCTGTATGTAATATTTTAACAGTATTTGATATTTACCACTAAGGAAACTGTTATAGAGTGCTGGCATCAATTTAAGCCCACACCATTCTGACAAAAGAAAACACAAGGATCCTTCCCTTAGCCTTCCACTCTCATTACCTGTGGAAAGCAAAGGTCTATAGTGCATATATATAGTATTTACAAAGGTATATAGTGCATAGTTTTACAAAAGTATATAGTGCATAGTCTATGTATTTATTCATCTTGCAAAACAGTATCACATCTTTCCTTCAGCGAATAGCTCAGATTTGCAAACAGCTGACATAACCAAATGTTCTTAGGAAATCATTATTTAATTGAATAAATGGTGTTGAAATGGGCAGATTTCAAAATGGACACTAATGGGTAGCTTTGCTACCTAGTCTGCAATTACATCTTCTCTAAGGCACTGCTGCTGAAAGCCACACTGGCCTTTCATGCTAGTGCTTCACCTATTAACGTGCTGCCCCCGTCGTGTTGTGTTCATGGCTGAAAGATCCTTCTGGCAGATCAGACAAAAAAACAAGCCCTTCTCCTCTAGGCTTTCCGGGACTTCCTCCTTGATCTTCTGCTGAAGGGCAAAAGCCAAAGCACCATCGTCCTTTGTGGATGGAAGATCGTGGGTAACTGGCACAGAAGGGAGAGATGATAGAGTTAAACATCTTGTAATGAAAGGCATGAAACTGTTACATTTGTCATGATTATTTTATTAACTTAAAAAACCCCTGCAATCTTCCTGTTGCATCTTCACATCTCATTTCTCACAAGGGAATGCACAAACAGTACAGGAGAGCACTACCCCAGGAGTGGAAGGTGGCAATTGGTTCATCGCACATTATGTATCCGAACCAAAAGGAGAGTTATGTTTTAGATGAAGTTTCTGGGAGAACATGGGGTCTTAAACATTACATATTAAGCACAGGAAATTCTCATGTCCATAGAGAACCAGCAGGGCCTTGACTTTTAAAGGGGCCTTGACTTTTAAAGCACCAAAACACCAAAAAAAGTGCTATGAATTCAAATTGCTACGGATTCAGTTCATCTGCATAGAACATCCTATTTTGTAAGTGCTCAGAGATTTACAGAAGACACGGAGTAACTAAGGTCATATTTATATGAGCTACACAATATTGTCCCAGAGAAGAACGACTGGATTTACTGATGCTCTTAGAATCTCAACCTGTTTCCAGAAAGTAAATTCTCTCTCCAGAACTTAACATAAAATCAAATTTCAGCCTCACAAAAGATCTAGGAGAGAAGTATAGAGATCAATACACATTTATCAATAGAGAAAGCAAGCTCTCAGACATGTGGAGCGATTTATTCAGCATCACAAAAGCCACCTGTCCAGCTGTGAACAAAGCCCAGGAATCCAGACTGCTGCTCATGCAATCACCCTAAGCAGCCCTCAGCACTCTCCATGCACACACAGGAGCTAAATAACAGCAGAAACGTACCTTTTTCCGGGTTCTCTTCCTCGCTTTCATCAGAGGAATTCCTGCTAGCTGCAGCCTTTGGCAAGCTATCGCCCAGGCTATGTTTTAGCTGCTCAGGTGCCACTCTCTTGAAGTGCTGCATTCCCTCCACCGCCAGCTTTGCTGCCCGCACCTTCGACCCAGGCAGCAGTGGTGTCTTCAAGGTGTCTGAAGAGCAGGTCTCTGGTTGTGAAGGACGGAAGGATAGTGTAGTCTGGGAACAGTCACTCGGAGCATTCACTGAAGGGGACAAAGCACAGTTTCCCAGTCAGAATTAAACAGGTAACTGAGCTGCCCAGGGAGCTCTTGGGAAGCTTCCCAAAACAGCAACCTGAGATAGTCAAAAAAAAAAATGAACATGTTTCTACTCTGATCTTCAAGCCCTATCCATGCTTCGGACTTTCAGGCTCAGAACCAAGCAACAGGTGTTCCTAAGGAGGGGTGGTAATGAGCAGCAGGCTAACAGCTCAGTGTATCTCCGCTCTGCTTTGAGGCAACCTGTGAGATCAGACCAAAGATCTCACCAGCCCAGTTTCTGAGTGCAGTCACTAGTAGATAATTACGAAAGGGTATCAGGCAGAACAAGTACAAAATAATCCTTCTCCTGGTTGACCTTAGCTGTCAGTTTAAGGATTTCATGCACTGGTGACTGCCTTCTGGTCATCATATTTAGTCATCACTGAAAGACCAATCCTTCATGAATTAACCCAGAACCTTTCTTAATTTATTTTTTTGGCCTTGGTGACAGTCAATGGCAACATAATTCAACATTCAATACAATAACACACTGTGAAAAAAACACTTTGATATAATCTAAACTTGCTTCTTGATGATTTGAGGGATGATTTACATTCTGAAGTCGCAAAAAAAAAGGTAATGACTCCCTCATATATCACTCAGCACTTAGGTTTCACCTTACTGAAGAACTGCATACCTCCTCCAGACTTCTAAAGAGCTCTACTGAACTGAGTCTTTTCAGTACTAGCCTATTTTCTGTCTGAAAGATTTCAGTGCACGCACCTGTCACATTCCTCTTGGTAGAGTAACTGGTCACTGTGCGCAGCTGGCTGTCAGGGAAAGCGCTTCTCCTGTCTTCTTGTGACGTCCCACCACTACTGCAGGCCACAGCATCGTCGTCTTCTTCACGCATCCCTGTCGGCACCTTAGAACCCAAATTTTGTGGCAAATCTTTCCCCTTCACTACTGGAGAGCAATGATCAATTTGGCTCCCAGGAACAGATCTGCCTGTTGTAGTGGTCTTTGTCCATTTCTGAACCTTCTTTGTTGCCTCAGTATCCTCAGCTTTCTCCTCAGTATCCTCAGCTTTCTCCTCAGTATCCTCAGCTTTCTTCTTTGCCCTACCGACAATTTTTGCCCACACTACTTTAAATTCATTGTCCTCTTCATCCATGGTGCTGCAGGCTGCAGTAATGCTGCCTAGCAGCGCTACAGGGAAAGATCTCAGGAACAGTCAGGGCTGCGTCTTCTCTGGCTCGCCGCCTTCATTCTTCAGACGCCAGCACTTCTCCACTGTTCCAACGGTGGACTTTCCTCTGTGATTAATTCATCTGCATAGAATATATTATAGCATTTAGTGCAGCACATTCTCCAAGGACCCTGCTTATTTTCACTCAGCACAGTGATGACTTTCTTGTTCAGAGGATTTTGGAATGGAAGTGAAGCATTTCAATCTGCCCAAAGCACGTGTAGGATCTTCATGGTACGCTAGAGGGCTTCAGAAAGATTTACTGAAGCCCTTTAATGGAAAAACCTCTAAAAGGTGGATATGTAAGATGGTATACGCAGATGCAGTGTGAAACAGGCCTCTGGTACCAATTTGAAAGAGGACATTCTTTGAAGACTCTTCTTTGAAGGAGAAGAGATTCTCATATAAAATATTGCAGCACATAAGTATAATAGCACATATAGACCCAAAACACTAATACTGTACTTTCCGCACAGACAGACACAGGCCACATTCAAAAGCATGCTGACCTCTCCTTTGAGGTCAGAATCCTGCCTGGAGCTCAGAATTTGAGATGTCCCACTTGTATATGCATCCATATCTACATTTACATAACACAGCAAAAATGAATGTATTCACTCCCATAAGGTGGGGAGGAAAGACTGTCACTCGGAGTGCAAAATTTCATTTTGTGACACAGCATATTTAAAGAAGAGAGCCTGTCCCCATGCTGAAAAGCAGCTCACAGAGTAAGGCTTAGCAGTGCTTGGCCTTGCAGAAGAGTTTCTCGGACAGATGAGAGAGCACATCTAACAAATGTGCCCACCCTTCTTTCACCTCTGTGTTCTTACCTCCTCCTTTGGCTACTCAGTAGACACTGACCATGTCTCATAAACTGTTGTCACATACACCAGATAAAAGTATTGTCTCTTTCTTAGCTGGTTTAAATTAGCTTCTTAAACTAATTAAAAAAAAAACTGATTTAACTAAGTTTCTTAAACTATTTCTACAGTAAGAATAACAGTGCTAGCTAGTGATTTCTTGGAACAGCAATAGGTACAATAACATCCATATGGAAATGCCATCAATCCCTGAGCAACACTAGAACTAGATTTCTATTCTTAGACATTTTGATTGTCCTCTTCTTCCTAGCCATATGTTCACTACGGTTCTGGCTATTTTAATGGAGCTTTTATATTGACTCCCAAATCCATTTCTTTCAAAACTTAAACAGAGTGTTTCATTTGGAATGGCAGCAGCTGTGGTTCAGTTTCTCCAATAAAGCTCTGGGCACCAAAAGACTCAAAATGCAGGAAGAACACAAGCAGGATTGTTTTCTCAAATGGTTTGGCTGCAGCCATGCAAGGCTAAGGAATGCTGGTTACACATTTTCACAGGTCAGCCTTTCCTATAAGCAATTACAGATGTTAATGGATTAATTTATTTTAAATTCAACCTCCCAAACCTGCAGAGGACTTTGCTGTGAGTCTTAGATCATTTCCTGAGAGAGAAATTGACATTTTCTGTAACCAGTTCATAAATTTATTTTTTTCCGACAGAATCTTGGAGTAGTTATCACTACAAATTGACCTTTTTTTTTTTTTTTTTTCCCCCTAAGTAGGAGGAGGCACACAGAGAATCTCACATCCTCCATGGCTTTAAATAACTCTCACAGACATATGCATACACATGTCATATTATTTACGGTGACTTCCTGATGTTAAACTTTTGTTTGCAATTAATACTGAATGCCCCAGGCAGATCACGTGAGATGTATAAGCAATGCAAACCTAAGGATTAATCTATCTTACTCCTCCATCTACAGACGTGTAGTGAGGCGTAGGCACAGACCAGGATCCTCTAAATACATCTGATCATGCTGTCATTGATGTACCTTAAAGCCCCTTTGGCACCATCTTGTAGAGCTTGTCAAGTAACAGTTTTGCAAAATTATTTATTTCAATATAGAATTCGATTAATTTTGTAAGATTTTAGGACTCTACAAATCACACGAGCTGGTCAAATAAAATAAACAGCAGCACTTACCTATCCACTTAGATGTTCGGTCTACAGCCCAACTGAACCTTTTGATGTATATAGTCAAAATAGCACAGAGCAGCAAGAACCTAGATGGTTCTTGAAGATGAAACCTAGAAATTGGGAGGAAAGGGTTAGATTTTAGTGTATTTTTACTAATTCCTCTTTTTGCTCAAGTTCCAAGCTTCAGAGGGTGGGAGAAGGTGACAGCACATGCTCTAATGGTGCTAAGTTTAGCCACTTCCACAAGTACCTGTGTACTTAAATATGTGTGTGAATTCAAATATTACTCAGGATCTGCTCAGCCCAGCACTGCTCCCAGCAGTGAACAGCACTGCTCCTGCAGAAAACAAACAAACAAACAACAAACCCCCCCAACGCAGCTCTTTGGAAGTCAGAATAGATCAGGCTAGATAAAGTCCTGAACAACACAACGCAATTCAAGAGCTGACCCTATTTTGAGCAGAAAGTTGGGACTCATGATACCATGAATAGTCTGCCCTTTCTTTTTCCATCTTGTTTCCTAATAACTTGCTTGAACCCAGAACCACAACTCTATGGCACACTCTCTCCTACTGAGACATAATGCAAGAGCTGCACAGTGCAGGTTCTCTGGCTTTGTGGAAGTGCCAATATAATATATAATACCGAGGAGAGAGAACAGGAGTTACTCAGTGAGCAGAGCACAAATATAAGTGTAGAAGACAAATTCCAAATCAGGTACTAACCTTTCTGCTCTAGTCTCTGTCAGTCTTCCTATGCCAGACAAGGGTAACTGAAACAGATAGGGAAATACAAGCAATGACAAATTAACAAGCAAAAAATAACGGCTAAAAAAAAAAAAAAAACCAGATTTTAAGAAGCAACCTTAGCAATGACCAGCATCATTGTCTACCAGACACTACCCACTTATGTTCCCTCATAACCCATCAGTGCATCATGTTCATGTTTCCTTTAAAGCAACCCCCCTCACTAGTACCTCGTACATAAGGCAAAACATTTTATATCTAGTAAAATTTTTATCACGTTGCAGAAATGAATTTTAAATTGGTACTTACATGACAAAAACTGCCCCTGTTTTTTAAGTGTTATAGAAACTAACCTCCTATTTTACAGAGCATCTTATTGAAAACAGAAAAACTTCACATTATACCTCCTATGGAAGGATAAAGGGGAAGTAATCATAAAAATAAAAAGTAACGGTTGCTCAGTGCAAATTTTCATGGCTTGTATGCAAACACAGTAACATACAAATCAGGAATCTATGCAGCGGGTGTTTCAAAATGAAAAATACAACTGAGAATTAAGCACAGAGCCGCGGCCCGCGGAGGGGATCGGGGGGCGCCGGTGCCGCCGCTCCCTCCCGGTCCTCGCCGCCCCCGGCCCGCCGCTGACCTCTCCGCCGCAGCCGCGGCTCGCTCCGCTCCTCGCACCCCGCCACAACACCGGGAAGGACCGCAGCGAAGCGCATGCACCGCGCGCCAACGGCCCGCGCTTGCCGCTGCTCGGGCGGTGCGCGCAGGCGCGTCCGAGCCGAGCGACGCAGGCGCAACACAGACTTCCTGACGCCACAGCGGTTGCCGTGGTGACGGGCCCCGCCCTGCGAGCCGGGCCCAACGGCCGCCGCTCGCCAACGGCGCCCCCTGAGGGCCGCCCGCCCCGAGCGCGGGAAAATAAAAAAAAAAAAAAACGCTCAAATATGGAGTAAAACCCTAAAACACCGATCCGCTGGGCACACCGCTCACCCGCTCTCGGGCAAAAACAGCGCCAAAGCACGAAAACTTACAGCAGGGAGGGGCGCTTCTATTAAGAATTAAGGTCTTTGAAACATCCAATGCTAGAAACACATACATGTTGAGGAGATAAAGACAGAGCCTCTGCTTGCGAGCATCAAATATTTGCTTTTTCAGCTCTGTGGTTAAAACCCGCAGTGGTCATTTGCGGGCCACAAAGCTGCTGCTAAAGTCCATTAAATCCTCCTGCTCCAGGGATTTAACAAGCCCCTTCCTGCTTGCAATGAAGCTGGAAGGTGGACAGCTCCATCGCTCAGGCTTTCACAGAGCCCATCGGTCAAGCGACAGAGCATTACCTTTCATTTGTGCTTTCTGCTACCTGGAGTTGACAAGGAAGACGGATGTTGCCTTTCCACAGCATTTAGTTTGGGCTCAGATCACACACTGCATTTTAATTTCAGACTGTGTTCAAAAGCAATTGGGTTAGTTGTGGCTAAAGTTCTAAAGGTTTGAAGCTTGCAAAAACTGACATGAAAAACTCCTTTGTTTTTGTGTCTTTCAACACTTCTGCTGGTTTATTCAACTTCTTTCTTAAGTTGCTACACTTCATGGGAATTAGAAATGCTCTTAAGAAAATCCTGCAAGAACTTGCAAGCAAATATTGCACAAATATACCGAAAATACTCCAGTTAGGAGGCACTGAGACATTGCATCGGTTCCACAATTACTACTAAGCCAAGTCACAGTAATATTTTGCTGCACAGTACTATAAATGCCATTCTTGAGCACCAACTACTTAAAATAAAAACCCAAACTAAATGTTAGAGACACAGGAAACATAGTATAGGGAGAGAGCTAAATTATTCCAAACAATCTTACTTTTGCCTTCATATTCTCATCTGTGTTTCCAAATAGACAAAGCAAGGCAGGGACTAAGCAAGAGACAAAACCCTTATATACAGCCCTTAAAAACTAACACATAAGGTTAAACCTTAGCTTTCTAGAAATGTCAGATCACATTCCTCACCTTCCAGCATAGCACTTGCTAGTACTGAGCCCCAAAGGCCAAGTTCTCTGGGATAGATGTTACTGGGCTAGGTGGCGAATCGCACTGAATTGCCCAATGAAAAACACTGACACTTAAAAGCGGAGGATCCCTCAAAAATGTGAAATGCATAACACGCACAGGAATCTGTTTTTTCATCATCTGAATCATTTACAACTTGTGTTCAACTTCTATACGACAACCACCTTGAACCTTGCTGATCCATGTGAATACCTTGCAGCCTTTTTAAAATCTGCACTTAAAAACAACCAGCTGTATTGTAGTATTATTATATAAACAGACTCCAAAGCAAAGAGATTTAACAGTATCTGCTAGTATCTGTAGATGTTCATACTGGTAAACCTGTATCTATTTCACAGCACATTTCTATGCTTCTGACCATTGCTGCAATGCAACAAGGTCATCGTTGCTACAAAAGCCTCCATTTGCTATTTGCACCCAAGAGTATTTGGAAGACGCTGCCTATATATAGATATATAAAGATATATTGTCTTTTATTAATAGAAGAAAGATAATAAGTATTACCAGCTAGCTGGGGTCCGGGCTTTCCCACGCAGGGGTCACACCACGGACCCCGACCACTTCGAGCGTCCCTCTTTTATACCGTTCTTACCCAAGAGTGTTCCCCCTCCCGTTTTCCTGTTTTGCATTCTTGTTAATGTTATCTATTTTGCTGAATTAAAACATCTGGATAAGCAGTCCCCCTATCATCCTGATTGAGGGCAGGGCACCCTAACCCCGCCACCTATCAAGGGTCCAGACCTTGCCATGAGCAGGGCATCCTGACCCTGCCATCTATCAAGGGTTCTGCCCCTGCCATGAGCAAGACATCCGGTCTCTGCCAGTTATCATGGGTCCTTGTGCTCTAAGACTCAGCTTATTCTACATTAGCTATTTAACCCCTACCTTCCCTGCTAATGCACCCTACATTCCCCCCTTTTTCTTTTGCTAATATCAGAGAATCCTTTCTCGATCTTTCTGAGTTTGTCGCATGAACATTATGTGCATAGAATTAACTCGATTTGTAGCTTTTTCCATTACCCCCATTACACATTTCCACATTATACAGATACACAGTAACAGTAATAACAGAATTACAAATACGCGTAATCCTTCTTTTATCAGTCCTGATATCCACCCAGGTAACCCTCCAAACAATGACTCTAGCCATCCGTCCATCAGTCCTTCTTCCCGTGTTATCTTCTGAGTGTGTTCCTTGAGCCAGCGCAATTGTTGTTGAATTGATTGGCTATGGTCCGACAGGTTAAAACAACATAGTCCTTCAAACTCTTCACATCCATGTCCATGCGCGAGGAGCAAGAAGTCTATAGCCGCTCTGTCCTGTAGTAGTGCGTGTCGCAGGCTGTTCTGATCGAGCAGGAGTTGTTCCAATACCTCGGTTGTCGCATTTGCTTGCTTCTCACTCCAACAGGCTAACTTCGAAAGCTCCCTTAATGCATTTCCTGCTGCAGCTCCTGGCACAAAGATAGCTAAGGCGACCCGCGCGGTTACAGATATTAATTGTACGTTATCATCACATTCCGGTGTTAAACCAAGGGAACGCTTTTGCCTTCTTTGTTCCTGCTTCATAGTTAACAACTTAGCTCTAGACGGGGCTATCATTGCCAGTTGCCCTAAATAACACGGTCCCCCATAGGCATTCTTAGGTATTCCCTGCCATGCTCTATCCCCACAAATTAGAAACACTCCATCTGGCAAGGCCTTAGCGGTATCATTATTCCATAGTAAATCTGTCCTATTATGTACCTGTCCTGATGGATCCCCCCCATATGCTCCTAAGGGTAATCCCGCACGCAGGGAATCGTTGTTGTAACCCGTCAACTGTCCCATTTGTCCCACAGAATGTCCCGTTTGCATATATGGGACCGCTACCAACTGGGCTGTTTCTCGCTTAGTGGGGAAGGCCTCCACCCACCCTGAAAATATGTCTACTAATACCAATAAATATCTATACCCATATTTACCTGGTTTTATTTCCGTAAAATCTACTTCCCAATGCCTTCCAGGCTCACCACCCCTTTCCCTTATACCTTCATGTACCTTCCTGACCCTCGATGGTTTCATTTCCTGACATGCTTGACACCCCTCTATTATCCCTCTTAATATTTTCCTCTGATCTTGGAATCTCAACCCAAACTTTTCTATTAACAGTCCCATTTTTCTTTCCCCCAAGTGTGTGGTACTGTGTAACTGTTGCACCATCTTCTGTCCCAACCGCTTAGGAATTAACATTCTTCCTTCTGTATCGTAATGTCCTTCTCCTGCACTTTGCTTTTCTGCGACCTTTTGAATCCACTCCCTCTCCTCCGGGGTGTATTCATCCTCTCCAATTTCCTCTTCTTCTCTTAAAGCGTTGTGAGTCAGGGCTAGTACCCTTTGTATTTGTCCTTCTAACGCAGCTCGCCGGGCTGCACTATCTGCAGCTGCATTCCCTCTACTTATCGTATCGGTTTTCTTCTGATGTCCTAAGGTATGCACAATTGCCACTGCTTTTGGTTTCTGCAAAGCTGACAGCAAGTGCAAAACCTCTTCTTTGTTTCGGATTTCTTTTCCTGCGGAGGTAAGAAATCCCCTTTCTCTGTATATTGCTCCGTGTATATGCACTGTCCCATATGCGTAGCGACTATCTGTATAAATCGTCACTCGCTCTCCTTCTGCCATTTCTAGTGCCTTAGCCAAGGCTATCAGTTCCGCTCTCTGAGCCGAAGTGCCGTCTGGTAAACACTGGCTCCAAACTATTTCTCTGTTCTGATTTACCACTGCAGCTCCCACCCTTCTTTTTCCTTGCTCGACCAAGTTACTTCCATCTGTAAACCACACTTTTCCCCCTTGCAGCGGCTCATCCTTTAAATCTTCCCGCACCGTCGCAGTTTCAGCTAACACCTCCTGACAATTATGCACAGGTGTTTCATATTCTGGGTTAGGTAGGAGGGTGGCTGGATTTAAAGTCTTTGGGGACATATACATAATTCTTCCTGGGTTTAAAAGCAAGGCTTGATAATGAGTCAGCCTAGCATTTGTTATCCATCTTTCAGGCGGCTGTTTGAGTAATGCCTCTGTGTAATGAGGAGCCGTTACATACAGCTTTTGCCCAAACGTGAGTTTGTCTGCGTCCTTAACCATTAACGCCACGGCTGCAATAATTCTAAGTCATGAGGGCCACCCTGCGGCAACTGGGTCTAATTTCTTTGATAAGTATGCCACTATCCTTTTCCAAGGTCCTTGCTTCTGCGTGAACACTCCCTTGGCAACTCCCGCATTTTCGCTCACATATCTGGGTCCGGGAGTGCAAGTGCAGGGGCCTCTAGCAGGGCTAATCTCAGTTCCTCAAAAGATTTTCTCATAGTTTCTGTCCACTGCCAGTCCGGTTTCTCTCGACTCGCCTCATACAGAGGTTTCGCTTTTTCTGCAAACCCAGGTATCCACAAACGGCAGTATCCTACTGTCCCCAAGAATTCTCGAACCTCCCTTGGAGATCTGGGCTCCTGAATCCGAAGAACAGTCTCTTTCATGGCATCAGTTAGCCATCTCCTACCATCTCGTATCTTATATCCCAGATATGTTACTTCAGGACTACATAGCTGAGCTTTCTTAGCACTTGCTTGGTAGCCTAGTTTATTTAATTCTTGCAACAACTTCCTCGTACCTTCCTCGCACTCCTCTTTCGTTCTTGCCGCTAGCAGCAGATCATCCACATACTGAAGCAATTTCACACTAGGATTCTGTCTCCTGAATTCACTCAAATCTTCCTGCAGTATTTCATTAAATAAAGTCGGCGAATTTTTGAACCCTTGTGGTAATCGGGTCCAAGTTAACTGACCCTTGTATCCGCTCTCGGGATCTTCCCATTCAAAAGCAAACATTTCCTGGCTCTGTTTTGTCAGGGGGATGGTAAAGAAGGCATCCTTTAAGTCTAAAACTGTATACCATCCCATATCTGGTGGCATCGTACTTAACAGAGTGTATGGATTCGGGACTGTAGGATGCACATCCTCCACTCTTCGCTCAGATCTTGAACTGGCCTGAAATCTCCTCCAGGCTTCTTTACTGGCAGTAGAGGAGTATTCCAAGGAGATTTGCATTTACGCAGAATGCCAGCTTCCAGTAACCTTTTAATGTGCTTCGCTATCCCTTGTCGAGCTTCAGGGGTCATTGGGTACTGTTTAACGCTAATCGGGTGAGCTCCTGGTTTTAATTCCACGACCAGAGGAGTTTTCCCTTTAACCTCTCCTACCCCTGAATTCTCTGCCCATACTTCTGGGAGTTCCCTCATCCATTTTTGAGTTTCTGGTCCAATTTCTTCCTTCCTCTCTTCATACAGTCTATATTCGTCCTCTAATCTAACAGTCAGGACCTGTATCGGTTGTCCTTCCCGGTCATTGATCTTTACCCCATCGTCCTCGAAATATATCCTTACCCCCAATTTAGTTAGGAGATCCCGGCCCATTAAGGGTACCGGACTCTCCGGTATATACAAGAATGAATGCGTGATTTGTCTATTAGCTACATCTACCTTCCTTTCTGATGTCCACCGATATACCTTACTCCCATTTACCCTTCGTACTCGAGCTTTCCTTGTCGATAGTTTCCCCGCTGCTTTATTTATTACTGAGTATTCAGCCCCTGTGTCTACCAGAAATTTTACACGTTTCCCTTCCATTTCTAATTCTACCCAAGACTCGGGGAAGGGTTCCGAGTCCCGGCCCCTTCAGTCACTATCTTCTTTTGCCACCAGTACTCTAGGTGGCCTCCTTTCTCCTTTTTCTGGACACTCATTTTTCCAGTGTCCTTTCTTTTTGCAAATTGCACATTGATCCTTTCCTAACCGTACCCCTGCTCCTCTGGGGGGTGGCGGTCCCCTTCTTTGCCTCTCTGATTTTTCTCCTGCTTCAAAAAATCTCCTAGACATTTCCCTTTGGTGTTTCCGATCTTCCCTTCTTATTCTCTCCTGTTTTTCGTCTGGAGTCTCCCTGTTGTTGTACACTTTCTCTGCTACCTTTAAAAGATCCTGTAAGGTTTGCTCCCCCAACCTCTCAATCTTTTGTAATTTCCTTCTTATATCCGGGGCAGCTTGATTTACAAATGCCAAGATGACAGCTGCCCGATTCTCCTCCTTCATAGGATCTAAAGGAGTGAATTGTCTAAACGCCTCTAATATTCTAAGAAAGCGGCAGGGCTTTCCTCGGCTTCCTGCCTAACAGCATGTACTTTTGCTAAGTTAGTAGGTTTACGCGCCGCCGCCCGCAACCCAGCCATCAGCGTTTGCCGGTATGTTCGGAGACGCTCCCTACCTTCAGGTTGTTCAAAATCCCACGGTGGTCTTACCAATGGGAATCCTTCATCGATAAGGTTCTGCTGCCCAGTGGGTCTCCCGTCCTCTCCCGGCACCAACTTTCGCGCCTCGGTCAGGATCCTTTCACGCTCTTCGGTCGTAAACAGCACTTTTAAAAGCTGCTGACAGTCATCCCAGGTAGGGTTGTGCGTAAACAAGATGGATTCTAATAAATCAATTAACGCCCCCGGTTTCTCGGAAAAGGAGGGGTTTTGACTTTTCCAATTATACAAATCGCTAGAAGAGAATGGCCAGTATTGATACGTACGCTGTCCCTGTGGCCCAGTTGTTCCAATCGTTCTAACTGGGAAGGCATGGGTGGTACTTGATATTCCCTCTTCATCTTCTCTTTGATGAGATCGTGTCCTATATGTGGGACCCCTATCTTCCCTTCTCTCCCTTCTCCCCCTTCTTTGATCACTACTACTCGCCTCCCTTTGTGCCTTGGGCAGAGGTACGTAAGGCGTGGGGGGGTTATGCCTGCTTTCTTCGTCTAATATTTCTGGATATAAGGTCAAATCTGGTAGTACTGCTTTTTTCCCTTCCTTTCTCACTACGTAAATATCAACTTTTCCGTCTTTTCTATCCTCCCCCAAAAGAGGTTTCAGCCATGGGGGTGGATACAGAACCAAATCCTCCCATGTGATTATATATGGAAATTGATCTGGGTGTCCTTCTGACCCAGGTCTCATTATTACCTCTTTTACTCTCCTTATTAATTCTAAATCAAAACTTCCCTCTCTCGGCCAGCCTACATCAAAACTTGGCCACTCACTTTTACAAAATGCCTCCCATCAGTTTTTATACACTTCTACAGACAAATTATGTGCCCGACGTTTAACATATCCAAAATGATTTAACATAAATGACAAAGGGGTGGATTTCCCTTGTCCCATTGTATCAAGCTCGTCGCTTAAAACCAAAGTTAATACAACTGCCAGTAAACCAGTAAGGGCGATTATTAACAGAATTCTCCCTTCCCACACCGGTCTCCTTTCGTTAAGGAGATACGGTGTACCCAAACAACCTAACCAACCACCCTTCCTTCTCGTGGGAGTCTGAGGGACGTCTCCCTCAGACTCCAGCCGACTATCCTTCGGTGCGTCCACCTGGATTTCTGTCGGCTCACTCTCACCCCCTGAGGCCTCCCTTGACTTATTATCTTTCTCTATCTCTTTCTCCTCCCCTGCATTCGGATCCCGGACGAGCCCCCAAATGTTAGGTCCGGTATCCAAACTGACAGGGAGAGAGACAACCACCATAGATATATTGTCTTTTATTAATAGAAGAAAGATAATAAGTATTACCAGCTAGCTGGGGTCCGGGCTTTCCCACGCAGGGGTCACACCACGGACCCCGACCACTTCGAGCGTCCCTCTTTTATACCGTTCTTACCCAAGAGTGTTCCCCCTCCCGTTTTCCTGTTTTGCATTCTTGTTAATGTTATCTATTTTGCTGAATTAAAACATCTGGATAAGCAGCCCCCCTATCATCCTGATTGAGGGCAGGGCACCCTAACCCCGCCACCTATCAAGGGTCCAGACCTTGCCATGAGCAGGGCATCCTGACCCTGCCATCTATCAAGGGTTCTGCCCCTGCCATGAGCAAGACATCCGGACTCTGCCAGTTATCATGGGTCCTTGTGCTCTAAGACTCAGCTTATTCTACATTAGCTATTTAACCCCTACCTTCCCTGCTAATGCACCCTACAATGGGAGTCGGGGCAGCCGCACAGACTTTGCACCCCCTAGATGATGGTGATTCTGCTGACCCTAAAGATCTGCAAGAGAGCGACACATCCCCTCCATCCCCGAATCCCGTCCCGCTTACAGAGGAGCAGAAACAGCTGAAATCTGTTTGGGGCGAGCTAGCCGAGGAAGCTAGGAACATTGAAAAGAAGTCAGAGCTTGGGGATGTCTGGGTCAGGCCACCACCCTATGCCCCCCAAAATGGCGCCGAGCCGCAAGGGGAAGGGCCGGGCGAGGGTGCCCCCGGCGCGAGTGAGGGGCCGAGAACCAATGGGGGTGACCGGACAGGTGAGGGAGGCCCGAGCGAGGGGCCGAGAACCAATGGGGGTGACCGGACAGGTGAGGGAGGCCCGAGCGAGGGGCCGAGAACCAATGGGGGTGACCGGACAGGTGAGGGAGGCCCGAGCGAGGGGCCGAGAACCAATGGGGGTGACTGGACAGGTGAGGGAGGCCCGAGCGAGGGGCCGAGAACCAATGGGGGTGACCGGACAGGTGAGGGAGGCCCGAGCGAGGCGCTGAGGACCAATGGGGGTGACCGGACAGGTGAGGGAGGCCCGAGCGAGGCGCTGAGGACCGATCAGAGCGGCCATTTCACAAAAGGCGCCTCCGCGGGTAGAAGGCGGGGCGAGCCAAGAGGGGGGAACAGCCCGCCCACAACGGAAGTAGGCGGGACGGAAGTAGGCGGAGCCAGAGCCCAACGAAAAGGTACCGGAGCCCGGAAGTGACCAGTCAGTCGAGTTCCGGTTCCGGATCAGACACTAGTCAGGACGAGCGGCTCACAACTGATTCAAACTTAAGGAAGGAGAAAAAGAAGGTAAACATCCGAATTAAAGAAAAACCGGCCGGGGCAGACATGATTAAACATGTTGCAAAGGAAGAGCATCTGACCGCAATTCAGGTGGCTGTTACCTTCAAAATAAAACTAATGAAAATTGTGAGTTTCTGTTCACAGGACCGGATCATCGGACACCCCCGTAACCCGTACGCCCCGGTGACAAGCGTCCCGCCCGAGCCTGTGAGTTCCACGCTGACCGAATCCAGAAAACAACAAAACAGCCTCCGCAAGAGGGGGCCGCGATGCCTTTGCGTGATCTTAATTTTGCAGCTTGTCACTATAGGACAGGTAGAGTCACACCAGCCCTTTAAATGGGTACTTGAACAGATCGAACAATCTCGAGCAATTAGTACAAAAATAACTACAGGGCCACCAGTTTTCAGTGCCATGCCTTGCCAACTAGCACCCATTGAACCCTGTTCCAAACGCAGCTGGTACAAAAATTTGTTCACCAGTTCGCCGTGCTTAACCACCCTGATATCCACCTTGATAGGGCTGATCACAATGATCATGATGACACTAATCTTTGGACCCTGTATATTGAATAAGCTCATGCTGTTTGTCAAGAATCGGCTAGAGAAGGTTAACATCATGTTAGTAGAAGGCCGACAACTGCTTTAAGAATATATCCGCTCAGTATTACGGCCAAGTTATCCCAAGGTACACCCTATTCCTACACCTGGGTATTACCTGTCATCCCCTACCTTCTACGCGCCTTCTTCCTTGTGCCTTATGTTTTATGTCAAGTTTATGATATATAATTTTAAGATTGGTATAAACTATAAGAATAGAATAAGATAGTAATAAGAATAAGTAAGAATAAGATAGTTGTATTTTGGCTAGTTTTGTTAAGCATAGGGAGGGGGGAAATTGTTGCAGATAGTTAGGGTCTGGTGGCCGGAAGATATCGTGCTGTACGGAAAGATAGGGCCCCTAATAGCCAATAGTGTTTAGTTTATGATGTAAGCAGACGGATGTGACTTTGTAAACCTTAGCTATATAACACTGTGTTACCCATCAATAAACGCCATTTGCCGTCCACCACATAGGTGTCAGTGAGCTGATGGTCGCCATGCCATCCTTGAACCAGGTTGCCACGCCATTTGAACTGCAACAGAAGACCGGGCAATGCAATAATAGACCGTGATCCAGAGTTCCCCACCACTGACATGCACAGAGACTACGGACCAACGGGACGCTGCTGGATTCATGGTGGTGCCTATCTCTTGCAATCCTATCCCAACTGTTTGCTAGATTTCCTTCTTTCCCTCCCTTTGCTATCACTATTTTCCTCAGTACAACACATGAACATTTTGTTTGTGAAAGTGCTCCATAAATTTCCTTGATAGGCAGCATTTGACCTCGTTTGCACGTTGATCTCACTCTGGATATAACATATACCTCAGAGTTAGTCCCCCCCTTTCCCAGACACCCTCTGCCTGGGGCCCATTGGGCAGAGGTCCCTGCTGCTCGTGACACGCTCTGCTTGGACGAAGCAGAGCTCAGGCAAGGGAACCATGCAAAGACTTTACCAATAAAGAGATAAGTAATGTGCAATTTTAAATTACACGGGAAATATTTTATTAAATAAAATAAAATTTCTCTTGCACGCTGCTGCAAGAGAAAATAACTTGTTTTGGAGGGGTGAGGCTGAACAGGTTACCCCATTTAAAAAGAAGAAAAATCCATCGTGCACTAATTCTGTGTTTTGCACCACTGCTATCAATAGCTTCCCAGGCAGGTGGGCCACGAGCTTTACTTAGAGTCCTAGGCACAGCGCCGATGGATGGTAAATTGACCACCACAGGCTGTCCAGCTGTAATGTTGTTGGACATCCTCTTTTACCTGTAGGCTGAGCACTAAGCTCAGCTTTCACAAAGAATGCTGGGCTTACAGGCCCTCCAGCAGGCCCACAACGATTATTGAATTGAGGGAGTACTTTGGGAAGTTGGCTGTCCCATTGAGCCTTGTGTGGGTTCAGGCTCTTTTTTAACAAGCCAGTAGTTCTTTCTACCATCCCATTTGATTGGGAATAGTATGGGATGTGGAATACCCACTGGATTCCTTCTTGCTTTGCCCATTCTTCCACTTTTTTATATGAGAAATGTGAGCCGTTATCACTTTGGATAATAAGAGGAGCAGGTAGATGTGAGAACCAAAACAACAGTCCTTGCACCACAATCCGCCCGTTGGCTTTCCTGCACTTAGTTGCTGTAAGCAAGCCAGAGACCCCTTCCACTCCTGTGAGGAGGCCCATTGGTCCTGTAGTTTGCACAGGTTGTCCTTGATGTATTTTCTCAGCCTCTTTAACTGCTCAGACTAAGGATAAAAGTCCTTTTTCTCCCATTCAGAACGTTGTAGTTCCCTTTCTTTAAATGCAGTCAAGCTGCATCGTTCCACCAGGGCCAGCCTGTAAGTAAGTTACAGTAAGCAACAGGAAGTTACTGTAACTTAGTAACAATAAGTTACTTGCTGTAACTTACAGTAAGTGGCATGTTCAGTGCAATCCCAAGCAGCTATTAGAGGTTCGTGGGGGTGTTCTGGTCCCAGGGACTGAAATTTTTCTATTTCTTCAGTCGGAATTTTCACTACCTCTTTGTGTTCTAATTCCCACTTCCAGGGTTTGCCTTTCCTTAAGAGCGAATATAAAGGATGAGCCGTGATAGAATATCCAGGTAGGTGCTTCTCCAATATCCTAAAGTTCCTATCAATCATTGTAATTTTTTCCTTGATCGGGGCATTTGCAGCTCTTCATTTTTTCTTAAGGTATCTGCAGGAATCCCTGCACTGCCAGCTATCCACCAAGGAAGGACAAGCTGCTGTACTCTTAAGAGATGTGAAACCAGAACAGTTCCCCCATTCCACATTTACCTATACTGAACATGAACACACTTTCAACCCCTCACTAAGATTTATAAATGACATCTTAGAAATGACACTTAATCCGTTAATCTCTTATATCTAGCCCTTAGCAAAGCCATATCACCATTGAAGTACAGGAGAATAGAGCTTACATCTCCCTCAAAATCCAGGCCAGGCTTTTTTTTTTTTTTTAATTTAAAAATTTTAAAAATTTAAAAATTTAATTTAAATTGTCCTGGCTTCCTCATCTTCAGTGGAAAGAACTAAGATCATTTTCTTTGCCTGGTATTTGGGACCTCTGCCAGCCATGTGCTGTTACTTTTGATAGCAGTTGATTGGTAATTAATTCGTGCGTGGTGGTAAACAAGATACTTTGGGCACAGAAGACCTGCATTATTTGTCATCATGGTCAATTAGTTTTACACTGTGCAGGGCAAGCAGTCTGATATCAAAAGCACTTTTCATTGTTTAAGACCTTGACCTTTCCAGGCAAAACCTGTAAATTATTTCACACTCTTTGCCTGTGGTTTGATTAGACTGCTCGTATTAGCAGTGAAATTTAAGTCATTAAAATGGAGCGTCTTTGAAATTATAGGTCAGAGTCAAGCCTGAATTTCGCATGTGAGTAGAGAAAATGATTTCTTCTAATTGTCTTACATGAGCTGCAATAAGGAGCCCAGCTGCTCTCTTTACTCAGGTGCAGTTTCCTTGACGTGTGGGGTCTCCGTTAGAAAAATCCGCAATTTGTTTGCTTCACACGATGTTTTCCTCCAGACACCCTGATGTGTTTCTATGGGCTCACCCTGCAAGGCAGGCACACTTATCTCCCAGTGCATTATCAGGCCATTCTGTGTATTTGCTTCTTGTTAGCTAGAGGATAATTTACAGACTGTTATTATATGCAGAGAGATGTTTGAGTGAAGTGAAAACAGGATTCAGACTAACCAAGTATGAACTAGTTGTTTATATAAGGACATTTTCATGGATTTGGAGCTTTCTGAAGCTGTATCATTGCCCATGCTAGCTATGGTCTCCTTGTAGCATTCTCAAAACTCGTTATAGACAGGGCAGGCTAGATCTCAAGCATGAACCTGCTCAGCTGGGTGAGCTGCAAGCTGAAGTTTTGACCTTGCATTCACTCTTACCTCTCCTCCAATGCCAGCAGTTGCCAGTCGGCATTTTATGATATTACGCCTGGAAATGCTATTGCGTGACTGCTGCCCTGGTAATATTCTTGCTGACATAAAATTTCAGTTAACGTAGCTGAGGATATGATTTCAGATTCAATTTCTTGTCCAAATATAGTCATCTAGTATTAACTAATCTGTGCATCTTCAGGGCTTTTCCGAAGACATTGTATGAACAACATGCAGTGAGAGAAAAAAAAAATGTTTTCTATGCTTTGTTGAATATTAGGTTTCTCTTATAGCCTCCAAAGTTCATAACACTTTTAATGGCACTAGCTTTGAATCCCAGATCTGTACAGGAGTATAAAATTAGAAGCAAACATTAGTCTGTCCTGATACCAGAAGATTCTGCTCTGAGGAGTGACAATCTCAGGAGGAACTTTCAGATCAGATACTTTAGCTTTTAACTTTCTTGAGATAGACTTGATCCATGGTTCTGTGTGTTTAAAATTTGAGACAAGATTGCCTTTTCTCTCTGCTTTTACTAAATACATGTCTAAGTGCCTGAGATCAATCTCAGTGTTCGGCCAAAATTGCCTGGATCTAAATCTTTGTGCTGATCTCTGCACTCAAATAGTGTTGGAGGTTGGAAGTACATTACAACATCCTCATGTTGTAATTGTGTTTAAATTCAGGTTACTTGCATAAGATGTGGAAGACTGAAAAATCACGAAGTTTCTCTGGAATCAGAACAGTTCATATTCTTCCTCTAGAGAGTTTGTGTAGGGTGGAATATGGAAATGCTGGTCATATGACAATTGACATGTGACAATTTCTGAACAAACAGGGTACAAAAAAAGGAGCTATTAAAGAAAACCAAAACATTATTTTAGGTGAGGGTAGAGAGCTGACACTAAAAATCTGCTTTGTCCCTGAAGTCATCTTTGGTGCGCAGAACTGCAGTGGAAATTCTGTTTTGGTTCTTTCTTTTGGCTGTTGGAGCGTCAGAAAAGCAGCACAGACTATGTCAGAAAATAATAGCAAAACAAGAAATGCCCTGTCAGAGCAACAACTCTATCTAGCTGGAATTACTGATTTGGGCAAAACTCACTGTATCCACAGCCCTGGCACTATGATTTCCTCTCTGCAGTACATTGTTGCCATGGCACATGAAGCCCAAACCTCATTTTTCAGTTCTCCAAAGTCAGTGGTAGTGGCCCCTGTGAGGTAAAACCGCACAATAAAATCTGGGGTTTGGTTCCACAAACATGCATATCCCAATTGCCCACCCAAGGAACTCCATTGAGTTCCAGTGGGATGGATCATAGGTGTCAAACTATCCATCTGTACAGATTCATATGTGCAGATATCCATAAGTGCAGATTCAGGGCTTTATGCTGTTGGAGTAGGCAGGAAACCACTTCAGAGAAGAATAAAATGGTTGCTGAAAGCACAAATAAAATACATCTTTGTTTAAATTAGTAGGGAGACTTTTTTTAATAAACCATTGGGAAAACTTTCAGTTTTCTTAGGAATGTCAAAACATTTCTAAAGTATTAGCAAATCTTGTAACATTCCTGGTATGTAGGTAAACACATTTATCCATTTCACAAAAGTCTAATTTATGGGATGCAATGGACAAGCAATTTTTAAGAGTACAGGGTCACAAATCAGTGTCGTAGGTGGGGGCCTGATTCACCAGATCATACTCCTATGGGAATGAATTTCCATGTTCAAAAGAACAAAGAGAGATTGGGGTGGGAGGGGAAACTCTTGCACATTTATATTCCTTTCCAATAACCATTTCTGATCACAGAGAGGCTTTGTGCTCAGCAGCACACAATTCAAGCCTGCTCTTTTGAATCTCCTAAATAATACAGTACAAAATCATAGCTCTACTATTTTGTGATGCTGAAGTGATGCATATACCATTCCCATGCATATACCATTTCCATATACCATATCTTTATTGACGTGGTACCTCTTCATCGTCACCTTTTGCACTGTTTTCATTTCTGCTCTTGTATTAGTTTCTGATACTTTATTAGGAGAAAGGTATTTTACAGTAGTGTTACACTCAGCTGAGGTGAATATTTAACCTCTTTACAAATACAGCTATTATCTGTGTGTGTCCCCATAGTTATCTCCATTCCTTCAAAACTATGTGAATGATATATCTATAGGTCTCCTTTTTTCTTTTTTTTTCTTTTTTTTTTTTTTAGATACAGTGTAGCAGTGTATATATATAGCAAATACTACTCTTTTGGCTTTCATCACTTGTATGGTTTTACTGCCACATAATGTTGGTGGTATTTGTGTAGTGTGTGGGCTTAAAGAGCAGAATTTGGGTTGAGTTCATTCATCACAGAGTACATTTGCACAGTGCTTCACTGAAATGCTGCACAAGCTCAACGTGAGGATCTGTGTCTCCGCAAAGCGTCAGTCGAAGAGGTGGCGCTGCCCTGGTCTAGCAGGGACAGACATGTAGCTTCAGGGGTAGGGAAGAGCAGCAGCAACTTATACTTGCCATTTTGCTTGTCTGTCAGAGATGTGAATGTGCTCTGGAAGAGATGCACTAGCGCACTAGAAAGCAGGGAGCTGGCTCTTTGTTCAAGGCTTTGAAAGATTTTGATCTTTTTATTTGTTTTAGGCTGACAGGAAACGTCCTTGGTTCTAGGTGTAGATTCATCTGTTTAATGTCCTCCAAGCCGAAGGTGGTGGTTATCAGGTAAAACAGGGAATAAGGCAAGGGGTACTTCAAGGAGACACGAGTGTGTCCTTGAAGACTTTCTGCCTTCCACAGAAAGCTTGTTAACCTTTGCTTTGGAGGGATGGGAAGCTGCTATTTTTTTTAGCAGTGCTTTACTAGTGTCTCTACAGTCATACAAAGGAATTAATGCATTTCTGTAAAGTACCTTATTCTGATATTGTACGTTCATGAATAACAGCTTAGGCTTCAGCTTCTGTTGCGTAGAAGTGCTGAATGTTTGGTGCAAACTCCATATGTTTGTGTGTGTTTCAGATTCTAAAAGTCTGCAAGTCTCAGAAGTCTTAGTCTTTGACATGATATTCCCTCTTTTTCATAAGGCACTCTGAGGAAAGTATATCTAGACTGTATGGACACTTAAATTTCATCTTCCTCATAAAGTATTGCTCCCATCACTACGGGAGCTTTCATGGCATTGAGTTCTGTCACTTGGAAAGTCCTTTTTCAGCATAATTATGTTTTGCTTGCTGCTGTAGCAGATGCCAACAGCCATGCTTCTTGTATTGGCCTGCCTAACAGCATGCTTCCCAATTAATTTGGCACATTCAGTCTAATGCTTTTTTCTGTACCGCAGCCCCGGCCTTGCAGTCTTGGAGATGGAGTTTTGGGAGGCTCCTGCTGGGAGAATAGGTCCGACTTGCCTCCTCACCCACAGAGTGGAAGCCCCTGCATCCATCATTGATCTGACTGGAGCTGCTGCTTCCTGTTCTGATTCTCATCTGTTTGCCTCCGTCTCATCTGGTTGCCTCCAAGTTCAGCTCAGCTCTGGAAGGAACCAGGGTAAAAGTGGACTAGGAAATACCAGGCCCTCTGCTAGATGGGAAAGGGAAGATAGTGACAAAAGACTTGGGAAGGGATGAGATGCTTAGTGCCTTTTTTGCCTCTGTCTTCCCTGGCAAGACTGGCCTTCAGCAATCTCACCTTCAAATCTCCAGCCAGTCTTTCTTTGCTAGTATAAAGCCCAGCAGAACAGCAGTGCCTCCCCTCTGCCCACAAAATCTCTTGTCTCCACCTAAACTTTGTGCCCGCGAGTGCAACCCTTAGCTCTGCCTTTCTGCCAAGTAAAGGAGATAGTGTCCCAAGTGTTGCAGAAGACGAGGTAGACCACATGCTCTGCCCTCCCCTCCTCTACCCAGACATCATGGAGGGCTCTCAAGAGTGGGTAAGCATGGTTTCCCCTTGTGGATGCGTGTCACTACCCTGAGCTCCTTCTTCCCAGGCTGGAGCTGGCGTGCCCATGGAGCCACCGGGTGCCCTGGGGCTTCTGCGGGGCTGCAGGTGAGGCTGCTGGGCCTGCTGTTGCCAATGGCGGTGCCTTGCCTGGCAGGAGCTGGTCCTGCAGCCAGAGCATCTGCGCAGGCAGTGCGGGGCAGAGTGCTCAGGGAGGCATCACTGCTGCCATGAGCAGGGCCAGGAGCAGGGGGCCTTCCTGCCGCTCCATCCCAGTGTCCCCTGCCTGTGCGACTGTTGAGATCAAGGGGAGGGTGAGATTGGGGAAGAAGAATCACTCGACTCCTGCTACACAGCACACAAGTGTTTATTGCACATTTACTGCACTGAGCCCCGGTGAGAGGGATACCCGGCTCAGCGCGGGGCTGGTTAGCGGTGTCTCTGACCCGTGCTGAGCTCTCCGGTGTCCCACAGCTGCTCCTCCTGGCCTGGCAGCCCCATCAACTTCAACAGGACCAAGGCCAGGAGGAGCCGGGGAGGCCCCCATGAGCTCTGGGCCTCCCCCAAGTCTCTGTGTCCTGAGCTCAACTCTGAGCTCGGCTGTTCGGCCACTTCTCAGGCCATCTTCTGGCTGCTCATCTCGCCCGCGCTTCCTGAGGTGGCCGAGGATCGTTGTTGTGGGAGCCCGTGTGCAGGGAGGGGTCACTGTTGGCAGGGCCAGGAGCAGGGGGGCTTCCTGTGGCTCTGTGCTGGTGCTCCCTGCCTGGCTGTCTGGCAAAGGTGAGAAGTTTTGTGGGCAGAGGAGAGGCCCAGGGAGAGGCACTGGAGTCCTGTGCCTCTCCCTGATGACAAGGGCCTCGTGTTCTCCATCGCCGTGCACAGATGTTTTTTGCACCGCCCAAAAGGGGACAGGGCACCAGCAGGCCCAGGGAGAGGCACTGATGGGCTGCGCCTCTCCCAGATGACAAGGGCCTCGGGTACCCTGTTGTGGTGCACAGATGTTTTGTGCACCGCCCAAGGGGACAGGGCACCCGGAGGCCCAGGGAGAGGCACTGATGGGCTGCACCTCTCCCAGATGACAAGGGCCTCAGGTACCCTGTTGCGGGGCACAGATGTTCACCCCAGGGGGACAGGGGCGCCGGGCCGGTGGGCGCTGCTCAGCACAGCCTCTGTACAGGGGCTGTGCTTCACAGCGTCCCACTGGTGTCATGGGCGGCCCGGCGGTCCCTGCGCCCTCTCCTCCTCCTCAGGGCGGCGACGCGGCGGCGGAGCCCCCTGCCCAGCGCCCGCCAGCCCCCGCAGGAGCAGCCGGGGCAGAGCAGGGAGCGAAGCGCCGCTCGCCAGCCGGAGCCGGCTGCAGGAGGGGAGGGAGTCTCCGTGTCCCCGGAGTCCACCGTTTCCCAGCGCTGCGGCGCTGGGACAGTGGAGGGCTCCTCGCTCCCGGAGCTGCTAGAAGGCTCGGGCTGGGGTGGAGACCCAGATGGGCTGGTCTCCACCACCAGGATGGGTGCCCAGAGGCGCTGCAGGGTGGATTTGCGCGCCACAGTTGGGGGCCAATCCAGGTGGGGCTCCCTGGGGATGAAGCCAAGGAGTTCCTTGCCCAGCCCCAGGAACACCACCTGGCTGGCCCCCAACTGCACACGGCGGCGAGGTGGGGAAGGACCATGAGGCTCCCCGGTCACCCCGCCGTCCGTGCCTGGGCACCTGGGAGGGAGAAGGCAGCTCAGGAGGGGGCCCGGGGCTGCCCAGTGTCCCCAGCAGGAGGCCCTGGCGCTGGCGGGTCTGAGGGAACCCAGCCCAACTCTTGGCCTCCTGGCCCACCCTGCTCCTGCTCGTGGGACCAAGCCAGTGCCTCAGGGCAGCCCTGGCAGGGCCGGGCTCCACTTACCCTTCCAGCCCCCTCCCAGCAGGCTTCTCCGGGAGCTCAAAGGGGAACACGGAGACTGTGGGAGAGAAGGCAAGAGGCTGTCAGCGCCGTGGGGCAGCCCCTGCGCAACCCCAGCCAGCAGAGGGGTGGGCGCCGGCAGCCGGGGTGCTGGCCAGGAGCCACTACCGTGGCTACGCTCAGGACAGGGCCGCTCACCCGCAGGGATGAACATCAAGGCCATCCAAAAAGACGCCAGGACGCGGCAGGCCGAGGGGATGCCCAGGATGGCAAGGAGCACGAGGCTCAGGGCCACAAGCTGGCATGCGGCTCGCACGCGAGAGTCCATGTCACCGAGGTGACAGGGCCTCGCGTGCGGCCGGCGTCGAGCTCTTCTCCCAAGTCCTGTTTGCAGAGGAAAACACGGCCCAGCTCATGTTAGTGGCCCCAGCAGTGACCCGCAAGCCCAGCCCCAGGCTGGGCAGCGGCACCACAGCCCTGCCCAGCAGCTGCCTTCCCACCCACTGCACCCGCTCCTGGCCCCAGCCCCTCTGCTCTGGGCTCACCCTTGCGCCTGGCGTCCGCAGCAGAATAAATCCAATAACAAAATCAGCCCAAGGCTGACGAGAGGATATCTGGGAAGAGAAGGGCACCCTGTACTCACTCCATGTGCCCTCCCTGGCACCAGGCAGCAGCTGGGGGCCCTTGGGAGGTCACTGAGCAAAGGGAGGCTGGAGAGGGGACCCTGGAGTGGCTCTTACCCCGCAGCCTCACTCCTTGACCGCAAAGTCAAGTCTTTGCCCATTCGCGAACTGGCAAAGTGAGACAAGGCCACCCCAGCACCACCTTTAAAACGGGCCTGGGATTGTGATGCAATAGCGGAGTCACAGCAACAGCCCTGGGCCACACGGCAGGGGTTCTGATGCGATGCTGACGTCATGGCAACATCCCTGACTCTGGTGACACACGAGGGCTTGGAATGTTGTGTGATGCAGACGTCCCGGCAACATCCCTGGGCCCAGTGATGCCCCTGTGCTGTGCTGACATTGTCGTCACCCAAACACCAACACTGCCCAGCACTGCAAGGAGAAGCCCAAGGCAGCTCTGGCAGCAGATCCCCAGCGGCACCTAAGATCCATCACGGCCAAGCCCATGTGCAGGTTGCAGCCTTTGCCTGGCAATGATGGACTCTGGTGTCCTGGTCTTGCAGGGAAAGGCAGCACGGATGTGTCTCCAAATGCTTTGCTTCCCAAAAAGACCTTGTTCCCATCAGCGCTGTCTCTTCTTGCAGACTCCATCTAAGGAATGACTTTCAGGCAGGAAAATGATGCACTCAATATCCACCTCCCAGACCTCCCTGGCCCAGTAGTTACTGTGAGTGCACATGAGCACAGATTCACTGAATTAAGTGGAGAGCAGAGGAAGCGTGTGTGTGATGCAGAGGATTACTCTGGGGTAAAGGAGGTGTGAAAAGTCAAAACGCTAGCACAAAGTTAGTTGGGTCTTTCTGTACTTTCATTGCATATTATTTCCTCTTCTGCAACTCAATATATGTGCCTTGAATATTGCCTTAGAGTACAATAAGAGCGGTTATGTAGACCGTTACTTTTGCAGCATAAAATAATCTTTTAAAAACTGCAATCCAGTAAACAAAGCCCTAGGAGATAAACATCCTTTACAACTGTCAAACTCTGAGCAAATGCTCATTTTTTTCATTGCTGCAAAGCATGCCTTATTCTGAGAAAGGAGAGAGAATAGCCAGTATCATGCCTAATATTTGAATGATCTGTTTGCAAGAACAGATATTGATGTTACCTTAAAGAAAAATGGTTGAGGGCTGAAAGGTAATAAACAAAAGTGCTGAAATACCAAGCACCACGTCTAACCCTACAGCTCAAGGGCTGTAAATTAATGGCATGCTTTTTCAACATAGCAATGAACTACAAAAATTGTGCAGTCTCTTATTCCTTGCAAGGCCAACACATCTCTGAAACCTAAGTGGCCTTTTGCCAAGTAAGACTGATCTTGGAAACACATCAGTGTTTCAAATCCTGCTTCTGGAAGGGTCCGTGTGAAACCTTTTGTAATGACGTTTCAGTTTTGGTGGTAATGCTGACTGTCATTTTTACTGGCCCAAAGCAAAACCAAACATAGTTAACTAAGTCTCTTGTAGTGAATTCTATCAGCTAGATAAGACATGCAGCACTTAATGTACAGAACATTTGCTGATTGTGGATGTAGTCCAAGAATGTGAGGCCAGCTCATCTTTTTTGGTTAAACGCTCTGAGCAGGACAGTTCCATCTCTGCATAAAGAGACTATCATTACGTCACACATAGTTCACCTCTGTTCCCATTTTTCAGGCTTATGCATGCAGTAAAAAGTTTACACAATGCATGCTGGAAATCGGTGGAAGAATTCCTACTGATTTCCATCAGACTGTGCCATAATATGGGGCCTTGTGTTTTATTGCGTTGCCTTAGCACTTGGTTATTAGTACTGAAGTGTCCCCTAATAAAAACTAAGGAGCCTTGGCAATTTTTTTTTTCTCGTATGACTCATAAACAGCTGCATATAAAAATGAGAATATCAGACAAAGGTAAGTTCTTATATCATTTATACCTCCTTAATTATCTTTGCCAGAAGATCATTAAAACCAAAGTTATCATTGCTTTTAATTAAGCAAACGTCCTTAGAATGGCAAGACGTGCTGCCTTGTGTTTATCCCTGCTGGAAATGTTTATTTCTGTTGAGAAATTTTAATATGAAATATCAGGAGGAAGGAAGGAGAGTAGAGGCTTCAAATATCCTGGCTCCTGGTCCTGTATATTATGTTTTCCAAACTGTGTCTTCAAGGTGAGCAATCAAGAGAAGCCACAGATCTGCAGCCCATCTAATTTGTTTTTCCATCATTTCCTTAACTTGGCTTACATGCAATAATCATTATAGTGCAAGTAACACTGCTGGGAAAATCATTTCTTCCTCACTGAATAGAATATAACTTATACTACACTTGAATCATAATTGGCCTTGTGTTTATTTCATGGACTTGCAGTCAACCTATCACTTCTCTAGCTGAGGGAGTTCTGTGTCTTCTGGCAAAGATCCTGCTTGTTACAAAATATTATGAAATCTTCTTCTGATTAAATGTAATTAAAAACACTTAGGAATCTGAACTGATTTTTTATGTCAGATGTTCAATATTATGTTCCTGAAGATTTAAGAAGTTTCTGAATATTTATTGGGAAGGTAGAAGCCTATTCTAGACAGGCTTTGAACTGTGCTCCTTGCTAGAGCAACTGAATGACTTTCCGCAATACATTTGTCACATCTTCTATTATTATAAGGTTATTATTCCCTTCCACTGTTTATCTATAATTCAGCTGCAACAATGGAAACGACTCTTATGTGCTATATATGAGCATCAAGCCCATATAAATGATGTCAGCTATTCAGCCAGAGGATGAACAGTAGCTGACAGAGGTTATCAGTACCCTGCATTGCACTCACACCTCTGGGATGTCATGCAGCGTGCCAGAAACATCTTCAGCTACACTCTCTTTGATTAAATATATTCAGGGCTGGTGGATTGCACTTAGCTTAATTTTAATGAGAAAGTGATATCTGAGGGGAAAAAAAAGGGGGTTTTAAATTTGTTTTTGTTTTGTTTTATTCATTTCAGTGATTTAGTTTCCTATGGAGTGCTTATGCTCCTGAGCTAATGCTCAGGGTATTTGCGATAACATCCCATTGAGAGGGGAGCTCATGGGTTTCTTTTTCTGTGATGAGCCATATAAACCCTCTGCATGCAGCAGACTCAGGAAAGACATGGGTTGGTGACCTTGAGTCCAAGAGAGGCTTGAAAAGCTGTTTATCACTGGCATATGGTTTTCCTCAGTTTCGGTATTGGGGGAGGAGAGCACTATTAAGCACTTTTTGAAGTAAAGTCCTCCCTTTGTTACCCAGAGGCAGCTGGGGATACTCCTTTTTTTATTCCTCCCTTTTAGGGTGTCTCTGTGCTGTAACTTTGCACTTGCGCTCAACTTGCAGTGCCAAGCAGCTCCAAACCATGAGCCATGGCATGTAGGTGAAAGCAGTCCCAGGCTTTAAGGCATCATCCAGTAAAATCAAACTGAAGAAGAGAAGGTTACACTCATTAAAACTTGGATCTGCTGCTTTTAACTTGGAGAGACATCCCTCCATAAATCCTAGAGTCTCCTTATTGGTCCAGGTTGCATACTGTAACAGAGAAAGACAATTGCTAGAAAGCAGATGATGCTGAACTTGTTGTCATTCGCACAAGCAAGTCAAGCTCAAAAGTAAGCAAGCCCAAAGAGGAAAAGAGAAACTTTATTTTCAGGTAAGAGTTAGCTTAGTAGCGGGAAGCGGAGCGTTAACTCCAGCCTGCCGCCACCGCTGCAGGCCACGCTGGGCACTAAGTGCTGAGCTGAGCTCGCCCACGCACACAGAACTCCCCGAGGCCGGACACCTCGGCTAGGCAGGGAAATTAAGCCCCCTCACCAAATACACTAACAGGAACTCTTCCCAAAGCACGCACCCCTTTTACGCCTTACCTTAACAGGAAGAGAGAGACGACTTTTGCCCCAAAATTCTCCAATATTCACACATCCAATTCTTTGGCCCACTCTAAGGGGCCCCTGCCTCCCATGCCCACTGCAGACCTGGAAGAACCTCCTCCCCGTGGGCTGGGGCCTGACCCCCACCGAGCCGTGCCCGGCTCTCACCTGCTCTCTCCTGCTCTTTGCTTGACCGGCCCTGCTGAGCTGGCGGCTCCACCCGCACGACCTCCTTTGGCATCAGCAGCAGCAGCTCAGACTGGGCCATGCGAAAATGAAAACGCCGCTAGCGAAGGCCCCAGCTGCGTCCTGGCACTGAGCAGGCCACAACGGCGCATTCCTCCCGTTCCCAAAGCCGCCTGCCCTCATCCCTTCTGTAGGAAATCTCCCTGACGGATCCTCCCAGCAGAATTTACTGGTGGATATAGGAGCTCTGTAAAGGAAAAACAAAGTGACTCAAGGCACTAAGATTACTAACACCCTCAACATGGCTATTTAAACGGTGCAGCTTGTGCCAGCTTTGCAAGAGGAAGCATCGGTATTTTTTCTACTTTTTCTTTCAAAGTAATACCCAGACCTACTAAAGGAAACACTTAAAGAACACTGAAGGATGTCCAAACTCAAAAGGTCTTCATTACCTTTTTCTTCATTAGAATTTTTGAGACATGGGATTTAGTAATTCAAGGACAAGGACAGGGAACTTCTTCCACTAACTCCAGAGGTAGGAAATACCGTCTACTTCCTCACCAGAGCAATGCTGCTCCCCAGCCCTCATTTCAGCAGATCACACATTTGGGTCTCCTCCTTAATGTCACTGCCTGGACACTCATTCCAACAATTCCACACGTTTCAGCAAGAACATAATGCTACCTTACTACTGCAAGAAAGAACCATGAGAAAGCTTTCATTTTTATTTGGGCCACAAGAAGAAGAACAGCAGTTACTGGCTTCTCTTTGACAAGAGTCATACCAAAGGGGAAAAAAAATACCCAAATTCGGATATTTGCCTAGTACACACCAATAACTTTTAAGGAGAGTTATATATTTCTCCAAAATTATTTTGCTACATTCACTTAAGTGGAGCCTGCTTTAGATGTTGGGAATACTAAACAAAGCCATAGAAATGCCATCTCTAAAATTTGATCTCTTTGCTTCAAATTATTATTTATAGAGCCTATATCATTTATATTGCCTTTATATGGCCAATCATCAGGAGCTTTTTCTTAGACCCAATTCTCAGGAAAAAGAAAAAAAATCCCCACCAAAATTCTTCCCCCAAATAACTTCCCTCCCATCCCAAAATCATTATCTCCCAACATCCCTCCAAAAAAAAAAAAATCCATTTTCCCATTCCTAGTTCAAAAATTCCCTCAAAAAATATGCCTTCTAAGAAAAGGAATGTTTCCCCCCAAATGTTTCCTTCTGCCTTTTTTCAGAAAACAGCCCTGTTGTCCACGGAGCTGCTGCTCGGATCTGTGTCAGCCCCGTTCCCTGCTGGAGCAAACTTACTTTGGTGGCCACTTTTGTGGCCCCACGGCCGAGCTCACTCCGCTCCACTGGGGCTGCCGGCAGGTCGGCCCTGAGCCCGCACTGAGCCCAGGGCAACGGCAACGGCAGAAACGCTCCCACCCGCTGCACACAGGACATCCTCTTCGGACACGCTTCCGTCCTCTGCATTTGGGGATCACAAATGAACATGAACACGTCCACGAAAGCCACTTTACCAGCTAATACACTGCTCCGTTTCCAATGTCTGCTCAACCAACACCTCTACAAAGGCAGCAGCTCCCAGATCCCGACACCAGCAGCAGCAGCGACGGCATCGCGACGCCCCGGGCGCTTCCCTGCAGCGCGGCCCCCTCCGCGGAGCTGCCCTGCAAACCCACCCCAACGAGGGCTCGGGTTCCTGTCACCAGCCCCCAGCGCTCTGCAGCGGCAGGAGCCGCCCGGCCCAAGGACGCCGAGCGCCGGGGCCACGTCCTCCCCCGCCGCCCCCCCTCTCGCTGCTCCCCGGCCTCCCCCCGGCCCGGGACCCGCGCGCAGCCCTCCCGGGACACCCCGCACACGGGCAGGTCGGCCCCGCGCCCCGGCCCCGCGCGCAGCCCTCCCGGGACACCCCGCACACGGGCAGGCCGGCCCCGCGCCCCGGCCCCCCGGCCCCGCCGCCGCCTCCGCGCGGCGCTGCCCCCGCCGGCAGGACGCGGCCGCGGCCTCCCCACGGGCCGCGAGCGCCGCCCCCCGCGCCCTTCCCGCGCGCTCCCGCCGCCGCCGCGCACCTGCCGGCCCCGCGCATGCGCCGCGCGCCACAAGGGGCCGCCGACCGCACTGCGCACGCGCCCCGCTCCTGCAGCGCCTCCGCCCCGACACGCGGGGGCAGCAGCGAGCGCGGCAGAGCGCACTGCGCATGCGCGCACCCCCCCCCCACGTGGCGGCGCCGCTCCTGGGGCGCGGGGGGCGGCGGGGGGAGGGGGCGGCCTCTGCCCAGCGGTGGCACCGACAGAGCGAGAGGAAACGGCCGCAAACTGAAACAGAGAAAGTTCCGCAGGAACTTAAGGAAAAACGTATTAGCAGTGAGGGTGACGGAGCACGGGAACAGGCTGCCCGGAGAGGCCGTGGAGTCTCCGTCTCTGGAGATCTCCAAGGGCCGCCTGGACGCAGCCCTGTGCCACGTGCTCTGGGTGACCCTGCGTGTGCAGGGGTTGGACTAGGTGATCCCTGGAGGTCCCGTCCAACCTTAAGGATTCTGTGATTCTGTGAAGGAAAGAGTTAACAGCTGGAAGTGCCCCCTGGCACCAGCTGGCCTTAGAAGGTAGAGACTGAGGCAAAGAAGGCAGTCAGTCACTCTGATTTCTCTGTATTCTTTGTCATCAGGGCCCACACAGCGCATTCAGCATCCAGCGGACCCGCATCATCCCTAGTTTTCCTTTTGCTAGTCGTGCATTGGGAGAAGCCCTTCTTGTTGTCCTTCACATCCATTGCAAGATTCAATTCCCAATAGGCCTTGGCCTTCCTCGTTGCATCCCTCTGCCCTCTGACAACATTCCTCTAGTCCTCCCAAGACACCTCTCGCTTTTTTGGTATACTTCTTTCTTCTGTTCGAGTTTTGCCAGGAGTTGTTTTCTCAGCCCCTTTGCCTGACTTCTTACTCACAGGTATGCACCAATTTTGAGCTTGGAGGAAGTAATGCTTGAATCTTAACCAATCTCTCTTAGACCCCCTCCTTCCTTCTAGGGACCTAACCCATGGCGTTCTTCAAAGGAGCCCAAAATACACAGAGGTAAAAAGGAAGGCTCTGTGGATCATCTAAAAGGAAGCTGCCCCTTGGGAATGCTGAACGAGCCCAGGTCCCTCCATGTCCCCTTGTGTGCCACAGAGCTGCTGCGGCACCTGAGCACCTCTGTGGCCCTGTGCTGGGCTCCGCCAGTCTGTCAGGCATCTTGATGGCGGGGGAAGCCCAAAGCCAACACTGCAATCCAGAGGAATACTGCCAAGTGCCAAAGAGGGAGGCAAACATAAATCTCGGCCGTTTGAGCAAGCTAGCCCTAAGGAAGCCGTTAGCCAGGAAGGCACTCCCTGCCGGAGGCCAGCACATCTTCCTGCTGGAATGGAAGCCCTTTGCTTCTCCAGGGGAGCACAGCTCCTTCGATCGATATGGTGCTCTTATCTGTGCACCTCCACAGTGGGCCTTGCACCATGTTCAGCCTGGCGTTAGGTAGCTGAAGAGCGAAGGAGCTGGAGATAGCTACTGCCATCCACCTTCTTGACCACCGGCCGAAAACGCCCCCTCCGGGCCCTCAGAGACCTCGGCACCCCCCGCCACACTGCCCCGTCACCACGGCGCAGCAGCCCCAAGGGAGCCAGGGCCTCTCATCGCCTCTCCCTCAGGGCTCAGGGCTGAAGACAGGCCACGTCTTCAGGCCCCAGGAGTGTGGGGCAGGAAAGAAGGGCTCACGCAACACTCGATACTCAGGAGTTCTTTTATTTAATGTTATTTATTGGTCCATGGTGGTTGGCTGGTCTTGGTGCACAGTCTGCAGATGGCTCCTTATACAGCCCCTTCATCGTGATGATCTGAGAAGGGGGTAGGAGAGGGGGAAAGCAGAGTGGAGGGAAGGGGGGAACCGGCTGCTGGATGCTGCGCCCATAGGTGTTCTTTGGCCACGCAGTCCCTCAGGTGGATCTTCTGCCGAGGGACTGGTGGCCGGGCGCAGCTGGGTGGCCGTAGGGGGCCCAGGCTCTCCTGGGATGCCTCTGCCATGGTGTTTTTCGGCAGGGCATCCCAGGCGCCAGGGCCGTCATGCAGGATCCACCTCCATAGGCTCCTCATCAGGCAGAGGTGGATCCACCTCCATCTCCTCAGGGCATTCTTCGGGAGCGTCGACTTCCATGCGTTCGTCTACCATCCTCCTTGGCCACCTGCTGTTACCATGTACCACTCTCAAGATCTTATCCAATAATTCTTTTCTTCTGAGTCGCCTCCTTTGAACACCCCTGAGGGCAGCCACCGGTTTCATTTTCCGGAAAAAGGGCACCAACCACCACGCGCTAAACCACCACCACCACAAAGCCAGAGCCTCAGCGAGCTCGGGGCCAGCGCCAGCGCTCCCGCTTTTATAGGGGCAATGGCAGTGTTCTGGGGGTGCGTCACAATGATACGTGACGTGACATCACAGGAACCCACCTCCAGACCACCGCTGTTGATGTCACGTCACGTATCATTGTGACGCACCCCCATCCACATCCTGGCTCAGCACTACACTGAGGAGAACAGCAAGAACCAAGAGCAACCTGGACTAGAGGGGGAAGGAAAGAGAAAAGCTGAAAGAGGGAGAAAATGAAGGAAAAAGCTAAAACAAGGAAAAATGAAGGAAAAAACATAAAAGAGGAAAAAAACATGAAAAAAGGTAAAAGGAGGAGCCAAAGGGAAAACTAAAAGAGAGAGAGAAAGGAAAGAAAAAAAGCTGGAAGGAGGCAAAGAATGAAGGAAAAAATAAGCTAAAGGAGGGAAAAATAATGAAAACAGTTAAAAGGGGTAAAAACAAAGGAAAAAATCTAAAAGGGGAAAGATAAGAAAAAAAGGATAAAATGCATAAAAACAAACGAAAAAGATTAAAGGGGGATAATGAAAGAAGAAAGCTTAAAAAGGAGGAAACAAAAAGATAAAAATGCAAAAAAGAAAAAAGGGGGGGAAAAGAGAAAAACAAATGAGGGGATGGGATGGGATGGGATAGGATAGGCTGGGACAAGATGGGATGGAACAGGCTGGGCTGGGCTGGACCGGGACAGGACAGGACAGGACAGGACGGGGTCCCCCCGCAGCCGCCCTCACGCAGCCCGTCCCGTCCCGTCCCGTCCCGCGGGCAGCGGCGCCCGGGCTCGCGCTGCCCTCGCTGCCCGCGGCACCCGCGCCACGGCCACGGCCACGGCCCTGCCTCCCGCGCCCGCCGCGCGCACGGAAAAGGCCCCGGGCGGCGGGGGACGAGGGGCCGCAGGCAGCGTCCCCAGGAGGGCCGGGACCCGGCCCCAGGACAGGCTCAGGCCAGGTTCACGCTGCGGACGACTCCCAGGAGGGTGTCTGCTCCCAGCAGCGCCAGCGACACGGCTCTGGGATCCCTCCGCAGGGGCTATCGGCTCTCTGGCCAGCCGGGCACCGCTGCCCATTCCAGCGCAGCGAGACCGGCCCTGCCCGCAAGACCTCCCGCTTCCCCGTCTCGGCCTTGGGAGCAGCCCCCAGCGTTTCCGCGCGGGCACAGCTGGTGCCAGGGGGCACTTCCAGCTGTTAACTCTTTCCTTCACAGAATCACAGAATCCTTAAGGTTGGACGGGACCTCCAGGGATCACCTAGTCCAAGCCCTGCACACACAGGGTCACCCAGAGCACGTGGCACAGGGCTGCGTCCAGGCGGCCCCTGGAGATCTCCAGAGACGGAGACTCCACGGCCTCTCCGGGCAGCCTGTTCCCGTGCTCCGTCACCCTCACTGCTAACACGTTTTTCCTTAAGTTCCTGCGGAACTTTCGCTGTTTCAGGTTGCGGCCGTTTCCTCTCGCTCTGTCGGTGCCACCGCTGGGCAGAGGCCGCCCCCTCCCCCCGCCGCCCCCCGCGCCCCAGGAGCGGCGCCGCCACGTGGGGGGGGGGTGCGCGCATGCGCAGTGCGCTCTGCCGCGCTCGCTGCTGCCCCCGCGTGTCGGGGCGGAGGCGCTGCAGGAGCGGGGCGCGTGCGCAGTGCGGTCGGCGGCCCCTTGTGGCGCGCGGCGCATGCGCGGGGCCGGCAGGTGCGCGGCGGCGGCGGGAGCGCGCGGGAAGGGCGCGGGGGGCGGCGCTCGCGGCCCGTGGGGCGGCCGCGGCCGCGTCCTGCCGGCGGGGGCAGCGCCGCGCGGAGGCGGCGGCGGGGCCGGGGGGCCGGGGCGCGGGGCCGGCCTGCCCGTGTGCGGGGTGTCCCGGGAGGGCTGCGCGCGGGGCCCGGGCCGGGGGAGGCCGGGGAGCAGCGAGAGGGGGGGCGACAGCGGGGGAGGACGTGGCCCCGGCGCTCGGCGTCCTTGGGCCGGGCGGCTCCTGCCGCTGCAGAGCGCTGGGGGCTGGTGACAGGAACCCGAGCCCTCGTTGGGGTGGGTTTGCAGGGCAGCTCCGCGGAGGGGGCCGCGCTGCAGAGAAGCGCCCAGGGCGTCGCGATGCCGTCGCTGCTGCTGCTGGTGTCGGGATCTGGGAGCTGCTGCCTTTGTAGAGGTGTTGATTGAGCAGGCATTGGAAACGGAGCGATGTATTAGCTGGTAAAGTGGCTTTCGTGGACGTGTTCATGTTCATTTGTGATCCCCAAGTGCAGAGGACGGAAGCGTGTCCGAAGAGGATGTCCTGTGTGCAGCGGGTGGGAGCGTTTCTGCCGTTGCCGTTGCCCTGGGCGCAGTGCGGGCTCAGGGCCGACCTGCCGGCAGCCCCCGTGAAGCGGAGTGAGCTCGGCCGTGGGGCCACAAAAGTGGCCACCAAAGTAAGTTTGCTCCAGCAGGGAACGGGGCTGACACAGATCCGAACAGCAGCTCCGTGGTCGACAGGGCTGTTTTCTGAAAAAAGGCAGAAGGAAACATTTGGGGGGAAACATTCCTTTTCTTAGAAGGCATATTTTTTGAGGGAATTTTTGAACTAGGAATGGGAAAATGGATTTTTTTTTTTTTTTTGGAGGGATGTTGGGAGATAATGATTTTGGGATGGGAGGGAAGTTATTTGGGGGAAGAATTTTGGTGGGGATTTTTTTTCTTTTTCCTGAGAATTGGGTCTAAGAAAAAGCTCCTGATGATTGGCCATATAAAGGCAATATAAATAATATAGGCTATATAGATAATATTTTGAAGCAAAGCTAGTCTTTTAGAGATGATGTTTTCTTTGGCTTTGTTTCGTATTCCCAACATCTAAAGCAGGCTCCCCTTAAGTGCATGTAGCAAAATAATTTTGGATAAATATATAACTCTCCTTAAATATTATTGGTATGTACTAGGCAAATGTCTGAATTTGGGGATTTTTTTTTCCTTTTGGCATCACTGTTGTCAAAGAGAAGCCAGTAACTGCTGTTCTTCTTCTTGTGGCCCAAATAAAAATAAAAGCTTTCTCATGGTTCTTTCTTGCAGTAGTAAGAGAGCGGTATGTTCTTGCTGAAGTGAGTGGAATTGTTGGAATGAGTGTCCAGGCAGTGACATTAAGGAGGAGACCCAATGTGTGATCTGCTGAAATGAGGGCTGGGGAGCAGCATTGCTCTGGTGAGGAAGTAGACGGTATTTCCAACCTCTGGAGTTAGTGGAAGAAGTTCCCTGTCCTTGTCCTTGAATTACTAAATCCCATGTCTCAAAAATTCTAATGAAGAAAAACCTTTTGAGTTTGGACATCCTTCAGTGTTCTTTAAGTGTTTCCTTTAGTAGGTCTGGGTATTACTTTGAAAGAAAAAGTAGAAAAAATACCTATGCTTCCTCTTGCAAAGCTGGCACAAGCTGCACCGTTTAAATAGCCATGTTGAGGGTGTTAGTAATCTTAGTGCCTTGAGTCACTTTGTTTTTCCTTTACAGAGCTCCTCTAGCCACCAGTAAATTCTGCTGGGAGGATCCGTCAGGGAGATTTTCTACAGAAGGGATGAGGGCAGACGGCTTTGGGAACGGGAGGAATGCGCCGTTGTGGCCTGCTCAGTGCCAGGACGCAGCTGGGGCCTTCGCTAGCGGCGTTTTCATTTTCGCATGGCCCAGTTTGAGCTGCTGCTGCCGATGCCAAAAGCAGTGGTGCAGGTGGAGCCGCCAGCTCAGCAGGGCTGGTCAAGCAAAGAGCAGGAGAGAGCAGGTGAGAGCCGGGCACGGCTCGGTGGGGGTCAGGCCCTAGCCCGCGGGGAGGAGGTTCTTCCAGGTCTGCAGTGGGCATGGGAGGCAGGGGGTCCCCTTAGAGTGGGCCGAAGAACTGGATGTGTTAATTTTGGAGAATCTCTTGGTGAAAGTCATCTCTCTCTTCCTGTTAAGGTAAGGTGTAAATGGGTGCATGCTTTGGGAAGAGCTCCTGTTAGTGTATTTGGTGAGGGGGCTTAATTTCCCTGCCTAGTCAAGGCGTCCGGCCTCGGGGAATTCTGTGTGCGTGGGCGAGCTCAGCTCAGCACTTAGTGCCCAGCGTGGCCTGCAGCGGTGCCGGCAGGCTGGAGTTAACGCTCCGCTTCCCGCTACTAAGCTAACTCTTACCTGAAAATAAAGTTTCTCTTTTCCTCTTTTGGCTTGCTTACTTTTGAGCTTGGCTTGCTTGTGCGAATGACAAGAAGTTCAGCATCATCTGCTTTCTAGCAATTGTCTTTCTCTGTTACAGTATGCAACCTGGACCAATAAGGAGACTCTAGGATTTATGGAGGGATGTCTCTCCAAGTTAAAAGCAGCAGATCCAAGTTTTAATGAGTGTAACCTTCTCTTCTTCAGTTTGATTTTACTGGATGATGCCTTAAAGCCTGGGACTGCTTTCACCTACATGCCATGGCTCATGGTTTGGAGCTGCTTGGCACTGCAAGTTGAGCGCAAGTGCAAAGTTACAGCACAGAGACACCCTAAAAGGGAGGAATAAAAAAAGGAGTATCCCCAGCTGCCTCTGGGTAACAAAGGGAGGACTTTACTTCAAAAAGTGCTTAATAGTGCTCTCCTCCCCCAATACCGAAACTGAGGAAAACCATATGCCAGTGATAAACAGCTTTTCAAGCCTCTCTTGGACTCAAGGTCACCAACCCATGTCTTTCCTGAGTCTGCCGCATGCAGAGGGTTTATATGGCTCATCACAGAAAAAGAAACCCATGAGCTCCCCTCTCAATGGGATGTTATCGCAAATACCCTGAGCATTAGCTCAGGAGCATAAGCACTCCATAGGAAACTAAATCACTGAAATGAATAAAACAAAACAAAACAAAAACAAATTTAAAACCCCCTTTTTTTCCCCTCAGATATCACTTTCTCATTAAAATTAAGCTAAGTGCAATCCACCAGCCCTGAATATATTTAATCAAAGAGAGTGTAGCTGAAGATGTTTCTGGCACGCTGCATGACATCCCAGAGGTGTGAGTGCAATGCAGGGTACTGATAACCTCTGTCAACTACTGTTCATCCTCTGGCTGAATAGCTGACATCATTTATACGGGCTTTGTGCTCATATATAGCACATAAGAGTTGTTTCCATTGTTGTAGCTGAATTATAGATAAACAGTGGAAGGGAATAATAACCTTATAATAATAGAAGATGTGACAAATGTATTGCGGAAAGTCGTTCAGTTACTCTAGCAAGGAGCACAGTTCAAAGCCTGTCCAGAATAGGCTTCTACCTTCCCAATAAATATTCAGAAACTTCTTAAATCTTCAGGAACATAATACTGAACATCTGACATAAAAAATCAGTTCAGATTCCTAAGTGTTTTTAATTACATTTAATCAGAAGAAGATTTCATAATATTTTGTAATAAGCAGGATCTTTGCCAGAAGACACAGAACTCCCTCAGCTAGAGAAGTGATAGGTTGACTGCAAGTCCATGAAATAAACACAAGGCCAATTATGATTCAAGTGTAGTATAAGTTATATTCTATTCAGTGAGGAAGAAATGATTTTCCCAGCAGTGTTACTTGCACTATAATGATTATTGCATGTAAGCTAAGTTAAGGAAATGATGGAAAAACAAATTAGACGGGCTGCAGATCTGTGGCTTATCTTGATTGCTCACCTTGAAGACACAGTTTGGAAAACATAATATACAGGACCAGGAGCCAGGATATTTGAAGCCTCTACTCTCCTTCCTTCCTCCTGATATTTCATATTAAAATTTCTCAACAGAAATAAACATTTCCAGCAGGGATAAACACAAGGCAGCACGTCTTGCCATTCTAAGGACGTTTGCTTAATTAAAAGCAATGATAACTTTGGTTTTAATGATCTTCTGGCAAAGATAATTAAGGAGGTATAAATGATATAAGAACTTACCTTTGTCCGATATTCTCATTTTTATATGCAGCTGTTTATGAGTCATACGAGAAAAAAAAATTGCCAAGGCTCCTTAGTTTTTATTAGGGGACACTTCAGTACTAATGACCAAGTGCTAAGGCAACGCAATAAAACACAAGGCCCCATATTATGGCATAATCTGATGGAAATCAGTAGGAATTCTTCCACCGATTTCCAGCATGCATTGTGTAAACTTTTTACTGCATGCATAAGCCTGAAAAATGGGAACAGAGGTGAACTATGTAATGATAGTCTCTTTATGCAGAGATGGAACTGTCCTGCTCAGAGCTTTTAACCAAAAAAGATGAGCTGGCCTCACATTCTTGGACTACATCCACAATCAGCAAATGTTCTGTACATTAAGTGCTGCATGTCTTATCTAGCTGATAGAATTCACTACAAGAGACTTAGTTAACTATGTTTGGTTTTGCTTTGGGCCAGTAAAAATGACAGTCAGCGTTACCGCCAAAACTGAAACGTCATTACAAAAGGTTGCACACGGACCCTTCCAGAAGCAGGATTTGAAACTCTCATGTGTTTCCAAGATCAGTCTTACTTGGCAGAAGGTCACTTAGGTTTCAGAGATGTGTTGGCCTTGCAAGGAATAAGAGACTGCACAATTTTTGTAGTTCATTGCTATGTTGAAAAAGTATGCCATTAATTTACAGCCCTTGAGCTGTAGGGTTAGACGTAATGCTTGGTATTTCAGCACTTTTGTTTATTACCTTTTAGCCCTCAACCATTTTTCTTTAAGGTAATATCAATATCTGTTCTTGCAAACAGATCATTCAAATATTAGGCATGATACTGGCTATTCTCTCTCCTTTCTCAGAATAAGGCATGCTTTGCAGCAATGAAAAAAATGAGCATTTGCTCAGAGTTTGACAGTTGTAAAGGATGTTTATCTCCTAGGGCTTTGTTTACTGGATTGCAGTTTTTAAAAGATTATTTTATGCTGCAAAAGTAACGGTCTACATAACCGCTCTTATTGTGCTCTAAGACAATATTCAAGGCACATATATTGAGTTGCAGAAGAGGAAATAATATGCAATGAAAGTACAGCAAGACCCAACTAACTTTGTGCTTGCGTTTTGACTTTTCACACCTCCTTTACCCCAGGGTAATCCTCCGCATCACACACACGCTTCCTCTGCTCTCCACTTAATTCAGTGAATCTGTGATCATGCGCACTCACAGTAACTACTGGGCCAGGGAGGACTGGGAGGTGGATATTGAGTGCATCATTTTCCTGCCTGAAAGTCATTCCTTAGATGGAGTCTGCAAGAAGAGACAGCGCTCATGGGAACAAGGTCTTTTTGGGAAGCAAAGCATTTGGAGACACATCCGTGCAGCCTTTCCCTGCAAGACCAGGACACCAGAGTCCATCATTGCCAGGCAAAGGCTGCAACCTGCACATGGTCTTGGCCATGATGGATCTTAGGTGCCTTGGGCTTCTCCTTGCAGTGCTGGGCAGTGTTGGTGTTTGGGTGATGACAATGTCAGCACAGCACAGGGGCATCACTGGGCCCAGGGATGTTGCCGGGACGTCTGCATCACACAACATTCCAAGCCCTCGTGTGTCACCAGAGTCAGGGATGTTGCCATGACGTCGGCATCGCATCAGAACCCCTGCCGTGTGGCCCAGGGCTGTTACTGTGACACCACTATTGCATCACAATCCCAGGCCCGTTATAAAGGTGGTGCTGGGGTGGCCTTGGCTCACTTTGCCCGTTCGCGAATGGGCAAAGACTTGACTTTGCGGTCAAGGAGTGAGGCTGCGGGGTAAGAGCCACTCCAGGGCCCCCTCTCCAGCCTCCCTTTGCTCAGTGACCTCCCAAGGGCCCCCAGCTGCTGCCTGGTGCCAGGGAGGGCACATGGAGTGAGTACAGGGTGCCCTTCTCTTCCCAGATATCCTCTCGTCAGCCTTGGGCTGATTTTGTTATTGGATTTATTCTGCTGCGGACGCCAGGCGCGAGGGTGAGCCCAGAGCAGAGGGGCTGGGGCCAGGAGCGGGTGCAGTGGGTGGGAAGGCAGCTGGGCAGGGCTGTGGTGCCGCTGCCCAGCCTGGGGCTGGGCTTGCGGGTCACTGCTGGGGCCACTAACATGAGCTGGGCCGTGTTTTCCTCTGCAAACAGGACTTGGGAGAAGAGCTTGGCGCCGGCCGCACGCGAGGCCCTGTCACCTCGGTGACATGGACTCTCGCGTGCGAGCCGCGTGCCAGCTTGTGGCCCTGAGCCTCGTGCTCCTTGCCATCCTGGGCATCCCCTCGGCCTGCCGCGTCCTGGCGTCTTTTTGGATGGCTATGATGTTCATCCCTGCGGGTGAGCGGCCCTGTCCTGAGCGTAGCCACGGTAGTGGCTCCTGGCCAGCACCCTGGCTGCCGGCGCCCACCCCTCTGCTGGCTGGGGTTGCGCAGGGGCTGCCCCACGGCACTGACAGCCTCTTGCCTTCTCTCCCACAGTCTCCGTGTTCCCCTTTGAGCTCCCGGAGGAGCCTGCTGGGAGGGGGCTGGAAGGGTAAGTGGAGCCCGGCCCTGCCGGGGCTGCCCTGAGGCGCTGGCTTGGTCCCACGAGCAGGAGCAGGGTGGGCCAGGAGGCCAAGAGTTGGGCTGGGTTCCCTCAGACCCGCCAGCGCCAGGGCCTCCTGCTGGGGACACTGGGCAGCCCCGGGCCCCCTCCTGAGCTGCCTTCTCCCTCCCAGGTGCCCAGGCACGGACGGCGGGGTGACCGGGGAGCCTCATGGCCCTTCCCCACCTTGCCGCCGTGTGCAGTTGGGGGCCAGCCAGGTGGTGTTCCTGGGGCCGGGCAAGGAACTCCGTGGCTTCATCCCCAGGGAGCCCCACCTGGATCGGCCCTCAACTGTGGCGCGCAAATCCACCCTGCTGTGCCTCTGGGCACCCATCCTGGTGGTGGAGACCAGCCCATCTGGGTCTCCACCCCAGCCCGAGCCTTCCAGCAGCTTCGGGAGCGAGGAGCCCTCCACTGTCCCAGCGCCGCAGCGCTGGGAAACGGTGGACTCCGGGGACACGGAGGCTCCCTCCCCTCCTGCAGCCGGCTCCGGCTGGCGAGCGGCGCTTCGCTCCCTGCTCTGCCCCGGCTGCTCCTGCGGGGGCTGGCGGGCGCTGGGCAGGGGGCTCCGCCGCCGCGTCGCCGCCCTGAGGAGGAGGAGAGGGCGCAGGGACCGCCGGGCCGCCCATGACACCAGTGGGACGCTGTGAAGCACAGCCCCTGTACAGAGGCTGTGCTGAGCAGCGCCCACCGGCCCGGCGCCCCTGTCCCCCTGGGGTGAACATCTGTGCTCCACAACAGGGTACCTGAGGCCCTTGTCATCTGGGAGAGGCACAGCCCATCAGTGCCTCTCCCTGGGCCTCCTGGTGCCCTGTCCCCTTGGGGCGGTGCACAAAACATCTGTGCACCACAACAGGGTACCCGAGGCCCTTGTCATCTGGGAGAGGCGCAGTCCATCAACGCCTCTCCCTGGGCCTCCTGGTGCCCTGTCCCCTTTTGGGCGGTGCAAAAAACATCTGTGCACGGCGATGGAGAACACGAGGCCCTTGTCATCAGAGAGAGGCAGAGGACACCAGTGCCTCTCCCTGGGCCTCTCCTCTGCCCACAAAACTTCTCACCTTTGCCAGACAGCCAGGCAGGGAGCACCAGCACAGAGCCACAGGAAGCCCCCCTGCTCCTGGCCCTGCCAACAGTGACCCCTCCCTGCACACGGGCTCCTACAACAACGATCCTCGGCCACCTCAGGAAGCGCGGGCGAGATGAGCAGCCAGAAGATGGCCTGAGAAGTGGCCGAACAGCCGAGCTCAGAGTTGAGCTCAGGACACAGAGACTTGGGGGAGGCCCAGAGCTTATGGGGGCCTCCCCGGCTCCTCCTGGCCTTGGTCCTGTTGAAGTTGATGGGGCTGCCAGGCCAGGAGGAGCAGCTGCGGGGCACCGGAGAGCTCAGCGCAGGGCAGAGACACCGCTAACCAGCCCCGCGCTGAGCCGGGTGTCCCTCTCACCGGGGGCAGTGCAGTAAATGTGCAATAAACACTTGTGTGCTGTGTAGCAGGAGTCGAGTGATTCTTCTTCCCCAATCTCACCCTCCCTTTGATCTCAACAGTCGCACAGGCAGGGGACACTGGGATGGAGCGACAGGAAGGCCCCCTGCTCCTGGCCCTGCTCATGGCAGCAGTGATGCCTCCCTGAGCACTCTGCCCTGCACTGCCTGCGCAGATGCTCTGGCTGCAGGACCAGCTCCTGCCAGGCAAGGCACTGCCATTGGCAACAGCAGGTCCAGCAGCCTCACCTGCAGCCCCACAGAAGCCCCAGGGCACCCGGCAGCTCCGTGGGCATGCCAGCTCCAGCCTGGGAAGAGGGAGCTCAGGGTAGTGACATGCATCCACAAGGGGAAACCATGCTTACCCACTCTTGAGAGCCCTCCATGATGTCTGGGTAGAGGAGGGGAGGGCAGAGCATGTGGTCTACCTCATCTTCTGCAACACTTGGGACACTATCTCCTTTACTTGGCAGAAAGGCAGAGCTAAGGGTTGCACTCGCGGGCACAAAGTTTAGGTGGAGACAAGAGATTTTGTGGGCAGAGGGGAGGCACTGCTGTTCTGCTGGGCTTTATACTAGCAAAGAAAGACTGGCTGGAGATTTGAAGGTGAGATTGCTGAAGGCCAGTCTTGCCAGGGAAGACAGAGGCAAAAAAGGCACTAAGCATCTCATCCCTTCCCAAGTCTTTTGTCACTATCTTCCCTTTCCCATCTAGCAGAGGGCCTGGTATTTCCTAGTCCACTTTTACCCTGGTTCCTTCCAGAGCTGAGCTGAACTTGGAGGCAACCAGATGAGACGGAGGCAAACAGATGAGAATCAGAACAGGAAGCAGCAGCTCCAATCAGATCAATGATGGATGCAGGGGCTTCCACTCTGTGGGTGAGGAGGCAAGTCGGACCTATTCTCCCAGCAGGAGCCTCCCAAAACTCCATGTCCAAGACTGCAAGGCCGGGGCTGCGGTACAGAAAAAAGCATTAGACTGAATGTGCCAAATTAATTGGGAAGCATGCTGTTAGGCAGGCCAATACAAGAAGCATGGCTGTTGGCATCTGCTACAGCAGCAAGCAAAACATAATTATGCTGAAAAAGGACTTTCCAAGTGACAGAACTCAATGCCATGAAAGCTCCCGTAGTGATGGGAGCAATACTTTATGAGGAAGATGAAATTTAAGTGTCCATACAGTCTAGATATACTTTCCTCAGAGTGCCTTATGAAAAAGAGGGAATATCATGTCAAAGACTAAGACTTCTGAGACTTGCAGACTTTTAGAATCTGAAACACACACAAACATATGGAGTTTGCACCAAACATTCAGCACTTCTACGCAACAGAAGCTGAAGCCTAAGCTGTTATTCATGAACGTACAATATCAGAATAAGGTACTTTACAGAAATGCATTAATTCCTTTGTATGACTGTAGAGACACTAGTAAAGCACTGCTAAAAAAGATAGCAGCTTCCCATCCCTCCAAAGCAAAGGTTAACAAGCTTTCTGTGGAAGGCAGAAAGTCTTCAAGGACACACTCGTGTCTCCTTGAAGTACCCCTTGCCTTATTCCCTGTTTTACCTGATAACCACCACCTTCGGCTTGGAGGACATTAAACAGATGAATCTACACCTAGAACCAAGGACGTTTCCTGTTAGCCTAAAACAAATAAAAAGATCAAAGTCTTTCAAAGCCTTGAACAAAGAGCCAGCTCCCTGCTTTCTAGTGCGCTAGTGCATCTCTTCCAGAGCACATTCACATCTCTGACAGACAAGCAAAATGGCAAGTATAAGTTGCTGCTGCTCTTCCCTACCCCTGAAGCTACATGTCTGTCCCTGCTAGACCAGGGCAGCGCCACCTCTTCGACTGACGCTTTGCGGAGACACAGATCCTCACGTTGAGCTTGTGCAGCATTTCAGTGAAGCACTGTGCAAATGTACTCTGTGATGAATGAACTCAACCCAAATTCTGCACTTTAAGCCCACACACTACACAAACACCACCAACATTATGTGGCAGTAAAACCATACAAGTGATGAAAGCCAAAAGAGTAGTATTTGCTATATGTATACACCGCTACACTGTATCTAAAAAAAAAAAAGAAAAGAAAAGAAAAGAAAAAAGGAGACCTATAGATATATCATTCACATAGTTTTGAAGGAATGGAGATAACTATGGGGACACACACAGATAATAGCTGTATTTGTAAAGAGGTTAAATATTCACCTCAGCTGAGTGTAACACTACTGTAAAATACCTTTCTCCTAATAAAGTATCAGAAACTAATACAAGAGCAGAAATGAAAACAGTGCAAAAGGTGACGATGAAGAGGTACCGCGTCAATAAAGATATGGTATATGGAAATGGTATATGCATGGGAATGGTATATGCATCACTTCAGCATCACAAAATAGTAGAGCTATGATTTTGTACTATATTATTTAGCAGATTCAAAAGAGCAGGCTTGAATTGTGTGCTGCTGAGCACAAAGCCTCTCTGTGATCAGAAATGGTTATTGGAAAGGAATATAAATGTGCAAGAGTTTCCCCTCCCACCCCAATATCTCTTTGTTCTTTTGAACATGGAAATTCATTCCCATAGGAGTATGATCTGGTGAATCAGGCCCCCACCTACGACACTGATTTGTGACCCTGTACTCTTAAAAATTGCTTGTCCATTGCATCCCATAAATTAGACTTTTGTGAAATGGATAAATGTATTTACCTACATACCAGGAATGTTACAAGATTTGCTAATACTTTAGAAATGTTTTGATATTCCTAAGAAAACTGAAAGTTTTCCCGATGGTTTATTAAAAAAGTCTCCCTACTAATTTAAGCAAAGATGTATTTTATTTGTGCTTTCAGCAACCATTTTATTCTTCTCTGAAGTGGTTTCCTGCCTACTCCAACAGCATAAAGCCCTGAATCTGCACTTATGGATATCTGCACATATGAATCTGTACAGATGGATAGTTTGACACCTATGATCCATCCCACTGGAACTCAATGGAGTTCCTTGGGTGGGCAATGAGGATATGCATGTTTGTGGAACCAAACCCCAGATTTTATTGTGCCATTTTACCTCACAGGGGCCACTACCACTGACTTTGGAGAACTGAAAAATGAGGTTTGGGCTTCATGTGCCATGGCAACAATACACTGCAGAGAGGAAATTATAGCGCCAGGGCCGTGGATACAGCGAGTTTTGCCCAAATCAGTAATTCCACTTAGATAGAGTTGTTGCTCTGACAGGGCATTTCTTGTTTCACTATCATTTTCTGACATAGTCTGTGCTTCTTTTCTGACACTCCAACAGCCAAAAGAAAGAACCAAAACAGAATTTCCACTGCAGTTCTCTGCGCCAAAGATGACATCAGGGACAAAGCAGATTTTTAGTGTCAGCTCTCTGCCCTCACCTAAAATAATGTTTTTTTTGTTTGTTTGTTTGTTTGTTTTAACAGCCTCTTTTTTATACCCTGTTTGTTCAGAAATTTTCATATGTCTATGAATAACCTTGCTGGAAGAAAGACTCTTTAAAATCAATCATATCCCCGTAGCTATCAAGAAGGAAATAATGGACTTGGCTCATCAGTGCTCCATTTCCACAGGACAGGAGAGCCTGGAGATGGCAGAGAAATCAGCCCAGACAGTGTTTCACTGCTGGAGCTGCTTTTGCTCTTAGCAGGGTGAGGATCTGCAGGTGTCAAGTGCTCCCTGTCAAATATTGGGCTCTTCAAAAAATATCTTTTCCTGAACATGCCTACTGAAGACCTGAAGGCAGTATCCTAATATATTTATATCATAGAGTGACACAAGTGAAAAAAATAAATCAAAGCTTAGCCTGAAGCCTGATGCTGGAAACTCTTGAGAAAACAACAACATGCTTTCTCTTCTTGTCTTCACAAAGTCATTCTGGTTCCTTATTAAACACTATTACTTTAAATTCCTGGATTTGCTGACCAGCATTTCCATATTCCACCCTACACAAACTCTCTAGAGGAAGAATACGAAGTGTTCTGGTTCCAGAGAAACTTCATGATTTTTCAGTCTTCCACATCTTATGCAAGTAACCTGAATTTAAACACAATTACAACATGAGGATGTTGTAATGTACTTCCAATGGCAAGCAGCCATTAGCAACCTCCAACATTATTTGAGTGCAGAGATCAGCACAAAGATTTAGATTCAGCCAATTTTGGCCGAACACTGAGATTGATCTCAGGCACTTAGACACGTATTTAGTAAAAGCAGAGAGAAAAGGCAATCTTGTCTCAAATTTTAAACACACAGAACCATGGATCAAGTCTATCTCAAGAAAGTTAAAAGCTAAAGTATCTGATCTGAAAGTTCCTCCTGACATTGTCACTCCTCAGAGCAGAATCTCCTGGTATCAGGACAGACTAATGTTTGCTTCTAATTTTATACTCCTGTTCAGATCTGGGATTCAAAGCTAGTGCAATTAAAAGTGTTATGAACTTTGGAGGCTATAAGAGAAACCTAATATTCAACAAAGCATAGAAAACATTTTTTTTTTTCTCTCACTGCATGTTGTTCATACAATGTCTTCGGAAAAGCCCTGAAGATGCACAGATTAGTTAATACTAGATGACTATATTTGGACAAGAAATTGAATCTGAAATCATATCCTCAGCTACGTTAACTGAAATTTTATGTCAGCAAGAATATTACCAGGGCAGCAGTCACACAATAGCATTTCCAGGCGTAATATCATAAAATGCCGACTGGCAACTGCTGGCATTGGAGGAGAGGTAAGAGTGAATGCAAGGTCAAAACTTCAGCTTGCAGCTCACCCAGCTGAGCAGGTTCATGCTTGAGATCTAGCCTGCCCTGTCTATAACGAGTTTTGAGAATGCTACAAGGAGACCATAGGCAATGGTATAGCTTCAGAAAGCTCCAAATCCATGAAAATGTCCTTATATAAACAACTAGTTCGTACTTGAATCCTGTTTTCACTTCACTCAAACATCTCTCTGCATATAATAACAGTCTGTAAATTATCCTCTAGCTAACAAGAAGCAAATACACAGAATGGCCTGATAATGCACTGGGAGATAAGTGTGCCTGCCTTGCAGGGTGAGCCCATGGAAACACATCAGGGTGTCTGGAGGAAAACATCGTGTGAAGCAAACAAATTGCAGATTTTTCTAACGGAGACCCCACACGTCAAGGAAACTGCACCTGAATAAAGAGAGCAGCTGGGCTCCTTATTGCAGCTCATGTAAGACAATTAGAAGAAATCATTTTCTATACTCACATGTGAAATTCAGGCTTGACTCTGACCTATAATTTCAAAGACGCTCCATTTTAATGACTTAAATTTCACTGCTAATACGAGCAGTCTAATCAAACCACAGGCAAAGAGTGTGAAATAATTTACAGGTTTTGCCTGGAAAGGTCAAGGTCTTAAACAATGAAAAGTGCTTTTGATATCAGACTGCTTGCCCTGCACAGTGTAAAACTAATTGACCATGATGACAAATAATGCAGGTCTTCTGTGCCCAAAGTATCTTGTTTACCACCACACACGAATTAATTACCAATCAACTGCTATCAAAAGTAACAGCGCATGGCTGGCAGAGGTCCCAAATACCAGGCAAAGAAAATGATCTTAGTTCTTTCCACTGAAGATGAGGAAGCCAGGACAATTTAAATTAAATTTTTAAATTTTTAAAATTTTTAAATTAAAAAAAAAAAGCCTGGCCTGGATTTTGAGGGAGATGTAAGCTCTATTCTCCTGTACTTCAATGGTGATATGGCTTTGCTAAGGGCTAGATATAAGAGATTAACGGATTAAGTGTCATTTCTAAGATGTCATTTATAAATCTTAGTGAGGGGTTGAAAGTGTGTTCATGTTCAGTATAGGTAAATGTGGAATGGGGGAACTGTTCTGGTTTCACATCTCTTAAGAGTATAGCAGCTTGTCCTTCCTTGGTGGATAGCTGCCAGTACAGGGATTCCTGCAGATACCTTAAGAAAAAATGAAGAGCTGCAAATGCCCCGATCAAGGAAAAAATTACAATGATTGATAGGAACTTTAGGATATTGGAGAAGCACCTACCTGGATATTCTATCACTGCTCGTCCTTTATATTCGCTCTTAAGGAAAGGCAAACCCTGGAAGTGGGAATTAGAACACAAAGAGGTAGTGAAAATTCCGACTGAAGAAATAGAAAAATTTCAGTCCCTGGGACCAGAACACCCCCACGAACCTCTAATAGCTGCTTGGGATTGCACTGAACATGCCACTTACTGTAAGTTACAGCAAGTAACTTATTGTTACTAAGTTACAGTAACTTCCTGTTGCTTACTGTAACTTACTTACAGGCTGGCCCTGGTGGAACGATGCAGCTTGACTGCATTTAAAGAAAGGGAACTACAATGTTCTGAATGGGAGAAAAAGGACTTTTATCCTTAGTCTGAGCAGTTAAAGAGGCTGAGAAAATACATCAAGGACAACCTGTGCAAACTACAGGACCAATGGGCCTCCTCACAGGAGTGGAAGGGGTCTCTGGCTTGCTTACAGCAACTAAGTGCAGGAAAGCCAAGGGGCGGATTGTGGTGCAAGGACTGTTGTTTTGGTTCTCACACCTACCTGCTCCTCTTATTATCCAAAGTGATAACGGCTCACATTTCTCATGTAAAAAAGTGGAAGAATGGGCAAAGCAAGAAGGAATCCAGTGGGTATTCCACATCCCATACTATTCCCAATCAAATGGGATGGTAGAAAGAACTACTGGCTTGTTAAAAAAGAGCCTGAACCCACACAAGGCTCAATGGGACAGCCAACTTCCCAAAGTACTCCCTCAATTCAATAATCGTTGTGGGCCTGCTGGAAGGCCTGTAAGCCCAGCATTCTTTGTGAAAGCTGAGCTTAGTGCTCAGCCTACAGGTAAAAGAGGATGTCCAACAACATTACAGCTGGACAGCCTGTGGTGGTCAATTTACCATCCATTGGCGCTGTGCCTAGGACTGTAAGTAAAGCTCGTGGCCCACCTGCCTGGGAAGCTACTGATAGCAGTGGTGCAAAACACAGAATTAGTGCACGATGGATTTTTCTTCTTTTTAAATGCGGTAACCTGTTCAGCCTCACCCCACCAAAACAAGTTGTTATTTTCTCTTGCAGCAGCGTGCAAGAGAAATTTTATTTTATTTAATAAAATATTTCCCGTGTAATTTAAAATTGCACATTACTTATCTCTTTATTGGTAAAGTCTTTGCATGGTTCCCTTGCCTGAGCTCTGCTTCATCCAAGCAGAGCGTGTCACGAGCAGCAGGGACCTCTGCCCAATGGGCCCCAGGCAGAGGGTGTCTGGGAAAGGGGGGGACTAACTCTGAGGTATATGTTATATCCAGAGTGAGATCAACGTGCAAACGAGGTCAAACGCTGCCTATCAAGGAAATTTATGGAGCACTTTCACAAACAAAATGTTCATGTGTTGTACTGAGAAAATAGCGATAGCAAAGGGAGGGAAAGAAGGAAATCTAGCAAGCAGTTGGGATAGGATTGCAAGAGATAGGCACCACCACGAATCCAGCAGCGTCCCGTTGGTCCGTATTCTCTGCGCATGTCAGTGGTGAGGAACTCTGGATCACGGTCTATTATTGCATTGCCCAGTCTTCTGTTGTAGTTCAAATGGCATGGCAACCTGGTTCAGGGACGGCATGGCGACCATCAGCTCACTGACACCTATGTGGTGGACGGCAAATGGCGTTTATTGATGGGTAACACAGTGTTATATAGCTAAGGTTTACAACATCACATCCGTCTGCTTACATCATAAACTAAACACTATTGGCTGTTAGGGGCCCTATCTTTCCGTACAGCACAATATCTTCCGGCCACCAGACCCTAACTATCTGCAACAATTTCCCCCCTCCCTATGCTTAACAAAACTAGCCAAAATACAACTATCTTATTCTTACTTATTCTTATTACTATCTTATTCTATTCTTATAGCTTATACCAATCTTAAAATTACATATCATAAACTTGACATAAAACATAAGGCACAATGAAGAAGATGCGTAGAAGGTAGTGGATGACAGGTAATACCGGGGTGTAGGAATAGGGTGTACCTTGGGATAACTTGGGGGTAATACTGAGTGGATATATTCTTAAAGCCGTTGTCGGTGTTCTACTAATGTGGTGTTAACCTTCTCTAGCCGATTCTTGACAAACGGCATGAGCTTATTCAATATACAGGGTCCAAAGATTAGTGTCATCATGATCATTGTGGTCAGCCCTATCTAGGTGGATATCAGGGTGGTTAACCACGGCGAACCGGTGAACAAGTTTTCGTACCAGCTGCGTTTGGAACAGGGTTCAATGGGTGCTGGTTGGCAAGGCATGGCACTGAAAACTGGTGGCCCTGTAGTTATTTTTGTACTAATTGCTCGAGATTGTTCGATCTGTTCAAGTACCCATTTAAAGGGCTGGTGTGACTCTACCTGTCCTATAGTGACAAGCTGCAAAATTAAGATAACGCAAAGGCATCGCGGCCCCCTCTTGCGGAGGCTGTTTTGTTGTTTTCTGGATTCGGTCAGCGTGGAACTCACGGGCTCGGGCAGGACGCTTGTCACCGGGGCGTACGGGTTACGGGGGTGTCCGATGATCCGGTCCTGTGAATAGAAACTCACAATTTTCATTAGTTTTATTTTGAAGGTAACAGCCACCTGAATTGCGGTCAGATGCTCTTCCTTTGCAACATGTTTAATCATGTCTGCCCCGGCCGGTTTTTCTTTAATTCGGATGTTTACCTTCTTTTTCTCCTTCCTTAAGTTTGAATCAGTCGTGAGCCACTCGTCCTGACTAGTGTCTGATCCGGAACCGGAACTCGACTGACTGGTCACTTCCGGGCTCCGGTACTTTTTCGTTGGGCTCCGGCTCCGCCTACTTCCGTCCCGCCCACTTCCGTTGCGGGCGGGCTGTTCCCCCCTCTTGGCTCGCCCCGCCTTCTACCCGCGGAGGCGCCTTTTGTGAAATGGCCGCTCTGATCGGTCCTCAGCGCCTCGCTCGGGCCTCCCTCCCCTGTCCGGTCACCCCCATTGGTTCTCAGCCCCTCGCTCGGGCCTCCCTCCCCTGTCCGGTCACCCCCATTGGTTCTCGGCCCCTCGCTCGGGCCTCCCTCACCTGTCCGGTCACCCCCATTGGTTCTCGGCCCCTCACTCGCACTGGGGGCACCCTCGCCCGGCCCTTCCCCTTGCGGCTCGGCGCCATTTTGAGGGGCATAGGGTGGTGGCCTGGCCCAGACGTCCCCAAGCTCTGACTTCTTTTCAATGTTCCTAGCTTCCTCGGCTAGCTCGCTCCAAACAGATTTCGGCTGTTTCTGCTCCTCTGTAAGCGGGACGGGGTTCTGGGATGGAGGGGATATATCACCCTCTTGCAGACCTTTAGGCTCAGCAGAATTGCCATCATCTGGGGGATGCAAAGTCTGTGCGGCTGCCCCGACTCCCATTTTCGGGGTGGCCAACAAACAGTCCCTTACTGCTACCCCAGTCTCCTGCTCTTTTCTAGCTTTCTGCAGGGCTTGTACAACTTTTCCCCAAGCCTTAAGGTTTTTCCCACAACCTGAAGACATAATCTCCTCAGCTAAGGCCTTAGTACATTTGTCCCACATTTCAGGGACACGCTTCAGGGACTTCAGAATATCCACCGGCTGGTCTATAACCTTAATTTTTAAAAGTCTCGCAACTGCGAGAGTAAAATCTTTTGGCTTACAAATCTTTGGCTTACAAATCTTTGGCTTACAATCAATCCCCCAATGCTTATGTAATTGCGATACGACCTTCACGAGGGCTTCCAACCTCCTTGTTGCTCTGATAGCGTCCTCTCTGCCGGGCTGGTCCACTCACTCCGGCAGCCGTTCACCCGTCCAGGTGATGACGTCCCGGGTTTCGGCACCACTTGTTGCAGTTCACACGGCTGCAGCGACCTGGTTCAGGGACGGCACGGCGACCACCCCCAAGCCACTCGGGCCATCAGCTAGTTGACACCAATGTGGTGGACGGCAAATGGCCTTTATTGATGGGTAACAAGGTGTTATATAGCTTGGTTTACAACGTCACATCCGTCTGCTTACATCATAGACTAAACACTATTGGCTATTAGGGGCCCTATCTTTCCGTACAGCACGATATCTTCCGGCCGCCAGACCATAACTATCTGCAACAAGGGTGAGAGTCAGCAGTTCCCACAGAAACACCTGGTGACAGCAGAAGAGACTGAGGAGGTGCAAGGCGTGTGTCAGTGCCTGCTTGCTCTGATGGAGCTACTAGGAGACCTGCATCATCCTAGAGCACGAGTTGGGGAATTGGTCGTCTTGGTCATCTGAAATGACCCCAGATGCCAACTACGACAACAGCGACACTCCCCATGAAGCTGAGGTACGGGAAGATTGCAGGATTAACCAACAGCTCTTGTAATTCAATGCAGAGTCTTGATTTGATATCACAGAAAAGTGCTGGCAGGGCCTTGTCTGATGCCTGGGGTGTCTCTAGCAGATACAGCAGGTCACCTACAGGAAAACCATGTCCCTTGGAGTGATTGCTGGAAAAGTGCCCCAGAGCATCCTGCGTTTCCATCCTGTACCCAAACAAAGACATTCCAGCACAGGCTGTAGGGAAAGCCCATCCCGTCTACATCCAGGGTGCTGCATAAATGGGAGGCACCCCAGCCCTGGCACGTCTCTGCTCCAGGCTCTGCACTCTCAAACCCTTCTAGCTCTCCTCCCCTGAACTTTTCTTCATCCCACCACATGGTGTGAACAGGCAATGGACTAATGAGGACCTCTGGGTGGCTGCACCGAAGGCTGTCAAGGAGGATGTCCATGACATCCTCAGTGGCTCCTTGTTCTTCCTGAACCAGCGTCAGGTACAGGAGAGAGTGCCCAACGGGCACTCCCTCTTCTCCCTCCAGTCCCCGCACTCACTTCCCTCGTGCACTCGGCCGCTCCATGGATCCCATCCATGGATGAGGAGCAGCCGTTCGCCTGCTGCTCCTTCTCCATCTCCAGGACTCGCTCTGGGGACAGCCCTGCATGGCCAGCACATTTCCGGCCTGTCCTCTGCACAGACAGGCGCGTCCTCACAGTCCATATCACAGCCCTGTCCTCTGATCAGCTGCTCACACTGAGGGGACCTCACAGGCCCTTGGATCGTGCTGGTTCTGCTGCTGGCCAATCCCGCACAGTGGCAGCAGTGACCTCACAATGTGCCCTGGAACCTTCAACTGGCTCTGGCCTATCAGCAGCAGGGACAGAGGTGACGTCACAAGAAACCTCAGCAACCCAGAGCTTCCTGATAGCATCAGGTCTACAGTGAAGGATGTGACCTCACTGTCACCATCAGAGCCATATCCATGCTTTTGGCCTATAAGGATCAGGCACAGCAGTGACCTCACTATTAATATCCAGGCCATGTCCCTGCTGCTGGCCTATCAGGGACTGGCACAGCAGTGACCTCACTAACAACATTCAGGCCATGGGCCTGCTGCTGGCCTACCAGGTCCTGAGGCAGAAAGGCCAACACAACCAACATCCAAACCATGGGCGTTTTCTGGCTGGTCACCACCAGGCACTGAGGTGACATCAAAACAGCCTAAGAGCCCCCTCTGGCCTATCCAGAGCAATAGGTGTCCTCAGAGTCGCAAGTTTGAGTCTATCAGGTACTCAGGCAGAAATGACCTCTGAGTACGAAGGGCAGCCATGGCCCTGCTGCTGGCATGTCACGTTCTCACACAGAAGGGACCCTGTCATTGGTCCCAGGAACATGGACAAGGTTGTTCTCCAGGGTGTGCTTGCTCCTGCAGTGCTTTCCCAGGAGAGGGTCTAGGGAAGAGCAGTGCCCTGGCCCCAGACACAAGTCACCACCTGTGGAGGTCAACCTAAGGTCAGTAGCAAAGAATGTCCTCTCAGCAGATGGGGGGCTGAGCAGGAGAGGCGGGAGCTGCAGCCACCTGGCCAGCTCATGATCAAGGAACTCACTGGACAGCCTCACGTGTGATCAGCGTGTGATCATCTGGTTGGTGGGTCGGTTGGTTTTGGGGCTTAACGTGCTGCCAGGCAGGGTGGGGGCTGTCTCCAGGGTCAGAAGCTCTATAAATTGTGTTTAAATAAAGGTCTTTGGTTTCACAACACCAAAAACCATGGTTGCTTCAGACACTGCAAATGTCGCCCAAAGTTGGGGCAAGAACACAGGGGAAGCTCACAAAGCCCGAACCCGGCAGCGTAGCCCAGCCGAACCAGGAACGGAGCAGGAAGAACTCCGGTGTGCACCCATCGCCTAATTAGAGGACAGCAGCCTGGGAACCTCGGGAGGCGGAATGTCTCAAGGGCAGAAACACAGCCTGGATGCGCTGCAGCACATGGTGCACGAAGACAACCGGCAGGTTTCCGGGAAGGATTTAGTCACTCTACTAGAGTGAATTCGGGAGAAGGTACCTACTTTCCCAAAGGAAGGCACACTCCAGCGAGAGGTGTAGGAAGAACTCGGAAAGCGCCTTAAGGAGGCGATGGTGGATGGTGATACAGCTGCAGTAAAACATGTGAGCACCTGGTGGCAGATCATGGTCGCCTTGAAAACGGCCTGGGATCTTCAGGGGGACAGAAGGAATCAGCCACATGCAGCAGCACCGTCAGCACCACTGTACGCTGGGGCGGCTGATCCTCCGTGCGACCATCCGTTCGACCCAGGCCCCAGGGACCCGGAGAAGGAACATGATTTACAGCCCCAGACCCACATAACGAGGTTACAAAAGGGGACCAAGGGTTGAATCGCTGGGAAATGTTTAGCAGAGAGGCAGTTCAGAGGGGGAACTTAGAAATAGTAACAGCTATGCCGGTCATGTATGCGTCGGCGGTGCATTTCACTGAGAAAAACCAAATCCCGCCATAAAAGGAAGAGGCAGGGAAATATTTTCAATGTGGAGAGAATGGCCATCTCAAGAAAAACTGCCCCAAAGGCCGGGAGGCGGAGGCAAGCCAGCTCCAGCTCGCTTATTCACGTGCTGTATGGGTCATTGACAGATCCACTTCAAGTGCTGGATGTGGATCTTTTTACCTCATGGACAGTCAAAAAGAAATTATCATCGTGACAGAAGAATATGCACAGTTAATTCAGAAAGCAAGAATGCACTTAAGAATATTAAACAGCAGCGATCCAAGATTCATTTATCTTCCTGCAACAAAGGAAAATTTGCAATGGTTATTAGCAGAACATTTACCCATGCAGGTGGCTTTAGCAGACTTTGCAGGACAGATGAACATTCACTATCCCCTGCATATGTTGTGGTCAGAACTTCCTAACATTCCCTTATTAGCAAGGTCTCTTTGGCAGCAAACTCCCCTTTCAGGTATTACTGTCTTCACAGATGGATCAGGGCGGACTAAAAAGGCTGCCATTGCCTGGAAAATGTCAGTGGACGCAGAGCGGCAAACTGAGGTTCAAGCCAAAGTACCAGGCTCCACACAGTTGGTGGACTGGTAGCTCCAACCACGGCTTTTTAAAAATTCACAACTCTAAATCTTAATGTTGGAACAGATTCCTTAAATGTCAAAGGCCTGTTGAAGCGCTTGGAGGGAGCTTTGGTTTGGGAGGTTGCCTTTGCTGATGGCCCAATTGTGAAATTTATGGACTTTGTTAAATCGCTGAGCCAATCCCTACTTTATTACTCATGCATGGTCATATACTGGGGAGAAAAGTCGGGATGTGTGTAAGCACTGGTTAAGATGTTTTGCAGTGTTTGGTGTTTCATGGTTTGGTGTTTCAGTGTTTGGTGTTGCATGGGTGTTTCAAAAATGATAAAAACAGACAATGGGCCTGCGAACCAAAGACTTCCTTAAACAATGGGGCGTTCAACATATCTTCGATATTCCTCATTCTCCTACTGGGCAGGCAGTTATTGAACACTCGCACCAGACCCTAAAAAATATGTTCATTAAACAGAGAGGGGGAGCTCAGAGAGATGGCCCCCAAGAAAGATTGGATAAAGCATTATATGTATTTAATTTTTTAAATCGTAACATAGCAGGTGAGAGCTGAGTTACTCAGCCAACGGTCAGAAAGTTTACAGCCAAGATCCCAAGTTACCATAAAAGATCTAGTTACAGGGAAGTGGGAAGGTCCAAAAGACTTAGTAACTTGGGGAAGGGTTTATGCTTTTGTTTTGACAGACAGGAAACCAAGATGGTCACGATGTGTGCGGCCCTGGCTTTCCTCAGCAACTGTGCAGCCTTTGTCCCAAACTGGGTCAAACAGCCAAGAAACATATGGGTAACGTTAGCCATGTCAACAACAGACAATCCCTTTCAAACAAGTTTAATAGGAGTATTTTCTTGGTTAAGACAGTTTGGGCTTTGGAAAATGCAAATTGTAAAGTTTTTGATTATTAGGTTAATTGTATTTTGCTTGTTGTTAATTGTCTACCTTGTCTGTTATCATGTGTACAATGGTTAATTGTATGATCAATCAATCAAGTGATGACCGCTCAAATAAAAACTAAATAAGGAAGGGGGAGATGTGGAGGTTAGCCTAAGGTCAGTAGCAAATAATGTCTTTGCTTTCATAACACTGAAGTCTGTGAATCCTTCATACGCTGCAGATTTTCCGTTGTCCATCTTTTCCCTGCTGCCTCCCATGCAATTAATGTGGCCTTCCAAGAAAATCCTGCTGCTCTGTGCCCTCCACAAAGTATTTGTGCACAGCATGAAGATCTCTCTGGGCCTTCTCTGGTCTAGGCTGAACAAACATCCCTCTTCCAGCCTCTCCTTACCTGCCCCGTGCTCCAGCCCCTGACCAACTTGTTGTCCCTGTGCTGAACTCCCTCCTGTTTGTTTGTTTCCTTGTAGAATTGGAGAGCCCAAATGGGATCCGGTATAGAGGCATGGTGTCCACTGTGCCAAAAAGAGCGATAGAACACGCATGTGGCCCCACTGGCTGTGCTCTCCCACACAGAGACCCAAAAGGCCTCCCCTTGTTGACCACTAAGGCACTGAGATGAGATGTGGGTGCCCTTGGCCACCACCAGGACATACTCCTGGGAGTCCCTATGGCAACGGCCAGGGCTTTGTGATGGGGGTGGCATCATGTCCCCAAGGCCATTGTGATGGGGCGATGCCCATGGTAACCAAGGCTGTGTTGGGCCAGAGCACCACCCTCAGGGTCGCACTCTGAGGAGAGCAGCTCCAGCAGAAGGAGCAGCTCACATTGGTCCCCAGAACAGCAAGTCCCCAGGTGCAGCGAGTGCCCTGGAGATGGAGAAGGAGAGGCAGGCGAACGCCTGCTCCCAGCCCAGCAATGGGCGTCCTGCCAGGAGCAAGCGCACAAGGAAGGTGAGTCCTGAGGCTGGAGGGGGAGGCTGACAGCAGGGATGGGAGCTGCATGGAGAGCACAAGCATGGGGGTTCAAGCCAGCCGGGTGTGACCTTCTCCGTCCAGGGGCTGCTTCTTGCTGGCTGTGGGGATTTTCTTGAACACAGAGCTCATCTGGGATGTTCCAAGGCCCATATGGATCCTGGGAGCCCTGTGTGAAGGATCAGAGAGCCTCTTTGGACCACATGTAGGGCTGTTCTCGACCATGAGCTTCCCTGTGACATTGGGCTGGGGCTTCCCGTGCCTCAGGGGCTGCTTGTAGCAACACAACCCTCTCCATCATGTGCCTCCTTCTCCCTGCAGGTGGGCAAGCAGGAGCTGCACGCAACGAGGCGACGCAGGATGCCAACTTCGTCCCCACAAAAGGACAGGCGGCCTTTGCTGTCTGACCCCCAGGGCTTTGAAGATGCTGATCAGGCCATCGCAAAGGTACAGAGCTGAGCAGTGAGGTCGGCAAAGTCCCTGCCTGACCGCTGCCCTTCTCAAGACGACTCCTGTGATGCTCAGGGAGACCCTGCCCAGCAGGGCTGGGCTAAGAGCAGAGGTGCCACATCTGCCTCCCAAACCACCACGCACTGCCAGGGCAGCCAGCCAGGCACATGGAGGCCTGGAGGCTTCTGCATGTAAAACACCAGGGTCTACAGGGAAGAAGAAGCTGCCTGCTCCAGAAAAGCCTTGCAGAGCTTCTGCCAGGTGCAGGACCAATGCCATCGATACGGAAGATGTGGCCAGGAGACTGGTGGACGTGGTGATGGAGGGATTAGAGACAGTGGCAATAACTTGCAGGGAAGCTGCTGCCAGGGAAGCCTCGGGGGCTGATGGGGGTGCTGTGATGTGTCTGGAGTGCAGGAAGAGACTGGAAGAGTCCGTGCCTCTTGATTTGCCTGCCCTTCAAAAAGCCAAGCCAGATGCTGGTGTTCCCCACCAGGCAGTTCCAGAGCATGGCCACTGCTTGCCTGAGGCCAGACCTGGGCCTTGTGCGCTGGGAAAAACAAGGATGGTGCCAGAAGTGTGGTGCTTATCCCAGAGTGTCCTTGATGCAGAGGCAGGGGTAGGCTGAGGACCCTCTGTTTAGGTGTGCAGGTAGTGGCGTGCTGCAGTGCTCTGCTCCAGAGCCCAGCCTGCCACCCCAGGGTCCTGCTGGGAGAGCAGAGGGAGGACTGTTGGTTTGCCTGTTCTCTCCTTGGAGCATCCTGGTGCCACCCAGGGGTTCTCACAGTTTCATGGTTTCTGTCAGCTGATGTTCAGGCTTGCAGTTTCTGATCATCTTGATGATTACCTGAGTCTTTGGGATTTGAGTCACTCTGATGGAGTCAGTTATCTTCTCACTCCTTTTAAGGCTTTCTGTCGAAGCTGGACCCTCATTACATCTTCCCATCGCAGACCCTAATCCATTGTGATCCCTCATACAAACTGGTAGTTAAACAAAGCAGTCAGAACCATTTCTGCACTTTGTGGATATGCAGACACTTGCAGACAGGGAGATGTCTCCTCACAAGAATCAGGCCTCTCAGGGTGATGGATGGCTCTGAGCCCTGGCACCCTGCCCTTCCCTTACTTTTGACCGTGGGTGTCTCAGGACAGGCCCACACATTGCAGCGCTGCTGTCCAGGCTCCTGTATGGAGCCTGTAAGGCACTGCCGTGCCTCAGGAGCTGAATTTTGACTTGTTCACAAGTCGGTGAGATGACCATCTCCCCGCTCCCCTACTGCTGAAGCTTCCAACAACCAACATCCTCTTTCCATAGTGTTTGCACAGTCCTGGAGCAAATATTAAAGAAGGGAGACTGCATCCCTCTTGGAAGTTTTCAGATATGTGGCATTCCAGACACTGAAAAGCAAATCACGCCCTTCTTCCTTTCTTTTGGTTGCCTATTCAACCTGTAGCATCCTGTCTTTGGCACAGGAAGGTCCATTCTGGACCCAGGGGTCTCTTCTCTAGAGTCTTGCATCAGGGCCTTTTCCCTACTTTTGTAGAGAAACGCAGGCAGGTCTGGGATCTCCAAAAGCAGCATGGCCCACATCATGACCCAGGACCCCCAGGAGCTGTGTGGCTCTCCCATTCCCACCATGTCCTGCTTAAACTGACAATTTCTGACACCATCTTTACAGGCCACGAGTTGGCCATTGTAGAACCGCAGTATTGTGACTCCCCCTGTTACTCTTTGCTCACTCCGGGACCCAGCTGCTGGTTTGCACTTCAGGAGTTTAAAGGTTGCTCTGTCTTTCAAGAAGGCTGTTCCTTGTAGCAAGGGAATCTCATTGTTGACATGTTGGACTTAGCCTACACTCAAAGAGCACAGTTATTTATGACATTATTTCATGCTTTATTTCTGTTTCTTTGCAGTTAAGAAAAATCCTGTGTTAATTTGCAGCTAGTTCTCTAAGGAACTCTCTAAGAAAAGCAGTTGGCAGTTGCAGCAGATGAGCTCTAACTTTCAGTTGCTGATTTCAGTAAAGCTTCTAACAAGAGTGATGGAAGTCCCGGGTGGATGATGTGAGAAATGGCAGGTTGGGGAGGGAAGGAAGAGTGTCCATACAGTGCTTGAGCTCTGGGACAGTGGTTCTCCCATATGTCCAGAATTCATTGGGAGTCATTCTGGATTGATTCCAATTTCAGAATATTGCTGTTGATTACTCTGAAAGCTTGATATTAATAATAACAATAAAAACCTGTAAAAGCAGATATACTTGTATATTATTGATGTCTCCACCTTTCAGCTACAGTCCCCAAACTCTCCAATTAGCCATGCAAGCCTAGACAAAAATTGCAGGGAGGGACATGGTTTGTGAGAGCTTTTTGCATTTTAATGAGCCCCATGGTATATTTCATGCTGAATCTATGAACCTCAGTTACTGAGAGGAGAATTCAAAGTCAAGATCAACCCACAACATTTTGTTGAGTTTTAATGGGTCCCACTGATAGTTGTTAGCAGTAAAGTGTCTCCAGGGGCTGATTAGAGCAGAAAATTGTCATCACTGATAACAGGTAGGCAGAGGAAACGTACAGGTGGCTCTGATGCCACATTAACCCTTGAGGTGTTTTGTCAGGCAAAATGTCCAAGCTCGGCCACTGAGCTTCTGGGAAAGGAGATCCTTTCTCCCACATGTTTTCCAGGTCCTCTTGGGGACAGTGTGTGGGTGGGGGTGTGCAGTGCTCTGTGCAGGACAATGATATGACACCTTTCGGGGTGTCAGCAAGAGGGACCCTGAGGCCCAGTGTCTCCTGACAGGCCTTGGTGGCAGAGACAACAGCCATAGCCAAGAAGATGTTGACCTGCTCTGGTGTCTTTGAGCCTTGACAGTGCCTTTGTCTGTCTCCACCAGAGCCTGTCCTATGCTGTCTCATGCCTGCAGCCGTGTCCATGCAGCCTGTAGACACCCACCCTGCTTCCCCACTTTGCTCTCACACAGCATCTCCTTCCCTTCACTGTTGTCTCTGCATCCCCACTGGCTGTTCCTTCCCAAAGCCATGGAATGATCCTTGACTCCTCCTGGGTGTCCTGTTGCACCACAGCACCAGCCTTCAGGTGTCATTTCTTCATCCTTATGTCCAGTCTGAAATTCTCTAAACTGGGGATTTTTGGGGTTGTTTTGGCTATTCATACTGCCTCTCACTACCAAGTAAAGCTCCTGGCAGTACCACAGTGTGGGGAAGAATATAACCTTGTCTGTCAGGACAGATAGAAACTTGAGGAACTGAGGACAGGGCTGAGGGGAAGGGCCTTGGTGCTACGAGGGATGCCATATGAGGCAGTGGTGCATGGTCATGTGAATAATGCCAGATGCCTGTGGGGCTGCATTAGTAGTAGCATGGCTAACCAGAGGAGGGGAGCTGTTATCTGTCTCCAAGGGGGACTTTTCCTGAAGGCAGTGGTGGCACTCAACTTTGGGGGAGCATGTATGAAACCCAGGTGTCCTAGGTGGTTGCCAACTAATTCGAAGGGCCCAATTTTCCTGTTGGTTCCCTCCTAAATATGCTATGAATGTGGTGGTTTTGCTGGATACCTCAGGCATCTGACACGGCCGAGTAGACCTGTTTTCCTTGCATGAAATCAAGTGTCTGCATAGAATCATGCAAGCTCTTTGCAATGGGCATGGATCTCCTCATTGCTCTGTCAGAACAAGTGGACATTTGCACCTGTCTTGGACCAGCTCTGTCCAATGTGGACTGCCTCCCCCTTGGAAAAAGTCCAAAGGGGCGAGTGTGTGTGCACAGCTGATTCACTTCTCCCAGTGACTGCAGTGGGAGCTCAGAAAACCAGCTCCCATACAGGCAGCCGTTTTGTGCACCCCAGCAGCTGGACAAAGGGAATCCTCCTCTGAGTTTGTGGAGTGCACAAGAGCAAACTGAATCCTCCTGCACTCCTGGAGCTTCTCAGTAGGCATTAGCTGTACTCCTGAACTGCTCTAAATCACCTCCTGAAGCACGAGGGTGTTAACTCCCTTCTTGCCCCTGTGCAAGTGTTCTGAGTTCTTATGGGATGGAAGCAGAGGCTTCAACAGCAGGACATGTCCACTCTCCTAGACAACCATCCTCTGATGAGGCCAGCTGCATGCTGGATTCGTTCCACGGACTCTCTCTCTTTACATCAGTGGACCTTTGCCAGGGATGACCTTGCTGCCTTGCAGGAACTGTCAGCCCTGGAGCCCCAGAAATGCCTGGAGGCTGCACAGGGGACAGAAAATGTCCCATCTGCAGCTGGGTCCCTGCTCCTGAGCTGGGCCTGGCTCCTGGGACTGCGGGAGCCCATGGCAACCTGGCAGGTGCTGCAGAGAGACAGCTCTGCCCAGGAGCAGCTCCTCATAAAGGAGCAGCAAGACTCAGGGCACTGCCCGCAGGCACCAGGCTGGGATGAGTCGCTCCTAAGTGAAGGACAGTTGGGAATGGGAGGACGGCTGAGCTCACTGCAGGCAGAAACCTCCCCAGCCCTTGACATGGTAAGTCTCTGGCTGCAGGGCTACACTGCTGCAGTTCCTGGAGGGATCTTCTGAACCTGGTGCCTTCAGCAGCTGATTGGATTTGTCAGGGTGGCTCTCCCAGCTTCTCCTGTTTGGAGCTGGTGGTGCTTTAGAGCAGGGACTTCCAGCCACCCATTCAGAGCGATCACGGCTGCCTTCGCCCACCCCTCTGCCTAAAGACACAGCCAGCATCCCCTCCCCAGCCTCAGCAAGGTTTGTCTCATCTGCTCTTTTGCACCTGCAAACACAGAGGTGCCCTGGGCAGGGTCCTGCCCCTGGCAGGTGTCTACAGGGCAGAGCTGAGCACCCAGCGGGTGCGATGGGGTCTGGAACATGGACAGGGCAGAGATGTGGGGACAGAGAAGCATCTCCTGCAGGGACGGCTCCACGCAATGGAATCATGGTGAGAGGGTGAGAGGAAAGTGCCTCCTGCAGCGCCCCTTCCCACCAGCACAGCCCTCTGCACTCCAGGCCATGGGGGCCAGGGCAGGAGTTGTCCCAGAGCAGCCAGATGTCCAGGAGGGGAGACATATCTGAGTGCCCCTCTGTCCCTGCCAGGCCCTGCCTCCCTCGGCACAGCTATCATGGTGTTACTCCATGATCCCACCTGCCCACGCTGCCCTTCTCCTTCCCTTGGACTCTCTGGACAGGGGGTTTCTGATGCAGGTCAGACACTGGCCCTGTGGGTCCTGCCATTCAGATGGGTCCTGGACTGTGAAGTGCCTAAGTGCCCTCTAAGCTGTGGGGCTCAGGGCAGTGCAGTTGGAGGAGCTTGGAATGAGCCACCTCTCTCATCAGGACACCCCATCCTTAGGACATCCTGCCATCTCCCTGGGTGCCTGTCTGGGATGCAAGCTGCCCTCCGGAAGAGCTCAGCTCCCCCGTTACAGCAGGTGCTGTCTGGGTGCCCCAGGGAGAAGCCTCCTGGAATCTGAGGTCACAGAATCGCTGCAGGGAGGTGGATGTGGGCAGCTGGCAGGAGCCCAAGGTGTTGCTGGCTCCAAGGGGAGGGCGGAAACCTGACTGACATCCCCTCCAAAAGAGTGCTGGTGGACATGATGTAAAGGAATCCTCTGCTCCCCATGGGGTCATTTAATTGAGGGGTAACATGAGTGCAAGTGTCCTACAGCTCCAAGGTGAGAGCACAGGGTAATTGGGACCAAGGCAGATGGAGAGGCCAGCTCTGCTCCCCCAGTATCAAGGCCAAGAGATGAAGCCATAGATCTCAAGGATGGTCCTGCTAAAATGCGGGGGAGGCAATGAGTGTGTGTTTGGGCACAGATATGGGAAAGTTTTGCTCAGAGAAGTTTTCTCTAACTCGTCCATGTCTTTTCTTCCTCAGATATTGCCCCTATGCTGCAAAGGAACAAATGTCCAACAGCAGCTCCCTCAACGAGTTCCTCCTCCTGCCATTTGCAGACACGCGGGAGCTGCAGCTCTTGCACTTCTCGCTCTTCCTGGCCATCTACCTGGCTGCCCTCCTGGCCAACGGCCTCATCATCACAGCCGTAGCCTGTGACCACCGCCTCCACACCCCCATGTACTTCTTCCTGCTCAACCTCTCCCTCCTCGATGTTGGCTGCATCTCCACCACTGTCCCCAAATCCATGGCCAATTCCTTCCAGGACACCAGGGCCATTTCCTACTGGGGATGTGCTGCACAGGTCTTAACTTTTACCTTTTTCATGTCAGCAGAGTATTATCTCCTCACAGTCATGGCCTATGACCGCTATGTTGCCATCTGCAGACCCCTGCACTATGGGACCCTCATGGACAGCAGAGCTTGTGTCAAAATGGCAGCAGCTGCCTGGGCATCTGATTTTCTGTATGCTCTCCTGCACACTGGGAACACTTTTTCCCTACCCCTCTGCCAAGGTAATGAGGTGAGGCAGTTCTTCTGTGAGATCCCCCAGATCCTCAAGCTCTCCTGCTCACACTCCTACCTCAGGTAAGTAGGGCTTATTGTGGTTAGTCTTTGTTTAGCTTTTGGGTGTTTCATTTTCATTGTGGTGTCCTACGTGCAGATCTTCAGAGCTGTGCTGAGGATCCCCTCCGAGCATGGCCAGCACAAAGCCTTTTCCATGTGCCTCCCGCACCTGGCCGTGGTCTGTATGGTTGTCAGCACAGCAATGTTTGCCTACCTGAAGCCCCCCTCCATTTCCACCCCAGCTCTGAATCTGGTTGTAGCTGTTCTCTATTCAGTTCTGCCTCCAGCACTGAACCCTCTCATCTATAGTATGAGGAACAAGGAACTCAGGGATGCACTGAAAAAAATGATTCAATTGGTATTATTTCAGCAGCAATAAGCTGCCCATCCTTCTACTCAAGTGATATCTAATTTCTCTCAGACAAACTCCTGTGATTTTGGCATTCTTGCTTTAATAATGAGGTTTGTGCACAAGTTTCTGAATTCATCCCACTTCTCCAGAGGTGTTAACCGTGTCTTTCTGACCCACAGGTCTTCTTTAAATGTGTCTATCATTGTGTCAGAGCTGTCGTTCCCATAATTAAAGGGTATGTTTTCATTGCATCTTGTGGATTGGGCGCTTCTTCCAAAGCTGGTGCCAAGAATTGCTCCATGACTTTCAGCCTGAAAGATGCTTGTTGCTTTTCTGGGGCTCTTCATGGACCCAAGGCAATGATCTCCTGGGGGGGATATGTTAGGAAATAAGGACTGGATTCAGTTCTCACTAGTGAGTGCTCAGTGCTCCTGATAGTGATGAATGGCCAAGTAGTATCTGCCTGGGACTGTCCCCCGTATGGTGGCCTATGACCACATTGGGGACGTTGCAGGCACAGGGAAAGGAGCTTCAAGAGCTGCCCATGATAGCTTATACCTGAAGTCATGGTCTGGATCTAGGGACACATGAACACAGCCTGAGCCATTTTATATGCCCTGTGATTGCTCAGAGCATCATTCACAGATAGAAGCCACTTGATATGGTGTTCTCAGGTACAATGATGCCCGTCCAGCTGGGTCTGTGTCCAACCATGAGCACAACAACTGCAGAGTCACCCTGTGACCCCAGAGTACCACAGCCCCCTCACTCTGCAGAGCAGCACCAGCATCTTGGGGTCCTGCAGGGAGTACCGGGGAGGCTCCAGGAGCTTCCAGGCAGACCATAACTAAGGAATGAACCTGGGGAAGGGTTTTCCAGGGAGCAGGGATATCCCTGGGGAAGGGGGAAAGGAGCAATTGTGCCCTTAGAAGAAGGAATAAATGGGGAAAAGAAATATGTTTCTGTGCATGTCAGCTAGGGGCTGGCTGCTGTGTCCCTGGCAGCAGGAGGTGCCAGCAGAGCCCCAGGGCAGGGAGCCTTGTGCTGTGCTGGAGAGAGGGGCTGGCATGGGGGCTGCAGGCAGCCTGGGGTAGGGAAGCTCTGGGATATAGGAACAAGAGGCACAGAGTGTCACTGTCCTCTGTGTCCTTATGGGGCCAGTTCTAGCTTGGAGCCTGATGGGGCACCTGACACACACGGCCCTGTCCCCTGGAGCTGCTGTGCCCACAGTGGGGCTGGGGCTGTGGGGTGAGTGCCCTGTGGGGGGCACTGCTGTGGGGCCACCCCCAGCCTGGTCTGCTCTGCTGGGTGGGCTGGGAGAGGGCAGGGCAGGTGAGGAGAGCTGGAGAGGGGCTGGGCTGGGCTGGAGAGGGTCCGGAGAGGAAAAGAACGTTTGCTGAGCTGGGTGTCCTTGGTTGCATGGCCTGACTGTGAAGGGGCCATGGGGCGTTTGTCACAGACTGGTCTCTCACTTTGGCCATTTCCAGCACTCGTCCAACATCGGACATTCACAGGACTCAGCAGGGGCAGGTTGCTGAGGGTGGCTGCCCAAGCAGGAGGGCTGTGGTGGGCTGAGACACCAAGGGTTGTTGCTGGGTCCATACTTGGGAGTCCTTTCCCCATCCTGGAGTGCACCCTGCACCATGAAGTGCCTGCACAGCAGGACCATGGGACACTTGTGGTTCCTTCAGGATCTGAGGCTGCCCTCTTGGTCTGTTTCCTGAAGCAAGAGCCATGCAGAGATGCAGCAGAAGCAGGGCCTCTTCTTTGGGAGAAGCTGAAGAGAGGGCTAAAGCAGTGAAGCAGGACTGGGGTGAGTGTGTGCGTGAGGGCTGGTCCCTGCAGGTGGTCATTGGCCACAATGAGCCAGGCTGTTGGGCGCACTCAGCTGCTCCCTCCCGCTGGGCCTGGCAGAGCTGCCTTTCAGCTCGTCTGTCAAAAACCTCCTTGTCTTCTTCCTTGCTTGTCCCGCTTTGCCAGACACCATCCACTCATTCCCAACTGCGTAAGAGAGCAAGAAATCCCACAGCCTGCCACTGGAATGGATACACATTGCTGGAAAAGAACCATTGTTCCTTTGCAGGCCGGGCCTTGGAGGCTTCCTTCCTTTCCAGAGATCAATGCCTGCTCTCCTGAGGATGAGCTTGTCCTCTCCTGGCACTGCTGGAGTGCAGGCATTTAGAAGGGGAGTGCCGGGGTGTTGAGCAGAGCTGCGGTCCCTTCTGCCTGTGGGAATGCTCTTTGGCTCCATGATGTCCTACCTACTTTTTCACCGCCACAGTTTTCTCCCACAGATACAGCTTAAACAAAATAAATATAAAATAAAGAGGGGAAAACAAGGTATGAGAGTAAATAAAAGGAAAAGGAAAGGTAAAGAAAGGAAAAAGGAAAAAAAATTTAAAAAAAACAGTGAGAGGAAAAGGAATAAAAGAAAAGGAAAATAAGATAAAAAGAAGGCAAAAGGAGAAGAGAAAGAAAGAGATTAAAAAAGAAACAGAAAGACACAGGAAAAGAAAAGGAAAAAGAAAAAGAAATAGAAAAAGGAAGCGAAGAAGAGGAAGAAGAAAAAGACCAAAAAGGAATAAAAATGGCAAGGAGGAAAAAAGAGAAAAAGAAGAAAAAAGAAAAAGAATAGGAAAAAGCAAAAAGATAGGAAAGGGATTGTGGCATTCCCAGGGCCGCGTGTGAAGGGAAGTCCTAGAGGGACTATTTACTGGGCCTCCCTTGCCCCTAGGGGCTGGAATCTTACGGCTACACACACACATCTGCAATGGGGATGATTTTTGTCCTTGACCTCACTTGGAAACACGACACAAAACTTAAGAAATGATACAGGAATATATATTTAAACAATAACAATAAAAATAACAATATAATAAACACTAACAACAACAACAATAAAAACAACATCAATAACACTAACAACAATAATGTCAACAGTATCAACAATAACAAATATTACTATGAAAGTCTCCAAAGAAAAAGCCAAATAAAAGGTTATGGCCGGAGTCCTCGTGCTCAGCGCTTCCCGGCAGCAGCCAGGGTGAAGGGGAGCTTGGCCTGCAAGGGAAAAGGAGGCGTGAGCAGGGCCGAGGAGCGACTTGGGGGCTCCCGTGGAGCACAGGCTCTTTGGCGGCTGCGCGGGCTCTTTGGCAGCAGCGCTGCCGTCATTGGTGCCCTGGCAGAGGCTTGGCGTGGCCAGCGCAGCCCAGAGGCCGGCAGAGGGGCTGAGGCAGCAGGTGCCCAGGCCTTGGGCGCTCCTGCGCCCTGTGCACTCTGCCCCGGCGCCGCGGCCCGCCAGAGCGCCCGCACACCTGGGCCAGGCTCCCGCGCGGCTGCTCCCCAAAGGCAGCACGGAGCAGCGCCAAGGGGCCGGGCACAGCCCCAGCTCTGCCCGTGCAGCCGGCAGCAGGGGCCATACCTGGGGGCTGCAGCCGGAGCTCTCCCACTCCATGGGCTCCTCCTGGCTGCAGCCGACCAGGCCATTGGTGTCCCCAGCCTGGAAGAGAACAGGAGACTTTGGTAGGGGCACTGCGTGGAGAGGAGGAAGCACAAGCGCATCCAGTGGCTGTGGGTGCTGTACCTGGCTGCTGCCAGAACTGAGCCACTCCATTGGCTCCGGATCATTCAATGCAGGGCCCTGATCTGTGTGCAGAGCCTGCGAGAGAGAAGGAAGTGTTTCCAGGACAGGTGCCAGAGCAAGGTAAGGCTGGCCCCAGGGTCCCTCTTCCTGCAGCAGGAAGCAGGAAAGCAGGAACGGGCAAGGACCTGCCCCAGGTCTCCCCGTGCAGCGGGGGCACTACCTGGACGCTGCAGGTTGAACTCTCCGATTCCATGGGCTCCTCGACGCTGCAGCCATCCAGGCTCCAGGTGCCAGGAGTCTGGAAAACAGCAGGAGAGCTTGTGGGGACGGTCATGGTGGCAGCGCTGGCTCTGTGCACGGGGCCTCCTGTCCCCTACGTGCGCGGGGCAGGCGGTGCACAGAGCCAGGGCGCCAGGCTCAGGCAACAGCCCCCGAGGCCTTGGCCGCTCCTGGCCCTGGCGCAGCTCTGCCCCAGCACCCAGGCCTGCCAGAGCTCCCTGGCACCTCTGCCACCAGCCCTGCGGCTGCTCTCGCAGAGCCAAACGCCAGCCGTCCCTGCGCAGCCTCTGCCGGTGCGCACAGTACCTGTCCGCTGCAGCCATAGCTCTCCCAATCCATTTCCTCCACTCCAAAATTATCCATTTTTCTTTAGTCTCCAGTGACTGCAAGAGAAAAGGAGTCATTGGCATTTGCAGCGCTGAGAGCAGGGGTCTCTGTGTGAGCAGGTGTGAGCGCCAAGTGTCGCGCGGTGGCTTTGGGGCCTCCCCTGGGAGGCATTGCGCAGGCTGCCCTGCAGCCCCGCAGCTCCCCTGCATCTCATGGGCACCACGGGTGGCCCCTGGTGCTGCGCGGCCCTGCTGCTCACCTGGCCTTGCTGCTTTGTGGCCAGCACTGGGGTCACTGTGAGGCGCAGCCCTGGGAAGCATCCGTGTTCCCGTGGCGATAACTGCCCCTCTGGGATGTTCCACTGCTCCGTGGGGGGAGGAGGGCAGCGGCAGGGGCCAGGGGGGCCGCCATGAGGAAGGATCTGTGTGTGCTGGACTCCCCGTGGCACTGCTGAGCCTGGTGGCAGAGAGCAGCGCGTGGCCTTGGGCTTGCTGGGTGCCAAGGAGGGCTCCTCACGCAGCCCCATGGTGCTGCTGGCGGCTGCCTGCCCAGAGGCCGGGCTGCACTTGGAGCTCTTCTCCCACCCCTGCAAGCAGCCTTGAATGCCTTGATCTTTCTTCCTTGCTCCCCTCCTGTCCTTACAGCCCGATGGACTGGAGGAAGTTTTGTTTTCCATGGTTGAGACATGTTCCTTGGTAGGAAGGGGACCTTGTGCAGCCTTTGTTTTTCCCATGAGCGCATTTCTGTAGCCTCAAGGTCCCTCTGAAGAAGAGCTCTGGGTACCTGCTGCTGTTGTGAGCTTCTTCCAGGTCTGAAAGCCCCTGCGGAGGGGACAATTCCAACAGACGGCTGTTCTGAGGGACATGAGAGCAAGGGAAAATGTTTCTCCCTTGCCACATCACGGCTGCCCACTGCCAAACCAAAGGAGGTGAGTGTTAAGGATGGTGTGGGGCCAAGCAGGTGAGAAATGGCTGGCATCTCCCAGTGCTGCTTTTAGAGACCCAGTAGTGAGAGTACTTGTGGAAGACCTGGTGAGACTGGCAGAGTAAGTGTTAGCAGCCCCAGCGTGTGAAACTACACACGGAGTGAATTTCCAACAAAGCCAGGCAGGCATTGTGTTTTATCAGCAACATCCAGCTGATTCTTGGGCAGTAACAGGTTAGCACAGCTTACAAGGAAATAGTTCTGATGATTTAAGGGTCACAAACGAGTTGAGTATTGAACAAACACATTTTGTTTAATGTGTTATGAAACTTGAATGTCTCTTTCCATTTGTAACCGATCATTTCTTGCCTTCCTTGTGGTCACTCAGTCCAACATTGAATTTGTGGAAATGAGGATTTTTTTTCCCCATCTCTTGCCCAGTGTTATTTTGCAAATAGGTTTCAGCTTACGAATATAAGTTTGCATTCAAGTCTTTATTAATTTGCCAATATACAGAGTCTACTGCTGTCTGAGATGCCCAGGGGTGACTGTATTGCCATATGGTGGGGGGAAATGCGATCCATGACTTACAAGCGCCTGTTCGGAGCATGATTCGGTCACCAGGACAGTTGTGACTGGAAAGTGACTGTGAGATCATTTCTACTTTATCAGTTAGTAGGGCCATAGCAGGTACACAACCAGGTCTGTGCTTTTGAGATCATATCTGCCTAAGCAGATGATATGTCAGCATTTGTCTTAGGGCTGAGGAAGTTACAGGGAGGTTAATTTACTTCTGAGACTTACAGGCCAGGAGCAAGGATATGGCTATGAAGGTGACTGTGATGACATCTCGTTTTGAGTCCCTGATAGACCAGCAGCTTGTATCTGGTGAAGAATTAACTTGGAGAGGTCACCCCTGTCCCAGCAGGCCTACGTATAGGCCTGCAGTGTTAGGAATCTCCGATTTCCAGGGTTTGTGTGCTGTAGGAATGACACCTGTCCAGCAGCAGGGAGCTTGCTTGAGTTGCCTGTGTGGTCTGTACTAGGTTTCTCTTCTTCATATGTACACCTGTTTTAATACTACCTTTGGGTCTGTAGCATGTCAGGAGTTTCCAAGTATGTTCTGAGTGGAGATTGGGAGCAATGGCTGCTGGACGAGACAGAGGTAATCTCACTCCCAAGGAAAGGTGTGAGAAAAATGTCCACAGAGGCCTCTTTTTGATAGCAGAAAAGATCAAAGATCAAGATTCAATCAAATGTCCCACCCATGTGCCAGCTTCTGGCCTATCAGCTATCCTATGAGGAGTGACGTGAAAAGCACATGTCCCACCCATGCCTGTTGCTGGCCAATCAGGCACTCAGGCAGCAATGACCTCACAATCAATATCCAAGGGAAGGGAAGGTGAAGGAGTTAAATGCAGAGTGCAGTGGAGAGGATAAGGACAGCATCCCCTGGAAGGGTAACATAACAAAATAATGTGGAAAAAAAATACACAATAATATTTGAAGCAGCTCATAAAATGTCCAAACATATCTCAATAAAAAAGCACTCATTTTGTTACCCCCCCCAAAAAAAAAAAAAAAAAAAAGTAAAATCCCTAACCATAAGGTTAGAGCCTTAAAGCCTAGAGGCATGGAACTGTATGAAGTTGTGCCACAGCAACAGGTGGGGAGAGATGCAGCATCACTGATGAGAAACTGCACGGCACTTCTAGGACCTGCACCCGGTACCCATGAGTGCAAAGGCACCAGGAACAGTCCCTGCAGCCCCATCCCTGGGAGCAGGTCCTGGAGCTGCCACAGTGGCTGCACGCAGTGACACTGCTTGGGGAACCAAGGCCAGAGAGAAACCACCGTCTTCCTGGTTCGGTCGCTGCTGCAGGGAGAGCGCGGCACAGGCTGCCGAGGCCACGTGGGCTGTGGTTTGTGCACCTGCAGGCGAGGCTTTGATCTGCCGATCAGCCCCAGCAAGGGAATAACGGGCTCCTGGGTGAACACCCTGAGAGCTGGGGGGCTCTGAGCGCCTGGGCTGCCCTGTCTGCTGCCAGAGGAGTGAAATGTCCCAGCTCCCTGCTCCTGACCAAGGCACCAGCACCAGGCTGTCCAAGAAGGGGTGGACGAGATCGCACTCACGGGATGTGTCTCTGGCTGCGGCTAAGAGACCTTTCACTGCTGCTGCTCCCAGCACAGCAGGGCTGTAGCAGGATCAGGGGCTGTTCCTCTTTCCTTCCCTTCCTGACACAGCCCATCCCAGGGACAATCCCAGCTCCACAGTTCTCAATGCGTGGGGAAAGCTGAACACTTGCACCTTGGGCACTCGGGCAAACACAGCATGTGAGATCCCCGAAGTTCCCAGTCACCCAAGTGGAATACAAAGTGTGACAGAGCCATTTCCCTCCATGGTCTGCCCTGTTCCACTAGGATGGGCCCCATGATGATGCCCCAGAGAAGTGACCAGGACATCCGCAGTGGAGCCGTGCTGCATATATGGTCATGAACGGCGCTCGAGAAGTTCATTGGAGGGCTGGGCTGTGACAGAAGGGAGATAACCCCCGATAACGTCTAAAATGGTGCCTGCTGCTTCGATTGGCTCGTCCGGGAGCTGGGCCAGCACCTGCAGATATATATTGGCCTCCCATGTTTGTTGTCCTGCACAAGTCCCCAGGATTTGTGGCAGAGAGAGGGTGCATCAGGGCAGTGCCATCAGGGCAGGAGGCTGCGAATGGAGACAAAAGGACTTTGCACCTCTTGGGTGCTGTGGCTGCTCGTCTGGGTGCAGCTGTGCTGGGGTAAGTGCTGGGTAAGTGTGGGGTAAGAGTGAGCTCTTCCCTGTAATTGAGGAGGGAATGAGGGTTGGGACGGGAGATGGGGATCATCTCAATGCTCCCTGGGGACCCATAAAGCCCTGCAGGTGGTGGGTGCATTTGAGTGGTACCCATGGTGGATTGGGGTAAAGGAAATGGGTCCCTGGGCATCCCAAGAGTGCAGAGGGGAGATGTCTCACACCCCAGGAGCTGGGACTCAGCCCTAGGACCCTACACAGTCATTGTGCTGGGGTTAGTGCCCTCCTAACTGGCCCCGTGTCTGTGTTTGAAGGTGCTGCGGAGGTGAGACTGGAGGATGGAGACAGCCGCTGTGCTGGGAGAGTGGAGGTGAAACACCAGGGCCAATGGGGGACCGTGTGTGGTGTTTTCTGGGACATGGAAGATGCTGCTGTAGTTTGTAAGCAGCTTGGCTGTGGATTTGCTCTCCATGCCCCTAAATACGGATATTTTGGGCCAGGATCTGGCCAGATTTGGTTGGACTCTGTAAGCTGTGAAGGCACCGAGACTGCCTTGTCTGAGTGCACAAATGATGGTTGGGGTAACCACGACTGCATTCATGCTTGGGACGCCGGAGTTGTTTGTTCAGGTAAGGAGTCATCCAGTTCCTCACCTCTGGAGTGGGGACCGGGATCAGGGGACTAACCAGGCTGTGCCTTGAAGGAGCAGTGCGTGGGTACCAGCTCAGACCCTGACATTGCCTCTTTCACTGTACTACTGCAGCTGCTGCTGTCCCTGGGGAAAGTCCCAGGTGAGCCCACCACGGGGTGCACAGACCCCATCAGGATCCTGGGGGCTCAGCCCACCCTCAGATGGTGCCTCAGGCTGAGAAATGAATCCCTCACCCTGTCCTACAGGTTCTAGGTGTCCATCAATCTCCTCAGGTTCTGCCAGGATATTCTGGCAGTGCTGGGTGTCCCTGTGCCCCAGACCTCAGGATGACTTGCTCGGCAGCCCGTGGCTGGGGAAATGGTACAAGATGCCTGAGGCTCCTGCAGTCATTTTCCTCACAGACAAGAGTGCCTTGGGTGACCCAAAGGGGCTTTTCAGAGGGGACAAGAGCAGGGCCTGGGGCAGAGAAGCAGGGGGATGAGCAGGGCACCCCTTGTCCAGGGCCACCCCACAAGGACCAGCCCCCCATGAGCTCTAGGTTGGTGTCTGTGGGGCTGCTCTCTGCTCCCTCCCACGTCACTACAGGCTCAGGCTGGTCCTGCTGGGTCCCTGTCACTGACCCCTCCGACAGCGCAGGACACCCTGGGAACAGGGAGCCTTTTGGGCTGTTCCAAGACAATTCCCCAGGCTGTCTGTGAGCTGAACAGGCTGCATGCTGAACAGGCTGCAGCAACCGTTAGGGCTGCAGTGCTGGGGATCCGTGCCGGGTAGTGGGGCAGGCTGTGGGGCAGCAGCATTTCCCTGAGCAGTGCCTGTGGCTATGGGTATGTGATTGAGACAAGCTCCAGAGCACTGTGTGGGTGTGAGAGGAGGTGCAGGGGTCTTGAAGGGTTTGTGTCATCAGAACCTATTGAGAGCTGCTGTTTGACGTTAATGGGATCCTTTGGATGTGGCTGCCATGGTATGTAACTGCCAGAAGCTTGTGGCAACTCCCTGTCATTGTGGGGTTTTTATTTATTTATTTTTTCCCCCAGGATTTGTTCAGCTGGTTGGAGGAAACAGTCCCTGTTCAGGACGTGTGGAGATCAGAGATGCAGACCAGTGGAAAACAGTCTGTGACTCACACTTTGATGTGAAAGCTGCTGGCGTGATCTGCAGGGAGCTGCAGTGTGGGGCTGCCCTGTCTGTCCGTGGGGGAGCTCACTTTGGAGAGGGGGTCGGTCCCATTTGGGATGGAGAGCTGCAGTGTGTGGGGAATGAGCCCTTCCTCTCCTCCTGCCCCAGGAGCTCCCTCAGCAACCAGACCTGCAGCCATGCCAACGACGCTGGTGTCACCTGCACACGTGAGCATTCAGGGAGGCAGTGTGAAATGCCACTCACAAGCTATATGCTAAGAGATAGGGGAGCAGGAAATTGACCATGCTGAGCATGGTGTGAGTGCGGGAGGGGTGGAGTTGTTGTCTGCAATCCTGCAGTGCTGGAAGCAAAGGAAATTGTATCTCTGTGGCATTTCTATCTTGGGATGATGAGCTAGAGCACAAAGTGATCCTCTCTAAAGACCCTCACTTTCTTTCGTAATATATCCAGGATTCAGGCTGGTGAATGGCAGCACGGCATGTTCCGGGCGAGTGGAGATCAAGATAGAGGGGGCGTGGGGAACCCTCTGTGACTCTGGCTGGGACATCTCCGACGCTCATGTTCTCTGTCATCAACTCAACTGTGGATTTGCTGAGTCCATTCCTGCAGGAGGGCACTTTGGGAGAGGAACAGGCCCTGTCTGGAGAGACACTTTCCACTGTAATGGGACCGAATCCCATTTGGGACAGTGCCCTGTGACTGCTCTTGGGGTGTCCCCATGCTTGCCTGACAACAATGCTGGTGTTTTTTGCTCAGGTGAGTTCTGGGAAAATGGATTAACTCATTTTGCCCCTTTTGTGTGACTTGGAAACACAAAGCAGGGGAGCTCCTAGCAGTGACAAACTGAATTTCCTGCTGGAGAAACTATGGGTTCCCATGGAGGGATTCAGAGAGCTTTGCTTGCTCCTGCAGAGTGCGTTTTCTTGGAGGAGATGAGAGCTGAGCAGGGAGCCGGCATCTCTGCTGCTCCAGGGCATCTGGTTCAGGCCTTGGGGCCACCACCAGGCCTGGGCTCCTCTGTTCTCTCCTGGGGCACAGGCCAAGGAGGGAACTGTGGGACACAGCTCCTCTCCCTGTAGCTGTGAAAGATCCTCTGCTCCCTCCTGCAGCCCATACCCCCATCTCAGACCAGACCCTGATCCAACAGCCTGCGGGGACTGGACCATGAGTGCACCCAGCAGGAGCAATTCCTGAGGCTGAGCAGCACCTTGGGGCTGGGATTTGCCCTTGCTCCTTGTCAATATGAACCTCAAACTTGTTCTGTTTTGTAAAGAAGGCCCTCATCCCTCTGCTTCTTGCTAAGCACACAAGCTCCACATCCCAGATCGCTAGGGATGTAGATGGGCAGAGCTGTCCCAGCAGGAGCCAGTCCCAGCTTGAGGATGGAGCAAGGCTACTGCTCACCCTGTCACCCAGGCCTCGTACAGGCCACTACTTCCTGCTGCTGAAGCTGCTCCAGATTCATCCATACGGACATATCTGGTGGCTCAGGGATTTGGCTTGACCTCCAATGCTTTCCCATTTCCATCACTGAGATGATATTAGAGCTCAGCAAGGTTTAGGGCCTGGAAGACAAAGTCCCTTGGAGCACTCCCATCCTTGAGCTCCTCACTGTGAGCTGGATATGGATAGGTGAGCTCCAGGATGTCCAAGGGCATGAGAATGGGAAACAAGGCAGCATGCAGGACATTTCCCCTCTCTCCAAGCAGGACTCTCTGGATCCCTGCGTCTGGTTGGTGGAGGGAGCCGCTGTGATGGGCGAGTGGAGATGTCCCTGAATGGGACATGGGTCCGAGTCCTGGATGACCAGTGGGACCTGAACGATGCCAGCGTGGTGTGCCGGCAGCTCCAGTGCGGAGAGGCAGAGCAAGCCTACAACCCGCCGAAGCCTGAGCGAGGGACAGGCCCCGTGGGGCCGAGAAGGGTCCAGTGTGCAGGGAAGGAGACTCGCCTGACCCTCTGCAACACCTCCCTGCCTGCGGCAGCGCCTGCAGGAATTGCCGAGGACGTGGGGGTGGTTTGCTCGGGTGAGTTGCTCTGACGGTCCCCAATGTGCTGTGCTCCCCAGGGCTGCGAGCCCCTGACAGCCGGGTTTCTCCTGGGTGCAGGGAGCCGGCGGGTCCGGCTGGTGCACAGGGCAGGGCGCTGCGCTGGGAGAGTGGAGATCTACTACAACGGCACCTGGGGGACCGTCTGTGACGACTCCTGGGACCTGCTGGACGCCACCGTTGTTTGCCGCCAGCTGGGCTGCGGGGTGGCTGTGAATTTCACCAGCTCTGCTCATTACGGGGAAGGCTCTGGGCGCATCTGGCTGGATGACGTGAACTGCTCCGGGGATGAAGCTGCTCTCTGGGACTGCCCGGCCAGGCCCTGGGGGCAGCACAACTGCAGGCACAAAGAGGATGCAGGAGTCGTCTGCTCAGGTCTGTGCGGGCAGCCGTGGTGGGAGCCTGGTGCTTCATGAGGAGGGGACGAGGGAGAAGCTGGACATGGTGGAACTGCCCCGACTGCCCTGAGCCCCCTTCCTGCCCAGTCCTGGGGACACCCATGCACAGTCCCCACAGGACCTGCTCAGGACTATAGGGAGAGCACAGGTGTCCCCACAGATCAGAGGGGAGGGTAGTGCTGCACATTGGATGCTTCTCTCTGTTCCCTTGGTAAAACAGTGCCTTGCTGGCAGTACCCTCTGACTATCTGAGCCCTGGGATGTCTAGAAGACTCCCTGCTTCTTGGTGGAGGCACGGGGGCCAAGTGGAGGGCAAGAAGGTGCTCAAGAGTAGTCAGGATGGATTTACCAAGGGGAAGTCATGCTTGACTAATCTGATAGCCTTCTATGATGGAATGACCAGCTGGATAGACGAGGGGAGAGCGGTGGATGTTGTCTATCTCGACTTCAGCAAGGCTTTTGACACCATCCCTCACAATATCCTCCTGGGCAACCTCCAGCAATGTGGGATAGATGAGTGGACAGTGAGGTGGATTAGGAACTGGCTGGATGGCAGGGCCCAGAGAGTGGTGATCAGCGGTGCAGAGTCTAGTTGGAGGCCTGTAGCTAGCGGGGTCCCCCAGGGGTCAGTCCTTGGTCCAGTCCTGTTCAATTTATTCATCAATACCTGGATGAAGGCACGGAGTGCTCCCTCAGCAAGTTTGCTGATGATACGAAATTGAGAGGAGTAGCCGATACCCCAGAGGGCTGCGCTGCCATCCAGAGGGACCTGGACAGACTGGACAACTGGGCGGTGAAAAACCTCATGCAGTTCAACAAGGCCAAGTGCAAGGTCCTGCACCTGGGGAGGAATAACCCCAGGCACCAGTACAGGCTGGGGACTGACCTTCTGGAGAGCAGCTCTGCGGAGAAAGACCTGGGTGTCATGGTGGATGATAAGTTGACCATGAGGCAGCAGTGTGCCCTCGTGGCCAAGAAGGCCAATGGGATCCTGAGGTGCATTAAGAAGAGCGTCTCCAGCAGGTCGAGGGAGGGGATCCTGCCCCTCTACTCAGCCCTGGTGAGGCCACATCTGGAGTACTGTGTCCAGTTCTGGGCCCCACAGGACAAGAGGGATGTGGAACTGCTGGAGAGAGCCCAGCGCAGGGCTACAAGGATGATCAGGGGCCTGGAACATCTGCCCTATGAGGAGAGGCTGAGGGAGCTGGGCCTGTTCAGCCTGGAGAAGAGAAGGCTGAGAGGGGACCTGAGCAGTGTCTAGAAGTACCTCAAGGGAGGCAGTGAGGAGGATGGTACTAGCCTCTTTTCAGTGGTGGCCACTGATAGAACTAGAGGAAACGGCCAAAAACTAAGGCATCAAATGTTCCACAGAAACTTAAGGAAAAATTTATTGGCAATGAGGGTGACAGAGCGCTGGAACAGGCTGCCCAGAGAGGTTGTGGAGTCTCCTTCTCTGCAGATCTTCAAAACCCACTTGGACACAGTCCTGTGCCACGTGCTCTAGGTGACCCTGCGTGTGCAGGGTGATTGGACTAGATGACCTCTAAAAGTCCCTTCCAACCTTAAGCAATCTATGATTCTTAGAATAATCCTCCCTATTCACGGATGCCATAGAATGCCCTAAGGAATTCTTGTTATGTTTATCTCTGCTCACTCCAGGACCAGCTTGTCCCCCCTAGCTTTGTGTTTTTCCTTCCAGAGTTTGTGGCCTTGAGGCTGGAGAACAGTGATGGCTGCTCTGGGCGCCTACAGGTTTTCTACAACGGGTCATGGGGGAGTGTTTGCTCCAACTCAATGACTTCGAGCACCGTGTCTCTGGTGTGCAAACAGCTGGGCTGTGGAGATGGAGGATTCCTTGAAACAGACCTGCCATATAGGAAGGTATCTGGCCATACATGGCTGGATCATGTTGAGTGTGGAAAGAGGAACAGCTCCTTTTGGCAGTGCCCCTCTGATCCCTGGAACCCACAGTCCTGTGATGACCAACGAGGAGACCCACATCACCTGCAATGGTAATGCTGGAGCCACGTGGGCGCAAAGCTCACAGCAGGTCTCGCTCCCTGTTCAGCAAGGCACAATGTTGAGAACGGGTCTGGAGTGGCTTTTACTTTCCATATGAGATCATTCTGCTGTCAGTGACATAAATACAACATATCCATGAGCAGTAGCTGCCCTGAGCTACCCACATGGCCAAGGAGGGGAAGAGGCACATGCAGCCTCCACCTCACCTTGGTGAGCTCCTCTACTGCACCTTGGACACCTCTTGGAGATGCCTGTTGATCTCTGTTGTGAATAGATGGGGCCCAGACAATCACCTTTTAGCTTGGGAAGTCCATGCAGAGCATTCCACTCATGGCCGTGGTTTGCTGAGGGAATCGGAAGGGGGAGAGAGAACGCGGTGCTGGTGGCTCAAGGTTATGTAGGAACCAGGCCGTGCGCAGGGCAGTGCTGGCACCAGAGCTCAGAAACAGCCTCCCCTGGGGACATGCTCCTGCTCCTCTGCTAACCAGGAAACCTCTTGGGGTCAGCAGCCAGGGTAACACTGGAGTCCAGCACTGTTACACACTGCATTATATGGGGGGTTCACCTTTGTCCATGAGCAGGGGGAGGTGCTGGGAGGTTCAAGCACAGCTCAGTCCTGATCCTGTCCACATGACCCCCATAAAGCAGCCCCTTCCTTCACTGTAGCGTTTCCTTCTACAGGGAGACGACCAGAAACCCCTCCAGCCCTAGCAGCCGAGTGCCCCAACTCTACGAGCTGCACAGGTAACTGCTGCTCGCTGTGCCCTTCTCACCTGGCCAGGCCCTCGCAACTACCCCAGTCACATGGAGGGTTCTGTGTTTTCCAGAGATGGAGAAGATTCGTGTCGTGGGAGGAGAGGACGGCTGCTCGGGCAGAGTGGAGGTTTGGCACCGCGGCGCCTGGGGGACAGTGTGTGACGACTCCTGGGACATGAAGGATGCTGAGGTGGCCTGCAGTCAGCTGGGCTGCGGCCCTGCCGTGTCTGCCCTGGGGGAGGCTGCGTTTGGGGAGGGGACGGGTCCCATCTGGCTGCAGCAAGTGAAGTGCAGAGGGACGGAGCGGTCTCTCTGGGACTGCACGGTGCAGTGTGGCAACAGCGGTGCCTGCCAGCACAAGGAAGATGCTGCTGTGAATTGCTCCGGTGAGTGGCAGTGCTTGGTCCCCTTGTTTGGGGACACGTTATCCCAGCTGGGCCCTCACAGGGCCCCAGACTCCTCAGAGCAGGGATGTCCCTGCAGAAGTTGGGTGCCTGGTGCCAGGTGGGGAGCAGATGTTACGGGGCAGGGTGTCCTCATGCCTTTGCCTGTGGGGTTCTGCAGCCCTCTGAATGCCTGTCCTGGGCTGTCCGTGCTGTCCTCCCCATGGCCCAGAGCAGAGAGCCCAGGGCCTGTCATGGGTACCCAGGGAAGGACTGTTCTGATGGCACTTGGAGGGGACATGCACAGGCACAGCCACGTCTCTCTCCCTGCTCTGCAGCTGCACCCAGGATGACAACAGCAGCCCCGCGAGCAGGTAACCTGCCCTCCTCCCTGGGTTGGGTCTCCCTGGGGCCAGGCTGTGACCTGCAGCCCGAGGGAAGGGGCCCTGTGCTGGGGTGCAGGGCCTCAGAGAGGAGGCCCAGGAGTGGGAGCGTTTGGCTTTGTGGAGGGCTGTGAGTCACCCAGCAGTGTGAGAGCTGCCCCACAAACCAGCACAGGCTCCCCCAGCCCTGCCATGTGCAATGGTTCGGGACTGGGGTGTCCCTGGGCCCCAGCATGCCCCAGGTGAGGTCCTGCCTCATCCATGTCACTGCCCATGCAGATCCCACCCAGAGGCGTGTGAGGGAAAGCGGAGGAGTCTCCGTGCCTGTTGTCATCTGCATCATCCTGGGGGCCCTGCTCTGCCTGCTCCTGGCCCTCCTAGCAGGGCAAGCGCACAGAGCCAGGGCTCAGCGCAGAGGTGGGTCCTTCCCCAGCGGTACCAGGGTGGACGATGCCTCTTGGCAGCCCTGTGGGGGCTGTGGGGTGTGTGTGAGGGCACAGAGGGGCTGGGGTGCGGGTGCTACCTCCTGCCTTATTCCCTGTTCCTTCACTGTTTGTGGGACACCCGCAAGCAGGAGCTGTGGGAGTGCTGATGCAGGAGGAGATGGTGATGGGGCAGAGGGAAAAGGCAGCGAGGGGCTGGGGGAGATGGGAGCAGCAGGAGACATCCAGGGGCACTGCTGGCTGCGCTCTGGACAGTGCTAGAGGGAGGCTGTGGGGCAGGAGCGGTGCCAAGAGGAGCTCAGGGCAGGGAGTCTCTCAGAGTGGCAGTCGGTCCTTGGGCTGCTCCCTCTGTCCTGCCCTGTTCACCCATGTCAGGGCAGGATCATTTTATGGACCAGCCTGGCAGAGAGTGAGAAGCTCCCTGGCGAGAGGAGCTATAGGAGCTGCTCCCTGGTCAGAGCAGGGACTGACTTGGGGCCAAAAGGGGCATTGGGGGCTGTCTCTGAAAAGAGAGCATGAGGTGACACTGCCCCAGACCATCTCTACAGGGGCATTGCCATCACTGGGGATCTGACTGTGCCTGGGCAGAGCAGTGGGTCTGGGCTGTGGGGTCAGTGCTCATCTGGCTAAGGTGGAAGGGCTGAGTGCCCACATCGGGGTCCTTCTCTTTTCTCCATGTGCCTGTGCCAATCCTGCCCATATCCTCAGCCTCCAGGAGGTCTCTGGAGCCCCTCTCTGAGGCCGTGTACCAGGAGATCGACTACAGCCAAGTGTGGGAGAAGCAGGCGAGGTTCGGTCCTCCAGGTCTGTGTGGTCGGTTCTGGGACAGAGCACATGGCAGGGCCCTTTCCACTGGCCCTAACCCACGATGGGACCATTGCAGCCCTCGGGCCAGTTGTCCCCTCAGTGCTGGGGTCACGGCTTCCTTCAGGAGAGCAGCCCAGTGCTGGGCTCAGGTGAGGAGCTTCCTCCCGACCTGCTCTGCCCATCCCACCCCGCGGGCACAGCTTCTCCCTGCCTGTCCTGCTGCCCCCATCGGTTGTACCTGTTGGGTAAGGGAAGGGGGTGGCCAGGGCTGCTCTGAAAGGCCCTTGGAGATGGGATTTGTCCCATGGGAGCAGGACAAGCCCTGGGCTGTCCTCCCCACGCAGTCCCTGCTAGGTGGGTCCCCATCCCCAGCAGGGCTGACAATTGACAGGGTCAGCAGGGCTCATCCCGATAACACTCGCTGCTCCTCTTGCCAGGTTCTGCTTCAGAGGGCTCCCTGACCAAGCTGCAGCTCGAGCCCAGGGACAGTGAGGAACGTCCTGGGTCAGCACCAGGTAATGGGCAGGGAGGCAGGGGAAGGGTTGGTCTCTCCTCCCCATAGCTGTGTCACTGAGTGTCACCATTGGGATGGGGAGGAATTGCCTTCAGGAATGACTCTGGAGTCATGCAGTGTAGGCAAGCATTGGACATGCCCCACTGAGCTGGGTGCCTGAATGGGGCCTTTTTGGGCTCAACTTGTCCCTGCCTCCATCAGGCTCTGAGTTTGTCCCAGGGAATCCCCAGCCCCGGTGCAGACTCCAGCTCTTCTATCCCTGTGGCAGGGGGAGAGGGCACCCTGCTGCCTCACACACACTCCCATAACCCTGGATCCAGGATGCTGGACCTTCTGTGGCCCTGCCAACACCCGTGTCTCTGCCCTGTGTTCCTTCATGTCCTTCTTTCCTCTGCTCTGTGGAAGGGCTCCTGTCATCACCAGCTCCTCTCTTGATTCAGAGGTCCCTGTCCTGCCCACAGGTGACCCAGCGGATGGCTATGACGATGCCAGAGAAGTATCTGACCCTGGGGAGGATCTTGTTCCTGGCCAGCAAGACTGGGAAGTGCCCAGGGAAGCAGAGGAGGGTGAATGGCTTGAGGAGGCACAGAGAGGTGAGGGGGGAAATGCAGCTGCTGGCTCCTGGGGTGCTGTCCCCAGTGCCAGGAGAGTGGCAGCAGCCTGAGAGCCCGGCCTCCCGGCATGGGGAGGGTACCTGCCTCAGGAGTTTTCCTGGTGAGGAGACGGGGGTGGGATTAGGGGACTGAAGGTCTCAGGCAGTGAGAGACAGGGAGGAAGGGGATTCGCAGCCCAGGAGGGGCATGTGTGTGGGGCAGACTGCAATGCACTGGCCTTGCTGCTTCCGGTGGGGAATGTGCATGCTGGGGGTGTGATGGAGCCCCCAGGGCAATCAGAGCAGCCCCATCCTTTCCCTTCGCAGACACAGCGTATGATGATGCTGAAGGAACATCCCTGGCAAATCCTCATGAGGACACCAAGGCTGTGAGACTGGACCCTGGTGCCAGACTGTCCCTGAACCCAGGTCTGAGAGAGCCCATCACTGCCATGAGGTTGGGTGCAGCTGGGACAGAAGAGAGGTCTGTGCAGCTTGGAGAGTCATGAGTGACAAAGACTGCTCTCCCTTCTGCCACTAGTAGCAGAAAGAGCTGGACATTGCCTCTGTCATCTTTTCTCTACTTTTATCCCATGCATTGCTATTTGTTCTTATTAAAACCATGTGGGAGTTTGACCCAGAGATTGTGTTTCCCTCCCCAGGTGTTGGATGTCTCCCCAAAGCTGATCAGGGAAGGTGAAGCAGCACAAACCAGCAGTGGGTAAGGGGAACAACTTGGGAAGAGCAGGCTCTGAGACAGGCTGTGCTCCTGCAAGAGCCCGTGATCTCTGGGGTGTGGGAATAGTGATGAGTCCAGCTGGAGGATATTTCTGCTGGCAGGGACATAGAATCATAGAATTATTAAGGTTGGAAGGGACCTTTAGAGATCATCTAGCCCAACCCCCCTGCACACACAAAGTCACCCAGAGCACGTGGCACAGGATTGCGTTCAAGCGGGTTTTGAAGATCTCCAGAGAAAGAGATTCCACAACCTCTCTTGGCAACCTACTCCAGGGCTCTGTCACTCTGTCAAGAAATTTTTCCTTGAGTTTCTGTGGAACCTTTGGTGCTTCAGTTTGTGGCTGTTTCCTCTTGTCCTATCACTGGCCACCACTGGAAAGAGGCTGGCCCCATCCTCCTCACTCCCTCTTAAGGTGTTTATAGACACTGATCAGGTCCCCTCTCAGCCTTCTCTTCTTCAGGCTGAACAGGCCCAGCTCTCTCAGCCTTACAGTCAGTCTTAGACATTCCCATCCTGCAAACCTCATGCAGGGTTTCCAGCCATATGTGCCAGTCTGCAGAGTCCTATTATGTCCCTCTGGGCAGGATGGTCCAATCTCCTGCCCCAACTTGCTCTTTTCCAAAGGGCTCTTCCTGGGCTACCCTGGTCCCTGGGACAGTTGCCACCACAGAGCTGCAGCACAGAGCTGCACAGAGCCTCGAGTGCTGGGCTGGGGCCCCATAGCAGTGAGCCCGGAGGTGACTGTAGGCCCTGAACGCTAGCCCATATTTCCATGGCCGAGAAGATGCCATGTCTACCCCTAAAGCAGGAGCCCATAGGAGCTGAGACAGGATCCCTGTTCCTTCACTGGGTTTTAAGCAGCTGCTCCCCAGTACGAATGGGTGAAAGACCTCTCCTGTGGGAGCTGAGTAGGGAGGAGGGTTCGATGGTTGTCCAGCATGTGGCACCCAAACTGCCTCCCTCCTCCATTCAGGGTTCTCTGCAACTTGCTGACCCTTCCTGAGGGGATCTCACACACTGACGGGCAAGTGAGGGCTCAGGGCAAGCCCACAAAACCCTCCTCGTCCTTCACCCCGGCTCATTTGTTTCCTTGTGCTAACCTACTCAGAGAGCTGCTCCTGGAATAGTGAGAAAGGAGTCACACACATCTATTCCTGTATCTCTTTCTATATAATATATATAGATGAATATGTAAAAGATGAGACATCTGTGGCTAAACTACCAATTTCTGAGAGCTGATTTTTTTTCCTCCTGCTTTAATTTTCCTTTCCTACAGTGCAGTTAACTATATCCCCTACTTCTTGTTTTCCTTTGCTTTTTTTGCCTGCCCATCACACTACCACTTGTGCATCCATCCTCCGCTCATGTACGGGTTTCAGCCTTCCCAGCCACAGAAGAGCAGGGACTGTGTGGCTGCCACCACCTCTCCCTGCCTTGCTGCCCCATCACAGCTCACCTCTCCCGGCAATGGGTACCCTCCGCCGCGAGACAAAATCAGACATCTCTGCTCGGGGTCTAGGGTCTCTTTGGGGGTGGCAGAGGATAATGCTCCAGCCCCCTCTCCCATGGCAGCATCTTCCCACTGGGAGCTTCTCCAGCCCCAAGAGGCACTGAGGGACTTTTGGGGGACCCCAGAGGAGGTCCTGTGGGCCTCACCAAAGGACCGTATGTGCCAGAAGAGCAGTGGGTCTTTGCACGTCTCTGAGAAGGAAGGGGATCCAACGGGCTGCTGAGACACAGATGGAGACACATGGAGGCCCCCGATATTCACTGAGGCCTTCAGGGCACCAGAGCTCACTCAAGGAGCCTTGGGATGCACTGAAAAACTGACAGCAGCCCAATGAGGGAAATGAAAGGAACTCAAAGACCCATGAGATATACTGAAAAGCAGATTGAGGCCTCCAAGAATCATCAAAAACCAGACAAATCTCTGGCACACACCAAATGGCACCTGAGGCCCCAGGAATGGACTGAAAAATGAGGCACACTGAAAGGCACTCAGAGGCTGCTCGGACACACTGAATGGTGCTTGGGTCCTACGGTGCCCCAAGAAGCAGACGGAGACTCATGGGATGCACCAAAAATCAAGGGTGGGCACTGTGAAGAAACCAAAGGCAATCAGAGGCCTCTGAGAGGCTCCAAGTAGTGCTCTGAACACCCTGGAAGGGCCCACAACGCACACAAAGTCCCAAGACAGAGGTTCCTAGGAGCACCTGATAGACACACTGAGCCCCCTGGGAAGTGTGCAGACGTCCCTGGAGCAAACTAAAGAAACACAGAGGCCAAGGGAGCCCCCCAAAATGTGCTCAGAGGCTTCCAGGGAGCCCTAAAAGGTGCTTGGAGGCACCTGGGGCACACTGAGAGACACTCCAGCAGAGCAGCTGTCCCCTATAAGGCAGTGAGGAGCTGCAGGAACACCAAAACACACATGGAGGCACTGTGGAGAGCTGTGAACAGTGCATGGAGGGCCCTGGGATGCCCTAAAACACCAAAGAGTGGGAGTCCAGAGGGGCACTGCCAGAACAGGGAGCACGTCAAAGGGACATGGAGATCTTGAGGGAGCACTCAAAGCCATGCAGAGGACCCTGGCAGGCTCTGTTCGCAAAGAGGGCAAAAGAAGGGAAACTGGCAAGGCAGACGGGAGGTTTGCATGGATCACTGGCAGTGCAGCCCAGCTCTTGGCCTGCTCCCAGCCACTGTCATGAGCTATCCAACTTCTTCTTTCCTAGAGGAGGTAATGACAGAGGAGGGATGGCTTTCTGGACGATGAGGCTTTTTCTCCCTGCAGCCAGCACAAGACAGCTGTACCACTAATGCCACTGCCACTAGCAAAGGAGTGCTTTAACCTGCCCTTGCTGCCTGGGCGCTGGTGACTCTGCCTAGGAGGCTTTTGCTTCCTGCCCCTTGTCTCCAGTACATCCCCAGGCTCTTGCCTGGTAGGGCTTCTTCTCCAAAAGCAGCCAACCGCTCCAGGCAGGGCACGTGTTGTCATGGCCGGGGCAGGTGGGGAGCAGAGGGAAGAGGTGGCTTTTCTGTTTGGCAGAAGAAGTGCTCTAGTTCACAAGCAGGACTCTGGCTGTCTCTGCTGGCTGTCGGCCTTCAGCCTGAGCTCTGGTGATAGAGGAGGAAAGAGAAGGTAACTCAACAAATCTGAGATTTCCATGAACACAGCACCCCACACTGCCATTCCCATATTCTCCGCTGTGCAGGGACAGATGTGTGCTCATCAGCATGAATGGGGTATACAAGTGGGATAGACTGCAGTGACCAGGCACATGGCTTGGCCACACAAGTGCAGTGGTCAGGGTCTTGCTTACACACCACTGCCCCTTTTCACTCCCTCTGCCTCATTCTGTTAGCTGCAGTGTCCAGTGATTTCTTTTACCCTCTAGTTCTTCATGTCCTGTTCAGTTAAGTCCACACTGGGCCAGGGTTGAGGCATCTGCCTGCACACCCTAACTCTGCTTGGTCGGGGGAGCTGTGGGCCTGGATGGAAGATCCACGGCCACCACATCCTTCACTGTGGTGCGGAAGGGCCCATTTCAGAGCAAGACAACCGAGCTGCCCAAGAGCAGCTAAGTACTCGGTCAGGCTTTGTTCACCCAAAGTGCTGCAACTTCCCTGGGGCCCAGTGTGAGGATATGGAGTTTGCTTTGAAGAGTTCACAATTCCCTTGAGAAATGGGATGCTCACATACAGTTTATAAAAGATATTAACAGCAATTCTGCCCCTCAGAGGCCCTAACAAAATGAAACATGAATGCAAAGGAGTGCTTTCCGTTCCTCTGCACTTTTTTGTTATCCCTGGTGCAACACAAAAAAAAAAAAAAAGAGAGATTTCATCAACACTACATGCTTCTGCCCATCACTTTGCCATGAAAGGATATGGATGATAGAAGGTTAGTTTATTAGAAAAAATAGTTTATTTGAAAACATTCTCAAACATGGAGTACTTCTTCAGCAAAGAAAAAGACGGTAGGACATGCTTATGTATCCAAGATAAAACACTCCTAGACTCATCAGTGGATATAAAATGGGGCTTCTAACAATGAACATGCTGGCAGCATGTTGTAAATATATATATTTTTAAGAAACCTCCCTCAAAAGTGAATAAATAAAGCTATTGCCCACATGCCATCACTGGCTAATGAGTGAAGCTGTCTTCATCACAACAGTGAAACTGAGATTTATTTATGTATTTGAATCCAATGAATTTTAACTTATTGTAAGCTTAATTTTCTTGGCACCTTCTTAGCATCTTAAACTTAGCATTTTCTGTTCTTCAGGGAAGGAAGGTGTTTTGAGGTTTCCTCAACAGCCCTTGGTCATTGTTCCCAAAGTTTTCAGATAAACTTCCTGAGATGATTTATGAAAGTTCCTTGTGTCAACATGTACTGTCAGCCTGTGTTGCAGTCTGAATAAGGGGGGTTACATTTAGTGATCATATTTTAGATTTTATTTATAACAGTCCCTTGTAACCATGGCACAATTCACACTCTCCCCTGTCACCACTGCAATCCAAAGAGAACACAAATCTGCTGAGACACCTGTATTAAATAGCTACATATATATATGTGTGTGATATAATAAATCACGCATATTTAGAATGGCTATTATGAAAAGCATCAAGGCAGCCCAAAGTTTGCATGGCCAATGGCTTCCTTCTGGGCCATTTTTTTCTCAGAGACTTTAGATGAAGGTATTTGCAAAGAGGTACAGGACCATGTTCAGCACAGCTACAGTTCTGATGGTCTCCATGAAAACATCTTCCATCACAAAGATCTTCCCAAGGATGGACTGGGCCTGTTTTTACTTTATCTCTCTCTGACTCATGTTCCTGTCTGAGAGTGTAGTGACGTATTTGCAGCTCAGAAGAGGGTTCTCTGTGCCAGACCTTTGGGAGAGTATATCCTTCAGGGGAGGGCTGAGCTCAGCCCCACATCTTCAGGGCCAGGACTGACACAGCCCCAGGGCTCAGCTCCGGAAGACCCGCGCAGGTCCCAACAGCCCCCCTCATGCAGCCCCTGGTGACACGCGCTGAGGTCACACTGGCTTGTGCTGCATCACAAGGAGGTGACCCCAGCGATCAGCAGGGCCCTGTCACTTCCCTGCCAGGCACGCGCGCTGCTGGTCACTGCTCGCCGTGCTCTGCTCCACTGCTGCCCTTTGGAGCTTCTCGGTGACGAGGAGCGCACACAGGAGGAGGCGGGAGTGCTCGGGGAAGCTCTCCCTCACGGGCTGAGAACAAGGGGCTCGTTGGAGAGAGAGGAGGCCTTGGCGAGGTCGTGGGAAGAGAATTCTTCATCCCTGCTCGACTAGAGAGCCAAGGACAGGGGGGAAGCCAAGATGGAGGGCTTCTGGACTAAGACCGTTGGTCCGGAGCACTCATTTCTATTCCCCGTGCTCCTGCAGCTCTCCACTGAGGGTAAGGGTTTGAGGACTGCTTTGCCAGGTGCCGCAGATCCTGTTAGGGGTCAAAGCAGCTGTGGCCCTGGGGCTGTAGCCTGCGGAGGGCTGGGGCCTGTTGGGACAGCATGGCCTGAGGGTCCTGCCTGGCTTGGGAGACAACGTGTCATCCGGGACTCGTGGGTTTTGCACCTGTGGCTGCCTTGGGTCCCAAGGCTCCTTTGGGCACAGCTCCCTTCTGCTCAGGGAGTTGCAGTGAGGGGTCACGTCTGCCTGGGAAGGGGGAAGGCCTTTGGTGGACTGCCGCTATGAGGGAAGAGATCCCCTGTCCAGGAGATGGATGTGTCCCCGCATTCCCCCAGGGTTCTCAAGCGCTCGCCACCAATGCCCCTGGTGGAAACAAATCCTTTGCTCTGGAGTAAATCCAAGGAGGTTTCTTGTTTGGGACAACCTCAGTTTCATGCCCCTGCATCCTCACATGTGCTCTAGTGGGCAGATGATGTTTGGAGTTTCGCACTTGCAACTGGCATCCTTTGCCAAGAGTCACTGGCCACTGATCTTGTGCCAAATCCTTCCCCTGTCCCGCCTTCTCCTCTGCACGTCTGCGGGGATCAGCGTAAGGCTGACAGCCTGAAACAGGGGCACAGGCCACCTGGGCAGCTCGGCCAGTGGCTTCTTGGTTGGCTTGCATGCACGTGCATCGGTCACCCAGGGGGGAGTCGTTTGCGGAGAGCTCGTGAGCTCTCTGACACGGGGCCTGACACATCTTTCCCTCATTCCACAGAGATTGTCACCATCTGGGACGCTGTGTCCCATTACATCCTGAAGCAGCTGAAGCTGAACAAGGTGGGCTGCCGTCCTGCTCCTCCTCGCCTTGGGGGTTTCAGTTGTGCAGAGAGCCCTGGGCCCCTGGGAGCAATCCTTCCCCCAGCGCCACGGCAGCGCACTGCCACCAGACCGTGTGCTGCAGAGCAGCTCCTTGACAAACTGGGGGAGAAACTACGGGCAGAGCTCGTGTGAGGAAACATTCGACACCTCGTGGGCCTTCCCTTTCCTGGTGGCTACAATGCAGAGGCCAAGCAGAGAGATGGAGGCATTTTCCTGCCTCTGTCCTCTTTGAGAGCCCTGGGATCTTGTTGTCCACTGCCATGGTAGGAAATACTTGGAGGACGGTGAGGACCAAATGTGGAGAGGAGGCTGAGGACAACATCCACAGCAAGGGGCTCTCCTCCAGAGCTTTCCAAAGTCTTGCCCTACTGTAGCGCAACAGCAGGGAGGGCACAGAGCAGCCTGCCCTCGCTCACACAGTCCTCCCCTTTTCCATCAACACAACGCTTACACAGGGCCTTTCTGTCTTTTCTGTTTGCAGGGTGTCCTGCTCAAGGGTCTTGGCACCTTCTGCACAGTCCAGGAGCCAGTGAGCCTGGGTGAAGAAGGGGTGCTCATGGTTCGGAGACCCATCTTCAAGCTGGGCGAGCAGATGGTCTGTGTGCAGGAGTGCCCCGAAGTGACTCTCCCTGGTGAGACAGCAGGGACCACCCTCCGCTTCCCCTCTCCACTGTACCCGGGCTGGGAGTGCGCTCCCTGCACTATGCAGGGGCTGCCAGAAGCAGGCAATGGCCTCCACAGCTGGGGAACACAGAGAGCTCCCCCCGCGCAACCCCCCACACAGAGAGCTCTTTCTTGGGAAGGACCTTTGGTGCACTCTTCTGCTGCGAGTGTCGCAGCAAGTCGGGCTCTCTTGCCCTAAATGCCCCAACTCTTGGCTCCACGACACCCCCATGCCTTGATGGCCCAGCGATGCCAGCTGCGGCCCCTGTAGCACTGACATTGCAGACTCTCTTCCTTGCAGATGATATCTGGATTGAGACGCTTGACTACCACCGCTTGTCCCTGGCCACCTCCTTTCCGTGGCATGTCATAAAAGACTGCGTGAGAGAGACCATCCACTTGTTCAGATTGCACTTGGGCAAGAAGCAGGATGTGGCCTTTGCCTTCAGGGACATTGGTGTGCTGACCCAACAGGGAGACAGACTTTGCATGAGGTTTTATGCCAGCTGCATCAAAAAGCTGGAAAAAACGGCAAGCTTAATTGCAGCCCTTCGCAGTGTAAGTTGCTCTGCTTTCCAGGCCTACTTCCATTGCTTTGGGAAGCCTCAGTGGCTTCCCGCTCTGGGCGGGCTAAACAAACACCTTCTCCAAAGCTTGGTCCCACCAAATTCCCCACTCCCCAGGGGAGCGTCCCGCCCCACTTCCCTGCATCCTAGTCTCTACAGAATGACTCGCATGGATATTGGAGTCATTCCAGAGCCACTCTCAGGGCTCCCTCGTGCAGCATCTGATCGCCACATCAAGGGCCTTATGGGCACGGTCAGGGCTGAGGAGGCGGCTTTGGAGCGGCGGCTCCTCCTGCAGCACCCGCAGGGGCTGCTGCCTTTGCCAGCAGGCAGGAAGCTGCCTTGGAAACCTCCCAACGGGCCTGTGCTGCCTTGCAGGTCCCTTGGGCAAAGGATCCCAGCAAGGCAGCTGGGAGCATGACTCTTCCTGGGACCTGCTCTCGCCCTGTGCGCGTCTTCCCCAGGTGAGTGCGTTTCCTTTGCAGCCCTTGGCTGGCTGACAGGGGGCCCTCGCAGCTGCTGCTCAGCCGGGTGCACTGCCGGGGCTCAGTGCTCACAGGCACTTACGCCAAGTTCCCTGGCTTTGGGGGACACTGCCAACCTCCCCGGGGAAGTGTGCACGGAGGCAAAGCATCTGGTAAACGAGGAGTTCTCCTAGGGCAGGAAGCAGCATGAGTCCTGGAGCAAGAGGCCAGGGCAGACAGCCCCCTTGCTTCAAACCTGCCTCGTCCTCTGCTTTCCAGGTTTCGGCTCCTGGAGAAAGGCAGCCCAGAGGCCAAGGCTGTCTCCACCGCCTCCCGCTCTGGGAAAAATAAAGCCGAGGAGCTCAGGAGCACCAGCCCCACCAAAGGTAAGGCCAAAGCTGCCGCCTGCGGGGCACGTTGGCTCCCTGTGCCCCCACGCTGCCTCACAGCAGCCCCCTGGAAAGGGGCTGCTCAGCAGGCTCTGCTCAAGAGCTTCCTCCCTTCCTGCAGAGCAGCAGCCTGGCAAGCGCCTGCAGCAGCGCCAGGAGCTGTGTCTGCCCGCGCTGCCCAACGCAGGCACAGGCAGCAGGCGGCAAGGCCCGGCGAAGCAGCCTGCTGCCAGGTGAGAGCCTTGGTGGGAGGGAGGAGGATCTGTGCTCCAGAGCGGGCCCCTTTGACCATGCTGGGCCTAGGGCCTCCAAAAGGCCTCCCACACACACCCCACTTAAGGCTGTTCTCCTGCTGGAAGGCAAGCATGTACCACTTTGCATGGGAGCCTCCCATGGCCTTAACTTTCCCCCAGCGCCAGGACGTTTTGGGGAGCTAAAAGGAAATGCCTAGTGCAGGAGCGTTTGTCCAGGAAGGAGTCCCTCGAGATTGCAGGGAATCCCATCCTTTTCCTTGTGGGATCAAAAGCCCCGTACCCTCAACCTCTTGCCTCCCACGGTGTCTTCTCAGCAACTCTGTCAAACAAGCGGGGCATGTGGAGGACCCTCTGGTGCAGAAGGAGGGTAAAGTGGAGCACCGCCCGCATCCTCCGGCCGCTCCTCGGCCTGCTGCTGCCCGTGCTGCTCCCAGGGCTGCCGCACAGGTGTGTGATGGGAGGTCGTGGAAAGGGCCCTCAGCGCGGGCTCCCTACAACCCCCAGTGTCCTCTTTAGGATGTGTCCTGCAAGGATGCAAATTTGGCTCTGTTCTCCAACACAAAACGCCTGCAAAAATTCTTCTGGGGTTTTGTTAATCGCAGAAACGGTTCTTTTTGGCATTGAAGGCGTAGAGGACAGCTCAGTGCCTCTTTGGTCCCTGCTCAGTTAGGGCAGGAGAGAACAGTATTCCCGCTGTGTTGAAAAGGGGCAAAGAGCCCGTGAGGCTCAAGAGCAGGGGCAGAGAGACAGTGAAGAGCAAAACCCATCAACTCTCTCTCCCAACCGCACAAAAGTGTAATTGCGTTGCCTTCCTGTGCCCTCGCCAGGAAACAACCACCCTCCCATGCAGTGCGCTCCAAGGGCTGCCTGCATCTCCGTCTTCAAAGAGAGGCAAGGGCAAGCCGCACAGAGGGGATAGCAGGCTGTGGGGGGCAGAAAGGGCCCCACGTCAGGAAAAGCTATGGGATGCCGTGCAGGGCCCTCTGAGACAGGGGCATCTCCTGCCTGCCGGGCAGGCAAGGGAGCTTTGCAGGCAGCCAGGGCCCAGGAGGAGGATTGCTGCCTGCCTGGGGCAGCAGCCAAGTTGGCTGAGCCCTTCCGAGGAGGGAGATGGCTGCAGCCAGGGGAAATGGGCGAGGGGGTGGCAACCTGTGGATCTGTGCCTGGACTAGGTGCATCCCCTGTGAGTGGGCCAGTGCCATCTCCCCTGTTCACTCCTCCCTCCTGAACGTCCTCCTGAAGTTTGTTCTTCTTGCCCTTACAAAACAGACGCAAAGGGCGAAGAAGCTGGAACCCCTTGGCCAGCGGTCCTCCGCAGACAGAGGCATGCCAGCGGACAAGTGAGTGTGCAAGGCACGCGAGTTGCAAGCTGCGGCCTGGGATAATGGTGCACCTTGACCCTCCCCGTCCCTGGAGCACCTGAAATCCCTCTGCTGCGGGGCATGCAGCATCCCCTGATACCTACCGGGATAGACAACATCCCCTGAATTCTGCTGGGGAGGGTGTGGAGGAACTGCAGAGGGGAAAAGTGCCAGGGGTCCCCAGGGAGCAGGACAAGGACTTTGTTCCTCCTCCTGCAGATATCACCTACCGCAAGTAGAGCAGAACGCGAAGGTCACCACCGCGTACAAACTGCTTCGGGACCGCTGGAAGGAAAGGGTGGAGCAAAACCAGCAGGAGCAGAAGCAGGAGGAGGAAGGGGCTCGCCGGTAAGTAGCTCCCAAGGCAGGCGGGGTCCCTGCTCCTGCCAAGCCCTTTGTGCCAAGGCCCGGGGGAGAGAGGGTCTTTCGCTGCCCTCTACAGCAGGGCACACAAGTGCCCTTGGAGCTTGGCCTCACCTGTGCCGGGCCCAGCCATCCCTTGCACGGAAATGGGGTGGGGGCTGGGATGTGCCTTTGGATTTCCAGGAGGCACCTGTGTGTCATGACACACTCAGCATCTTTCTCCTCTACCCCTCAGTGCTTCGGTGATGCGCAGCCTCCAGAAGAAAGAGCAGCGGGGCCAAAAGCCGGACGGTTCCGGGAGAAAAGTCACTTTCTCCAAAAAATAAACTCCCTTTCCAAGTTCATGTGAGCCTTTTTTTGGTGCGGTGTGAAGCTTGCAAGAGTCACCAGGGCATCTTTGGAGGGGCAGGCAGGGGGCATAGGGCAGCAGGGAGAGCGTGGAGCCCCCATCCCGGGACACTCTCGCTCTGGGCCATGCCTGTCTTGACCAGAGAAAGGGAAGAAGAAAGGCCATTGGAAAGGCCCTCTAAGGCAGCCGTTTCTGAGATGACGCTGGGCGCTGCGACACTGCTTTCTGCACCCTGGGACCAGCCTTGAGCAAGGGCAGGCGGGCTCCTGCAGGGAGAGGACCTGCTTGCGAGGCAGAAGCTCTCTCCCATCAGTAGCCAAAAGCCAAGTGGGCGCCTGTGGGGCAGTCCTGCGCAGCCTGGCAACTCCTGCCTGTGGGCAGCTGGAATCTCAGCTGGACTCTGGGGAATCTCACACATAACCACTGGCCAGTTGAATTTCCAGCACTGCTCCCTCTTTGGGCGAAGCGGCCTCCAGCTCATTGCTCACATGCTGATGACTCCAGCTCACGTTCCCCCAGTTTGGCTACAAAGATGTTATGGAAAAACATGTTAAGGGCATTCCTTAATTCTAGGCATGCAGCGTGCACTGCTCTCCCCTTGTCCCCACAGCCAGTCATCCCACCAGAGAAGGCAATCAGGTTGGTGAGGCACAAATTGCCCTCGATGACTTCACGGGGGATCTTCCCACTGCCTTAATGTGTTCAGGAACTAGAACAGACCATTTCCCTGCTGCTTCTGCCACCCTCGTTGTGGACTGGGACATGCCAGGAAGGTGCTCTGCCTGTCCTGGTGCTCCGGGCAGCTCCCCAAGGCTGGCGCAGCTGTAGCTGAGGGATCTGCTGGTGCTCAGCCTCTTCTCTGCCATGGTGGGCGCAGGGACAAGAGCTCATCAGGCCGGGCTGGGAGAGCCCTCCTGGCTTTTCTTTTGGGCGGTGGAGCAGTGAGCAGCATCACAGCTCCCATCTCTGTCCCAGCTCCGTGCCCTCAGTATCCCTGCCCCACATCTGGAGTATTGTGTCCAGTTCTGGGCTCCACAGTACAAGAGGGATGTGGAGCTGCTGGAGAGAGGCCAGCGCAGGGCTACAAGGATGATTAGGGGCCTTGAACATCTCTCCTGTGGGAAGAGGCTGAGGGAGCTGGGCCTGTTCAGCCTGTAGAAGAGAAGGCTGAGAGGGGATCTAATCAGTGTATATAAGTACCTCAAGGGAGGGAGTGAGGAGGATGGTGCTGGTCTCTTTTCAGTGATGGCCACCGACAGAACTAGAGGTAATGGCCACAAACTGAAGCACCAAAAGTTCCACATGAACTTAAGGAAAATTTTTTTAACAGCGAGGGTGCCAGAGCACTGGAACAGGTTGCCCAGAGAGGTTGTGGAGTCTCCTTCTCTGGAGATCTTCAAACCTGCTTGGACACAGTCCTGTGCCACGTGCTTTAGGTGACCCTGTGTGTGCAGGGGGGTTGGACTAGATGATCTCTAGAGGTCCCTTCCAACCTGGAGCATTCTAGGATTCTATGATTCTATGATATGTGGCAGCATGGACCCACTGTGCAGTCACCACATAGGACAAGGCGCATTCTGGCTTGGGGGAATGTCCCCAGCACAGTCCCCAGGACAACCCTTGGTGCTCCATCCCTCCACAACCCTCCTGCTTTGGCACCTCCCCAGCACCCGCTGCCTGCCCAGCCGTGGTCGGGTCTCAGGCCGGGGGAGCACACTGACATCCTCCAGGATCTGCCGCAGTCTGTGATGGGAGAGAGGTTGGGGAGATCTGACCGTTCCCATCCATACAGGCCGTGGACACAAGACCTGGCCCAGAACCACAGACCCATCCATGTGTGTCCCCCCCGCTGCCTGTTCACCCCCCTTAGATAACACTGTTGTTTTCCTCTCGTGGGCCATGAGCAGCCCAGAACAGCCCCTTTCTGGCTCTCCCCACCTCTGCTGCCCTCTCCCCAGCCCGACCATCCGTGCAGCCCAGGCTGGCGTGGCCCCACAGCAGTGCCCAACAGAGGATGCTGCAGAGCTCTGGACACTCACAGCACAGCCCAAGCCACTGCGGGCAAAGCAGCTCCAGGGTGCAGGAATGTGTGATCAGCTGCCCCACCAGTCCCCAAGCTGACACCAGGCCCAGTGCTTGGCACAAGGACACAGAGGACAGTGACGCTCTGCTTCCCTTATCTTTTTTTTCCAGGGAACCAAGTCGTGAATGCTGAATCCAGCCCTCATGCTCTAACACATCACCCCATGAGCTCATTACCACGAGGCCTTGGAAATCCATGGAAAAGCAAAAGGTGTCTTTCATGCTAAAAGGCCTTGAGCAAATCCTCGGCTCCAACTTTAGAAAAAAAAAAAAAGACCCTCCTCCAAAGTGACCTTCCCTTTTATTGGAGAGAGGACAGCCCTGAATCACATATTTACAAGATATGACCAGCTCAGGTAGACTGTGGTGCATGATGCTGGGGAAGTGGGATGCATTCAAACACTACTATCAAGGAGACAATTTCAAAGGACAAAAATCTTTCCAAGATAAATTAGAAATCAGTTGTGCAGAGGAATGGGCAGCTGATTGCTGCTCAGCTAGTACCAGCTGAACTGTTTATTCAGTGCATGCTTGAGTTTCTTGTTCCTCAAGCAGCCCCTACCATTTTGACCCCAGCTCTGCTGCCCAGGAAGGTCTCGTAGTGCAGGGGTCTGCAGAGGGCAACGCAGTGGTCACCGGCCGTGACTGTGAGGAGAGAATGATCATCTGAAGGGAAGAAGGCAAACAGGAAGAGCTGGGTTGCACATCCTGAGCGGGAAATGGCCCTGGTGCTCCGGAGGGAACTGGCCATGGACTTGGGGATAATGGTGGAGACGGTGCCAAGGTCCAGGGCAGGGAGGTTGAGGAGGAAGAAGTACATGGGGGTGTGGAAGTGGTGGTCGCAAGTTATAACTGTGATGATGAGGCCACTGGCCTCATGGATTCACTCTTTTCCGCTTCTCCATCTCTCCTTCCCCTTCTGTCCTAATCACCTTTCCCCCTTCCAAATGTGCTCATGCAGCTCCTCATTGTGCATAAGGGCTAATAAAACCAAATCTCTGCCTTGTTTAGGGTTCTACTCTAATGGAGAACAAGAGCAGACTTTGAACACAAGGAAACCTGCCTCTAAAATCCCCTGTGCTGTGCTGTGGTCAGGGTGTTTCTGTGGCTCCTCATGGACCTCTCTTTTTCCAGACCAACCCCATGCATCCAAGGCTGAAGGAGAACGCATGTTTTGTTTGCCCATCCCATTTCGCCTTAGTGAAAGCAAAGCCAAGTGCAAACTTGGTCCCTTATAACGTTAGCAGTTGTTCCACTTGGTGCCATGACAGAGGGTTACTAATCCAAACCTTTGACCTCTGTGCAGGTGCACGCCACTTTCCCACTTGGCAACGGCCAAATGAATCCCTGTGTTGCAAGAGAAAAATGCCAAATGCTCCGCTCATGTTGCTGGCACTAGCACTCGCCCATGACAAAGGCTGGAACAGCTGCCGTTATGTCTCTGCTAAACCAGGGTGTGTTTTGACTAATACCGAGTGACGCTTAACAGAGTGGCCTTAAGCACCAACTAAAGACACCTGCTCCGCTCCCTCGTACGCTTCCTAAAAAAATAAATATAACAATAAAAATAAAAGAAATAGCAACACTTTTTGATAGAAAGCTACTGTTTTAATTTCCTATATGGTTGACTGGAGTCTATTCGGTTCTCATGCATTTAGTAAATTGATTCATCCAACCTGGATTGAATGAACCTAAGGAAAATGAATGGCACGAAGGATTCAGTTCTGGCAACCGCAGAAATTTTAGTCTGAGCTGATGGGAAAACAATATTTTAGCAGAGAGCTATTCTACTATTTTGTTGAGGCATAAAACCAAATCCCTCCCTGACAGTGCATGTAAAAGTTTCATTAGACCTCTTCCTCTTGATCTTTGAGTGACTCTTCCTCTTGATCTTTGAGTGATCTGACCTTAGAAACAGCATTGACTCCCTAACATTTATGTTCATATCAGACAAGGGACCCTTGAGGGTTTTTTGGACTGGGAACTTGGAAGGGAGAGCAGAGAAAGATTTCAATATTTGTACAGAGTTTACAGAAATAAAGTCCTCCTTATAAGTATAGGTATATGGCAAAGCCAAATGAAGAACATGAAATAAAGCATTTTATTTGAAGGCCTGATATAGCTTATGAGAGCCTAAGATGGGACTCCTCAGCTTGAAAATTTTCCCACTTTGAAGATAAAAAACATCCTATGAATTCCCCCTCTAAATGGCAAGTAGAATACATCTCTGGCTGTCTTTGAACAGCATTAAGAAGCAAAAAAAAAATAGCATAAATTTTGCCTTTATTTATTTTGGCACATTGCCTGTTCGCTGACATTGTATATATGCTGCTGTAGAGTGGATTTGTTTCAGCTTAGACTTTAGGAGTGGAGAAGCAAATTCTTTATGTTGGTTACCCCAAATAACAAGAGTGGATCATGCCCATGCAGGTTGCCTCTGAGCCCAAGGAGCAGGAGAAAACACCGTCTTCCCTCGAGAACACGCCGGAGGCAGAAGCAGCTATGTACTAACCCTTGTGTGCCAGCCCAGCTGCTCTAATCTCAATGGCCATCCGGCATCATGTTCTTGGGGCGGGCCCTGCACCTCCTGCCCGTGCAGCGGAGCGAAGAGCCAGAGCAGCAGCCCTGAGCACTGGTCACTGCAGAGCTGACACCGCAAGGCCCAGCCCCGGCTGCAGCCAGGCCACAGCCACGGCCAGCGGGAGCTGCTCCTAGGGCAGCAGCGACAGGGGCAGCGGGGCAGATAACCCTCCCCGAGTGCCCCTCCAGAGACCCCTGCAGCAACAGGCAGCCCATGGGGCAGCAGGACACCAGGCCGGGAAGTCGCGGGATGGGTTATCAGGGATTGCCCTTTGGGGATGGGAGCGGCTGCGCTTGGGCTGAAGCCGAAACCTACAGCTAAGGACGTGGGGATTAGAGGTCCCTGCTTGGAGGCCCCCACCTCAAGTGGCACCTTCATTCCGCAGAATAAACCTCTTTTTTAGCTGGGAAAGAGATTCACTGTTTAATTTGGGAAAGAAGCAGAGACCTGAGTTGAGGAGAAAGAATGAGGAGGCACCAGGCACATTTCTGTGCAGAAAGGTGTTAACTGCGTCATTCCTCCCACCGTCTCCCACCAGCCGTGGCAGCGGCCTAATTTCTGTCTGGATTGTGGCAGCTGTGTCATTCCTTGCACAATCCATGTGGCAGTGGCCTTATTTCTGTTGGAAAAGCGGCACCTACTACAATCCTCTGCCTCCGTGCAAGATACACTGGTTCAAGGAGCCTTCGAAGACAGCCCGGAGCCTTGGCCGGGTGTTCTCTTAAGCACTCGCTGCAGTAGAGAAGACGTGCTCTCCAAACACATGGGAAACTCCTGGTGCCACCCCTGCCCCCACCTGCATCTTGCAGCTTTGGTACGCACAGGGCAGAGGACAAACAGTCCCCTGGACCTTGTCACTTGCTAGGACCCCCATGATGCAATCCTCTTGCTTCCAGGAGAAGGCCTGACCTTCCAGGGACCCATGCGGAGGGCTCTGTGTGCTGTGGGCTTCCCCTTTGTGACCACTAAGCTCCTGAAATGGGGGTGCCCTTGGTCACCACCACGCCATGGTCCTGGCCCCCACCATGGCAACACGCAGGCCTTTGTGATGGAGATGACATCATGTCCCCAAGGCCATTGTGACGGGATGGTGCCCATGGCGAACGTATTTATGCTTGGGCAGAGTCCTCGCCCTGGCCCACTCTGGATGCGTACTCTGAGCAGAACAGCTCCTTCCCGAGGGAGCAGCACTTCTCTGAGTCCAGAGTAGCCCGTCTCCAGGTGTAGAACCAGGAGATGGAGAAGGAGCGGCAGGCGAACGCTTGCTGGCAGCCTGTGGAAGGCCTTTCTGATGCACAGGAAGGTGGCAGTGAGGTGAGTGGTGGCTCTAGCTGGAGAGGCGGGCAGCAGGGATGGGAGCCACACGAGAGAGCATGAGGATGGTGGGGAAGAGGAGTCGGGGCAAACCAGCCCGGCAGGACCTTCTCTCAGGTCAGGGTACTCGCTGCTGGACTCTCCACACAAAGCACAGTGAGCAGGACCATCCAAGGTGCTAAAGGAGCCTGCGAGCCTTGCCCTGATGTTCAGAGAGCATCTGTGGGGCCAGCATAGCTGGCCTGGTTCAGCTGTGAACGTCCCTTTGACGTGGGGATGAGGCTTTCTGTGCCTCAGGTGACACTTGTATCAGCGCAACCACCTCCATCGTGTTTCTCCTTGTCCGCGCAGGGAGCCGAGCAGGATCCGCGTGCTGCACTGCATCACGGCGAGACCCTGGCTTCGTCCCACACAAGGGACAGCTTGCATTTGCTCCCTGCCCCACCGAGCTCACAAGACTTGGAAAACATCATCACACAGGTACAGGACTGCACCGCGACGGTGGCCAAGCCTCTGCGTGACTGTGCAGCTGCTGAGGAGCAGGCAGGAAGCACTGGGGGAAAGAGGAGGGCTCTGGCCCCACAGCCCAACTGCCTGCTCTGTGCAGGGACTGCAAGGAGCTGCCTCAGGGTCCTCTGGGAATGGCCTTTGCCCATCTCTTGCCCCATGCTCACAACCCCCTCCCCACCCTGCCTGTAGGAGCAGGGCAGCATCTTCCTAGGTGGGAGAGCGCTGCTGTTGTTCAGGCCCCAGAAGGGCAGGGAATTTACGGGAGGGGAGGGTGCAGAGTGGAAGGAAGGATGGCACTCACTTTCCTCATTACGATCCTTGGAAAAAACACAGGGTTTGGACACGAAGGCGCACAGCCAGGACTCCGTGGGAGCCAAGACTTCAGTGTCCCCAGAGCCTGTGATGTGGCCTCCACGAGGCCAAGCGTCTGCTGCTGAGACTCCCCAAAGGGAACCCTGCACTGTGACAGAGGATGCCCTTCACGGGGAGGACATGGAGAAGAGCCTTTCAGTGGAGGCTTGCCTCAGCAGCCGCTACTTCACAGAGGTGCCACCAAGCTCGGCACAAGCCAGCACTGCCGGCACTGAGAGTGCAATGGTGCCGTGGGAGACCCCATTCAGCATCATCTGCAACCTCCAAGGCCAAGCGCTGCGTGTGCGCCCTGACAGCACTGCGCAGTATCTGTCTGTGCTCTCTTCCCCGGGCAGTGCCTATGGGCCGGTGACTCTACACTGGCAGCCTTCCTGGCAGGCCTTACAACAGCAGCCTCCCAGAATCATCTGCTGCCTTCGAGGCACGCCGCAGCGTCTGCACAGCGACAACGCCGCGCAGTATCTGGCCGTGCTCTCCATCAAAACGGAGCCACTGGAGGAGCTCGCGAGGACTTTCCTGGCATGCACCGGACAGAGCTTGGGGCAGCTGCGAGAAAGCTTCCTCGAAAGGACGGAGCAAGGGCCAAAGGAGAGTGACGGCCAGGAATTGGAGGTCAAGGGGAAACGATTCACCCTCACAGCATCAGGATGCCTCAGTGTTCGACCCAAGGAGGTGAGTGCAAGGCATGGGCCGGGGCAGGTGGAAACTCTTCTTGTGTTCAGGTCTGCTACCATGCCCCGCAGCAACACAGCGATTGGGCAGGGGTTCACAGGGCTGTGCGGGGCATTTTCTGGTGGAAAAATCAGCTCCTTTCACCAATCCCCCTGTCTCCCTTCAGCTCCGTGCCAGAAACTCCTTCTATAACCTGTGGCAACCGGAGGTGACGCGAGTGGAGCTCCTCAAGGATGCCAGGTCCAAGTGGGAGGTGCTGGAGGGGCTCTACACCCATGCACCCAAGACGGAGACTGAGATGGCAGCCAGGAAGAGAGTGCAGGGAGCATGGCACAAGGAGCAGGAGGAGTGCAGTGAGGAGGACGAGGAGGATGACGAAGAGAGTTTCCAATGGGAAGAAATGGAGAGGAACACCACGGTGTGCACGAGTTGGGTCACTCCAAGCCTCAGGAGCGTGTTGGGTGGCAGAGCAATATGCCTCAGGCAGCTGCCTGCCTGCAAAAGCTTTAATGAAGGAGACGATGTGAGGGAGGCAGACACCGACATGCAGAGATCGCCTTCCACCCCAGAACTGCTGCAGGAAGTCGAGGCAGGAGCAACTCTTTTGGCTGCAGACCTGGTGCACGTGGGGGACAGTGTGCCTCTTGTCCCATCACACACCACCGCAACAAAGGCAGACACAGAAAACGGTGATCTCTCTCCATACATTGCGACACACCAGGAGCCAGAGGATTCTGCCCTGGCTAAGGGCCCTTGTGCTCACAGAAACACCTCGCCTCTCGAACCAGCAATGCCCAAAGACATTGCGTCAGGGAGCTCTGCCTTGCCTGCAGGACCTCCTCCACAGGTGAGCAAGAAACTTGGCATCAGCAACACCCACCACCAAAGGGAGCTGCCCTGCGAGCAATGCTGAGGTGTTGCAGGGCGGCTCTGGAGAGGTCCCCCTGCCCGTGGTCGGCAGCTGGCACCCCCAGCCCTTCAGCCCCTGGCCCGTGTGCCATGGGAAGGACGCCTGCTGCTTTGTGCTTGCAGGCACGGCTGCCGTGCCCTGCTCGCCCTGCCCTGAGTGCAGCCCTGGGGCATGGATGTGGAATCAGGAGGGAAGGGGCAGCCCCAGCAGCAGTCCCCAAGCACAAGCACCCCCCAGCCTCCTCGGGACACACACAGGGCAGCCTCCAGTGCCCTCTGTGTGGCATGGCCCCTGCCACAGCCCTGCTGCTGCAGCAGCGCCCTGAGCACTGCCAGCTCATAGCACCCGCCTCTGGGGCTTTGCTCTGCCCATGCAGGTGTCCTCTGGACCCAGGGAGCAGAAGACACCATCTTCCCTCGAGAACGCGCCAGAGGCAGAGGCAGGTATGTACTAACTGCAGAGCCACTGTGGGCACGGCGAGCCTGTCCCGACACAGCGGTCGGTGCTGAGGCCGGCAGCAGGATGCCCTCGGGGACCGGCTGAGCCCCGGCCAGGAGCCCTTGGGAAGCCCTTGGTGGTGGGGGACAGGCACCTGGCGCTGGCCCAGACCCTGACCCACGGCTCTGCTTCCCCCACAGGCACCAGCGCCCTCCCGCGCGCTGCAGCTCCCGCGAGACGGCCCTCGCGCCTCCGGGCAGCGCTGCGAGCTCTGCGCAGAGCTTTCTGCTGCTGCTGCGTGTCGGTGCAGCGAGAGGAGGAGCGCAGCGACGCCACTGCCAGGCAGCTCCGCTGACATGGGGGATGGAGGCCACCAAGGAGCCACCGCCACAGATGCTCCATCCTGGCTGCTCCAGCAACGTTGGTGCATCGTGTTCCGCACCACACATCCTCCATCAATAAAACACTTGCGTGCCCTTAAGACTGTGTTTGTGGGAGGAGAACAACCTGTTTTTAATTGCAGTCCCGCTGCTCTCATTTCAATGGTCATCCTGGGCCATGTCCTTGGGGCGGGCCCTGCACCTCCTGCCCGTGCAGTGCCAGAAGGGAAGAGCCAGAGCAGCAGCCCTGAGCACTGGTCACTGCAGAGCTGACACCGCAAGGCCCAGCCCCGGCTGCAGCCAGGACACAGCCACGGCCAGCGGGAGCCGCTCCTAGTGCAGCAGCGACAGGGGCAGCGGGGCAGATAACCCTCCCCGAGCGCCCCTCCAGAGACCCCTGCAGCAACAGGCAGCCCATGGGGCACCAGGACACCAGGCCGGGAAGTTGCGGGATGGCTTATCAGGGATTAGGCCATGGGGGCGGGAGTGCCATGCATCCGATTGCGACCTCAGATCAGACGTAGCGACCCACTGAATTTAAGCATATTAGTCAGCAGAGGAAAAGAAACTAACCAGGATTCCCTCAGTAACGTCGAGTGAAGAGGGAAGAGCCCAGCGCCGAATCCCTGCCCCGCGGTGGGGCGCAGGAAATGTGGCGTACAGAAGCCCCCATCCACGGCACTGCTCTCGGCGGGGCCCAAGTCCTTCTGATCGAGACCCAGCTCACGGACGGTGTCGGGCGCATTCCTCCCGTGGCGGTGCACTGTGACCTGCTCCGGGTCGGCTGGGAAGGCCCGGGTGGCAGGTGGCCGGTGAGTGTTGGAGCCCCCGGCAGCAGCTCTCGCCGAATCCCGGGACGGAGGGAGAGGATCGCTGCCGCTCCTTCCCCTGCGGCGGCTCCCCGGACTCCGTCACCGGCGGCACCACCGCTTTTCCCTCTCCACCCGACCGCTCGCAGAAGCTGGGGGCCTGAGGGGGCACATGGCGCCCTGCGGCAGCGGCGAGGAGGGCCCCCAGGTCTGGGGGACGGGCCCCACGGCCCCCCACGCGACTGTCAACTGGGGCAGACTGTGCTCAGTGCAATAATGATGTGCTCGTGGCGATGTCGGCTACCCACCCGACCCATACTTGAAACACGGACCAAGGAGTCTGGCACGTGCGTGAGTCAGCGGCTCGCTCGAAAGCCCATGGCACAATGAAGGTGAGGGCCAGCACGCACCAGGTGAGGTGGGATCCTGAGGTGGAGGCAGAGCCGTGGGCACACCACCGGCCCGTCTCGCCCGCTTCGTCAGGGAGGTGGAGCGTGAGCGTCCGTGCTAGGACCTGAAAGATGGTGGACTGTTCCTGGGCAGGGCAAAGCCAGAGGACACTCTGGTGTAGGTCCGTAGGGGTCCTGACCTGCAAATCGGTCGTCCGACCCGGGTATAGGGGCGAAAGACTAATCAAACCATCTAGTAGCTGGTTCCCTCTGAAGTTTTCCTCAGGATACCTGACACTTGGTGGGGGGCAGTTTTACCCAGTAAAGCGAATGATTAGAGGTCTTGGGGCCGAAATGATCTCAACCTATTCTCAAACGTTCAATGGGTAAGAAGCCCAGCTCGCTGGCGTGGAGCCGGGCCATGGAATGCAAGTGCTTAGCGTGCCACTTGTGTCGGACAATGACACAAGTATACCCCTTTCCCCGGGTTATCAGCTCATGTGGCTTAGACCATCGGCCACTGACTAAGTCACGAACATGCACTGGTACCCGCTGTGGCACCTTTTCTGTTGTAGTCAAAGAGGAAAAATGCGAAAAAAATGGGTGAAAGAGTAGAGTTATTAGGGAAGGAAATAAAGTTAAGCACATATACGGCTTTGTCTAGTCTTGCCTGTGGGGATTCCTCCTGCATTTCCCCCTTTATTTTTCACATGAGGCGCTTCAGAGTGCCATGCAAGCGTTCAACGATGGCTTGGCCTGTAGGGGAACGGGGAATCCCGGTTATGTGCTGAACACCCCACTGATTTAGAAAACTCTGCGCCTTTTTGGAAACATCGGCAGGACCATTGTCAGTTTTCACTGTCCGAGGAATGCTGAGACTTGCAAAGGCATGCTGAAAATGGCAAATTACATATGTATCAACAACAAAAAAAAATGTATCAACAGAAACAAATGTATCAACAGAAACATGGACAAACTGAAGCCACCCAAATTCAGCAATATGAGTGGCATCGGTTTGCCACAACTGTAACGCTTGCAGGCCCTCAGGTTAACTCCATGGAAAACAGGCGTCTGCTGTCCTTGACAATCAGGGCAGGCAGCAACTATAGATCATGCCACGGACTGTGTCAAGCCACATTGTGTCAATCCACATTGTTCTGTGTGTCACACAGAAACTGTCACTGCAAAGACCCCTGTGGATCCCGGGCTTTGGCAGTAGCTGCTCAGGGCTGGAGGCTGCCGCAGGAGTCCTGCCTGACGGTCCCACCTTCCTTGCGGACAACGTGGCAGCCAGGACTCCTGGGGCTGGGGCTTCCCCGAGCCCCAAGGCTCCCGTGGGGCAGCTCCAACCCTTGTGTGGGAGCTGGGGGCAGAAGGAGAGAATCCAGGGCAGGTTTCCCTGCCACTGGCTGCCCCTCTTCTCCTCTTCCAACACATCAGCTCACACAGCCCTCCAGGCCCCCACACCAGTGCCCGCAGCACCGGCAGCCCCGAGCTGGGCTCCCCTGCCTTCCTCGTCCCCGCACAGCCCCCAGCACAGCCGGGAGCCCCGCGGGGACCCTGCGGCAGAGCCCAGCCCTGCTTTAAGAGGGACCTGGACAACCTGGAGAGTTGGGGGTAGAGGAACCTCATGAAGTTCAACATGGACAGGTGCAGGGTCTTGCAGCTAGGGAGGAATAACCCCATGCAGCAGGACAGGCTGGGGGTTGACCTGTTGGAGAGCAGCTCCACAAAAAGGGACCTGGGAATCGTGCTTGGCAACAAATTGACCATGAGCCATCAGTGTGCCCTTGTGCCCACTGATACTGATGGCTGAGGTCTGACAGTACTCACAGTGCCCCCACAATATTGCAATGGCAGGAGATGTCTTTGGGTGGCCACGAGCTCCAGGATGTGGTGTTCCACTGTGAGTGCAGGAATCGCCCTCCACTGCCCCTTCCTTGGGCCTCCTGGGTCCCCCCTGCCTCTGTGGGGATTGCAGAGCCCTCCTTTCCTCATGTGCACCTGGGTTTAGTGCTCTGCCTTCTGCTCCCTGCACTGTGAGTCATCCCTGTTTCGTTAAAGCTGCCCCCAGTGCCCACTCCCAGGCAAACCCTGTGCCTGGAGATCCCCTGGGGGTTCTCTCATCAGCACAGTCACGTGTGGGGCAGCCTGGCACAGGCAATGCAGAGACCATTGCCTATCTGCAGTGGTCACTGAGAGATGAACCCTAGATTGAGGCTAACAGATCACCCTGGAATGCTGAGGTTGTCCCCTGGATCTCATGGAGTTCACAAGCAGAAGAACAGGCCCATTTGTGGTTGCACACCCTTGAGCATATTTTTTGATTCCGGTTTCTAAGGAGAGGCCAGATTCAGGACCATCATAGGGCAGATCCCCTTTTATTATGGAAATGTTATTCTGGAGTCCAGCTGTGGTTTAAGGGAGCCCAAGGACTGGCCCTGCCTGTTCTTCCAGGGGACGAGGGAAAACAAGCCTATCTCTTCCAGGTTCTGAGAGTTCCTGGGCCATATCTGCAGGATAAAGCATGGAAGGACAGCACAGAAATGAGGAGGCCAACTGTAAATAGAGAAAGTCCTGCTGCCCTCCTGGAATGTGTCTTCAGGAAAGATGAACTGCCATGGGAAGGCTGCCTCTAGACTTTCCTTCAATTCACTCATGTTTAGTTTTGTGTGTTGGAGCTTTGCATACAACCATGGAAACGTGTGCTGACACTTGGTTGTCATTTCCCTCATATTAGATTTGAGATCATACTGTAACCATGACCACGAGAGCTGAGATCTCCTAAACAACACTGGACCCCTGGTCTCAGCCCACCTGCCCTTGTCCCGCCGTGACTCTGTACCCCAGAGGTCCCTTGGCGTCAGTGCTGGAAAAGATGCTGCAGAGGGAAACTCTCCTCCCTGCACTGGGCACATCCAAGGGAGCTCAAAGAAGCGGCTCAGAGAATCCCCCCTCTCTGCTAGTGAAGGGGGAAGCCTGGCTTCCTGCTTTATCACGGTCTATGTTTAAGTGCTAAATGAGAGATTCCTGTGCAGACATGACAAAAACTAGTTATCTTTATTTTATCATTTATTATTTTAAGATGGGTGTAAAAGAGAGAAGTAAAAAAGAAAGAAATGGATAAAATACAGCCTATAGGCAGATATCCTGGTGAGTGAATGAAACAGTTCTTATCATTGACCTTGTACCCACTGGATGAGTTTCTTCAGTGCCTCCTTGAGCTCCTTGTTCCTCATGCTGTAGATGAGGGGATTCAGGGCTGGAGGCACCACAGAGTACAGAATGGACACAACCATATCTAGAAGTGGAGAGGAGATGGAGGGGGGCTTCAGGTATGCAAACAATACAGTAATGACAAACAAGGAGACCACGGCCAGGTGCGGGAGGCACATGGAAAAGGCTTTGTGCCGGCCCTGCTCAGAGGGGATTCTCAGCACAGCTCTGAAGATCTGCACGTAGGACACCGCAATGAAAACAAAACACCCAAAGATTAAACAGGTACTAACAACAAGAAGCCCAACTTCCCTGAGGTAGGAGTGTGAGCAGGAGAGCTTGAGGATCTGGGGGATCTCACAGAAGAACTGCTCCACCACATTGCCTTGGCAGAGGGGTAGGGAAAATGTGTTCCAAGTTTCAAGGACAGCATTAAGAAAGCCACTGGCCCAGGCAGCTGCTGTCATTCTGACCCAAGCTCTGCTGTCCAGGAGGGTCCCGTAGTGCAGGGGTCTGCAGATGGCAACGTAGCGGTCATAGGCCATGACTGTGAGGAGAGAAAACTCTGCTGCAAAAAAGAAGATGAAGAAAAATACCTGGGCAGCACATTTCAAATAGGAAATTGCCCTGATGTTCCACAGAGAATTGTGCATGGATTTGGGAACAGTGGTGGAGATGCAGCCAAGGTCGAGGAGGGAGAGGTTGAGGAGGAAGAAGTACATGGGGGTGTGGAGGCGGTGGTCGCAGGCTACAGCTGTGATGATGAGGCCGTTGGCCAGGAGGGCAGCCAGGTAGATGGCCAGGAAGAGCGAGAGGTGCAAGAGCTGCAGCTCCCGTGTGTCTGCGAATGGCAGGAGCAGGAACTCATTGAGGGAGCTGCTGTTGGACATTAGCTCCCTCCAGTCATGTGGGACTGTCTAAAGAATAGAAGATATGGAGAAGTTAAGAGAAACTTTTGAACATAAAAGCCCTGAAGTCATTCAGTTGTCTGTCACCATCCTCCATTACCTCCCTCTAGGAAGAGTATCTTAGTGCAGTTTATCTTGTTTATTTATTAGTCTTGTTCCCATCTATCTTGTACTCATGTCTCCTTGAGCTAGAGAATCATTATGCTGCCTTCAAAGGAGACCAGGCTCTGCTGATAGCAGAGCTGTGCAGTTTCAAAGTGCCCATCTCCAAATTTCTCACCCTTTCTCCACACATCTAAGGGAGGTCTCCACACTCCTAGCCAAAGACACACAGGGCTCATTTCAGCTGCTCATGGACAGCCTCCCACCACCACCTCCATACCCTCAGCATCTCGGCAGCTTCCTCACACATCGCTCAGATATCACAGATAGGCCATGAGACAGCAGAGCCTTTCTGGAGGGCAGGTGGCAGCCTGGCAGGACACCACAGGGAAACAACAAAAGGAGCGTTAGCACTGAAGACGGGCTCTCCTTAAGGAAGAGTCAGTGCAATGGCTAGGTTCACAGGCTGCATTTCCAGGAGCTCCACAGGACAAAAGGGGGCTTGGGAAACCTCACTCCCATGCAGACCCCTCTGTTCCACTGTAGCATCAGTGTCTGAACTGCAGCTGAAAACATCCAGCTGCAGAAAGCTGAAAGCAAGAACAAGAAAAGCATGGACAGGAGGGGAAACAAGGAGCAACACCATCAGTGTGCTGCCAAGGGAGGCAAGGAGAGGGACAGAGAGGCCTTCTGGAAAACTTTCACTTTACCGGCTGGGTATGTCACCTCTCGGAGGGGGACGTCGCAGGGCAGTCCCTCTTAGCCCTTTGGTGGGGCGGCAGGCAATGACCTGTGGCAGGAGAGCTGCCCCTCTCCTCTGCTGCAGGTCTGGCTGCAGAGGAGGCGGCTCCTGCCCTGCACCCCCTGCCCCTTCCCTGCCCATCTCTGCTGCCTGCAGCTGTCCCTGCCACCAGCTCTTCCTCTCTCCCAGTGTCCTGTCCCTGCCATTGCTCACAGATCCCATATCGTATCACCCTCTGTGTGCTCAGTTCTGCCCGACAGAGACCCCTGGGCCATGTCCAGGGGCAGCTCTGCAGTTGCAGTTCCTAAGGAGTCGGTCACATGAGATCCTGTGAGTCCACAAAGAGGATATGGATGCTACCTGTAGACTATAGTGGGCATGGAGCAGCTTGCTGAGGCTTCTCACAGACCTGTTGATCTCTAGGCATGAAGATCTGGGACTCCCACTTCCCTGCCAAAACAGAAAGCTTGTTCCTTCATTCCCCCTGCCATATTAAGGAGGCTGAAAGAGCAGAGAGAGGAAGGAAAGCTCCTTCCCTTTCCAGTGGCCCTTCTGATCTTGCTCCTGTAAAGGACCCCTCGCGCATGCCCTGTGTATGAGCTGGAGCTGTGAGCAGACTTCACTCTGCAGCAGCCTCTTAGCAGCAGAATGAACCTGCCCTCATGGGTGTCTGTCTCCCCACGCAGCGCTTCCCCGCAGCGCTGTGGGGAGCACCCTGGGCAGTGCTGCCCCTCGCAGGCTGCAGAGTCCCTGTCCCGGGCACACAGCACCCTGGGCCTGGGGGATGCTGCTCTCAATCACAGCCCATGCAGAGCTGGGTGCAGACCATGGCTTCATACCCCTGTGTCTTCCCCATGAGAAGGGAGCAGGATGCCCTGCCCCTGTGAGCGTGTGGCAGGGAATCCCTGCTCTGAAGCATCTCCTCCTCCTGCTAAACCCTGGATACTCCAGGAGAGAGACCTTTAAAATCCCAATCCATGATTACATGCACTGAGTTCAGAAGAGGCCACCAGGAACCTCAGCAGCATTGTCCTGCAGACAGAGACTCACTGTTTCAAGGGCTGTGAAGATTTCCCCCACAATGAGCTCTGCTCCCGCTCCACACTGCCGTTCCCCTCCCGCTGCCTTCTCTCCTCTGCTGTCCGCAGCAGCAGGCAGTGCCCGCAGCCCTGCTGCTCTTGGCACAGGAGTTGCTCCTGCACTCGGCTGTCTCTGGGCAGTACTGCCAGGCTGCCACGAGCTGCCTCCGTCCCAGGAGCCTGGCCCTGCTCAGGAGCAGAGGAACAGCTGAACTCACCAATTTCTCTGTCCCTCGTGCCCCCTACTCCTGGGAAAAGTTCACTTCAATAAACTAAAATAATCACCTGTTGTCCTTTGCTAATGATTGGAGAGAGATTATTTCAACATGGCAATTTATTGCATGAAAGGGTGACTATCTATGAAAGTTGGAAATACCCCACTCTGGAAGCCTCATTTCACATCCCTTAACTAGACAGGAGACCGAGGAGTGGACAAATAGGAGTTAATTGACACATGGTCCAGGTGCTGATTCAGAATTATCAATCTGAGCAGTACCTGTCTAGGCCTGGATCTGAAGTTGTATTCGGATCCCTCCTCTAAACTCCACAAATACAGCAATGGCGGGATTCCCCTTCCCAAAACTGAAGTGAGCAGAGCACAGAGATCTGCCCACGAGGTCCTTGTCAAAGCTCCACCACAATCACTGGAGATGCAGGGTGAGAGTCAGCAGTTCCCACAGAAACACCTGGTGACAGCAGAAGAGACTGAGGAGGTGCAAGGCGTGTGTCAGTGCCTGCTTGCTCTGATGGAATTACTAGGAGACCTGCATGATCCTAGAGCACGAGTTGGGGAATTGGCCGTCTTGGTCATCTGAAATGACCCCAGATGCCAACTACAACAACACCGACACTCCCCATGAAGCTGAGGTAAGGGAAGATTTCAGGATTAACCAACAGCTCTTGTAATTCAATGCAGAGTCTTGATTTGATGTCAGAGAAAAGTGCTGGCAGGGCCTTGTCTGATGCCTGCGGTGTCCAGCACAACCACATGTCTCTAGCAGATAGAGCAGATCACCTACAGGAAAACCATGTCCCCTTGGAGTGATTTTTGGACAAGTGCCCCAGGGCATCCTGCATTTCCATCCTGTACCCAAACAAAGACATTCCAGCACTGGCTGTAGGGAAAGCCCATCCCGTCTACATCCAGGGTGCTACATAAATGGGAGGCACCCCGGCCCCGCCACGTCTCTGCTCCAGGCTCTGCACTCTCAAACCCTTCTAGCTCTCCTCTCCTGAACTCCTCTTCATCTCATCACATGACTAATGAGGACCTCTGGGTGGCTTCATCGATGGCTGTCAAGGCCCATGAACATCTTCAGTGGCTCCTTGTTCTTCCTGAACCAGCGTCAGCTACAGGAGAGAGTGCCCGTTGGGCTGCTTTGCGGGAGAGGAAATGCCCATGGCCAGGAATACGTGTCCCCTCGCTGGAGAAGCTCCTGCCTGGTTATCTTGGCCCAGGTCTCCTTCCCCACCACCCTCATGCTCTCCATGCAGGTCCCATCCCTGCCGCCCGCCTCTCCCTCCAGCCTCACCGCTCACCTCCCTCGTGCGGGAGGTGATCCCCTCCAAGGATCCCATCCATGGACGAGGAGCAGTCATTCACCTGCTGCTCCTTCTCCATCTCCAGGACTCACTTTGGGGACAGCCCTGCACGGCCAGCGCGTTTCCGGCCTGTCCTTTGCACAGACAGACACGTCCTCACAGTCCATGTCACAACCCCATCCTCTGAACAGCTGCTCACACTGAGGGGACCTCACAGCCCTTGACTGGGGCTGGTCCTGCTGATGGCCAATTCCGCATGGGGCAGCAGTGACCTCACAGTGTGCCCTGGAACCTTCAGCTGGCTCTGGCCTATCAGCTGCAGGGACAGAGGAGATGTCACAAGAAACCTCAGCAACCCAGAGCCTCAGGTCTACAGAGAAGGATGTGACTTCACAGTCACCATCAGAGCCATGTGCCTGCTGCTGGCCTATCAGGTCCTGCGGCAGGAAGGCCAACACAACCAACATCCAAACCATGAGCCTTTTTTCTGGCTTGTCACCACTAGACACTGAGCTGACGTCACAACAGCCTATGGGAGCTAAGAGCCCCCTTTGGCCTGTCATCATCTCCGGAGCAATAAGTGTCATCAGAGTGAGAAGTTTTGGGGCTATCAGCTACTCAGGCAGAAATGACCTCAGAGTATGAATGGCAGGCATGACCCTGCTGCTGGCATGTCATGTTCTCACACAGAAAGGACCCTGCCATTGGTCCCAGGAACATTGGCAAGGTTGTTCTCCAGTGTTGTGGTTTGATGGTGAGGGCATATGTTGTAAAGAGATGAATCCTCCTGTGTTCCAGGTGACCCTCAGAGGTTAGAGGAACTGAGGGCAACTGGACTCATCTCTTAATAGGGTTACCAAATACTATGGTAACTATAGGCCCAACTCTGGCAGTGCAGGATTCACAAACAGTCTGTCAACTTTAGGTCCCATTGCCTTCAAAACCAGTAGTCAAGTTCAGAAATAGCAGTTTATTCAAATGCAACATTTAGAAAACAGGTTTCGGATGTCAGGACAGGAAATTCTCGACTATAGTGTGGGGTTCTTAGCTAGTGTCTAGTGTACAAACGTGCAATCATCAATAACTCCAGAAGATGGGAGAGGGCTCTCAACCTCGAGGAGTCTCCTTAGGCAGTGTCCTCTGCAAAGGGGAGAAAAGGAGTTGAGCCTGTTGATGGATCCAGAAGTTATGATGGTCTTCCCTCTCCCTTCTTCTTTCTTCCTTCTTTCTTCCTTCTTGCCTTCTTCCTTCTTTCTCCTTCCCTAGTACCTCCTTCCTTACCTTTTATATATTTTCTTTTACGTATAGTTGGAGCTTGAGTGACTCTAGTCATACTTACTTTTGTTATTGATTTGTTTGAAAAAGTCTCCTGAGTTAATTGAAAATCTAGAAAGCATGCTCAGTGAGGAGTGGTCGTTCCTTGGAAGTGGATAATTTCTGAGATGTTGTTGTGTATTGGTATTATAATGAGATTAGGAGGAGGAGAAGTTTGAGCAAAGTCTATCGGAAGGGACTGATCTGACACCATTGTTGGCCCAGCACCAGACATCACACTATGTGGCTTATCAGCTGCATGGTACGACCAGGTTGCTACCTCTGTAGGGAGTACAACAGAGTTTGGCCACGGTGTCTTCACTCCGCTCTGCCCTCCATTCACTCGTCGTCTGCACGGCACCATCACATTATCCCCTTCACAGGGACGTCAACAAAGTTTGGCCACAGTGTCTCCTTTCTGCTCCACTCTTCATGCACTCATATCGGCACGTGCTAGGAGGGCAGATTGTGTTGCCAAGGGAATTGTGGAGAAGTAGATTCCACACGTACCAACCATCCTGGAAGCAGTAACTGTACCTCACTTCAAGGAAGCCTCTGTAATGCCATAACTTCTGTCAGGCCCTAATTTTTCTCTAACTTCCTCTTTCTCGAGGAATTCTCTCACAGGAGCTCCCAGGGAGGAATCCAGTTGCTGCATCCCAAAACTTAAAAAAGGGGGATTCCCACCTCCTGTCAGTTTGTGGAGTTCTTGGGAACCAGTGGAATCCTGCTCCATTCTTGGTGCTTCTCAGTGCTCACTAGATGTCTTAAGTCCTCTAACCAGGCCCTGAAGCACAAGTTATTAAATTTCCTTCTTCTCACTATGCAGGTGTCTTGTCCTATTATGAGATGGGAGCAGCTCTCCCCAGGATGGTAGCAGCTCCTCTTAAAGGAGCACCAAGACACAGGGCACTGCCTGCGGGCACCAGCCTGAGATGAGCTGCCCATAAGTGAAAGCTGATTGGGACTGGGAGGACAGCTGAGAGCTCTCTGAAGGGATAAATCTTCCCAGCCCTTGGCACGGTAAGTGTCTGGGTGCAGGGTAACAGTGCTGTGGTTCCTGGAGGGATCTTCTGAACCTGGCACCTTCAGGCTAATAGGATGTGTCAGGGTGTCTCTCCCAGCTTTTCCTGTTTGGAGCTGGTGGTGCTTCAGCAGGGATTCCCAGGCTCACATTTAGAGGGACAGGGCATGACAACTCCCCTCTCCTAGGGAAAGAGCTGCAGTGTGAAGCTGGAGAGGGCACCCAGGTGTGAGTGGGCAGCAATTCAGAGCAGTGTCCCTGTGCCCCAGGGTGCTGTGTGGCCAGGGCAGTGATTCTGCCACCTGTGAGGGTCGGCACTCAGCCTGCCTGAGGAAATGCCCATGGTGCTGCAGGGAGAAGCTCTGGGTGGCAGGAGAGACCCCCATCAGGGCAGGGTTATTTCCTCATCATCAGGGTGTTCCACAGGTTAGGGCTGCTCTCAGCTTCAGCTCATCCCCAGGATATTTGCTAGGGGTCTCTTTAAGAGGATAGGCCTGACAGGGTTAACTTAAGGAGTTTTCTTGAACCTCTGCTTTCAGTTTCTTATTTATTTATTTATTGGGGATGTGTGTGTGTGGTTTTCTCTGTGCTGTCCTGCACACTGCTAATACATTTTCAATAGCACTCTGCAAGAGCAAAGCCCTGGGCCAGTTCTTCTGTGAAATCCCCCCAGATCCTCAAGCTCTTTGGTTCAGTTTCCTACCTTAGGGAAACTGGGATCCTGGTGATTACTCTTGCTGTAGACTTTGTGTGATCTGCTTTCATTGTCCTGTCCTAAGTGCAGATCTTCACAGCTGAGCTGAGGAGCCCCTCCAAGCAGGGCCAACATAAACCCTTTTCCATGTGTATCCTGCACCTGGCCATGTCTCCCTGTTTGTCAGCATTGCAGTGTTTGCCCACCTGCAGCCCTCCTCCATCTCCTCCCCAGCTCTGCATCTGGTGCTGGGAGTGAGATGTCCCCAGCCCCTCTCAGAGGCTTCTGCAGTGGGACATTTCCAGGCCACAGATGATCGTCCCCTGCTGGCACCAGCCGCAGCGCTGGGCTCCAATGTTACCGATGTTATTGAATATTCATTAATCCGCAGCCAATCAGGTGGCGGCAGCGGGGCCCAGGGGCGGGGCAGGTACTGAGCGCCGCTGGCAGGTGGGCGAGGCAGCGGCAGAAGCAGCCAATGAGCGCGCGGCGGGAGGCTGGGGGCGTGGTGGCGCGTGCCGTGGGCGGGGCCAGCGCATGAGGCGGGCAGCGCGTTGGGCAGCGGCGGCTGCAGGCGGCGGCGGCCCCGGGGACGCAGCGAGGCGCGCGGCGGGCGGCGGCGGCTGCGGGCGGCGCGAGTCCCGCACGACCGATCCCCGTGCGATCCCCGTGCGACCAGAGGCACTCGGGACCGCGGGAGGCGGCGGCTGGAGGCGGCCCGAGGCGCGAGGGGCCGGCCGGGGCCCCGCGGCCTCGCAGCCGGAGGCTGGGGCCGTTGCCGGCTGTTGTGGGCAGCGGCCGTTGGGCTGTGCGGGAGCGCGCGGCAGGCAGCGGGGCCCGGGAGCTGCGCGCGGCCGCCATGGGGAAGCGGAGCTCGGCCGGCTGCGTGCCGAGGTGAGCGGCGGCGGGAGCCGCCCCGCGGGTGCCGGCCCCGCTGGGCCCCCCTGGGTGCTGCCGTCCCCCGTGGCACCCCCAGAGCCGCCCCCTTGGGGCCGGGTGCCCCCCTGCGTTGGGTGACAGACACCCCGGGTGCCCCTTCCCCCCAGTGCCTCTTGTGACACGTGTGTGCTCGTCAGCACACTCGCGTCCTGCGTGTGCAGGACACGTGTTCTCATGCATATGGTCACGTCACCCGTGTGTGAGACACGTGGGTGCCTGTGATCACCGTCACGTCACCCGTGTGTGAGACACGCTGGTGCTCGTGCACATGCCCATGACACCTGCTTGCAGCACACACGTGTGCTCGTGCGCACCCTGCCCGGGGTCCCCATGTCTCCTGCTGGGATTATGGGAATGGGCCCAGGCTTCGGGGCCCCCGCTCTGTCCGTTGACTGTCCCCCCATCCTCCCCAGGTTCTTCAGAGCCTTCCTGAAGAGGCTGCGGATTGTGCGCGAAGTGGCCAAGAACCCCGACGCCACCACTGCCGAGCCCCAGGTGAGACCCAAGGGGGTCCCGTGGGTGGGAGAGCCAGGACCGAAGGGTTCCTTCCCCCGGGGGGGACACCAGGGGATCTGGGGGGCTCAAAGAGGTCTGTGGGGAAGGTGCCGAAGGGGCCCCTGGCACTTGAGGTCTGGGGAGTCCCATCGCTGTCGCAGGGCAGAGCTGGTGGGAGGGGGTACCAATGGGATGGATCATCGGGGCTTTTGGTGAGGGTCCCAGAGCACTGCTGGGTCCAAAGCGCACAAGGGTCCTGTCCCGGGGTGCAGGCAGGGGTTGGGAAATGGTTCCAGGGGCTTCCCAAGATGCCCGATGGTGCAAGAGGGGGATTCCGAGGGGCCTGGAGGGGCCCAGGGGTGCCCCAGGCTGCAGGCAGGAGGGTCCCAAGGGGATTCCAAGGGTGCAACATGGGCATCACAAGGAGTTGGGGGGATGGTGTCCCGTGGGTGCCCCAGGGTACCACATGGGGTTTTAAATGGGTCGGGGGGGATTCCAGGGTGCAACAGGGGTGTCCCAAGTGGTCTGGGGTGGGAGTGGGGGTTCAGTGGTTCCCTATGGTACAACAGGGGGGTCCCAAAGGGTCCGAAGGGACCACAGGTCCTCCAGGGTGCAGACAGGGGGTCCCAACAGGTCTTGAGGGGCACAGTGGTACCCCCAAGCATGGGCAGGATGGACCCAAGGGGTCTGGGAGGCCCAAGGATGCCCCAGGGTGCAACAGGGGAGCCGCAAAGGGTCTGGGGGGCCCATGGGTGCCTCAGGGTGTAGGCTGGGGTGTCCCAAGGGGTCAGCAGTGTCCCGTGGGTACCCGGGTTTACGATACAGGGATTCCAAGGGATCTGGGGATCCCGTGAGTGTCCCAGGGTCCAACATGGGGGTTCCAAGGGCCCTGGGGTTGCCATGGTGCAACATGGGGATCCCAATGGATAATGGTGGCCCGGGATGCAGGCAGGGGGATGTCAGTGTGTCTGGGAGGTTCCAAGGGTGCCCAGGGTGCAGGAGTGGGTCCCAATGGGTGTGTGTGGGGCAGGGGGGCAGGTCAAGGGTGCCCAGGATGCAGGCAGGGGGTTACGAGGCATCTGTAGCAGGGGAAGGGTTCCAAAGGTGCCCTGTGGTGCAAGAGGGGAATCCCAAGGGGTTTGTTGGGGTCCCATGAGTGCCCCAAGGTGCAAGCAGGGGGTTCTGATGAGTCTCTGGGGGTTCCATGGGTGCCCCAGGGTGCAGCAGGGGAGTCCCAAAGGGTCTGGGTGAGCAAGGGAGTCCCAGGGTACCTGCTGGGGGGTCCCAGTGGGTCTGGAGGGCAACAAGGGTGTCTCAGGGTACAGGCCTGGGTGTGACAAGAGGGCTGCAGTGGGGCAAAGGTGCCCTGTGCTGCACAGGGGGTCCCAAAGGATCTGGTGGAGTCCCCTGTGTGCCCCAGGGTGCAGGCAGTAGGTTGCAAGGTTTTGGGGATCCCCAGAGTGCCCTGTGGTGCCACAGGGGGTCTGAAGGGGCCTGGGGGTCCCGTGGAGCCCCAGGGGCAGGTGGTGGTACCAAGAAGTCTGGGCAAGACCAAAGGTTCCCCAAGGTGCAACGGGGGGATCCCAGTGGGTCTGTGGGGTTCCCAGGCTGCTCCAGGGTGCAGACGGGTCCCAAGGCATCTGGGGCTCCAGTGGTTGCCCTGGGGTGCAGACATGGGTCTGGAGGGGATCCCATAAGTGCCCTGTGGTGCAGCTGGGGGTTCCAGTGGGTCTGGAGAGCTGCCAGGGGCACCTGGGCCAGGAGGGAAACTCCATGGAGTGGCTGGGGCTCCAGGGGGAAGGGGGCCCTGTCCCCCTGCACTGCTGGGTGCCTCCTGGTGACACCGAGCCCGGCACAGGGCTCCCCGCGGGTGCTGCGCTCCAAGGAGCTGGAGGGGGCCGTGGGGCCCAGCGCCCCCCCGTGCCGGAGCTGCAGCTGCAGACGGGGCCCGCGGCCCCGCGAGCCCCCGCACAGGTGCCCCCGCGCGCGGCGCCCCTCGCCCTGCGGCCCCCGACACCCAGCGCCCCTGGGGCGCTGCCACCGGGACCTGCCACCCTGGGGGTCCCAGCACGAGGAGCCCTCGCTGTGGGGCCACCTGCACCAGGAGCCCTCCCTGCTGGGTCCCAACCAGCTGGACCCGTCACCTTCGGGCCCTCAACACCAGGGCCCCCCACTCAGGGACACGTCCCACCTGGGAACCTCAACCTCGGGCTCCCAACCCCAGGCCCCTTTATCCCCAAAACTCCCGACCATGTGTGTATTGTTATAGAACCCCCACCCACAAGACCCCCCACCCCAGGCCAAGGTCCCAGTGACCATTCACCCGTGGGAACAAGTCCCCAGGATCCCTCAGCCGCCTGCTCTAAACATCAGGCTGCTTCAGGCCCACGGCTAGGCCCAGGGGACCCTTCATCCATGGGACGGCGCCCCCAGGACCACGTCACACATGGACCCCCATTCCCAGGAGCCCATCGACCTATGCAACCCATCACCCGTGGGCCCTGGTACCCGGCACCCTTCATTTCTGGACCCCCACCTCCCGGCCCCTTCCCCCATGGGCTCCCAACTGTCAAACCCTTCTCCCATGGGTCCTGCTTCCCTGGGCCCTCCTTCCATAGTGCCCCCGGCCCTGGACCCTTCACCCGTGGGCCCCCGCCCCCAGTAACCATCCCCCGTGGACCCCAGATCCCAGACCCCACAGCCGGTGTTCCCCAACCTGCAGGACCCAATTCTCATGGGTGCAAAACTACAGCACCCAACACCAAGGGTCCCCCCTCATCAGCACCCTTACCCCGTGGGCCTCCACCTCCCAAATACTTCCCCTGTGGGCCCCGTTTCCCTGAACCCATGACCCGTGGGCCCCCACCTCCCGGCCCCTTCCCCCATCAACCCCCACCACCAGAAAACATTCCCCATGGGACCCGGTCCCCTGCACCCTTCTCCTATAGGGCCCCATCACCCGGCTCTTTCCCCCATGGGTTCCCACCTCTACATCCCTTTATCCATCCACCTCCACCTATGGAACCCAACACCCGTGGTCCTCGGTTCCCTGACCCCTTCATTCGTAGACCCCCAACTCTCGAACACGTCGTCCCTGGACCCTTCTTCCCTGCACCCGTCCTCGGAAGGGTCCCTTTCCCTGAACCCTTCACCCGAAGGCCCCAACCCGCAGGGTGCTTTACCCGAAGACCCTGTTCCTCTCGACCCTTCATTCGTGGAACCCCGCCTCCCGGCCCCTTCCCCCATGGGCTCCCAGCTGTCAAACCCTTCTCCCGTGGGTCCTGCTTCCCTGGGTCCTCCTTCCGTAGTGCCCCCGGCCCTGGACCCTTCACCCGTGGGCCCCCGCCCCCAGTAACCATCCCCCGTGGACCCCAGATCCCAGACCCCACAGCTGGTGTTCCCCAACCTACAGGACCCAATTCTCACGAGTGCAAAACTCCCGTACCCATCACTAAGGGCCCCCCCCATCAGCACCCTTACCCCGTGGGCCCCCACCTCCCAAATACTTCCCCCGTGGGCCCCGTTTCCCTGAACCCATGACCCGTGGTCCCTGGTTCCCTGACCCCTTCATTCGTAGACCCCCAACTCTCGAACCCGTTGTCCCTGGACCCTTCTTCCCTGCACCCGTCCTCGGAAGGGTCCTGTCCCCTGAACCCTTCACCCGTGGGCCTCCACCTCCCGACCCCTTCCCCCGTCAGCCCCCACCTCCTGAGCACTTTCCCCATGGGCCCCGATCCCCTGCACGCTTCTCCCATAGGGCCCCATCACCTGGACCCTTCCACCATGGGCTCCCACCTCCATGTCCCTTTATCCATCGACCCCCACCTATGGAGCCCGTCACCCCTGGGTCCCGGTTCCCAGAACCCTTCATTCGTAGACCCCCGCTTCCTGAAGCCTTCACCCCTGGGCCCCGGTTCCCAGAACCCTTCCAAAGGGCCCAAACCTCTGGACCCTTCCCCCATGTGCCCCCACCTTGTGGATACAGGACACGAAGACCCCAAGCCCCTCCACCTTTTATTCATAGGGCCCCAGGCCCTGAACACTTCATCCATGGGCCCCTATCCCCTGGGTCCTTCATCCCTAAGTCCCCCTACCCTGGGCCTTTCACTCATGGACCTCCACATCCCAAACACTTTGCCCGTGGACCCCCCTTCCCTGGACCCTTTATCCTTGGACCCCGCTTCCCTAGACCCTTTATCCGTGGACCCCCCTTCCCTGGACCTTTTATCCATGGGCCCCGCTTCCCTGGACCCTTTACCCATGGAGCCCAACCTCACGGCCCCTTCCCCCATGGGCCCCCACCTCCTAAGCACTTTCCCCGTGGGTCCCGGCTCCCTGGAAACTTCTTCCGTAGGGCCCCGACCCCCTGAACACTTCAGCCAGGGGGTCCCCATCTGCTCGGTTGATCCATAGGCCCTATGAGCCATCCCCCTTGTGCCCCCACCCCCAGGACCGTTGACCCTTGGGTTCCCTTTCCTCAGCCTGATCCTCCCCCCAGCAGCCGTAGGGCCCTGTTGCCAGGACCCCCCACCCCCAGGACACTTCCCTCCCAGCCCCCGTCCAGGACCCCTCCCCCTTGAGCTGCCCCCAGCCCCCTTCACCCACAGACTCCGGTGCCCAGGACCCTTCCCCGCCTGGCCCTCACCCCAGCACCCTTCACCCGCACAGCTCCTGCCCCCAGCGCCCCTTGCTCCCCGCAACAGCCCCCGATCCCTCCTGCCACAGGCACCAGGGACCCTCCAGCCGCCCTTCCCCTGGCCCCTTCACCCACAGCAGCCTCCCCCGTGCAGCCTGGATGCCCAGAGCTGGTGCCCGAGCCCCTGCAGCCTTCAGGGCAGGGGTGCCCACATTGTCCCTGCGGGGCCGTGTGTCCCGAGTGCCCTGCACCCCTGGGTGCCCACGTGCCGGCGGGTGCCTGCCGGCTGCCCCAGCGCGTGTGCCCCTCGGGTGCCCTCAGGCAGGTGCCCCGGTGCCTGGGTGCTGGGGTGCGTGTGGGTGCCGGGACACCTGGGTGCGTGGGGGTGCCTGTCCCTAATGTGCCTGCAGGCCGGTACCTGCAAGCCTGGGCCCTTGGGTTCATGTGGGCGCCCGGACGCCTGGGCCCTCGGGTGCGTGTGGGCGCCTGCTGGGCGGCACCCCGATGTCCTCGGGTGCCTGTCTCGGGTCCAGAGCGAGCAGCGAGCTCGCAGACACCCAGGTCTGTGGTGCATGCGGGAGGCCGGAGGCGAGCGTGGAGCTCCTGGGTGCCCAGCCCCCAAGGTTTGCAGGTGCTCGCGCAGAACGTGGCAGTGCCCCTCACCGAGATTCGGATGAAGTGTCAAGCGGCGCATGGACCACAAGGACAAGAGCAGGATGCCAGGTGAGGCCCCCAAGGCACCCACGGGTGCCCCGAGTCCCTGCTGACACCACTGGAGTCAGAGGAGAAGAGCAAGGAATGGGGATGGCCAAGGGCACAGGGCAGCTCCCCCAGCAGGGGCAGCACCCGCCGAAAAGGGGCACGGGAGCATCCCCAGGGTGGGCAGCCCAGCCAGGTGCTCACCCATGGGTGCCCCCAGGTGATTCTGCTGACATGGACAACTGTTCAGAGGAGGAGAGCATCTACTTGGAGGAGGAGGGCAGCGACGATGCTCTGCACAGCAGGTGGGTGCTTGACGGGTGTCCCACTGCCTGCACGGCACCCACAGGTGCCCCCGATGGTGCCACCCTGTCACACTGTCCCCAGGACCTTTTCTACAAGAAAGAGGAGCTGCAGGAAGTGAAGAAGAGGAGGAGGACGCTCCCAGGCTCTGCTTGGACCCAGGTGAGCAGGTGCCTCTCCAGGGTGGAGGTGACAGGGTGCCCGGGGGGTCCTGCTGCAGCCTTGGGTGTTGTGGGTGCCGCAGGAGGAGCTGGGGGCAGTACCCAGGATGCTCCCCCACGTGCCAGGGTGCCAGGTCCTAGAGTTGTCCCCAGGGTGTCCCCAGCGGTGCTGGGTCCCCAGGGTGCCCCTGCCTCTGCCCTGACCTACCCCCTCTCCGCAACAGCAGCCCAACATCAAGCAGAAATTGTTGGCCTTGCTGAGACACTTCAAAGTGTTGGGTGAGGTAGGGTGTCCCCCCAGGCACCCATGGGTGGCCCTGGGCCCCCAGGATCCCTGTGGAAAATGGGGCTCTGCAGATGGTCCCAAACATCCCCCAGCTCCCTCTACTCCCAATATTGAGGTGTCCCCAACCTCTCCCAGACACCCCTGGTATTGGGGTGAATCCACCTCCCTTCACCCCCACAGTATTTAGTTCCCCCAACCTTTGCCAGACCCTGCCCAGCTTTGGGGTGCCCCAAGCTACATTTTCAGCCAATATTGGGGTGTCCCAGTTCCTCCCCAGGATTGCAGTGCCCCCAAATCCCTTCACCCCCAATACTGAGGTGCCCCAATCCCTTCACATCTAATATTGGGTGCCCTAGGACCCCCAGCACCTTTTAATATGGATATTGGGATGCTCATCTCCCCCCCAATATGAGATTCCCCTTTATCCAATATTCTGGGGTACCCCAGACTCCCCTCACTATTGAAGTGCCTCCCATCTGCCTCCCCCCAGTACTGGGGTGCCCCAGGATCTTCTAAGTGCTGGGCTGCCCTCTAATGCCTTCCTCCCATATTGGGGTAGCTCAGACTCCCCCAGTATCGGGGTTCCCCCAGCTCCCTTTAACCCAATAGAAGGGTGAGACCCTCCCATAATGGAGTTCCCCAGGTTCCATCTCCTGATATGGGAGGGAATTGCCCCACTTCCCACTCAGGTTTGGGTTGCTCCCAAATCCCTTCATCCACAATTTTGGGCTACCCTGGACCACCTCTGCAGTGGGATGCCACCAGAAACCTTCATCCCTAATATCAGGAGTCCCCAGAGACCCCAATATTGTTGCCAGACCCCCCCAGTCCTGGTGGTTCCCTCAACTCTTTTCACCCCTGTCCTGGGTTTCCGCAGAGCCCTCCAGTTTTGAGGGTGCCCCCCAGGTCCCTTTCCCCTCAGTTGTGGGGTGCCACAGACCCCCCCCAGCATTGGTGATCCCCCCCCCCCACTCTGTACACCCCTAGTGTTAGGGTGTCCCCAATTTCTGCCAGGCTCCTCCTAATATGGATCTGCCCCCTGCTCCATTTACACTGGATATTGGGGTGTCCCAGAGCCCTCCCCAGTATTGGGGGTGCCCCAGACTCCCTTCAGCCCAGGTATTGTTGGGCCCCAGCTACTTGCACGGCCAATACTGAGGTGCCCCCCACATCTCCCAGACCCCTCCCTGTAGTGCAGGTGCCCACAGCTCCCTTCACCCAAAATACTGGGGTGCCGCAGATCCCCCCAACATTGGGGTGCCCAAAGCACCCCTGGCTGCTAGTATTGGGGTCCCCTGGAATCCCCCAGTATTGGGGATGCTTCCAGCTGCCTTCACTCAAAAGTTGGGGTGCCCTGACCCTTTTGCCAAGTATGTGGCTGCCGCAAATTCCCCCCCCCCGCATATTGGAGTCGCTCCTAGTTTTTTGAGACACTACCCAATATTTCTCCCTCAAAACAAACAAACAAACAATATTGGGGTGCCCTAGAGAATTTCACCCATAATATTGGATTATTCTGGACTCACCACCCCAGGTTTGGGTGCCCCCAGCTCCCTTTTCTCCCCAAATGCAGATGCGTAATTTCCCCCCCATATTGGGGTGCCCCAACTGACTGCCCTAACCCCCCCAATGACCTTTCCCTGCACAGGCTGCAGGAGGAGGACCATAAAAAGCTCATGGATTCTGGAGGAAGCCCCAAAAAGTTGAAGACTCAAGTGAAAAGCAGCCAGGAGGAGCTGACATCAGCCAGGTAAGGGGCAAGCTGGGGTGGAGGGTGCCAGGCAACCGAGGCTGGGGTTTGGGGTAGAGTGGGGAAACGGGTTGAGTTGGGGTCCTTGGCTCCTGAGGTGTGGGGACATTGGGGTTGCAGGAGGAATTTGGGGTCCTTAAAGTGGGATTTGGGGTCCCCGAGTGGATGAGGGATTTTCGAGTGCAGGAGAAAGGGAGGAAACTGGGTTCCCAAGAGGGCTTGGGGGTCCCTGTCGAGGAAGCAAGAAGGGATCTGTGGGGTTGGGGGGATTTTGCATCTCAGGACAGGGGTCATCTCAGGCCCCTGCGTGTCCTGAGTGGTGCCCTCGTTGCCCCAGAGCTGCCAGCACAGGACAGAGGTGCTCCAGGCGGTGGAGGTAGTGGTGGTGGGTGCACAACGGGGCACAGCCCCCTGTTCCCTTGTTTCCTGCGGCGGCTGCTGCTGGGCACCCGCCGTGCCGAGTGGCCGGGCTGTCTGCGCTGCCTCTGCATGCTGCAGGTGCGTCACCTTGGTCGGGGACAGTGCAGGGACGCGGGGGGACACAAGGCATTGGGGGCCACGGGATATTGGGTGGACACCTGGGGCATGAGGGACACATGGGAGATTGGGAGCACATGGTCAGCGACACAGAGGGGACTGGAGACATGTGGGATCAGGGAGACAGAGGGCAGGGAGGGAAACATAGAGAACTGGGGACATGCGTGGCATGAAGAGTACAGGACATTAGGAACACATCAGGACCTCGAGGGAACAAGGGCATAGAAGGCACACAAGCCTTTGGGGACACATAGGGCATTGGAGAAATGGGGAATAGGAGGACACATAGGAGATCTGGGAACATGCAGGGCATTGGGAGACACAAGAGCTAATGGAGAGTACGGGACATAAGAGGACACAAGACACGTGTGGACACATGCAGCATTGTCAGGACAGAGGCCATGATGGGATGTACAGAGCATTGGGGATATGGAGGACATGAGGCACAGAGCATATTAGGGATACATAGGGAATTGGGAGAATTTGGGTCATAAGGAACACATTGAGACCCTGGGTGCACAAGGATGATGTGGGGCACATGGGCCATCAGCGGGACAGAACATCAGGGGTTCACAGGATATTTGGGGCCAAACGGAGCTTGGGAACACATTTGCCACCAGGTACATAGCACATTAGGGACACCCAGGGCATGGGCAGACACATGGGGAATCAGGGGGACACAGGACATCAGGGGACAACCAGAGCATGAGGGACATGTGGAGCATTAGGGACACAGGACATTAGGGACACATGGGAGATAGCGGGGACATGGGGCACTGGAGACACATGGAGTATCAGGGACATGTGGGACATTGGTGGGCCGCAGAGAACATCGGGGGACATATGAAGCACTGGGTGGACATATGGTGCATCAAGGACACATGGCAAGTTAGAGACACGCAGGACATTCAGTAACTTGCCAGGGGAAGGGGACAGCCCAGGGATGCAGGACGTCACAGCAGGGATCGGGGCAGTGGGTCTGTAACAAGACAGGGACAGCCCGAGTTTCCCCTGTCCCAGCCATAGGCACTATCATGGTCCCTGCGGTGGTGACACCGGTGTGGGCATGGTGTGGGGACACCCTGGGAGCCACCAGCACTGGCTTCCTGGTTGTCCTCGTCCCCCTGGGTGCTCCCGCAGGTGCTAAGCGTGTTGGGGCCCCCACAGGGCTCCCGCCAGGTGCTCCCTGAGCAGCTCAAGCCGCTCTGGGTGTGAGACAGCCCTTCCCAAGAGCATCGTTGTGGTAGAGACGGCCGAGCGGCAGGGCCAGGTGAGCGTCGGGGCACCCCCGGGTCCTGCTGGGAGCGGGGGGACACGGGGACCCTGCCGGGCACGTGCTGACCCCTCTGCACAACCACCCCTGTCTGTCCCCAGCTTGTTGGGGACCTGCTGCAGGAGAAGAAGAAGCCACTGGTGGCTGCTGTCAAGCTGCAGGCCGAGCTCTCGGACGTCCTCACCCGCATCCAGCACCAGTGAGTGTCACCGCTGGGTCCCCAGGATTACTCCAGTCACCCTCAGTAGTTTCCATGTCTCCTCTGTGCCAGGCCTGGGGTGCCCATGTTGCCCATGTCCCCTCCATGTCATTGTTGGGGTGCTCGTGGTCCCCAGGTCCCCCCTGTGCCATGTTTTGGGTGCCCATGGTCCCCATGACCCCACTGGGTGACCCCACCCACCCCAACATGCCCCAACGCTCCATGGGATCCCCAGTGGGTCCCCCCCAACCTGGTACCCCCCCGCACACAGTGGGAGCCACTGTGGGTGCCCACTCCCAACCCAACATGAGAACCGCTGGGTTCCCCCGTGACCCTGCTCTGGGCCCAAAGGGGACCCCAAGCGTCCCCTGCGTGTCCTGAGTGGTGCCCTCGTTGCCCCAGAGCTGCCAGCGCAGGACAGAGGTGCTCCAGGCGGTGGAGGTGGTGGTGGTGGGTGCACAGGGGGGCACAGCCCCCTGTTGCCTTGTTTCCTGCGGCGGCTGCTGCTGGGCACCCGCCGTGCCGAGTGGCCGGGCTGTCTGCGCTGCCTCCTCGTGCTGCAGGTGCGTCACCTTGGTCGGGGACAGTGCAGGGACGTGGGGGGACACAAGGCATTGGGGGCCACGGGATATTGGGTGGACACCTGGGGCATGAGGGACACATGGGAGATTGGGCACAGATGGGATCAGGGACACAGGGGGCATGTGGGATTAGGGATACAGAGGGCAGGGGAGGGAAACATAGAGAACTGAAGACATGCGTGGCATGAAGAACGCAGGACATTAGGAACACAGCAGAATCTCGAGCGGCCAAGAGCATAGAAGGCACACGAAACTTTGGGGACACATGGGGCATTGGAGAAACATGGGGAATCAGAGGGGTTACAGGAGATCAGGGAACACGCAGGGCATTGCGGGATGCAGAAGGAAATGGAGATTACAGGACATTGGGGGACACAGGACATGCAGGGACACATTGTCAGGACCAGGACATCAGGGGACACAGAGAATTAAGGACATATGGACATGAGGCACGGAGCACATTAGGGTCACACAGGAAAGAGCGGGAATTTAAGGCATAAAGGACACACGGGACACTGGAGAAACATGCGGAATGGGAGGAGATGCAGGAGATCAGGGAACACGCAGGGCATTGAGTGCAAAGAAGTCTTTGGGGAGACATGGGGCACTGGAGACACATGGAGTATCAGAGCACACCACTGAAGGGTCACAGAGGACATCAGGGGGCAGATGGAGCACTGGATGGACATATGGTGCATAAGGGACACAGGATATTATGGACACATAGGACATTGAGGGGCCTGCCAGGGGAAGGGGACACCCCAGGGATGCAGGATGTCACAGCAGGGATGGGGGCACTGGGGCAGTGATAAGACAGGGACAGGCAGAGTTTCCCCCATCCCTGCCATGGGCACTATGGTGGTCCGTGGGGTGGTGACACCAGTGTGGGCACAGTGTGGGGACACCCTGGGGGCTACCAGCACTGGCTTCCTGGTTGTCCTTGTCCCTTTCGGTGCCCCCATGGTTACTGAGCATGTTGGGGCCCCCACAGGGCTCCCGCCAGGTGCTCCCTGAGCAGCTCAAGCAGCTCTGGGTGTGAGACAGCCCTTCCCGAGAGCATCGTTGTGGTAGAGACGGCCGAGCGGCAGGGCCAGGTGAGCGTCGGGGCACCCCCGGGTCCTCCTGGGAGCGGGGGGACACGGGGACCCTGCCGGGCACGTGCTGACCCCTCTGCACAACCACCCCTGTCTGTCCCCAGCTTGTTGGGGACCTGCTGCAGGAGAAGAAGAAGCTGCTGGTGGCTGCTGTCAAGCTGCAGGCCGAGCTCTCGGACGTCCTCACCCGCATCCAGCACCAGTGAGTGTCACTGCTGGGTCCCCAGGATTACTCCAGTCACCCTCAGTAGTTTCCATGTCTCCTCTGTGCCAGGCCTGGGGTGCCCATGTTGCCCATGTCCCCTCCATGTCATTGTTGGGGTGCTCGTGGTACCCAGGTCCCCCCTGTACCATGTTTTGGGTGCCCATGGTCCCCATGACCCCACTGGGTGACCCCACCCACCCCAACATGCCCCAACGCTCCATGGGATCCCCAGTGGGTCCCCCCCAACCTGGTACCCCCCCGCACACAGTGGGAGCCACTGTGGGTGCCCACTCCCAACCCAACATGAGAACCGCTGGGTTCCCCCGTGACCCTGCTCTGGGCCCAAAGGGGACCCCAAGCGTCCCCTGCATGTCCTGAGTGGTGCCCTCGTTGCCCCAGAGCTGCCAGCGCAGGACAGAGGTTCTCCAGGCGGTGGAGGTGGTGGTGGTGGGTGCACAGGGGGGCACAGCCCCCTGTTCCCTTGTTTCCTGCGGCGGCTGCTGCTGGGCACCCGCCGTGCCGAGTGGCCGGGCTGTCTGCGCTGCCTCCTCGTGCTGCAGGTGTGTCACCTTGGTCGGGGACAGTGCAGGGACGCGGGGGGACACAAGGCATTGGGGGCCACGGGATATTGGGTGGACACCTGGGCCATGAGGGACACATGGGAGATTGGGAGCACATGGTCAGCGACACAGAGGGGACTGGAGACATGTGGGATCAGGGAGACAGAGGGCAGGGAGGGAAACATAGAGAACTGGGGACATGCGTGGCATGAAGAGTACAGGACATTAGGAACACATCAGGACCTCGAGGGAACAAGGGCATAGAAGGCACACAAGCCTTTGGGGACACATAGGGCATTGGAGAAATGGGGAATAGGAGGACACATAGGAGATCTGGGAACATGCAGGGCATTGGGAGACACAAGAGCTAATGGAGAGTACGGGACATAAGAGGACACAAGACACGTGTGGACACATGCAGCATTGTCAGGACAGAGGCCATGATGGGATGTACAGAGCATTGGGGATATGGAGGACATGAGGCACAGAGCATATTAGGGATACATAGGGAATTGGGAGAATTTGGGTCATAAGGAACACATTGAGACCCTGGGTGCACAAGGATGATGTGGGGCACATGGGCCATCAGCGGGACAGAACATCAGGGGTTCACAGGATATTTGGGGCCAAACGGAGCTTGGGAACACATTTGCCACCAGGTACATAGCACATTAGGGACACCCAGGGCATGGGCAGACACATGGGGAATCAGGGGGACACAGGACATCAGGGGACAACCAGAGCATGAGGGACATGTGGAGCATTAGGGACACAGGACATTAGGGACACATGGGAGATAGCGGGGACATGGGGCACTGGAGACACATGGAGTATCAGGGACATGTGGGACATTGGTGGGCCGCAGAGAACATCGGGGGACATATGAAGCACTGGGTGGACATATGGTGCATCAAGGACACATGGCAAGTTAGAGACACGCAGGACATTCAGTAACTTGCCAGGGGAAGGGGACAGCCCAGGGATGCAGGACGTCACAGCAGGGATCGGGGCAGTGGGTCTGTAACAAGACAGGGACAGCCCGAGTTTCCCCTGTCCCAGCCATAGGCACTATCATGGTCCCTGCGGTGGTGACACCGGTGTGGGCATGGTGTGGGGACACCCTGGGAGCCACCAGCACTGGCTTCCTGGTTGTCCTCGTCCCCCTGGGTGCTCCCGCAGGTGCTAAGCGTGTTGGGGCCCCCACAGGGCTCCCGCCAGGTGCTCCCTGAGCAGCTCAAGCCGCTCTGGGTGTGAGACAGCCCTTCCCAAGAGCATCGTTGTGGTAGAGACGGCCGAGCGGCAGGGCCAGGTGAGCGTCGGGGCACCCCCGGGTCCTGCTGGGAGCGGGGGGACACGGGGACCCTGCCGGGCACGTGCTGACCCCTCTGCACAACCACCCCTGTCTGTCCCCAGCTTGTTGGGGACCTGCTGCAGGAGAAGAAGAAGCCACTGGTGGCTGCTGTCAAGCTGCAGGCCGAGCTCTCGGACGTCCTCACCCGCATCCAGCACCAGTGAGTGTCACCGCTGGGTCCCCAGGATTACTCCAGTCACCCTCAGTAGTTTCCATGTCTCCTCTGTGCCAGGCCTGGGGTGCCCATGTTGCCCATGTCCCCTCCATGTCATTGTTGGGGTGCTCGTGGTCCCCAGGTCCCCCCTGTGCCATGTTTTGGGTGCCCATGGTCCCCATGACCCCACTGGGTGACCCCACCCACCCCAACATGCCCCAACGCTCCATGGGATCCCCAGTGGGTCCCCCCCAACCTGGTACCCCCCCGCACACAGTGGGAGCCACTGTGGGTGCCCACTCCCAACCCAACATGAGAACCGCTGGGTTCCCCTGTGACCCTGCTCTGGGCCCAAAGGGGACCCCAAGCGTCCCCTGCGTGTCCTGAGTGGTGCCCTCGTTGCCCCAGAGCTGCCAGCGCAGGACAGAGGTGCTCCAGGCGGTGGAGGTGGTGGTGGTGGGTGCACAGGGGGGCACAGCCCCCTGTTGCCTTGTTTCCTGCGGCGGCTGCTGCTGGGCACCCGCCGTGCCGAGTGGCCGGGCTGTCTGCGCTGCCTCCTCGTGCTGCAGGTGCGTCACCTTGGTCGGGGACAGTGCAGGGACGTGGGGGGACACAAGGCATTGGGGGCCACGGGATATTGGGTGGACACCTGGGGCATGAGGGACGCATGGGAGATTGGGCACAGATGGGATCAGGGACACAGGGGGCATGTGGGATTAGGGATACAGAGGGCAGGGGAGGGAAACATAGAGAACTGAAGACATGCGTGGCATGAAGAACGCAGGACATTAGGAACACAGCAGAATCTCGAGCGGCCAAGAGCATAGAAGGCACACGAAACTTTGGGGACACATGGGGCATTGGAGAAACATGGGGAATCAGAGGGGTTACAGGAGATCAGGGAACACGCAGGGCATTGCGGGATGCAGAAGGAAATGGAGATTACAGGACATTGGGGGACACAGGACATGCAGGGACACATTGTCAGGACCAGGACATCAGGGGACACAGAGAATTAAGGACATATGGACATGAGGCACGGAGCACATTAGGGTCACACAGGAAAGAGCGGGAATTTAAGGCATAAAGGACACACGGGACACTGGAGAAACATGCGGAATGGGAGGAGATGCAGGAGATCAGGGAACACGCAGGGCATTGAGTGCAAAGAAGTCTTTGGGGAGACATGGGGCACTGGAGACACATGGAGTATCAGAGCACACCACTGAAGGGTCACAGAGGACATCAGGGGGCAGATGGAGCACTGGATGGACATATGGTGCATAAGGGACACAGGATATTATGGACACATAGGACATTGAGGGGCCTGCCAGGGGAAGGGGACACCCCAGGGATGCAGGATGTCACAGCAGGGATGGGGGCACTGGGGCAGTGATAAGACAGGGACAGGCAGAGTTTCCCCCATCCCTGCCATGGGCACTATGGTGGTCCGTGGGGTGGTGACACCAGTGTGGGCACAGTGTGGGGACACCCTGGGGGCTACCAGCACTGGCTTCCTGGTTGTCCTTGTCCCTTTCGGTGCCCCCATGGTTACTGAGCATGTTGGGGCCCCCACAGGGCTCCCGCCAGGTGCTCCCTGAGCAGCTCAAGCAGCTCTGGGTGTGAGACAGCCCTTCCCGAGAGCATCGTTGTGGTAGAGACGGCCGAGCGGCAGGGCCAGGTGAGCGTCGGGGCACCCCCGGGTCCTGCTGGGAGCGGGGGGACACGGGGACCCTGCCGGGCACGTGCTGACCCCTCTGCACAACCACCCCTGTCTGTCCCCAGCTTGTTGGGGACCTGCTGCAGGAGAAGAAGAAGCCACTGGTGGCTGCTGTCAAGCTGCAGGCCGAGCTCTCGGACGTCCTCACCCGCATCCAGCACCAGTGAGTGTCACCGCTGGGTCCCCAGGATTACTCCAGTCACCCTCAGTAGTTTCCATGTCTCCTCTGTGCCAGGCCTGGGGTGCCCATGTTGCCCATGTCCCCTCCATGTCATTGTTGGGGTGCTCGTGGTCCCCAGGTCCCCCCTGTGCCATGTTTTGGGTGCCCATGGTCCCCATGACCCCACTGGGTGACCCCACCCACCCCAACATGCCCCAACGCTCCATGGGATCCCCAGTGGATCCCCCCCAACCTGGTACCCCCCTGCACACAGTGGGAGCCACTTTGGGTGCCCACTCCCAACCCAACATGAGAACCGCTGGGTTCCCCCGTGACCCTGCTCTGGGCCCAAAGGGGACCCCAAGCGTCCCCTGCGTGTCCTGAGTGGTGCCCTCGTTGCCCCAGAGCTGCCAGCGCAGGACAGAGGTGCTCCAGGCGGTGGAGGTGGTGGTGGTGGGTGCACAGGGGGGCACAGCCCCCTGTTTCCTTGTTTCCTGCGGCAGCTGCTGCTGGGCACCCGCCGTGCCGAGTGGCCGGGCTGTCTGCGCTGCCTCCTCGTGCTGCAGGTGCGTCACCTTGGTCGGGGACAGTGCAGGGACGCGGGGGGACACAAGGCATTGGGGGCCACGGGATATTGGGTGGACACCTGGGGCATGAGGGACACATGGGAGATTGGGCACAGATGGGATCAGGGACACAGGGGCCATGTGGGATTAGGGATACAGAGGACAGGGGAGGGAAACATAGAGAACCGAGGACATGCGTGGCATGAAGAACGCAGGACATTAGGAATACAGCAGGACCTCGAGGGGACACGGGCATAGAATTCACCTAAGACTTTGGGTGTGGGAATATATAGGATAAAAGTTTCATGAAGGGAACCTGCTGAAGATTGCAAAACTAGGACTGAGGAACTGCTGGTGAAGCAGAGGAGATCCAGGATTGGTCACTGGGATGCTGACGCTCCAGGATTGGTGGGTTAAGATGTGTGAAGGTTATATAAATACTCAACCCTGGTTGGGTATTTATACCAACCCTTCAGCCTTTGGCTGAAGACCACTGGCCCATCAAGTACTCTACAGTGCTTATAACCTACTTTCCAAAGGAACTTCGTAGCATAGGACAGTTTTCCTCTGCCTGAATTCGTGACACATCCGAGGATCCTCACCTCCCTCAGCCTCACAAACCTCAGCTTCTTCTGACGATGATGATTCTATAAAAAGAAATAAAATGGCAGAAAGTGATGTTTCACCTGTTTATAACTCCAGAAAGCAGTTTCAAGTGTCTTTTCTCAATGCATAGTACAAGGGAAACACACACAGTAGGTTTTTTCGGGACACAAAGTGACAAGAGGATAAGAGTTCCATGTTGGGTTTATGACTTTTCTTTCAAGGATATGTACATATATCTTTTTATACTTCTCAGTGGAGACCTTTAAATTAAAATCAGTAAGTTTGGATATGGAAATAACAAAACTTAAAGGTTAAGTTTTTGATAAAACAGTGCAATGAAACAAAAAAGTCATTATAAACTAAACTACAAGTAGAAACAGATTTATAAAAAGTAGACCTTCTGAAGTGACCCTTTAGCAGCCCATTTGTAATGGGGCATTGACAGAAATGGCAATGAGCAGCTGAAGTGGCAAAGAAATGCAATGTACACAGGTTACATGCATGCAATAAATGCAGCAAAATGCACTTGCAGAAGAAATTTAAATCAAAGCTGAGTGTGTGTGTGTATATAAATATATTCAAAAAATTGTATCTCATTTATATGCAATCATTTATTCCTGGAGAGTACCTGTGCACATAACCTACTTTCCAAAGGAGCTTGGTAGCATATGACAGTTTTCCTCTGCCTGAGGCCATAATGCTTCCGAGGATCCTCACCTTCCTCAGCATCACGAACATCAGCTGCTTCTGACGATGATGATGATTCTGTAACTGCAGCAGGAGGATACACTTCAGAGGAGCTCTCATGCACATCTCCCTTCCTGAAAATTCTTGCTGTGCTGCAGAAAACCAGGAAAACTGCCCCACTATTGCTGTAGCAAGAGCACTGTTTCCCATGCTGAATAATACTGCCCATTTACTTGACTTCCCACCTGTCTGTGGCATCTGTTGCCTTTTATTTGTGTTTGGTTGTGAGCATGTTGTAAATGTGTTCCTTTATTTTTCTGAGCATCTGCCCTGAGCCCAGCCCAGCCCAGCCCTGACATCCATCCCTCTGGCTTGTAACCCCGACGGCAATAGAGAATTATGCACACATGGAAATTATCCAGTAGTTAGCTCACTTCTGTGAGCAGTAAAGATGGTTTAAAGCCAGAATTAACCTATCACCTGAGTTGCATAAGCTTTTTCAGCAGCTTCATTCTTCTTGGAAGCATACATCAAGTTTCCCTGCTTAAAAGAACCAAGAAAATCAGTCACAAATATGCAGAGCACCTGACATGCACGTATTTTGTGCCTGTATAGAAACTTTATCAAGGCACTGCATATACACAAAAGATCCAATCTTTCTGCTCTACTTTGAAAAAAAAAGGAATTTGGACTTAAGCAGGAAGCTACGAAGGCAACTTTCTACCCTGCTCACAAAATGAAGTGTTCAGCATCCCAAACGAAGAATTCCAGTTACCAGCAAAAGGAGGCAATAAGGATTGCTGTGTGCTTCAACAGCAGCTCCTCCAGGGGCACAAGACTACTTAAGATGACGTGCAATGCAGGCACAGCAACAAATACACAGAAAGCAGCCACCAGGAAATGTGGTTTAGAAATTAGAAGGCTTCAAAACCCTAAAAAGGTAACTCTGGAAGTGGCTTTTAATCAGTGAATATTCTAAAATGGGCTTTAAGTCGACTTAAGAAAGTGCTTACATGCTACATTTGCCTTTCACAGCTGACTAAACTACACGATACAGGACATTCTTTGTAAAGTGAGGAGATTTTAAGAAAAAAATACAGGTCATGAGGAATCAAAGTTCGAGTCACGTCACACTGACAAACACACGGAGGCATTCTACAGTGCATGTTATAGGCTGTAACTTAACTGAGCTTTCCAAACTCTTTTTTTTTCCCCCCCATGATCAGAAACTTAACTTGGGAACGAAGGCTGAAGGGACAGACAGCTTGGTTGTGCCTATGTGATGAGAGGCATCGGGCAGTCTGTTTGCCTCTTTAATCCCCAGTCACAATTTTCAGTAAGTTTTGAAGTGAATACCCAAGTCCTAGTAAGTCTGTAAACAGTTTGTCCATTCAAAAAATCGCTAAAAAGCAATTCAGGAAGCATGGTGTAAGATGTATATGGTGGCATTTCAGTGCAGCTTCACATTTTCTAAAGATGAAATTTCCACCACCCTTGGAGAATACTTGTGGGAATACTTGTGTTATGAATGAAGTTCTTATTCCACTGCTATAAAATTGATCTTACTAGTGTTTATATACATAGGAAGGTTCTTATAACACATTCAGTTTTAACATCCTTCCCTTTCAGTTTTTGCATTGTAACAAAAATTTACTCAGCTCTGTAATTTCGTTCCAAGTTAAACCCCTGAAAATCAGTGAAACCTGTCAAACTCCCACGTTTCATTTAAGTATCTATTCTCACAACAGCTTCAGCTGACTTCGGCCAGGGAATTCCAAACTTTGGGGGCTAAGTGCAATAGAAGGGCAAGGGTTGACCAAGTGCGACCCTCATCTAGAAGCCAGCCTCAACGGAGATCCTGGAGATCCTGGAGATCCTTCGGGGTTGCTGTTATTCACCTTCTTCCGCTTCCTCATTGCTTTTGTCCTCATCTGCTGTCAGGTCTGGGGATTACGTCCATAAAGAAAGAGGATGGGGAGAGAAGGGAGAAAAGAATCTCTGCATTAGTTTATCAAGAGTAGTTTATCACTGCAAATGCGCAAGCGTGCAGATAAGATCTCAGCAATCAACAGAAAGAGAGATCCCAAGACAGGTCGGGAAAGAGGCAGGATTTTTATAAGAGCGGATGACCTTCTCTGGAAAAGTCACTCTGCTTCTAGAGTGCTGACATTAAAGTTAATGTAATCACGGTTCCTTTGTAGAGTTTTAGCTGCAGATGTAGCATAGCACTGTTCACTGTATATGCTATTACACTTCCTTTTTAAAGGTTTTATTTGACCAGACAGTGAAATACAGGATTATACTACCTGGGAAAGTTAAATTCCATATCTAATGAAAAGGATAGAAGCACTTCACAATGGCCGACGTCACAACAGCCTTCTCGTGACCTCACAACGGCCGACCTCACAACGGCCGACCTCACAATGGGCCTCTCGTGACCTCACAATATAGATTGAAACCAAAAGCATAAAAAGAAGATGAAAGAGAACAACAAGAATACAAATGAGAACAATCTCCTTAACGATAACAAGAACATCAACAGGAACATAAGCAACAAAAATCACTTCTCTAAAAATCGAGAAAGAAACATTTCCATACCACGTTCATGACGGCGTCTGTGGGCCCAGCGCTTGCTGGCAGCAGCCAGGGTGAAGGGGCCAGTGGCCTGCAAGGGCCAAGGAGCCGTTGGCATTCGCAGCCCCGAGAGCAGGGCTCTCTGTGCCAGGGGTCTCTCTGTGCCGAGCGGTGGGGCCCGGAGCAGGCAGTGCCGGGCCTGCCCGCAGCAGCCTCCTTCCCCCGGCAGCCCCTCTGGCAGGGACGCGGGGAGCCCAGTGCCAAGCGGAGCAGAGAACAGGGCAAGGGCAGCGGTGCGAGCGCCGAGGGGGGCGCGGGGCTTTGGGGCCTCCCTTGGGAGGCGTCGCGCAGGCTGCCCCGGAGCCCCGCAGCTGCCCCGCACCCTGTGGGCACCACGAGTGGCCCTGGTGCTGCGCAGACCTGCTGCTCACCTGGCCTTGCTGCTGCGTGGCCAGCGCTGGGGCCACTGCTCCACGGAGCCCTGGGGAGCATCGGTGTTCCCGTGGCGATAACTGCCCCTCTGGAATGTTCCGTATTGCTGGCGGGTGACAGCAGCGGCAGGGGCCAGGGGGCCGCCGTGAGGAAGGCTGCTGCTGTGCTGGGCTCCTCCTGGCACGGATGAGCCCGGGGGCAGAGAGCAACGTGCGGCCTCGGCCTTGCTGGCTGCCAAGGAGGGCTCCTCAGGCAGCGCCCTGGCACGGCTGCCGCCTGCCTGCCCACAGGCCGGGCTCCGCTCGGGGCTCTGCTTTGAGCCCTGCATCGTGGTGGGCTCCACGTTGTTGCTCTACCCTTTAGGACTTCTTGACCCAGGCCTCCCATCGATCAGCTCCACGTGTCTTATCTCTAGACACTTGATGCCTTGACATCCCGTCTCTGCAAGGACTGGGATATCTCCATACAACTTACGACTCCTTTGCCTTCGCATCCTGTCTCCGGGAAGACCGGGATCTCTTATCTCCATACGATTTACGACTTTTTCACCTTGGGATCCTGCTTCTGGGAGGACTGTGGCATCAGCTCCAGGTGTTCTATCTCCACCAGCACCAGGCCCAAATGATGCTCTGCAGCGTCTACGGAGCGGCGCTGGCACTGGAGCTGGAGGAAGAGGAGCAGCAGAGCACGCACAAAGGGGCAGACTCTGCAAGAACGGACACATAAAAGCAGCACGGATTTCCCCCTCCGCCACTGTGTGCTATTTCCCTCCCAGGTGTGTGGTTCATCCCCTGCACCCACTCGCACGCTTTCTGGCCCTCAACATCCCTTGCACCGAGGGCTGCGGGACAGCGCCTGCACCCAGGCACCTGTGCCCGCACCCAGGCGCAGCCAGCGACACTCAGCTGCACTGGGGTGGTGGCAACTACAATCCTGCTGCATCTCTCCCGCTTGCTTCTCTTTTCCTTCGTTTTCCCTTCTTTTTCGCCCTGGCCTATTGCGCGTATGAGAATAAAACTTAAAAGCTTTTTTCACATTTGACCCAGTTTGTGTTTTAATCTCGCTCTTGGGATTGTATCGAAACCTGCCCCGACCCCGCGGCTTCCATCTCTGCAGACACACGCACTCCCTCGCCCCCACGTTAGCCGTGGCACTGCTTTTCCCACCGGCCCGGCCCTGGGTCCACGTCCCCCCCCACACACCACCACTTTACTAGGTCGGGATGGTTCTTTTCTGCCAAAACGCCGCGGCGGATCCCCCCGTCCCCTGGCGGGGCCTCGTCAGCTTTCCTTATCCTCGTACTTTTGGCCGTTTTTCGGCCGTTTTCGACCATCTTTCGCGGCCACTTCTCGGCTCGTGGCTGCGCTGGCGGCACCTCATGGCGGAAGGGCACTGCGCGTGCGCGGGGGCGGGGACTGCGGCTCCTGCCCACTGCACACAGGGCCTCTCGGTAGCCGCGGGCGGGGCGGGGGAGGGAGGGAGTCCTCCCGGGGTGGGGGAGCATGCGCGCATGCGCAGTGCGCCCCTCCCCTCCATGCCGGGGCGGGGCGGGACCGCGCGGCACCGGGAGGCGGTTGCCCCCCCCCGCGGTCGCCATGGACACAGCGGAGCCGGTTGCGCAACGGCCTTTATTGTCACCCTGGAAACACGGGCGGGAAGAGCGGGACCGGGAGGGATTTGGGGTGGATAGAAAAAGTAAAATAATAATAATAAAAAGAAGAAATAATAACAATAAGAAGTAATAATAATAATAGGAAATAATAAGAAGAAATAATATTAATATTAACAATAATAATAATCCCCAGTGGCCGCTGGGGATGATTTTTGGGCCTGAGCTGCCTGGGAAAGAACACACGACACTTAAGCTGCGACACAGGAATGTAGAAAGAACAGGGACATAAAAGGAGCCCGGATTTCCCCCCCAGGTGTGTGGTTCTTCCCCTGCACCCACACGCACGCTTTCTTGCCCTCAACATCACTCGCACCGAGGGCTGCGGGACACCCCTGAAAGAAGAACAAAAATAATTAAAATTAAAAAGAAATAATTAGAAAAAGAAATAAATAATAATGATAATAATAATGATAATAATAGCCAGCTGCCATGGGGATTTTTTTTGGCCTGCTTCTTTAGCTTATTTAGAACAAAACCCACTCTAGCATGAAGTTAAAAATACAAAAAAAAGCATTTTTGCTACTTAATATCTTTTAATATCATTTGTTGTATTAAGTGTTTAGCAAATATGTTTTCAGGTAGATGTTTCTGAAATGCCTGTCTTTTGTTACACACATTTACTTTCCAACGCTTAAAAATAAAAGTCTTCCAGCTTTCCCTTCAGTTAGGAGGAGACTTTCTTTTTAATTCCAATCAAGTGTCTTCCCTTTAACATTTGGAAAGACGACTGAAAGGGGGTTCACGAGGCTCGAACAAGCATGAGAGCAAGTCTGGCTGATGCCAGTGCCATGCAAATGGACAGGGCCGTAAGTGATTTTAACTCGTTGTGTTAGAGGGATTTTTCCAGGGTTTCTGATGGAACCTTCTGTAGGCTGCAGCTTTCTTTAAGGTGTGAACTTATTCTGTTGACTTGATCTTTAGGTCCGGTTTGGTGTGGGTGGTCTTTCTGAGCACGTTGCAATGTTAAAAGAGATGCTGATTTTTCCGCTGCTTTATCCGGAAGTCTTTGAGAAATTCAAAATTCAGCCTCCAAGGTAACACACCTTTACAAAACGCTAATTCAGCTGTCTAGGGGAGGATATTACACTGAGGCATCAATATATTTTTTGTGCTTCAAACATTTGGGCATTGTTGAGGGGTTTTTGTTTTTGTTTTTGTTTTTTTTTAGTAGTTAAAATGATTTATTTAAAATGTGTAAAATCTAGAGTATATGGAGGTTCAAAATTTAAGCAAAGGCCTTGGCATGATTGAAGACCTGGTGTATGGTGCTTGAAGAAGGGAGCATATGACATGTCTCTAATTGAAGAACAATCTAGTATTGTAAGAATTGCAGTCCCCAAAGGTGGCTCTTGTTTGGCTCCCTTCTGCTGTGGTCCCCTGTGGTGCCTGGGAGCAGTTTTGGACGTGTCCTGCTGGACACTGCCCTCTCTCCAGAAGAGAGTGGGGTGTGAGTTTGTTAATCCCCTTGGTTAATTTTGCTTATCGGCATGTGAAATTCTTTAGAAACACAAAACTTCCTCCTGTTCTGGCTTTTCTCACAGTTTAGCTATTCCTGCTGTTCTGGATATAAAGGGGTTTGGTTCGGAGGAAGGGGTTGATCATCTTAGGGATGGGGGTAGAAATGGGCTTTTTTGACAGTTTTGTCCTATGTGAATTTCTCTATTACAGAGGCTGCTTATTCTATGGCCCCTCAGGGACTGGAAAGACCCTGGTTGCCTGGGCCCTGGCCAACGAGTGCAGCCAAGGCGGCAGGAGAATGCCTTTTTCATGCGAAAAGGAGCTGCTGGTCTCAGTAAGGGCGTAGGGGAGTCGGAGCACCAAATTCATTTGCTCTTTGAGCAGGTAAGGTTGCAGTGTGCTCTGGCAGAGATGGGGCTGTAATTTTTGGGCCTAGAGCTACCACGGCATCTGGCATCCCTATTAAGAGACGAGTCCAGCAACCTCCAGCCCCTCTAAGCTCTGAGGATCGTCTGGAACTCAAGCGCCTTTACCTCTCACCATAGTTACCCCCCGCTTCAAACCGCAGTTGTTTCCTCCTGGGAAAAATAACATGGAGGCTTCTGAAAAGGTCTTTTTCAACCATAACAATTTTATGGTGCGATGCAGCACAGTCCCGTGCCTCTCTGTTGTTCTCCCTGCATGTGCTCAGCCGTGATGTTAGCGGAGCTGCCTGGCACGTGCCTCCTGGCCCCGTCGCTCCCGTCGCCCCGTAAGACAGCTGCAGGTAAAAGCGCTGCGCAGGGCCCGCAGCACCCTTGTGAAGAAGGAAGGCCTCTGCCTGGGAACCGCTTGGTTTGTGAGGGCGGTGATGGCTGTGAGGGAAGAGAGGCAAGGGTCAGGAGCTGTGCGAGCGCAAGGCGAATGCCTGCAGCACCCCCACCACCAAGGGCTTTCCTGAGCCGTCGTGACTTGGTGCTGCCGAGCCCAACAGCCCTTGCTGGGCTAGCCCCGGCCTTGTGCCCACAGCAGGGCTCTCAACTCTCACCCGTACCTGCGTCATCCTCCGGCGTGTCTCTGGAGGGGGAGGATGTTGCCTCCACTTGGTGCTCAGAGGGAAGCTGCGGAGGGAGAGCAAAAGAGCCCAGGTGAGTGCCCTCAGCTCAGCAAGCTCTGGGGCCTCATGCCATGCACACGGCGTGGGGAGGCCGCCCATGGCTGCGAGTGCCAAGGGAAGGCTCCTGCGGCCGGTGGGCCGACGGGCCGATGCTTGCAACGGGGCCGTAACAGCAGGGCAGGGCCGGAGGCCGTAAAGGGCTGGGGGGCAAAAGATGCCAGAGGAAGTGGGCTGGGGGGGTGAGTGTGGGAGATGGCTGCTGCTGTACCTTGCCCCTTCCCTCTGCACTTTGCATGCATCCCCTAGGCTTGATGGCAATGCAGGGCACAGAGGAGGTGTCAGTCCTGGTGGCTTAGGCAGGCTGAACAGGAGAGCAGCAGGCTTCTCCCCACCATGCGGAGCCCAGCGGGACCTCACCTGCCCCCTCCCTTTGATGGCCAGGGCTGGCCACCTGCTCCTTGCTCACCTGGTGTTGAGGGCCTCCGGCCGAGGGCAAAGCTGCTGGCTTTGCTTCTGGGCAGGCTGACGTGGGCAGAGGCGAGCTGCTCCCCTCTTGCTGAGAGCCTCCAGCCGAGGACCAATCTTCTTCCTCGTCCCCTGAGGCCACTGCGCGGGGGAGCCATGCGCCCTGCGAGGGGCCGGCTGCCTCTCCTTCGGCGTCGCTGTCCTTGCCGTCGAGGGAGCAGGGCACCTCGTTGTTGTGGCGCGTGTGGGCTGCGGAGAAGAGGCTCTGCAAGCTCGGCCGGACCCAGATGCTACGCACAGAGAAGGACTCCTCCAGCCGCTGCTGTTCTGGCAGGTCTTCACCTGCAGGATCCTGCAGCTCTGCTGGCTCCTCTCTCAACTGGCCTTGCTCTCCCTGCAGCTCTGCCATGACCGCGGGCCCAGCTGCTTCCTGCTGCTCCTCCACGGAAGACGCCTGCTGTGAGCCCGTTGGTGGTGCTGGCCCTGGCCTTCCGCACCTGCCCAGGAAAACTGGCACGCTTCCTGCCACGAGCACGGGTAGCAGGTCCTTGCTGAGGCGCCGGGGCTGTAGTCTTGGCCTGTGGCGCACTCGGGTCCTGCGTTCTGCTTGTCGTGGGTGCTGAACGAAGCGCGCAGCCCGGAAGGCCCTGGGGTACGGCCACAGTGCGCTCCCGCGAAGCCGCAAATGCCCACGGTGGCGCCGCAGGGCTCTCCCGGCCATCTCCACCTCCACGCCTTCGTCGGGGCCTCCATCAACGAGCAAGTGAGCAGCTTCCTCCAGACAGGCCTCGGCCTCGGGCCTGGGGTTGTGCGGAGCTGGGCCTGGGCTCTCAGCGCTCCCGGGGCTGTCCACGTCATGGAGGTCTCGCCCAAGCGCAGCAAAGCCATCCAGGGAAGGTGCTGAGGAGGCGCTTTGGTCCATCTCCACGCGGGGCCAGTTGTCACTGTCTTCTGCAGAGTCACTTGAGGCTGAGTCCTGGCTCTGCACGCTCTTGTGAGGGGCCCGTGTCAGTGCTGGGAGGACGGCGTATCTTGACCAGGGCTTATGACGCTCCACATCCCCTGGGCCGCCTCGGCTTGTCCCTTCCGCAGCGCTCTGGGCTCCCGAGAGAGAGCAGCATTCTGAAGGCTGCCGGCTGACGGGTGGGAGAACGATCCGGCTGCCGTGCCCTTGCAATGGCCATGGTGTTGCCAGGGATGAGACGGAAATGCTCGACCTGGCCTCTGGCCCCATGGGGAAATCCTCTTCCCTTGCCCCGGTGAAAGCAGAAGCATCCTGCTTGGGCAGCCGAAGGGAAGCGCCGGACAGGATTTCCCTCTGGAGGTCTTCTTCCAGGATCTTCTCTGCAGGGCCTTCTGGTGCGGTGGCCCTGCCTGAGGCAGAGCATCCTGAGGATGCTGGCAGAGCAGGCAGCTTCAGGTGACTTGTAGACGCTGCCGTTTGCCCCCTGCCTGTTCGAGGGGGCACATCTGCCTGGGCTGCTGCCTCTCTGGGGAGAGGTGGCAAAGATGGTCCAAGCGGCAGCTCTGCTCTTAGAGCACTCCTGCGCGGCAGGGCCTCCCCACGCTCCACCCTGGCCGTCTGCAATGGAAGCCAGGGAGAAAGGCCAAGTTAGCGCGGTGCTTTCTCCCCCGCGCTCTTTCCTTCCTTCCCAGCTGGCAAAGCTTCCTGCTGGGAGCCCCAAAGGTAGCACGCACGCCCGCGGGTGGCTGCCCCCCTGCTCCCAGACGCTGGCTGTCAAGGGAGCTGCTCGCTGCCAGGCAGGGCACGGGAAAGGCAGTGCCCGCGGATTCAAGAGGCTTTCCCAGGGTCTCTGTTCAGCTGCGTACCTGTGTGCTGCCGTCTTCCGAGTCCTGTGATGGGCGGGCAAGCGGAGGCAGCCTGTCCCTCTGCAGGGACAAGGCTGAGCTCTGGCTCCGCTGCATGGCTGCGGGGGGCTCCTGGCGGCCCACCTGTGGGGAGAAGCAGGTGTGTGATGGAAGCCCCGTTTCAGAGCGGAGCGCCTGTCTGAACATCTGCCCAGAGCTGCTCCGTCCCTCTCGGTGCAGAGCTTCAGGGGCTGCGTGGGCCTTGGGACCTCCACCCAGCCAGCTCTGCCCCAGGGAAAGTCCCCAGGGGGAAACACCCCTTTGCAGAAGGGCTCAGGGCTGCCTGTGTCGCAGCAGCTCCCCTTCCCCGCCGTCCTTGTGCTCTGCGTGCGGGGGCCCTGCCTGCTCTGCTGCCTCCTCTCCCTGCAGCCCCATGGCTCACCTCGCTGCGCTCCCGCCTGCTCTGGTGCCCACTTGCGGTCCGGGAACCGAGGTTCTCCTCCCGCTCCATGGGGAAATCCAAAAGCGCTGCCGGACACCAAGCACACCGGCAACCAGAGGAGTTCCTATCTCCTGTCGGAGCCGCTCTCCTCTCAGTGGGGACCCCGGCACGTTGGCCCTTATATGTCACCACAAGGATGCCTTGTCACACTGGCTCTGTGGGCGTGATGCCACCCCCATCACAGAGCCCTGGCGGTCGCCGTGGGGACGCACCTGGCCTTGTATGGGTAGTTTCCCAAGGGGACTGCCCGTTGCTTCTGCATCTTTGCTTTGAGGCCAGGAGGAGGTTTCCTCTCTCTGGCTCGGGACTCATAGAATCATAGAATGCTTAAGGTTGGAAGGGACCTCTAGAGGTCATCTAGTCCAATCCCCCTGCACACGCAGGGTCACCTAGAGCATTGGCACAGGACTGCATCCAAGTGGGTTTTGAAGATCTCCAGAGAAGGAGACTTCACAACCTCTCTGGGCAGCCTGTTCTGGGCAGACAGTGCTCTGTCACCCTCACTGTTAAGAATTTTTTCCTTAAGTTCATGTGGAACTTTTGGTGCTTCAGTTTGTGGCCATTACCTCTAGTTCTGTCGGTGGCCACCACTGAAAAGAGACCAGCACCATCCTCCTCACTGCCTCCCCTTCTCCAGCCTGAATAGGCCCAGCTCCCTCAGCCTCCCCTCATAGGGCAGATGTTCCAGGGCCCTGATCATCCTTGTAGCCCTGCGCTGGACTCTCTCCAGCAGTTCCACATGCGTCTTGTACTGTAGGCCCCAGAACTGGACACAATACTCCAGATGCGGCCTCACCAGGGCTGAGTAGAGGGGCAGGATCACCTCCCTCGAGCTGCTGGAGACTCTCTTCTTAATGCACCCCAGGATGCCATTGGCCTTCTTGGCCACGAGGGCACGCTGCTGCCTCATGGTCAACTTGTCGTCCACCATGACACCCAGGTCTTTCTCTGCAGAGCTGGACTCCCCTGGGCCTTGTGCAGGCAGCTCTTCTCCTTGGCTCACGGTGCCCCTGCCCCCTGCGTATGTGGTAGCTTGTCCTCAGAGCCACTTGCTGGGCCACTTGTGGCTGAGGGTGGGATCCTCTTCCCCTCCCTCTTGGGAGTTTGTTGGGCCAAGAGACTTCCCACAAAGCCAATGGGCACAGGTACAATTGTCATCTGTGTGGAAAGCCCTCCGCTTTTCCCAGCAATCCCAGAGACCCTGATGACCCACATTTCTTCAGGCCGCCACCGAGTCCGGCAGGATGCAGTCCAAGTTCCCACACGTTCGGGAGGTGGCAGGGCAGTGCTGCCCCAAGCCCCGACACCAGCCCCAGTCCTCCTCTCCTGCCTTCCCCCTTTCACCTCTGTTCCTCGAGAAAGGGACACCTGGCATCCCTCCCCATGGCCCTGGATCCTTCCCGCCCTGCTCTCCTGCTCTGGGTCTGACCCACCTCCTCACCAGCGCCTGGGGATGCTGCTGGGCCCTGCATCCCTCTGTTTGGCTCTGGTGAGGCCGCACCTCCAATGCTGTGTTCAGTTTTGAGCCCCTCACTGTGAGAAAGACATGCAGGCCCTGGAGCGTGCCTGGACTTCCCGTTCTAGTGAATGGAGAGAAATAAGTGCTCTTAACAGACTTTTAATTTCAGATGTATTTCCTAATGACAAGCTAAGGGCCTGCAGGAACCGCCTCCAAAATTTTCAGCGCTACAAGGGAACACAATGAGCCCAGGGCATCTCCAGCAGTGCCAGCCTCTCTACGTGATCAAATGGAATCAATCCCCTAATGCAAATTATAGTCATAACTGAGAACATTCCCAAAGAATAACAAAGATTGCCTTTTCCAAAACATCCGTCAGTCTTTAACATTATGAAATACATTCTCATTCTCCTAATTTGGCAGCACCATGTTCGTGCACTACTTTCACCATGGCCATGAAGTAAGGCAAGAAGCAGAGCCCTAGGCAAAGTTCTTAGGATGTTCTTTGGTAAGGGCACCTTTGCTCTTTTCTGGCCTATCCCTTCTATATTGAGTAGCACAGTGCATGAAACCCTGCTGAGGAAGTGAAGAACAGCGAGCCTGCTTCAGTGCCTCCAGGAGGAAGACTGTCTTCTGCCACAGACTGTCCTCCATCCCACTTCCACACAAAGAGCAGCCCACAGCAGTTGTCATGGAGCTGAGGCTCACCCTCATCTCAACCTGTGCTCAGACTTTGTGCTCTTTCATCCCACAGGCCTTTGATCCTGGCCAAATGCCAAACTTCCAAACCAAGCCCCTAGCCCAGGCAACCCCATAGGTCTGCCCAGGGCCCACACTTGCCAGGGCAGGGACAGAGAAGTGACCTCTCCGGTTGCCCCCTTCAGACATTTCTCAGGCTTCACCTTGTTGGTGAAGGTTGACTGAAGCCAAGCAGGGCTGCACTTGCTAGAATCCCAGTCCCATTCAACCATGAGCCCACATTTTCCTTCTTCATTCTTTTACTCTCACTGATGCAGGAGCAGGGAGATTTGGCTTTCCCCAAACCATCCTTACTTTACCGGACAATATTTCTGACTTCCTCCTTTGTGGCCTCTCTTTTCTTCCTCTTACCACATGCTCCCTTATTGACTTGAAGGCCACACGCCAGTTCCCTGTTTAGTCAAGCTGGGCTCCAGAGATGTTTCCTAATTTTACCAACTGTTTGTATGGAGCATTCTTCTTCTTAACAGATGCCTACTTAATGGCTGCCTTTCCTGAGGTCCTCCACCCTTCAGAGCTGCTTGGAGCTGCTGTCCTCAGAGTGGGGAACCTGGGGCCTTGGCCCCCAACAAGGACATGGTCACCATGGGGACCACCCGCTCACAATGGCCTTATGGGCAGGCTACCACTGCCATCACAAAGCCCTGGTGGTTTCCTTGGGGACCCTATCATCATGCCCTGCTGGACACCATGGCAGACCCCATCGTGATGCCTTTGTGGGGACTATGGAGGTCCCATCATGATTCCTTGGTGGAGACCATGGAGAAAGACGCCATCACAACGTCTTGTTGAAAACCATGGGGATCCCATCATGATGCCTTTCTAGAGATCCATAGCAGAGATCTACACAAGGCCAGCTCTGTTGCTCTGCCCACTAATCCTCATCCCTACAATCCCGACAGGCTCTCTCTCTGTCCCTAAGCAGAGCTCCCTGCATCCCCCTGCTCTCTCCAGGGGTTCCTTTGTCCACATCACTTGCACCTTTCCCTGCCATCCCAGGCCATCAATTCCTCACTCTTGCTGGAGTCTTCTCCCCTGAGTCAGTCCTAGTTTAAGGCTCTCATCACCGTCTTGGCCACCTGGTTGATGATCCTCAGGCCAGCAGATGGGAAGAGCCTCCATCCAAAGGAAATGTGACAACCTGCAGTCTTGGTGCCCTGCTGTGGGCTCAGCTCCAGGTTGTCCTCCAACTTCTACTGAAAAAATAAATGAAAAAGAAGAGAAAAAAAGGGGGAGAGAGTGGGAAAGACCCATGCTATTTGCCCTCTCCAATTTCATCTTGTAATAAACCGGTATGAGGGTACATGAAAGCAATATGAATTAGGGTATCCGAAATGCAGAATAAAATCATGAATATTTAGGACATGTTTCTCCTTCTTGCATCAGTGCATGCCCAGATGTGCAGGGATGCTGCTGCTGGAGGCAGGTTCTGTACATCACTGTGCCAGAGCAAAGGCCACCCCAAGGACACTGGCTGAAGACTCCAAAGCCCATGGAGAGACCAGCAGGTTGTGAGGAAGCTCCAGAAGTGCCTTTGCCCATTCTGGCCCATGGACAGCACCAGCAGCCCCTTTGCTGGCCCCCTGAGTCCACAAAGCAGGGTTAAGGAGATAACGAAGGGATCCCAGGCACCCAAGGGCCATGCCAGTGCCATAGGGACCATGGGTGTGCATGTGCAGGGGTTGTAGGTGGGCACAGGGGCCACTTGTAACGATCAACGCTGCCTAGCGTGAGGGACAGGGCAGGATGGCAGATTTCTTGAAGCAGTCTCTGGGAAAGCAAAGGTGCTACTGCAGAAGTCCTTAGGCCTGGGTAGCCAGCGGTCCATCCACACTGAGGCCCTCATTAGCCCAGTCCCTGTTCATATCACCTGGTGGAGTGAGCAGAAATTCAGGGGAGGAGAGCTAGAAGTGTGTGAGAGTTCAGAGAGCAGAGCACAGAGCTCAGTGTCATGTGTCTCCTATTTTTGCCGCATGCTGCATGCAGGCGGGATGGATTTTCCCTACAGTCAGTGTCAGAATTCATTTATTAGTGTAGAGGTAGGAAACCCAGCACAACCTGGGGCACTTGCCCAGCAAGCACTGCAGTGGGAGATGCTTTTCCTACAGGTGCCCTCCTGTATCTGTTCCTGTCCCCACTGCTAACGCTTTCCTGTTTTCTTTCTGTAGAGAGAACTCTGTGGACAGTTCTTGTGTGAAATCCTTCAGACCCTCAAGCTCTCCTGCTCACACTCCTACCTCAGCCATGTTAGGCATCTTATTATTACTGCCAGTTTAATGTTTGATTGTTTCATTTTCACAGTGTTATCCTACGAGCAGATCTTTGCTGTTGTGCTGAGAGCAGGGCCAGCACAGAGCCTTTTCCATGTATCTCCCGCACCTGCCCATTGCCTGTTTTTCTCTTAGCACTGGCATGTTTGCCTACCTGAGGTCCCCTATGTCTCCTCCCCTGTTCTGGATCTGGTAGTGGTTGTTCTGTACACAGTGGTGCCTGCAGCACTGAACCCCCCATCATCTACGGCACGAGGAACAAGGCACTCAAGGAGGATGAGGAAAATAATTTCACAGATATTTTTCAGCCTTGGGAAATTGCCATTGCTCTCTAAAAAATGACTCCCTCAGCATCCCATACCAATGCTGAACATTGTTTCTTCACTATTTTTTCTAATATTTATATTACTTTTTAAATATTTTTTCACTTCATTTTTTATTAACAGTAGTAGTATTTTTATATCCTGTTGCTACCCAAACTTTTGCATATCTTCCACCCTCACTGAGACTTCACTGTTGCATCTGGTGTCCACACTCCAGAAACCTCATGGCCTGTTTACATCCTGGTCTTTGCCTTTCCAGGGAATGTTAGGGGGATTCAAGAGCCTTCCAACCTGATCTGCCAGTAAGAACCAGGGCCTATGATCCACAGACTTTGTCATGTTGCTTAAAGATGTCATCCACGCCATCAGCCTGACTGCATGGTCTGTAGCTCCCAGCATGATGTCACCCTTCATCTGATGCTCACCCACAAGCACATACCCAAACCTTGTCCATGCCGTGGAAGCACTTTGTACATCCCAGCTGCCCCTCCACACAAAGGACCTGTCCCCTCCTCCTCTTCCCTACAGCCTCCCCTGAAGAGCTTTTACCGCAGCAGCACAGGCCTCCAGTTGTGTGAGTGGTGATAATGCATCGCAGTTATTGCAATGATGCTGAGGGCCTGTGACAGCTTGTGCTTCTGTCTCCATGCCAGGCTACAGGCATTTGCATATATTTGGGCTGCAAAATATCAGGATGTGGCACAGAAGACAGACTGGTCCTGGTGAAACCTGTTACCAAGAGCCAAAGACACTGTGTGCAATGGCCCCACTTGAGAGCAGAGCCATGCTGGCATGGAGAGCAGGGGTCAATGAAATGGTGAGAGGAGGTTCCCACTAAGAGAGTCAAGGCTGCAGTGCCCAAGACCAGGGAGAAACAGAGCTGGGCTGTGAGGGAACTACAGCAGAGGGTTTTGTTGCTGGAGCTGATTTGTAGCACCCTGGGGCCTGGGACAGAGGTGAGCCCATGTCCAGGCAGGAGAAGGTGCCCCTGAAGATGTCCTTGGGCTAGAGCCAACTGTGATCCACCAAACCTAGGGTCATCATTAGCCCCATCATGTTTTCCAGGGTGCAAAGGGGTTGTGTGGGAACAAAGTGAGAAGCTCTTAGGAGAGCAGAGACCAGACCAGACCCCTCGGTGTGAGGTGCCTCTACCACTTACGAAGCACGCTCAGCTGCAGGAGGGATTGGACATGGTTTGCCATAGATCCCAGGCTGTGCCTCCTAGAGGAGACATCTGGTTATGCTGGACAAGCCAGACATCTGTCTTGGCCCTGCAGCCTATTTCTATGTCACTGAATTAAATGTCTGCACTGAATTGTATGAACTTTTTGCACTGTAATGATCCACCAGGGTCTCTACATTATACTGCACTGTATTATGGCGCTCGCATAGTTCCCCCTTCTTGCCCCTTTCTGGGTGTCCTGCCTATTAGGGGCTTCATAACTAGGGCCTTCCAGAGTGGGACACTTCTAACTTTCATAGCTAGTCATCCTATGATGAAACAGATGGCAATTTTGGAATCCTTTTTTCTCCATTCAATAGGAAAGGACAACAAGTGTGATTCTTTTAGGTTGCTTCGTGCACATTTCCCAGGAGGAGGGAGCACGAGGGACAGAGAAATTGATGAGTTCAGCTGTTCCTCTGCTCCTGAGCGGGGCCAGGCTCCTGGGACGGAGGCAGCTCGTGGCAGCCTGGCAGCACTGCCCAGAGACAGCCGAGTGCAGGAGCAGCTCCTGTGCCAAGAGCAGCAGGGCTGCGGGCACTGCCTGCTGCTGCGGACAGCAGAGGAGAGAAGGCAGCGAGAGGTGAACGGCAGTGTGGAGTGGGAGCAGAGCTCATTGTGGGGAAATCTTCACAGCCCTTGAAACAGTGAGTCTCTGTCTGCAGGGCAATGCTGCTGAGGTTCCCGGAGGGGGTGTCTGCATCCCAGCCAAAACATGGCTCATAGGATTTTTAATGGTCTCTCTCCTGGAGTAAGCAGGTCATAGCGGGAGGAGGAGATGCTTCAGAGCAGGGATTCCCTGACACATGGTCAGAGGATCAGGGTATGCTTCTCTTGGCTATGCCACTTGAACACAGGGCTGTAGGGCTGTGAAGGCAGGGAGTGCAGCAAGGTCTGCCTGGGGCTGTGATTCAGAGCAGTGTCCCTGTACCTCATGGTGCTGTTTGCCCAGGGCAGTGACTCTGCCACCTGTGAGGGTCAGCACACAGCCTCTCCAGGGAGCTCCCTGTGGTGCTGCGGGGAGAAGCTTTGGGCGGGAAGAGAGATCCCTGGCAGGGCAGGTTCTTTCTGCCTTTGAGAGGTGCTGCAGGGGTCAGGTTCTGCTCACAGCTCCAGCACATGCGCAGGACATGTCTGAGGGGTCCTTTCAAGAGGAAAAGCAAGAGAAGAGCTCCTTGAAGGAGAAGGAGCTTTCCTTCAGGTCTCTGCACTTTCACTTGCCTCATTTTGACAGGGAGAAAGAAGGAACAAGTTTTCTGTTTTGGCAATGAGCTGGGAGTCATAAACCTTCACTCTGAGAGATTAGTAGGTTTCTGAGAAATGTCAGTGACCTGCTCCATCCCCACTTTAGTCTAAAAGCAGCATCAGCATCTTCTTTGCAGCATCCTAGGACTTTATGTGACCTGCTCCATTCCAACCTGCAACCACAGAGCTGCCCCTGGACATTGCCAAAGGTTTCTGTAGGGCAGAACTGAGCACCCAGAGGGTGACATGGGATCTTTGAGCAGTGACAGGGACAAGACACTGGGACAGAGAAAGAGCTGCCAGCAGGGACAGCTCCAGGCAGCAGAGATGGGCAGGGAAGGAGAAGGAACTGCAGGGCATGGGACTCTGCTGAACTCTGCAGCCAGAGCTGTGGCAGAGGAGAGGGGCATCTCTTTGGTGCCTCCCCACCAAAGGGTTGACAGGGACAGTGCTGCAATGTCCCCCTCTGCAAGGTGTCATACCCTGCTGGTAAAGCGAAGGTTTTCCAGAATGCCTCTCTGTCCCTCTCCTTGCCTCTCTTGGCAACAGGGTCATGGTGTTGCTCCTTAGTCCTTCTCCTGTCCATGCTGCTCCTGTTCTTGCTCTCTGCTTCCTGTGGTTGGGAGGATTCAGCTGCAGTTCAGGCACCAAAGCTACAAGTAGTGGAAAAGAGGGATTTCCAAGGGAGTGAGGTCTCCACAGCCCCATTCTGTCCTGTGGAGCTCCGGGAAATGCAGTTCAGGGAAATGAGTTGACTGTTCCTTAAGGAAAGTCCGTCTTAAATCCTGACAATCATTTGACTGTTACCCTGTGGTGTCTTGCAGGCTGTCCCAGCCCTCCAGAAAGGCTCTGCTGTCTCATGGCCTATCTGGAATCTTAGCGACCCATGGGGAACCTATGGAAATAAAGATAGTGTGGAAGTGATGGTGGGAGGCTGTAAATGGGCAGCAGAAAAGGCTCTTGTGTGTTGTTTGCCAGAAGGGGAGTGTGGAGACCTCCCTCACATGCATGTAGAAAGGGTGAGAAGCTCAGAGATGGGCACTCTGAAACCAGACTCTGCTCTCAGCAGGGGCTGCTCTCTTTTTAGAGCCACATCATCATCTAGCTAGAGAGGCAGGAGCCTCAGAGATCTGGGAATGAGACAGGTAGATAAGAAAACTTCATTAATTTGTTTATTTTCCTTTTCAGTCGCTGTTTTTCCCTTGGTGAGTCTCCCATACGTATGGGGAGGAAATGTCCAACAGCAGTTCCCTCAAAGAATTCCTGCTCCTGCTGTTCTCAGACACGTGGGAGCTGCAGCTCTTGCACTTCTCGCTCTTCCTGGCCATCTACCTGGCTGCCCTCCTGGCCAACGGCCTCATCATCACAGCCGTAGCCTGCGACCACCGCCTCCACACCCCCATGTACTCTTCCTCCTCAACCTCTCCCTCCTCGACCTTGGCTGCATCTCCACCACTGTTTCCAAACCATGGCCAATTCCCTGTGGAACACCAGGGCCATTTCCTATTTGGGATGTGCTGCCCAGATATTTTTCTTCATCTTCTTGATTGGAGGAGAGCTTTATCTCCTCAGAGTCATGGCCTATGACCGCTATATTGCCATCTGCAGACCCCTGCACTACGGGACCCTCATGGACAGCAGAGCTTGTGTCAAAATGGCAGCAGCTGCCTGGGCCAGTGGTTTCCTCAATGCTCTCCTGCTCACTGGGAACACATTTTCCCTACCCCTCTGCCAAAGCAATGTGGTGCAGCAGTTCTTCTGTGAGATCCCCCAGATCCTCAAGCTCTCCTGCTCAGAATCCTACCTCAGGGAAGTTGGAGTTATTGTGGTTAGCGTCTCTTTAGGCTTTGGGTGTTTTGTTTTCATTGTGGTGTCCTACGTGCAGATCTTCAGAGCTGTGCTGAGGATCCCCTCTGAGCAGGGCCGGCACAAAGCCTTTTCCATGTGCCTCCCGCACCTGGCTGTGGTCTCCTTGTTTGTCATTACTGTATTGTTTGCCTACCTGAAGCCCCCCTCCATCTCCTCCCCGCTTCTAGATATGGTTGTGTCCATTCTGTACTCGGTGGTGCCTCCAGCCCTGAATCCCCTTATCTACAGCATGAGGAACAAGGAGCTCAAGGAGGCACTGAAGAAACTCATCCAGTGGGTACAAGGTCAATGATAACAACTGTTTCATTCACTCACCAGGATATCTGGCATCAAGGCTGTATTTTATCCATTTCTTTCTTTTTTACTTCTCTTTTACATCCATTTTAAACTAATAAATAATAAAATAAAGATGCCTAGTTTTTGTCACGTCTGCACAGGAATCTCTCATTTAGCACTTAAACACAGACCATGATAAAGCAGGAAGCCAGGCTTCCCCCTTCACTAGCAGAGAGGGAGGATTCTCTGAACTGCTTCTTTGAGCTCCCTTGGATGTGCCCAGTGCAGGGAGGAGAGTTTCCCTCTGCAGCGTCTTTTCCAGCACTGACACCAAGGGACCTCTGAGGTACAGCGTCACAGCGGGACAAGGGCGAATGTGGAGTTACCTTGCAGCCCTGGGCACCACAGCCCTCTCACTCTGCAGAGCAGTCTCTCCAGCTCAGGAGTCTGCAGGGAGCACAGGGGAAGCTCCAGGAATGGCCAGGCAGGCCAGCACTGATGCACCAACCCGGGAAGGGCTCTCTGAGGAGCAGGGATGTCCCTGGAGAAGAGGAAAGGAGCAATTGTGCGACTGCAAGCTGATGTCTTGAATGTCGATTGCAAGGCCGCTTCTGCCTCAGTACCTGATATGCCATCAGCAGGCACCTGGCTTGGATCATGTTTATGAGGTCACTGCTGTGCCAGTCCCTACTAGGCCAACAGCAGGCACCTGACCTGGATGTTGGTTGTGAGGTCACTGCTGTGCCAGTCCCTGATAGGCCAGCTGCAGGTACATGGCCTGGATGTTGGTAGTGAGGTCACTGCTGTGCCATTCCCTGATGGGTCAGCCGCAGGTACGTGGCCTGGTGGTTGGTTGTGAGGTCACTGCTGTGCCTGTTCCTGATAGGCCAAAAGCAGGGATTTGGCTCTGATGGTGACTGTGAGGTCACACCCTTCTCTGTACACCTGACGCCATCAGGAGGCTCTGGGTTGCTGAGGTTTCTTGTGACGTCACCTCTGTCCCTGCTACTGATAGGTCAGAGCCAGTCGAAGGTTCCAGGGCACATTGTGAGGTCACTGCTGCCCCGTGCGGGATTGGCCAGCAGCAGAACCAGCCCCAGCCAAGGTCCTGTGAGGTCCCGTCAGTGTGAGCAGCTGATCAGAGGACAGGGCTGTGACACGGACTGTGAGGACGTGTCTGTCTGTGTAGAGGACAGGCTGGAAATGCGCTGGCCGTGCAGGGCTGTCCCCAGAGCGAGTCCTGGAGATGGAGAAGGAGCAGCAGGTGAACGGCTGTTCCTCATCCATGGATGGGATCCATGGAGTGCAGGAGCGCATGAGGGAGGTGAGCAGTGAGGCTAGAGGGAGAGGCGGGCGGCAGGGATGGGACCTGCATGGATGTTGCAGATAGTTAGGGAACGGCGGCCGGAAGATATCGTGCTGTACGGAAAGATAGGGCCCCTAGTAGCCAATAGTGTTTAGTCTATGGTGTAAGCAGACGGATGTGACGTTGTAAACCTAGATATATAACACCTTGTTTCCCATCAATAAACGCCATTTGCCGTCCACCACATTGCTGTCAACTAGCTGATAGCCCGAGTGGTTTGGGGGTGGTCGCCGTGCTGTCCCTGAACCAGGTCGCTGCAGCCATTTGAACTGCAACAAGTGGTGCCGAAACCCGGGAACGTCATCGCCTGGATGAGCGAGCAGCGTGAGCAGCAGCCAGAGCAAGTGGACCACCCCGGCGAAGGGGACACTACCGAATCAACAAGGAGGATGGAAGCCCTCATAAAGGTCGTATCGCAATTACATAAGTACTGGGGGATTGATTGTAAGCCAAAAGATTTTACTCTTGCAGTTACAAGGCTTTTGAAAATTAAGGCTATAGACCAGCCGGTGGATATTCTCCACCCTGAACTGTGGGACAAATGTACTATGGCATTAGCTGAGGAGACAATGTTCTCAGGTTGTGGGAAAAACCTTAAGGCTTGGGGAAAAGTTGTACAAGCCCTACAGAAAGCTATGAAAGAGCAGGAGACTTGGGTAGCAGTAAAAGACTGTTTATTGGCCACGTCCAAAGTGGGAATCGGGACAGCTGCGCAGACTTTGGACCCCCCAGATGATGGCAATTCTGCTGAGCCTAAAGGTCAGCAAGAGGGTGAAACATCCCCTCCATCCCCGAGCCCCGCCCCGCTTACAGAGGAGCAGAAACAGCCGAAATCTGTTTGGAGCGAGCTAGCCGAGGAAGCCAGGAACATTGAAAAAAAGTCAGAGCATAATGACGTCTGGGCCAGGCCACCACCCTATGCCCCTCAAAATGGCGCCGAGCCACAAGGGGAAGGGCGGGGCGAGGGTGCCCCCGGCGCGAGTGAGGGGCCGAGAACCAATGGGGGTGACCGGACACCTGAGGGCGGCCCGAGGGAGGGGCCGAGAGGAAGTCCGAGGGAGAGGCGGAGAGAAGACCCGAGTGAGGGGTCGAGAGCAAGTCCGAGTGAGGGACAAAGAGAAGACCCGAGTGAGGGGTCGAGAGCAAGTCCGAGTGAGGGACAAAGAGAAGACCCGAGTGAGGGGTCGGGAGCAAGTCCGAGTGAGGGACAAAGAGAAGACCCGAGTGAGGGGTCGAGAGCAAGTCCGAGTGAGGGACAAAGAGAAGACCCGAGTGAGGGGTCGGGAGCAAGTCCGAGTGAGGGACAAAGAGAAGACCCGAGTGAGGGGTCGAGAGCAAGTCCGAGTGAGGGACAAAGAGAAGACCCGAGTGAGGGGTCGGGAGCAAGTCCGAGTGAGGGACAAAGAGAAGACCCGAGTGAGGGGTCGAGAGCAAGTCCGAGTGAGGGACAAAGAGAAGACCCGAGTGAGGGGTCGGGAGCAAGTCCGAGTGAGGGACAAAGAGAAGACCCGAGTGAGGGGTCGGGAGCAAGTCCGAGTGAGGGACAAAGAGAAGACCCGAGTGAGGGGTCGAGAGCAAGTCCGAGTGAGGGACAAAGAGAAGACCCGAGTGAGGGGTCGAGAGCAAGTCCGAGAGAGGGACAAAGAGAAGACCCGAGTGAGGGGCGGAGAACCGATCAGAGCGGACATTTCAAAAAACGCCGAAGCCCAACGAAAAAGTACCGGAGCCCGGAAGTGACCAGTCAATCGAGTTCCGACTCCGGATCAGCCACTAGTCAGGACGAGTGGCTCACAACCGATTCAAACTTAAGGAAGGAGAAAAAGAAGGTAAACATCCGAATTAAAGAAAAACCGGCGGGAGCATTCATGATTAAGCATGTTGCAAAGGAAGAGCATCTGACCCCAATTCAGGAGGCTGTTACCTTTAAAATAAAACTAATGAAAATTGTGAGTTTCTGTTCACAGGACCGGATCATCGGACACCCCCGTAACCCGTACACCCCGGTGACAAGCGTCCCGCCCGAGCCTGCGAGTTCCACGCTGACCGAATCCAGAAAACAACAAAACAGCCTCTGCAAGAGGGGGCCGCGATGCCTTTGCGTTATCTTAATTTTGCAGCTTGTCACTATAGGACAGGTAGAGTCACACCAGCCCTTTAAATGGGGTACTTGAACAGATCGAACAATCTCAAGCAATTAGTACAAAAATAACTACAGGGCCACCAGTTTTCAGTGCCATGCCTTGCCAACTAGCACCCATTGAACCCTGTTCCAAACGCAGCCGGTACAAAAATTTGTTCACCGGTTCGCCGTGGTTAACCACCCTGATATCCACCTTGACAGGGCTGATCACAATGATCATGATGACGCTAATCTTTGGACCCTGTATATTGAATAAGCTCATGCCGTTTGTCAAGAATCAGCTAAAGAAGGTTAACATCATGTTAGTAGAACACCAACAACTGCTTTAAGAATATATCCACTCAGTATTACCCCCAAGTTATCCCAAGGTACACCCTATTCCTACACCCTGGTATTACCTGTCATCCCCTACCTTCTACGCGCCTTCTTCTTTGTGCCTTATGTTTTATGTCAAGTTTATGATATGTAATTTTAAGATTGGTATAACTATAAGAATAGAATAAGATAGTAATAAGAATAAGATAGTTGTATTTTAGCTAGTTTTGTTATGCATAGGGAGGGGGGAAGTTGTTGCAGATAGTTAGGGAACGGCGGCCGGAAGATATCGTGCTGTACGGAAAGATAGGGCCCCTAGTAGCCAATAGTGTTTAGTCTATGGTGTAAGCAGACGGATGTGACGTTGTAAACCTAGATATATAACACCTTGTTTCCCATCAATAAACGCCATTTGCCGTCCACCACATTGCTGTCAACTAGCTGATAGCCCGAGTGGTTTGGGGGTGGTCGCCGTGCTGTCCCTGAACCAGGTCGCTGCAGCCATTTGAACTGCAACACATGGAGAGCATGAGGATGGTAGGGAAGGGCCTGGGCCAAGATCGCCAGGCAGGAGCTTCTCCAGCAAGGGGACACGTATTCCTGGCCATGGGCATTTCCTCTCACACAAAACAGACCAACGGGCACTCTCTCCTGTACCTAACGCTGGTTCAGGAAGAACAAGGTGCCACTGAAGATGTCTATGGGCCTTGACAGCCTTTGATGCAGCCACCCGGAGGTCCTCATTAGCCCGTTACCTGTTCATGTCATGTGGTGGGATGAAGAGGAGTTCAGGAGAGGGGAGCGAGAAGGGTTTGAGAGTGCAGAGCCTGGAGCAGAGACGTGGCGGGGCCGGGGTGCCTCCCATTTATGCAGCACCCTGGGTGTAGACGGGATGGGCTTTCCCTACAGCCAGTTCTGGAATGTCTTTGTTTGGGTACAGGATGGAAACCAGGATTCCCTGGGGCACTTGCCCAGCAATCACTCCAAGGGACGTGGTTTTCCGGTAGGTGACCTGATGTATCTGCTAGAGACGTGTGGTTGTGCTGGACACCCCAGGCATCAGACAAGGCCCTGCCAGCACTTTTCTGTGACATCAAATCAAGACTCTGCATTGAATTACAAGAGCTGTTGGTTAATCCTGGAATCTTCCCATACCTCAGCTTCATGGGGAGTGTCGCTGTTGTCGTAGTTGGCATTTGGGGTCATTTCAGATGGCCAAGACGGCCAATTCCCCAACTCGTGCTCTAGGATCATGCAGGTCTCCTAGTAGCTCCATCAGAGCAAGCAGGCACTGACACATGCCTTGCACCTCCTCAGTCTCTTCTGCTGTCACCAGGTGTTTCTGTGGGAACTGCTGACTCTCACCCTGCATCTCCAGTGGTTGTGGTGGAGCTTTGACAAGGAGCTCGTGTGCAGATCTCTGTGCTCTGCTCACTTCAATTTTGGCAAGGGGAATCCTGCTACTGCTGTATTTGTGGAGTTTAGAGGAGGGATCCAAATACAAGTTCAGGTCCAGGCCTGGACAGGTACTGCCCAGATTGATATTTCTGAATCAGTACCTGAACCCTGAGTCAATGAACTCCCCACTTGTCCACTCCTTGGTCTCCTGTCTAGTTAAGGGATGTGAAATGAGGCTTCCAGAGTGGGGTATTTTCCAACTTTCATAGATAGTCATCCTTTGATGCAATAAATTGCCATGTTGGAATAATCTCTCTCCAATCATTAGCAAAGGACAACAGGTGATTATTTTAGTTTATTGAAGTGCACTTTTCCCAGTAGGAGGGGGCACGAGGGACAGAGAAATTGGTGAGTTCAGCTGGGCCTCTGCTCCTGAGCAGGGCCAGGCTCCTGGGACGGAGGCAGCTCGTGGCAGCCTGGCAGCACTGCCCAGAGACAGCCGAGTGCAGGAGCAGCTCCTGTGCCAAGAGCAGCAGGGCTGCGGGCACTGCCTGCTGCTGCGGACAGCAGAGGAGAGAAGGCAGCGAGAGGGGAACGGCAGTGTGGAGCGGGAGGACAGAGCAGAGCTCACTGTGGAAGTGAGCTCCCAGCCCCTTGCATGGTAAGTCTCTGGCTGCAGGGCAATGCTACTGAGTTTCCAGAGGGGTCTTCCGCACCCAGGCAATTCCATCACTTGATAGGGTTTGGGGCAATTGCTTTCCATCGGTTTCCATCTCTGAACCATCTCCAATGCAGAGGATGCTTCACAGAAGGATTCCCTGCCTCAGCGTCACAGGGACAGGGCATCCTGCTTCCTTCTCCCGGGGATGCTGCAGGGCTGTGAAGCTGGGTGTGCACCCAGGTCTGCATGGGCTCTAATCCAGAGCAGTGTCCCTGTGCCCCAGGATTGCTCCTTGCTTCCCTCCTGTCCATGCTGCTCCTGGTCTTCTCTTAGGCTCACTTGGGTGGAGAGGATTTTAGCTGCAGTTCAGATATCAATGCTGCAAGTTATGTGAAACAGGGGTCTGCATGGGAGTGTGGTTTTTAGGGTAACATGTAAATGCCATCATCCTCCAGCTCAAAGCAGTGTGAGTGCAGGACAGCTGGAGCCTGGGGCAATAGAGAAGCTCTTGTCACTCTGCCCCAAGTGATACGGAAGTTGTTCCCCTCAGCACTGGCAGCAGAAAGGACAATGATTGCTATCTTCAAAGAGGGCTGCCCAGGTGGGAGAGGGGCATCTCAAAGAAAATAAATAATGTCAAAAAAAAAAAAAACTTTCTTCTACAATCCACATCCTTTAGAAATGGGTGTGAAGATGCTGAACAGCCCTGTTATGTGAAAAGTGATTTTATTGTGAGTGTCAGAATTACTCACTCCAATTCCCTCCACATTCCATGGGCAGAGGTCCCAAATCCTTACAACACACCCAGTCAGCACAAAACGGGCTTCAAGGCAGGTAAGTGTGTAGATGCCCCTTCCCTGTCCCCTCTCCCTAGTAAAGAGAGAATCAGTGTGATGTTTTTTTTAAATGAGAAATTGAATATTTTTTTTTTAATTTACTGGTTTTTCTTTCTTTAAATGTCTTTTCCTAAAATGCCACATCTTTGTTTTTCCTTTTTCTCCCAGGACAGTGCACTATGCCCTGAGATAGCAAATGTCCAACAGCAGCTCCTTCAGAGAGTTCCTCCTCCTGCCATTGACAGACAGGAGGGAGCTGCAGCTCTTGCACTTCTCGCTCTTCCTGGACAGACACCCCATTTAAGAGGGCAAGGTTGGGCCTGTGAATCCCTCATATGTGCAGCAGTCGAACACCTCCATTTTACACCCTCTGACTGAGCAGAGCTGACACCTGTGTAGCCCAGGGGCAGAGGCCCCTGCACAACATGGCACAGACAGCACAAAACAGGGCTGAGGAAAGGGAACTGAACAAGACAAAGGACGCAAGGCTGGGGAAGCTATGAGGAATGGAGAGGGTTGTCTTTAGAAAAACCTATTCTAACTTGTCAATGTCTTTTCCTCCTTGGACAGTGCTATGAACCAAGGGAGATCAAATGTCCAACAGCAGCTCCCTCAATGAGTTCCTCCTCCTGCCATTCGCAGACACGCGGGAGCTGCAGCTCTTGCACTTCTCGCTCTTCCTGGCCATCTACCTGGCTGCCCTCCTGGTCAACGGCCTCATCATCACAGCCGTAGCCTGCGACCACCGCCTCCACACCCCCATGTACTTCTTCCTCCTCAACCTCTCCCTCCTCGACCTGGGCTCCATCTCCACCACTGTCCCCAAGTCCATGATCAATTCCCTGGAGGACACCAGGACCATTTCCTACTCCGGATGTGCTGCCCAGGTCTTTTTCTTTGTTTTCTTTATCTCAGCAGAGTATTGTCTCCTCACAGTCATGGCCTATGACCGCTACGTTGCCATCTGCAGACCCTTGAACTATGCAACCCTCATGGACAGCAAAGTGTCTGTCCAAATGGCAGGAGCTGCCTGGGCCAGTGGTTTTCTCTATGCTCTCCTGCACACGGGCAACACATTTTCCCTACCCCTCTGCCAAGGCAATGTGGTGCAGCAGTTCTTCTGTGATATTCCTCAGATCCTCAAGCTCTCCTGCTCAGACTCCTACCTCAGGGAAGTTGGGGTTATTGTGGTTAGTGTCTTTTTAATCTTTGGGTGTTTTGTTTTCATTGTGGTGTCCTACGTGCAGATCTTCAGAGTGGTGAAGAGGATCCCCTCTGAGCAGGGCAGGCACAAAGCCTTCTCCATGTGCCTCCCACACCTGGCTGTGCTCTTTCTGCTCATCAGCACTGTGTTGGTTGCCTATCTGAAACCCCCTTTCATCTCCTCCCCATCTCTAGATCTGGTGCTGGCCATTCTGTACTCAGTGCTGCCTCCAACAGTGAACGCCCTCATCTACAGCATGAGGAATAAAGACCTCAAGGAGGCACTGAAGATTCTGATTCAAGGGGTTCTACTTGAGAAGGAATGAGTTGCCCAACTATATTCACAAATGTTTTCTACTACTTCTCAGGCACCTATTTTATTTCGTGTGTTTTATCACCTGATCTTCATGTTTGTGTACAAATGTGCCCTCAGCATGTCAGAGATGGTCTCCCAAGGAGCATCTCTGTAATAAAATCCAATTTTCTTAGCATTGTGCCTCAAGGCTGGGCTCTTCTTCCCAAAATGGGGTCAAGAAGCGATTCAGGGAATTGCACCCAAAAATGCCATCTAGCCATGCCTGGGGTATGGGCAAGGGGCATCAGTTCATGGAGCAATGTGTTAGGGAGTGAGGGTTGGATTCACCTTCCACTTGTTGGTGCCCAGTGCCCTGAGAAGGGGAGTGATGAGGAGGTGTCTGCCAGGGGCTGTCCCACAGATTGCCGGGCTGTGACACAGGGCTCTCCTTCTGGAAGGGAATATGGAGCCACCATGAGGAACAGGGGACCTCCAGGGGCAACACAGGCTTGGAGTGGGCAGCGAGGGCCATCCTGGGGAGAGGGATTGCCCAGAGCAGCTGCAGGCAGCCAGGGCTACAGATCGAGGGAGGTGATCCTGCCCCTCTACTCAGCCCTGGTGAGGCCACATCTGGAGTATTGTGTCCAGTTCTGGGCCCCACAGGACAAGAGGGATGTGGAGCTGCTGGAGAGAGTCCAGCGCAGGGCCACGAGGATGATCAGGGGCCTGGAACATCTGCCCTATGAGGAGAGGCTGAGGGAGCTGGGCCTGTTCAGCTGGAGAAGAGAAGGCTGAGAGGGGATCTGATCAGTGTATATAAATACCTCAAGGGAGGGAGTGAGGAGGATGGTGCTGGTCTCTTTTCAGTGGTGGTCAGCAATAGGACAAGAGGAAATGGCCACAAACTGAAGCACTAACAGATCTCTTAACTAGGTAGGAGACTTAGATGAGGCAAGAAGGGGGCTTATTGACACATGCTTCAGATGTTGATTGGGACATTTCATCTCATGTTGGTATAGAAGGTCCTTGGCTGCAATAGGCTTCATCAAACCGCTTTAAACTCCACAAAAAGTGGGATTCCCCTTCCCAAAACTGCACTGAGTACAGCATAGAGGTCTGTATGTGCGCTCCTTGGCTAAGCTCCTGTTGTAATCAACGAGGGTGGAAGACAGGAGTCAGCAGCTCACACAGAAAAAAACCCTGGTGACAGTGGAAGACACTGAGGAGGTCGAAGATGTGTCAGTGCCCTTTTGTTCTAATGGAACTACTACGAGACGTACATCACCCTAGAGACCGAGGTGGGGGCAAGCTGGGGAACTGCCTTGGGCATCTGAAATGACCCGAGATGCCAAGTGCACCTAGAGCCCCACTCGCCATGAAGGTGAGGTATAGGGAAGAGTCCCCTACTCACTAGTGGCTATAATATTTCAGTGAAGATACTCGATTTGATGGCACATAAAAATGCTGTCTGGGGTGAGCAGCACAACCACATATCTTTAGCAGATCCAGCATGGGACCTGCAGGAAGATCATGCCCCTTTGCACAAGCATCCCTCAAGCCTCTCGTCTCAGCACCGGTGTGGCTATCCCTGGAATAGCGAGTCCCTGTGCCGGCTGCTGGAGGAATGAGGAGCAAATGGAGAGGTCGGCCAAGATGAAGTTGGGGGCCTGAAGGACATGGCCTGTGGGGAAGCAGGTGCAGGGATGACACACACCAAGGTTGACCTGGCATCGGAGGCACCAGCACATTCCCTTTGCCTCCCTACAACCAGCTCCTGGTAACGGCCCCCATTAACGCTCAGAAAAACCTTTGGTTTTGATTTGTTTCTGCCTGTAACTTCTGAAGAGGTTTCGTCAGTCTCCTCTCAGCATCAGAGTTTCATAGAGTTCAGCATCAAATACTCCCCAGGGGTCATTAGAATACACAACCTCCTAAGGAGCCTATTGCTATAATTGTCTCCAATTCTTGTGTAGCTAATTGTAAATAACTGTATTGAATTTGGACAGATTTCACAGAGCTTTCTCAGCTCAGAGAGCTGAGGAAGAAATTAGACTGTATTTTTACCTCCCTTTATTCTTCTATTTCCAGAAGAAGTCCTACACACATTCTGCAATTCCTACCGTGTCTCCCAATGAAGTCTGCACATGTGGGAAAAGTAGTGTTTTTGGAAGACCTGTTTGGTTTCCCTCCTGTCCATCTCCCCAGCCCTGCCATTTCCTTCCTCAGCCACTGGGGACTTGGATCACTTCGGTTCCAATCCCACCTTTTCCTGCTCCTGTAGCTAAGTGTTACAGCTCCTGTGCACCAATTCCCACCTGGAATATCTACACACAGACAGAGAAGGATTTGACCTGGGACAAGACAAACCTGTCAGTGTCATGACCGTTGTAATTCACTCCTCAAGTCTAAGTCTGAGCTGCCTCCATAGGAGCTCAGCTGTCTACAAAAGATGTTCTTCACCAAAAGAGACGAAGGACTGGATAAAGACACAGTGCAGGAGCTGCTGGAAGGGACAATGAGACTCCTGAATCCTTGAAGCTTAAAGATGAAACTGGAGTGTTGAGAAATATCTGAATGATAAAGACTCAAGGGAGGAGGGAAACTGGGAAGCAATTGGATGTGCATATGGCCATGAAGTGTGAGTCAAAGATGATTTTAGAAATGGTCAGTTTAATCAGGACACGTGGAAACAGGTGAATGGATTAAATTCACAACACAAGAGACAGAGTAGTGGTAACACAAACCAAGGGGGAGGTGGACATTTCTTCTCCTGAAATCCATGTCCCTCCTCAAAATTTCCATTTTGTCATCATGGAAAAATACATTTTATTAAAATGACTCAGTCATTTCAGTTTATGAACTTGGGCTCATATGATTTCTAATGTTAAGAACAATTCTTTTTCAGGCAGAGCTCAGGTATGCAACCACAACCATTCCGGGACAATCTGAGATGTCCCTGAGTGATCAGTCTCAGAAATTTTCTTCATTTCTTTCTTGTGTCATTTTAAATGTCATTTCTAAACTCCTTCTGTTGCAATCAGGACAAGGTACTATTTATCGTGTTTTACACAGCAAACAGTACTCAGGAAATGCCCTCATGGTTGTCTACACCACCCCTCACTCCTAGCCCAGAGCACGTCACAACTTGGGCTGTTGGGTTCTCTCACCTGGTGAGGGAACCTGGGTGACCAGCTAGAAGGAAACACTCTGCTTTTGGGTGGCTGAGTTTGCAATAAGCATAATCCCATTAAAGCAGCATTTCAAAGGGCTTCCTAAACCATCTTCAACATAACGATTGACAAAAACTCCTCATTTCCCGCAACACAAACGTTGTCCAGGGGCTCCCCTCGGGTGCGCGCTGTCCGTGGAGGTGCTGAGAGGCTGCTCCATCCATTGACCAGGGCATGAATGAAGACGGGAAACACTCCTGTCCCAGGACTGGGTCCTGGGGCCACAGGCTGGTCCCACATGGGGATCACTGAGCAATGCCACTAGTGACCGGCTGCCCCTTGGAACTGGCACCAACAATTTTCAGCCTCATGGTCCATTCAGGCTTCTGCCTGCCTTACGGTCCATTGGTCCAGAGTAGATCTCTGCAGTTTGGCTATAAGGGTGCTATGGAGGGCTGTGCCAAAGGTCTTGCTAAAATAAAATCCCACAAAATCCCCATTTCCCCTTTTGCACACCAGCACTTATCTTTCCGGTGCATCATCCTCTACCATGGGGGAGGCTTTGCAAGCTCTGATGCTGCCAAAGGACTCGGGATCCAGGGAGTCCTGGCAGGAGACAAGAGCAGTAAAAGACAAGGTGAAAGAGGCAATGAGCTCCTCAGCCTGTCCCTGACCTTGTCCCACTCATCAGGGAGACCACATTTTCATTGACTCGCTGCCTTGTGTTAGCCATGTCTGAGTACAGACTTGACCAGGCAGTACCAATGCCAGCAAGGCCTGGGCCCCACAAGTGTCCCATGCCCAGGACTCCACCTTCCAGACCCTTCCTGCTAGAGGATTTGGGTTGGAAGGAGCCACAAGAGATCCCCCAGGACCATGATGGGCTCCGGGCAGCGCTGACGTTACTGGTAGATCAGATTGGCAAGTGCTTTTCCAAGAGCACTTCTGAACATTTCCTGGCCCCTGCCCCAGTGTTGCTCAGTCACGATGGTTATTTATTTTTTTCTCTAAACTCTTTTAAAATTTCCCTTTCTGCTGCTGGTCCTTCTTGTCTCTTGTCCTTTCCTCCCTTTGGCCCCAACCAGACTATCCCACCAACTTTGACTGAGGACAATCACAGCCTCATCTCCAAGCACAGCCTTACTGGGCTCTCCTGAGACAACGCAGACTCACAGTGAACAGCTCCAAGCAGAGCCTGGACTGATGGTCCCTTTGGCATCTCAGGCAAGAATATATGGATGTATAAGACGACCCAGGGCAGAACCAGGCAGCAGCATTGGGAAGACCTCCAGCAGCTCCTCTCCACACCAGGACATTTAGTGACGTACCCAGCAGTGCTCCTGCTGATACAGGACAGTGAGAGGATGGTGACAAAGGCTGGGGACTGCCCAAGACAAGGTGTATTCTGGGGTGGGGAAGCATCTGCCTTGTGTGGTCCCAATAACAGCCATTGGTCCCCCAACCCTCCTAGCCCTTCCTGCCTGGCAAGCTCCCACCAGGCCCCAGGTCCTGCCTGACCTTGACCTTGTCCTCCTGTAGTTAGCAGAAGGCCATGGTCCAGAGTGCTGGGGTTGAGCGGAGTTTCCTGGGATAGTTTCTCCTCTCTGTCCGTGCAACAAAAGGTTGGTCTGGATCTTGTCCTGAGGCACCCTGCCTGGGGGTCCCTCATAGGAGGAAGATCATCCACAGGCCAAAGAGCTGCTCCCAGCATCTTCTCTGCATGCTCCTTGACATCCCCGCGGAGGACCCGGCTGGGCTTATCCTCCCGGGACTCTCGGCTGGGCATCCCATCCTCCAGAAGGGCACAGAACCCTTTCTGGATGTGACTCCTGGGGTTATGGCCATCACGCACAGCGGGGCAAAGAAACTGTCTCCAGGACATGTGCTGCAGAGACTAACGAGCATTAATCCTTCTCCAGCGCAGAGCCATCACAGCAAACATGTTTGGCTCTGCACCATGAGCTCGCTTTAGTGCACCCACACTCCGAACACCACCTTGGGTTTAAAGTTGGCGTTTTTTCTCTCGACACTTTCAAGCTCAGTTCCACTTCCTTCTCGTATCTCCTAATCCCATTTCCCACACCGCATCCTCTGCTATTCCACAAGGCCTTGAGCGGGGGTGCTGCTTTGCAAAGCAGATCCAAACAGATGAGGACCTCGGCCTCTAACCCCTGTAGGGGGCTGCAGCTGTGGCAGGTGCTTGGAAGGATGATGGAGCGTTTCTAAGTTTCGTCCCGGTTCACCTCTAGATCCTCCCCCTTCTATTTCCCAGGGGGTGACATGAATCACTCTCCGGTCTCCCTTCCCTGTCCCAGATGGATCCTCACAGCCCGTCCTGAGACGGCAGAGCCCAGTTTTGCTCCCCAAATACTTAGGTTACCACTTTATGTAACTCCACCTTGAAGGACCTCTCCCCATGTGAGGCTCCACTCACTGCCCACCCCAGGCACACGCTATCCTGCGAGAGCCCCTGTGCTCTCCTGGCACCTCCAGCTTCCTTTCCAGGAGAACAGTCATCTGATACTGTGCCTTAACACATGGGATCGCCCTGGGTATGTTCATCATCTGGGACAACTGGTCACCTCCACAGTTACCAATGGATGATTCCTACATACAGGTGGATCATAACATGATTAGCAGCTCTTTGCTCCTAAAATGATGGACAATTTCACCCAGAAGGTTTCTGGTCAAGCGAGTCCTTAGTCCTAATGTGGACACCAGTTTTGGATGAGAAGCCCAAACGTGGGGCATTGAACCGGTTTCAACTTACTATATGACAAAGATGCTGTGAAGGAGCCAGATCTAAAGCAGCATTAGATGCAATTCTATGTGGGCACCAGATGAGACAGAGCAGTCTCAGTAAAAGTGGAATGAATACAAGCCACTGTGGAGCAAGATGATAATAACTAATAATAATTAGTAATAGTTAAAATAAAGTCAACAAAGGTCAGGGCTACACTGGGAATCAATTATGGAAAGGCAACATTATCACTGCTGAAAAATATTCATGAAATGACTTGCCTCAGTGTGTCCTCAAGCTCCTTGTTCCTCATGCTGTAGATGAGAGGGCTCACTGCTGGAGCACGTAACAGCTAGCACCAGATCCAGAGATGGGGAGGAAAAGGTAGGATCAGCACAGAGACCATGTCCAGGTGCGGGATACACATGGAAAAGGCTTTGTCTCTGTCCTGCTCAGAGGGGATCCTCAGCACAGCTCTGAAGATCTGCACGTAGGACACCACAATGAAAATGAAACACCCAAAGACTAAACAAAGACTAATGACCCCCATAGTGCAGGGGTCTGCAGATGGCAACATAGCAGTCACAGGCCATGACTGTGAGGAGAGAATGTTCTTCTGCCATGGAAAAGGCAAAACTTAAGACCTGGGAAGCACATCCACAATAGGAAATGGCCCTGACGTTGGTGAGGGAATTGGTCATAGATTTGAAGACAACGGTGGAGATGAATCCAAGGTCGAGGAGGGAGAGGTTGAGGAGGAAGAAGTACATGGGGGTGTGGAGGTGGTGGTCGCAGGCTACGGCTGTGATGATGAGACCGTTGAGCGAGAAGTGCAAGGGCTGCAGCTCCCGTGTGTCTGCGAATGGCAGGAGGAGGAACTCACTGAAGGAGCTGCTGTTGGACATTTTCCTCTCTCCGGACATGGGGTACTCTACGAAGAAGAAAAGATGCTGAAAAGTTAGGAGAGACTTTTCAAGAAAACAAAGCACCCAGATGTTCCAGTTCTCCCCACACAAACACACCTTCTCCACACAGCTTCTCCCTCCTGAGAGGATCTTTGCACAGCTCCCTTGCTTGACTTCCTCTTGCACTGGTGGAGCATGCAATGAGGAGCCGGGACCTCTGCCTATGGACTTCAGCGGAGTCACTCCTACTCTATAGCAATGCGAATGGGGTAATGGAGGTCACTATTCCCAACACCCAGAGTTTCTGTCAGGTGAAACCCACTCAGCATGTGGAAGGATTTTCAGTATCACCACCACTGTCCTCCAAAACCATTTTCATACTCTCAGCATCTCTACCGAAAATCTGTCCAGGCATGACTAGGAAAGGGTCAAAGGACCATTAGCACTGGACAGAGGCTCTGCCTATGGGACTCCCAGCCCCACGGTCTTCCTTTCCTGAAGCTGTGCTGGTTAGAAAGGGCACTGCAGAAACCTCACTGGCAGACAGACCCCTCTGCTCCACAAAAGAAACCATCTAAGAGGCATCGCAGGGCAGCGGCTCTTAGTCTGTTGGTGGGGCAGCAGGAAATGGGCCATCGCAGGAGAGATGGCTCTGTCCTCTGCCAGAGGCCTGGCAGAGGGGCTGCTCCTGCACACAGCTGTCCACGGTCAGTGCTGCCAGGCTGCTAGGAGCTCCTTCCATCCCAGGATTCCTCTTTGGAAATGTTCTCTCAAGCGGTTTGAAGTAATTACCTGTTTTCTGGAGGAAAACACAGGGAGACTGATTCCAACGTTCAAATTATTTTCACCAGAGGATGACTATAATATTCAGAAATGTCCCACTCAGGAAGCCCTGATTCATATCCCTTAACTAGATGGGACACCAAACAGGGACAAGAAAGGAGCTCATTGACACACGGTTCAGGTATTGATTCACAGGACTTATTCTGGGTACCACAGACCTATTTAGAATCCCCTGGGCTGGAGTGGGATGCAGCCAACTCACAGGAACTCCACAAATACACGGGAAGTGGCATTCCTCTTACAAAGCTAAGTGTGCACAACACTGACATCCCCACGTGAACTTCGTGTCCAACCTCTCAATGTAACCACTAGGTTACATAAACATAAACACCTGGTTACATAACCAGGTGTTACATAAACACCTGGTGACATTGGAGGAGACAAGGGTGACCCAAGGCATGCACCGGTGTGGTAGAGTCTGGGCTGGGAAGATGCAATGATGGTCCAGCATCAACAGAAAGATTTTAAAGGAGTGAGAAGATAACTTACTCCACCAGGGTGACTCAAATCCCAAAGACTCCAGCATTCATCAAGACTTTCAGAAGCTGCGAGCTTGAACATCAGCTGACAGAACCCACCCAACTGTGAGAATCCCTGGGTGGCACCAGGATGCTCCAAGGAGGGAACAAGCTAACCAACCCTCGGGCTCCCAGCAGGACCCTGGGGTGGCAGGCTGGGCTCTGGAGCAGAGCGCTGCTCTCTGCAGACACCTCCTCCCTTCTCAGCACCAAGACACCGGGGACACCCCGCACTGCAACATGCCACAACCTGCACACCTAAACAGAGGGTCCTCAGCCTACACCTGCCTCTGCATCAAGGACACTCTGGGATAAGCACCACACGTGGCAACAGAAACCTCTAAGTGCCCCAAAACACAGCAAGCCCAATTCTCCATCCCTTCCATTCCCTTCCAGTCCTCCAAGGCCTTGCAACAGACACACGGGACTTCTCCTGACCCATCAGCTGCTTACATGGAGGTGACCTCACAGGTGCAAACCCACCACATCCCTGCTGCTGCCTGAAGCCTTCAGAGACAGCAGCTTCCTCAAAGCCCTTCCCCACACAGGAACCACTGCTGCCCTCTCAGCTCCTCTCACCACAGAGACCCCCCACCCACCGCCCACGCCTGCCTGCCTGCTGCCGGCCAATCAGGCACTCACAAAGACATGACGTCACAGCGCCGTCCCGCCCAGCTCTCTGGCCCTGCCCTCCAGGGCAGCAATGGCCTCCCCAGCCCTTCCCCGCCAGGAGCCCAGCCCGGGCTCAGCAGCTGCTCCGCGGAGATGATCTCAGCAGCGCAGAGCCCCGCAGGGCCCGGCTGCTGCCCAATGAGGCGCTGCGGGAGCGGTGACCTCACAGTCACCAGGCAGAGCCAGCCCTGCTGCTGCCCAATCAGCTCTGCCCGCAGCGGGGACCTCCCAAGCAGCAGCCACGCCCTCTCCCTGCAGCTGGCCTATCAGGGGCTGCGGCAGCAGTGACCTCCTCGTGCCCAGTGCAGCCATTGGCTGTGAGGCCCCGCGGGGCTCCTGGCTGTGCTGGGGGCTGTGCAGGGCCGGGGCAGGGAGGGGAGCCCAGCTCGGGGCTGCGGGTGCTGGGGGTGCTGGTGTGGGGCCTGGGGGGCTGTGTGAGCTGCTGTGTTGGGCTCAGCCAGCACTGCCCACCCCGGCGTGGGGGAGAAGAGGGGCAGCCAGTGCCAGGGAAACCTGCCCTGGATTCTCTCCTTCTGCCCCCAGCACCCACACAAGGGTTGGAGCTGCCCCATGGGAGCCTTGGGGCTCGGGGAAGCCCCAGCCCCAGGAGTCCTGGCTGCCACGTTGTCCCCTGAGCAAGGTGGGACCCTCAGGCAGGACTCTTGTGGCAGCCCCCAGCCCTGAGCAGCTGCTGCCACAGCCTGGGATCCACAGGGGTCTTTGCAGTGACAGTTTCTGTGTGACACCTCGGGAAGGAGCTCCTGAAGCTGGGAGCCTTGTTGGAGAGCAGCAGGATCACTGCGAGCAAGAACTGAAGTTCATTTTACTCAATCAGCAGTTTGTGAGATGAGCAGCTCCCTTCTCTGCAGCTGATGAAGCTGGTGAATATCCCTGCAACCTCCCTTCCTGCTCTTCCTCATCTCTGCGTAGTCCTGGAGACCATCTTCGCGAAGAGAAAACCCCGTCTCCCTGGAACCCTTGCAGAGATGTGGCTTTCCAAGTCACTGCCAAAGGAAGGACTTCTTTGGGTTGTTTATTCAGTCTGTGGCAGCTCATCAGTGATGCTGTGAGCCCAGCTCTTCATTACGGGGGTCTTGGCCCATTCTCTCCCCTGTGTCCTGTGCATCTACCTAAGCCTCCCATTCCCACATGTCCTGTTTAAAGTGACAATTTCTAACATCCCCTTTAGGGCACTATCTGGACACATTGTGACTCCTCCCAATACTTTGTTCACTCAGAGACCCAGCGGCTGGTTTGCCCTTTAGGGAGGTTAAAGCTTGCTCTGTCTTTCTGCAGTCTGCCCCATTATCCAAGCCCTTACTATATGTACAGATTGTATGGACTTAGCATACATTCAAAGAGTGTCATTATTTTCCATGAAACTATACTCTGCTTTATTTTTTTGTCTCCTTGTAGCTAAAAAAAGATCCCCCTGTGCCTGTTGGCAGCCAGTTGTCTAAGTAGAGCAGGTGAGAATTGGGGCAGGTGAGCTATAACATTCAATGCAGACTTAGGTGGACTAAGGTTGGATTTCAGCAAGAGTGATTTAAATTTCCAAGAGGCTGATGAGGGAAATAGCAGGGATGGGGAGGTGGGGAGGAAGATTGTGCATACAGTGCCTGATCTCCGGGACACTGCTTTTCATATGTGTGTTGACTTCATTAGGAGTCACTCTGGATGGCTGCAAGCTGGCAGTGTGCTATCACCTATTCTTTGGAATAAAATGCAAAACCTTAAAAAGATGAAATACTTGTATATAATTGTTGTCTTCAGCTTTCAGCTACACTCCCCAAACCTCTCCAATTAGCCATGGACACTTGAAGGACTTTGCAGGCAGAGTCCTGGTGTATCAGGGCTTTTTGCTTTTTAATGAGCTGCATGCAGTACTTGGAGCTGAGTCCATGAATTGCAGCTATTGAAAGGAGATTGAAGAAATCCCTGAAGAAGTCAAAGTCAGAAGGAAACCCTAAAGTTTTGTAGAGCATTAATGGATCCCCCTGAGGCCATTAACTACAACAAATCACCAGGGGCTGGTTAAAACTAAAAAATATAATCATTGGTAATAGTTAGGTAGAAAAAATACTCAGGTGGCTCTGATGCTGAATACACCCTTGATGTGTTTTATCAAGGAAAATGGCAGAGCACAGGCAGAGAAACCCTGGGAAGGGAGATCCTTTCCTCTATGTGTTGCCCACATTTTCCCTGGCATCAGTGTTTGGGTGTGGGTGTGCAATGCTGAGTGCAGGACAAACACACGACACCTCCCAGGGTCCCCAGAAGGATAAAGGGGGCAAAGAAGTCCTGATGATTCCTGGTAGGCCTCAGTGACAGACACAACAGCCATAGTCAAGAGGATAAAGACCTCCATTCTGTTGGGGCCTTGTCCGCGCCCTTGGCCATTTCTACCACAGGTCATCCTAGACCTGCAACTGTGTCCCTGCAGACTATGGACACCCAATCTGCTTCCCCAGCAAGTTTTCACAAGAGGTTCTCCTTCCCATCCTTGAGAGCTTTTCCATCCTCAGTGGCTGTTTCTTGGAACACAAAGCCATGGGTGGTCACAGACTCACTCTGGGTGCCCTGTAGCACCGCTGCTCCACCCTTCAAGTGATATTTCTTCATCCTGTTGCCCAATCTGAGCTTCCCAAGCTGTATTTTGGTCCTGTTTCCTCTTTTCATGCTGCTTCCCACTACCAAGGAAATCTCTTGGCAGCCTCACAATGTGGGAACGAATATAACCTGGTGTGTCACGACAGACTGGAACGTGAGGAACTGAAGTGCCAGGGCCTGAACGACAGTCCTGAGTCGGGGTTGACTTAGAGATGAATACGGCACTACCTTTGCAGTGCACAAACTCGCCTGTAGAATTGCTCATGCCAGCTTGCACGGAGGATTATTAAACTGTAGCTTTTTTAAGCCCTCGTGCAGTTGTTTTTGACCTTGAAGGGAACCCTCCCATCCAAGGCCTGGGCTCTGAGCAGATCCGCATCCCACATGATAGGGAAAGTATGCCACATCAGATGTTACCGCTCACAAAGAAAATTCAAGTTGTCATGATTTGCTGATTTGGCTCTATAAAAGATGGACACTCTTGCTGTGATTTTGGAGACCTCACGGGTGGATGCACCACGTAAGACCTCCCAGTTGCCGGGAAGGTTCTCCAAATCCTCGCCACAACAGGGACTCCCCAGCAACTGCGGATCTGGAAGATGATGACATATGATGGCAAATTTAGGCAATTGGTGATGTATCTTTTAATCACTATTCCCTTTGTCATATAGTAATGGTTAGGGGCATTACCTTGCTTATTTTGTCTGATGCTAAAACTAGTGTGTAATAAGCTTTTTTTTGTTAAATGTATCATTCTGTACTGACTTAATATTAATAGTGAAATAAGACCATTCTTTCCAGTGGCGTCTGGTTCTTTCCCTCGCCCCATGTGCCCCAGAGCTGTGCCGGTGCTCTCCTTTCTCGTTGTGCTCCTTTGCATGTCCCAAGCCCCTGGCCCTTATGGCCCTGAGTAGCAAGTGTGTGTTACAAGCAGGATGCAAATTATTGCCTGATGACTTTTAAAAGAAGGGAAAGATGCCTCTTCCCTTGCTGCTCTCCAAGAAAAAGCAGCCCAGTCTGAAGCAGGCAATGCCCGTAACAAGACCAAGGAAGGTAGAGCAAGGTCCTTCCCTGCGCTCAGCTTCTTCTATTCCCAGTTGTCACTTTGACCATGCAGGTGGCAGGTGAAGTTGTCTGAGTTGTGAAACACAGGAATAACACCAGAGGAGAAACTGCCACTTGTGCACTTTGAGATGTGATCGTGACACATGCAATGGTGCAGTGTGACAAACAGAGAAGGGGTAAAGGGAAGCAAGCTAACATCAGGAGGCATGAAAGCCTTGCGAGATGCAGTGCCATAAATGCAGCATTCCAATGTGAGCCCCTTTTTGCATCTATCAGGCGGTGCTCAGAGAGTCTCTGATGTGTGAAGGTCACTTGCCAAGGGCCAGAGCCACAAGCAGTGTAACTGGAGGGACTCGATTTCTTCCAGTTCATGGAGCTCTGTCAGACGTGGGCACTGAACAGTGCAAGAGAGTCCCCTCAGAGCCCATGGTTTTGTGGGTGTCCAGTTTGCTGAAGTGAGCCCTACTCAGATCCTCCTCCAGCAAGGGAAAGTCTTCCTTTCTCCATTTCTCCATGGTCTCCAGGGCCTAGGATTCCTGAGGGTCACTCTTAGCACTAAAGCCTGCGGCAAAGGTGGCCTTTTCTGTGTCCTCTCTCACCAGGGCTCTTAGCCCATTCAGCAGCAGGCCCATATTTTCCCTAGTCAGCCTTTTGTTCCTACTGTATTGTTGTATTGTATTTTAAATAATTATTTATTATTATTTTATCAGGAATGTAAGAGTCAAAATTCAGAAAGAAATAAATGAAGAGCACATGTTTCATGCCAAGTACATGGGAATGACAAGTGACTGCACACAGGACAGTTTTTGGCACTGACATTGTACCCATTGAGGAAGTTTCCTCAGTGCCTCCTTGAGCTCCTTGTTCCTCATGCTGTAGACAAGGGGGTTCAGTGCTGGAGGCACCACTGAGTACAGAATGGCCAGTACAGAGAGATCCAGAGCTGGGAAGGATATGGAGGGAGGAGAGGGGGGAGTAAAGTGGCTAAGGGTGACATTTCAGTGCCCCTGTGACCGGGGGTAGGAGTCAGACCCAACCAAATGGGTATCACGACCTCTAATCCCTCCGGGGGACTGCAGATGACTGCACAGTCCAGGGCACCTGGACTGCAGAGCATTTCCAAGGGTGCTCGTTGTGTCCAGTTGTGCCTATACATACTGTTCCTGGTATCTGATAGATGGTGACCCAGAGGGCTCTCCGTTCTCCCTTCTTCCTGACAGTTGAGTCCTCACTGCCTCTCCTGAGACTGCAGAGTCCTCTTTTGCCTGTGAATACCCAGTGCTTTACCTCTAAGAAACTCCATCTCCGAGGACCTCTCCCTTTATGAGGCTCTACTCACAGTCCATCCCAGGCATATGCTGTCCCAGGAGGATCTCTGTGCTCTCTTGACACCGCCAGCTTCCCCTCCATGAGAACAGCCATCTGACACTGTGCCTTTAATACGTAGGAGAGCTGTGCATGTGTAAATCCATGACCATTCAGCGTCTCCACTATCCTTGGACTCTGATAGGGGAATTCTCAAACCAGCCCTCGGTCTCCGAAAGACCATTACATGATCCTGAGCTCTGTATTGCTGAACCCATGGAGAATCCTGTTCAGCAGGCCCTTGAGGGGTGCAAGTCCTTGGGCCTACTTTTGACACCAGCTCTGGAGGAAACGCCCAGCTTTCACGCACTGTACTGATAGAAATTACTTTATTAGAGAGATCCTGTTAGGGAGCCAGTCCTTGTCCATCATTCAACACAATTGAGGGTATCAGGTGAGACAGAGCAGATACCGTAAAAAGGGGAATGAATACAAGTATTTGTGTAGCAACACTATAACATTTATAATCACTAATAAAAGCCATAATAAAAATAACATGAAGAAACAATGCTCAATCCAGTTATGGGATACAGAAAGAGTCATTTGTGGAGAGCTGTGGAAAAATTACCACTGCTTAAAAAGGTCCATGAAATCACTTTCCTAATGGCATCCTTGAGCTCCTTGTTCCTCATGCTGTAGATGAGGGGGTTCAGTGCTGGAGGCACCACTGAGTACAGAACAGCCAGCACCAAATCCAGAGATGGGGAGGAGATGGAGGGGGGCTTCAAGTAGACAAACAGACCAGAGCTGACAACCATACAGACCACAGCCAGGTGGACCACACGGAAATGAGGCGGCCAACTCTAAATAGAGAAAGTCCTGCTGCCCTCCTGGAATGTGTCTTCAGGAAAGATGAACTGCCATGGGAAGGCGGTGACACTTGGTTGCCATTTCTCTCATATTAGAGAGATTTGAGATCACACTCTAACCATAGCCATGAGAGCTGAGATCTCCTAAACAACACTGGACCCCTGGTCTCAGCCCACCTGCCCTTGTCCCGCCGTGACTCTGTACCCCAGAGGTCCCTTGGTGTCAGTGCTGGAAAAGACGCTGCAGAGGGAAACTCGCCTCCCTGCACTGAGCACATCCAAGGGAGCTCAAAGAAGCAGCTCAGAGAATCCCCCCTCTCTGCTAGTGAAGGGGGAAGCCTGGCTTCCTGCTTTATCACGGTCTATGTTTAAGTGCTAAATGAGAGATTCCTGTGCAGACGTGACAAAAACTAGGTATCTTTATTTTATTATTTATTATTTTAAGATGGATGTAAAAGAGAGAACTAAAAAAGAAAGAAATGGATAAAATACAGTCTTGATCCCAGATATCCTGGTGAGTGAATGAAACAGTTGTTATTATTGACCTTGTACCCACTGGATGAGTTTCTTCAGTGCCTCCTTGAGCTCCTTGTTCCTCATGCTGTAGATGAGGGGATTCAGGGCTGGAGGCACCACCGAGTACAGAATGGACACAACCATATCTAAAAGCGGGGAGGAGATGGAGGGAGGCTTCAGGTAGGCAAACAATACAGGAATGACAAACAAGGAGACCACGGCCAGGTGCGGGAGGCACATGGAAAAGGCTTTGTGCTGGCCCTGCTCAGAGGGGATCTTCAGCACAGCTCTGAAGATCTGCACGTAGGACACCACAATGAAAATGAAACACCCAAAGACTAAACAGGCACCAAGCACAATAATCCCAGCTTCCCTGAGGTAGGAGTGTGAGCAGGAGAGCTTGAGGATCTGGGGGATCTCACAGAAGAACTGCTCCACCACATTGCCTTGGCAGAGGGGTAGGGAAAATGTGTTTCCAGCGTGCAGGAGAGCATAGAGAAAGCCACAGGACCAGACAGCTCCTGCCATTCTGACACAAGCTCTGCTGTCCATGATGGTCCCGTAGTACAGGGGTCTACAGATGGCAATGTAGCGGTCATAGGCCATGACTGTGAGGAGAAAAAACTCTCCTCCAAGCAAGAAGACGAAGGAAAATATCTGGGCAGCACATTCCAAATAGGAAATTGCCCTGGTGTTCCACAGGGAATTGTGCATGGCTTTGGGAACAGTCGTGGAGATGGAGCCCAGGTCGAGGAGGGAGAGGTTGAGGAGGAAGAAGTACATGGGGGTGTGGAGGCGGTGATCGCAGGCTATGGCTGTGATGATGAGGCCGTTGGCCAGGAGGGCAGCCAGGTAGATGGCCAGGAAGAGCGAGAAGTGCAAGAGCTGCAGCTCCCGCCTGTCTGCAAATGCCAAGAGAAGGAACTCGTTGAAGGAGCTGCTGTTGGACATTAGCTCCTTTGGGAGTCCTGTCCAAGGAAGGAAAGAAAGCAAAAATTTAGAGCAGACTTGTCTGAGCCAAACCATTTCAGTTTCTCAAAAATCCCCCCATATTTCCTCTCTCCCTTTCAGCCCCATTTCAGGTGATCCACATTGAAATGGCTGTATTCTCTGCAGCAGAAACCCACTTCCCATGACTCCAAAGGAGTTGTTTCTGCTGTGCTGCAGGTGTAACTGGATGTGTCAAACTACTCTTTGATTAGTATTTCTGGAGATGCCTGGGAATGGCGTCTTGCATTGCTTGGAAGGGACTTGTCCCGGAAAACCCGCTGGGAATATTCTCCATTCACCAGCATCAGAGCTGAATACAGCACTCACACCGGTTGTGTCTGAAGGAGAAGAGCTTTGTGAAGGATTTGTCCCCATCAACCTTTTGCCCTCCTCAACAGAGATATTTGTATCTGAATCTGTCACACCAGATCTGACTCCAGCCAGGGAGGAAAACCGTCAAATGGAAGCAAGGAAAGACCTTACCTCTTTTTACATGTCGAGATGTCTAGAGACAGTACTTGTCCTCATGGCACTTCATCGTCTGCGCCTGTCTTCCAGAAACTTCAGAGAGAAGGAGCAGCTTTGATGCACAAAATGTGCAGGAGTCGATGGCCTCCCCTTCCATGGCAGGACTCTTCAATATGCGGAAATCAAGTGTTCTCTGCAAAAGGGTCACTGCAGGAGTCTGTCGGTATAGAAATGTGCGTATATATATATATATATATATATATATATATATTATATATATGATGGTGCACACAGAAACACACAAAGGTGCCTCCTCAATGTGGGAGCATTCTTAGATAGAACAGAAATCTTTGGCATTTCAATCACTCTCAGCACGAACCCTTGTGCATTCCAACAGCAGAAAAAGGACTTTGTCGTGGGACCTGCCTCATCACTGAGCCTTGCCCCTCACTGTCATGTACTTGCACCTCACTCACATGAAGGACAACGACACTCACAAGTGAGCCCAGTTCTCCCTGCAAAAAGCTCCCAGGAGCAGGGGACTGTCCAGGGGCACCCCCATGTTTGCAGGTGCTAAGGAGCAGCTCAGATAGACCCTGATGCAGCAGCCCAGGAGAAGCTGGTGCTGTCTATGCACTAAGGGATGGATGAGGGGCCATTCAGATGTCCCTGGCAGACTCTTTGGCCGTTCCTTGAATCTCTTAATGAGTCTCAGTCTCTTGTCCAAATCTGACCATTTCATTTCCATTTTCCTCTTACGAAGTGGGAGGACCATCTAAGCACCATCTCATTGGCTTCTCCTTCAGGAAATGCCTGCCCTGCCTTTCCTTTTGCAAAGTGCCCCCTGAAATGTGCTCACAGTTAGACCTGTGAGCAGACCTGACCCCCGCAGCACCCTCCCAGCAGGAGAAGGAGCCTGTCCTGGTATAGGATAATCCTCCCACCCAGAACTTCCCCCCTCAGTGCTG